>NW_026889761.1:3862500-4590000 GCF_033153115.1 Saccostrea echinata
CAATCATTAGTTTCAATTAATTGTTTTCTTAAATGAATTAAATTTACACTTACAATTATTAGCTCAATTTCTGAAGCGTTATCCTGCTAATTTCTTGTCTTTGCTTACTGCTCACTGTTCGTTCTTCTAGTGCGCAATAAAACATCTCACACTTTTTGATCTCTTCAAGAAAAAAGGGGAAAAACTACTAGAGCATGTCCCTCTTGCACAATTTTCACTTAAATCTACGTTAAATAGGGGTATCGACAATGACTAGAACTCAAAACTAGAGAGAAATAACACTCAGATTTTTAAAGCAAACGAATTTGAATATTTTTTAACTGCATTAAACACATGTTATGATAAGACAATATAACAGAAACCTACAAACTAGTCTTTCGGATATACGTATTTAAATGATTTTATTTTGTTGGTTCAAGCTCTTCTGTGTCACCAATCAAAGAGTCGAAATGAAAACAAATATGCACAGTAATTATCCTTATATATATTTAATTGGAGACATGACACCATTCTCATAGGTGTAATTTGTTACATATTATTATGTTTATATCCTGTTTTTTTTTTTATTATCCTTTGTTTAATGAGCTTCTTTTCAAAATACATTCTAACATTTGAAATTGATTTTAAACAAAATTTCAAACGAAATGTACAGCAAGCACGAACCAATTTTATTCAGGCCTATTTTTAAACATTTTCTGCACCATTCCAAGAAATCTATCTGCAAACAAGATAATTTACACGCTTTTAGGTTTTTTTGCTTATTTACAATTTTTTTTTTTTTTTTTTTTTTTTTTTTTTTTTTTTGAAGTATAATAAATATATTAAATTTTATTGAAATATGCGAAAACGGCATTCACCAAGAAACCTAATGAGAGACATGTTCTTATGAATTTATTTGTGAGAAAACTGCGTTGACTTTGTTACATGTAAATGAACAAAGATCTTTTTAATGGCAAAGAGGAGATTATTTGTAGATCTGGCGGACGGAATTCACTAATCTTATTTCCAAGAAAGGAATTATCATCACTCGCCAAAATCTCCTTCCAGGTTTTCACTACGTTACACAAGCATGTTTTACCAAGAACACGGGACAGGCCTGATCTTAACATTGAATTTGATTGGTGGAATAAATAAATGATTCACTGAAATATCTTCATATAAGAACGTGAATAAATACCCAAGGAACTTTATGTTCGCAGCTTAATTATATACTTGTGGACCAATGAATATCATGATTTTTTGAGGGGGGGGGGTCAATTATTGTAAGTAAAATTTTTTAGTTGGTATCTTTTTCAGATGCTTAATTTATTAAAGTTAAAACAAAAATACAATTCTATACTTAAACTGGCATAATCATGATTATTGCTCTAAAATAGAAGGTGAATTTTTAGAGATCTTCCTGAATATCATTTTGGTAGAAAAAAATTAAACTTGTCTTTGATTTGCAGTTAAATCTTTAAAAGTAGTAATTAAAGTTATCGAAAATCTTTTTATTTTTCTATTAATTACAGATGAAGAGAAGACATGGATTATGGGTGTTTGTTTTTAGACAAACCATCTGCATTTTCATCTGTCTGTCGTCGTCAGCTAGATTTTATGGGGTATTTGGGGTATTTAGTAATTATGCACTCAGCTATTTGTAAACAACACTAGTACTGTAATTTCATTATTCAACACAGTTAATATTGTATTGTCTCACTTGTCACAAGGTATTTTTGAGACTCATTTTTTAAAAGTACATGAATGAGAAAGAACAATGAACCTGTTTTGTATGTAAACAGCATTTAAAATCAAACTGCTTCAAAATACATGTATGTTGCGATCATGTTGTAGCTTCCCAAGACCCTTGTTTAGATGGGAATTTTATTGAGCTGAATCAGTTGTCGAAGCGATCACCCACGAATGTTATGGATTCTGACCCTCTGTGTGATAAATTTTTGTCTGAAGCATGGTATAAAGCCACTGGTCACGTGATGTCAGTGTCATCACCAACTTTGTCACATTATGGTACTCTCTATCCTGTTTAGTTACAAGGTAACCTGTACATAAATTTGATTGTAAAGATATGATTTACTTAATAAGTTGAATGTATAATAATTAGAATACTTAAAAAAAATACTCTTATGTTTTCACTCTTTAAAGGATATTTAAATCCTATATCATGAATGAATTCATTGCAGATCTAACATTATTTTAAGATTTCATTAAATCTGATAATTATTTCAGATAATGTTGACATGGAGATTGAATATATCTATCAGGTACAACCCCAGCTGAAGGGATAATCCAAACACTGACGGCTTGTCAGGTTGGATTTTGGGACTCTTGTGACAAAAGCTTCCCAACTGATGTCAAGAACTGCACATCTTTTCTAGTATATAAACTGAAGCCCCTTGACGTCTGCAAATCTGCTTATTGCTTTGGTAAAAAACGCTTGCAATGAGTGTCATTTCTTACACAAATTTTATTTAACTTAAAAAGATCAATAAATGGATTTGAAATTTAAACACTTCTCAAATTTGTGATAATATAACTTGTATAACTAGACCCAACGTTTGATTCTGAATTTGCCTGAAAGTCCCTGAATCATCTTTTCACTTTTTACGATTAAAGGGTTTATCAAGTTGTATAAAATTATAGATACAAATTTATCCCAGTTTTGTTATGCAGATTATTATTCAATGATTTTAAGCACTAGACTTCATTTTATTTTCAGAGTTGGAAACTGATTGTAAGCATTATTTATTATTATGGATCAGATTAACCCAATCCTTTGTCACTTATCCGCTTTTAAATCCGATTTTTGCCAAAATCTACGACGGACAATAAGTGCAACATTAATATATGACTATCTGTCTCAAATGTATATATAACTTATAAATAAAAATCTACTGATCTACTGAGAAGGCCGTGCATTTTATTTCTTATATATACATTAAACCGTAAAAGTCAGATTGAAAAAGCACTAATTGCAGTAAAATACAACAGGTAGGCCAGAAACTTATGACCAAAATTTAAACAAAAATTGTTTAAGTTCCTGGCCAGCACATATCCTTCCTAGTGCTTGGTCAGTCCCTACCAACATTGGCAAGATCTGTGTTTATAATCGAATTATTTGAGAGGAAGAAATTTAGCAGCATATTAATAACAAAAATAAAGAATCAGGCATCCTGGATAGCTTCCACTTCTGCCATGAGAGAATGTTCAATTTTCTATGCTTTGCAGGAACCCTTGTGTCTTTCTTTCATTTCTTTTTCAAAGGTCCAGAAGCATCGATAGGAAATGTTCAGGTGTCATTTCACAACATTACATGGAGAGAAAATGAACACAAAACTAATCCAGGCCTGTTCCAATATGATCCCTACATCAATCTTATCTGTTCCTTTACCCCGGATACAAATGAGGCATTGCTTTACCACATAGACTGGTACGGAGACAACGACTCCCTAATTTCCGGTTAAACTGTAAGTAAGGACTCACTACAAGACGCTATTCTTTCGGCAGAACATCTACATAATGCAGGGGAAAAAATTGGATCTTGGGTGAGTTAAATCATTTTCATTTAACTTTGATATTTCTTTAAGAAAAAAAAATCTTTTGCTGCATATTTTGAGTCATTGCAGATTCACTGTGTTGTTGGGGTGAAGAAGTCGGAGAACAATTTTCCGTGCCTTTCCTCAACAAGTGCACCATTCTTTGCTGGAATAGAAGTGTGTAAAAATAAATTAATGGTAGTCATACAGAATGAATTTTACTGGCTCGAAAACAAATTTTGTTTACATTTCATTTTCTTTTTGGTTTGTAGATTTTGAACCATACTCTTACAATTATGAGGAAGGAAACATCTGTTCTTATGATACGTCCAGCTATTCCATTTGCCTCTGCAACAATACAAACTCCTGACGGTAGTCAATCCACTTCTGATTTGAGTATTCAGTTGTCTTTCCCGGAAAACACTGAGGGCAAATGCAAGGCCAATGGCAAGCTCATAGAATGCTCTGAAACAATAAAAGGCTTTACTTTTAATGACAGGCAATGGTATGATGATCCAAAAAACTGGTATAAGGTGCAAAGCATAGAAATCCATAATTCTGATGAAGATATTATCTTTCTGATCATCGCCTTACATTGCGACTAGAAACAAACCACCTCCCGGGCAATGGAGCAAAAATATTCTCTGATTTTGTGCTTCCAGATGTCCATGTAAGTTAAGAAACAAGATTATTTTATTAACTTTTATTCTTATGTTCAAAAAAGAAATATTTTACCTGAAGAGGTTTCTTCTGACAACTGTTTATAAGTAAGGGGTGTTACACGGCTTAGAGAGGATGCCCTCTGCGAGCCCGGGGCAATCGTGTACAACCCGTTTGTTGCATGGTTCTTTGTTTCTTAATTGAATATTAAACTTTTCAGGTAGGACAGGTAAGCCCTGTAAATAAAAATGTTACCTATTATACATTGATTAAACACTGATAAATCAATTAACACTGCCTATTCAAAAAGACCAGCGCAAGCATTAGTGTTATACACATGGGCAATTAAGTGGAAATTTGTTGTCATTAGAGTAGAATCATTCAATAAGATTGCATCCAATGTACCTTTAAAGCTGACCACAACTCAGTCGATAAATATTTATTTCTGTCCACCATATTTCCCTTTAATTCAGATTTAATCTGTGTTGACATATCCTTTATAGCAATTGTGGATTACGTCTTGAGAGAAATTACTATTGCATGCATTTGCCTTTCCAAAATAGTTTTATAACTATGACATCAATTGCACGAGTCAGTCCGAAACAAATAAATAAAAATGCACGTAAATTGCCCCCGCCCCCCCCCCCCCAAAAAAAAAATGGAAACACAAAGACAAAGATTTTCAACACAACTATACATTTTTTAATTTCAGCACAGCAATGAAATAAAAATCAGTCATTTCCTTTTCTGTTACGCATGCGCATTTCGTATTGTGAGAACAATGAGGGAATGGATGCTGGTGAAACGTGTTATGCATAAGAAGGCGTGATTTGTATAATTGTTTATTGTATTCGGATAAAACTTTCTAGTACATATTACTTCTAACATATATTTAATGGAAACTTTTAAACTTTTAATTTAATGGAGAGTGCTTCTTCTACCGTAAGCCTGATTCAAGAATTAGTGCACGTGTAACTTGCTCCAAATGTTTATCACATATGTTGATAAGATTTATATGGAGAAGATCATTAGTTGGGTGTATTAGTTTCAGTGATCTATATATTTTATTTCATTTATTTATTTTTGTCATGCCCCTTATGTTTCCCCTTCTAATATCTATCAGGTGTAACGAATGGGAAGGAAATACCCAAGTGCTGAAATCGAGATAGGAAAAATAGTATGGTGTATGCCTATTTATGAGTCATGTTCAGCTTTAAATTATACATTTGGTAGTATTTTTTTTAAGAAAGTCAATCCGTTGACTTCAATATTTTAAATAAACAATTATGCAGAATGAATACCTATTAAATTTCAGATAAATATAGTTGAAAACCACGAAGAATGGAAAGGAAAACGTTGTAGTTCATATGCAGATCCACATGAGACAACTTTCGATGGATAGTGAGTACCTTTTAAAATTTACGAAGCATTGAACAAGGTATATGTACATGTATTATTAAAAAAATGATGAGTAACTTTGAGAAATCGTTGGATAGTAAAAGTACAGCTTTGAAGTATTTACATTTGTTTTAGTCAATACGAATGCCAGAGCACGGGTTGCAAAACACGGAAGGCGTATATACTTTATAGAAATGATGATCATCTTCAAGAGGCAGGGTTTGAAACGACGTGAACAGCTAAAATTGTGTATTTGTTATTACAGATATCAATCAGATTCGATTTTCAAAAACGAATAAAATGAATTAATCAAGTCTATCAACGGTCTTAAAATTTTTATTTGTCGTCTATAAAGAAAATTAATGTATCAACGCTCTAAGAATTAACATTTATCTTCAAAAAAGTTTAGGTATGACACAAAAACTGTTGGGGAGCCCCAAGATGTGTCTGTGACGTGGCAGCCAGGTCAGGACAGGATGTATTTACGATAGATGCCTGTCAGAGGAGACAATACATTAATATTCCTATTTGTCAAGATAACTCCCAGCTGAAAGTTATCAAGGAAACTGATAGAAATTACAAGGTGTGATTTCAATAACTTTTACAGCTTATAATGCGTTGTTTCAATTCAATAATTCGAAAAGGTTAACATTTTAAAATTTAATTCATGATAACTAAGTTAGCAAGTATTTGAAAGGATAAGAGGGAAATACTCTGCAGTAATCAATATTAAGTTACATGATCATAAATGTTCACACCGTTTTATCCCTCATTTTCTTTTATTGTTTGTAAAATTTCAGAAAAACCTTTTTCTTAGACTACGATCATTTATCAATTTACTATATAACTGAAGAGGAAGAAGAACACATTGCCAAAGGAATCAGTTACACTAAATCATGAACTCTGATTATGTAGATGCAAAACATTTATGCAGTACTTTGGTAATTTTTTAAACAATTTATTCTACCTCAGCATCTTGTATAGAAATATAAAGTTTTCACGTTCACTCAATATAAACAATTCATGAAACAGATTGTTCTACGTCTAGGTTTTCAACATCTCCGTTTAAGGTCAACTTTTCAAAAATTTCTACGGTCGTTGTTATGACCTTGTTTATAATTACAATTAAGAGCTATCTTTGGGTCGTATTTAATCTGACATATATCATACCATATGTTAGGTCAGTGTTATTATACTTAATTTGACTACGGAGTACTCTGTCTACCTGATCAATAGGGCTCAAGGCGGGTGTGACGTGTCGACAGGGGATGTTTACTCCTTACTCTGTCTACCTGATCAATACATGGAGCTCAAGGCGGGTGTGACGTGTCGACAGGGGATGTTTACTCCTTACTCTGTCTACCTGATCAATACATGGAGCTCAAGGCGGGTGTGACGTGTCGACAGGGGATGTTTACTCCTTACTCTGTCTACCTGATCAATACATGGAGCTCAAGGCGGGTGTGACGTGTCGACAGGGAATGTTTACTCCTTACTCTGTCTACCTGATCAATACATGGAGCTCAAGGCGGGTGTGACGTGTCGACAGGGGATGTTTACTCCTTACTCTGTCTACCTGATCAATAAGGCTCACGGCGGATTTGATGTGTCGACAGGGGATGGTTACTCCTTACTCTGTCTACCTGATCAATAGGGCTCAAGGCGGGTGTGACGTGTCGACAGGGGATGGTTACTCCTTACTCTGTCTACCTGATCAATAGGGCTCACGGCGGATGTGACGTGTCGACAGGAGATGGTTACTCCTTACTCTGTCTACCTGATCAATAGGGCTCACGGCGGATGTGACGTGTCGACAGGGGATGGTTACTTCTTGGCACCTGAACCCGCTTCTGGTGTTCCCAAGGTCCGTGCGTTTGTCCCGTTTACGATTCCATTTGCTTACTTGATTTATGAAATTGATCACCGTTCGTTATCTTGTTCTTTTACATTTCTCTATACACTGCGTGACTAACGAAGCAATGACGCCATACTGACCTGCTTAATAAAAGATATGCAGAATATACTAAAAAGGTTATAAAACAAAATCTGAAAAAAAATTGAATGTCATTTTTTTAAGTCAATGTCCTTCTTCTCATTAATGCTGGAAGATCGCCTCAAGAGCCACATTTGAATCCTTACATCAATTGATCATATTTCCTAATGTCTGGGTTTTACCTAGTTTTATATTTTTAGATAATATTTCCGACCGGGACATATGTTAAAGTTTCGCTGTACAATTATAGGAGTCAATACTGGTACATAGATTCAGAAATCTATCCGACTATTTCCGATGTTGGAAGAACGTCAAGGTTGTATGGGTACTGGACGGCGATAAGTCTAACGACCTTCGGCGAAGAAATGGCATACAGGATGACTTGAAATCATTTCATTATTCGAACCCCCCTGATGACTTCTCAAACACATGGAGGTATCATTGAAATAGAATTTGCATATCTTTTTTCATCAAAATTACATCTTTCAGGAGATGAAGTAAAATTCTTTAGTATGGCATGAAATGTTGGGGAAAATTTTTTTTGTTTTAACAAGTCTACTACAATTAATTAAAAATCTGAACTCCAGATTACCAGATGGCAGCTCAGAGGATCTCTTTGCAGGAATACAGGCTATTTATGACAACCTGACTCAACTTTCAACATACTTTCACAAACTTTGCACATGTGATGAAGACAAAACACAGTGTAGCTACAGAAAGTATAAGGAATGTAAGACTGGCAGCAGAGGAAAGGAATTCCGCTGCGTCCTACACAGCAGTCCATGACGGAAGAGAGACTTGTCTTTTATATGAACAGCTCTAAACTACACAAAAATTCAGTTGTACAGGTGGTCTTTTTATCAGTTCAATGAGATTTTTAACAACTTACTACATTTTTTACAAAGCACACCCTATATCTTGCCAGGATGCTTTAAAATGTATTACGAAAAAAATATCAGGAATTAATTTGGATTAATGATGGCTCTGTACCAATTCTTCATTTTACTGTCATGTAATGTCGTGCAAAAATATTCCGAATTGATGGCCTTACGATATCATTGAAAAAGGATGAGTTAATGCACATTATGACCTAAGACTACATCGCCCCTTGTTTGATTCACAGATTTGTATTGTTTGTAGATCTTTTTTGAGATCGCTCACTTTTTTATTCATACAATCTAACCTAGCATATGAAATATTATTCCTGAAAATTTTACTGACCCTAGTCTCCAATATGGGTAAATACCAGAAGATATATATATATATATATATATATATATATATATATATATATATATATATATATATATATATATATATATATATATATATATATATATATATGAGGTGGGTGGGAGTAGATAATTTTTTTAAGAATTTAATAAGTGCAATTAAGAAAATTGGGAATTTCTAATAGTAATGTATATAAAAAAAATATTGATTGCAGAGAAAAAAGAGGCAGACCTATAGTGAAGCTGATGCAATTAACATTGCAAAGTAGCTTTTCAACAGTCCTCCTACTATGAAAAATGCCTTCAAGCTGTACCCAATTTCAGCAACGAAAGTCTCGTGAACTGTATAAATGACGTTGCTGTAAGTTTTAATACATTATATTGACGTTTTTCTGCTACAATTATTGGTTGATTGTATTTTGTTTTACGCCCCATTCAAGGATTTTTCACTCATATACGTGCTAAAAATACAAAATGTTATATACTATATAAATAGCTTTAAAAATCGTTTTGATTCCTAAAGTAATTTGTAGGTAATAACGTTCCTAGTAATTTGAAGTTTCTTTGCTTTTTTAAAAAAAAAAAAAAAAAACTTATACTTTATCCTCGACAGATGACTGGAAACGAGAATCTTACCCTGCTACATCTGGACATGACTCTTGGACAGTGTCAAACTTATACCTTACTTAATTCAACACTGGAAAAGGAAGAACCTGAAATGAGAATTGCTGTTGTTAATCTATGTCAGAGTAATTGTAGCAATAGGGTATTTGTTCACAGGGTAAGGCATCAAAAAGCACTTCGCAAAAGTATACATAAAGACAGCTAAAACACATTCTTTGTTAAGTTATATATATATATTAATGAAAACCATAATATAAAATCTAGGAAACTGTACATGTGACTACGGATATGGGGGAAGCGATTGTTCTTTTGAGACCTTGTCACCACCGACAATAACTAGGATTTCAAATGATGGCTTATGTGATTAGTCAGAAGATCTATGTGATGATATAACATTATATGGTCAATATTTTGTAGAAAACGTGGGAACAACATGTTATGTAACAAGAGTAGAGGTAATATATATAATTTTATATCCAGAAATATGTAGAATAATTCCACACAAGTAATAACATCAATAAAAAATATAACAAAACTGAAATAAACACTACTAGTTTCTTTTCAATCTTCAGGAATTTGAGAATACATTGCTAAGGTTAATTGTATATATGTAACTTAGCAATGTACTGTCAAATTCCTGAAAATTGAAAATGAAATCAGAAGAGTTTCTTCCGGTTTTGTTATTTTTTATCATCTATATATAAACATAGATGAATGAAACAAACGAGGCTGTAACTCAAATGTCGTACACTGTAAATTTGGAGGAACGAACCCTGTATGAAGGATACTGCAAGCTAGAATATTCAACCGCTTCCTCATGGACTACTCTCTTTACCTTCAACATTTCAAACGATGGAAATCATTTTTCGAAAATGTATGATGTTTTTGTCTATCAGTCCAAGTGTCAGATATTTAACAACGCTTCTGGAAGTGTTTTTTTTTTCGCTACAGGTTAGTGGACGTTTTGATTTAACAGGTATCATTCAAATATTCTAGTTTTCTTCTTTAACCCACCCACCCCCCTCTCTCCATTGTTTATACATTATATATTGTTTTATGCAGGAAGGATATTGTTATATCAATGGAAGCTGCATTCAGGTCGGCGTCTCTAAAACCTATGATTCCTGCTTCCAGTGCAACCCGTTGAAAGACAAGTTCCATTGGACTGGTATATGTTCTTTTTTTTTTTAAATAATATGAATAATCTTGCAATGATACGTTGTGATGCATGATACATCATGTATTATGTATATATATATATATATGTATTGATCGAAATATTTCCTTACAAATTTGACATTGATTACAAATATTCTTTTTGACCTCTTAACTTCAAATATACACAAAAAATAAAGAATTGCTGGATGTAGAGAAAAGAATATCATGACTTTAAAAATTCAGTTGACATTACACTAGTTTAAATGTTTCGGAATAAAAATAATTGAATATATATTCAGGTATAAAGTAATTCTTTTTACCTGTTTTAAAGTATGTAAATCAATTAAAATATTTAATTTTTGAGTGGGTATTTTGTAGAGTGTGATTCCAAAGACGCCACTGTTGAGAATGTAACTTTATTATCATTACCAACAGAAGCAACAAGTCAAGCAGTAATAGCTAGCACCTCTCACATATACACAGAGGTGTCAATACTAGAGACAGTTAACTATATCAGTATATCAGATGCCTGGGCATCTACATTATATTCCACCTATCCTTCATCAATGTCTCACTCCGACTCAACATCTTTGTTTAATACAGAGGTCGTAACTGATCCAATTTGGCTTCAAACGTCAACCCAAACCTTATCGACTACTTCAACTTTGGCATTGGTATCATATGAAATGTCGGCTTTAACCTCTTCTCAACCTACCTCGTCATCTTCATCAGCTCTGAAAAAGAAATTAGCAAGAGAAAACTTAAAGACGATAAATTTCTATCAGATGTTGCAATAGGATTAATTGTCGTACTTGTACCTGTTGTTATTGCAGTAACAACACTATTGGGCTGCATAATAAAGCATGAGTGTAACAGAAGGTGAGAACGAATTGAAACGTTTAAAAACTCTTTTCTTACATGTACTTTGTGAGAACATTTTTCAATTCATACATCATAAAAAAAAACAAAACAAAAACAAAGAAGAAAAACAAAACAAATAAACAAAAATAAATTTAACAATAGACTAGCAACAAGAAAAATTATTAATCATATATCTTATCATATAACTAATTCTAAATTGGATAATTAACAGGAAGAAGGAAAAAATTCTACCTACGTTCAGGATGTACAGACAGAGCTGGCATGATTCCAAAAAATACCATAGTATCAGGAATTTGCACCCAAACCCTAGACCTTTTCCAGATTGGCTCTCAGGCTGAGCTCTGCTCCAGGCCCCCATCAACAACTTCAGCGAGCATCGAACCACCCACAAATGATTTGAGTAGTATATATACACAGCAACATATTGACAATCTTTTTAGTATAAAAAAGTGAACCTTTCATCAGTATCAATACATTTCTAATTTTAAAGTCGTTCTGTCTGATTATTATGGTAAAAGAAATCATTTTGGTTTTGCATGAAAAAAAAAATCTCCATAAAAGTTTCCTCTTTCTTAAAGTTATATCCTCAGAGTCAGTTTATTTTAAAAGAAATTAATATATTAAAATTCCATTGGGGGGGGGGGTTCACACAAAAAATAATGAGAAGACAAAGCTTGCTCGTGTATTTGTAAACAAATCACACGATTGAAGTCAAACGAAAACGTGGTGGTTTAAAATCCCTAACCGGCTCGGTAGAGTCTATTACTTAACCAGTCAAGCAGTTCGGGAAAATTAATTCCGGTATGGTTTCAGTTTTATATTATGTAGCTGAGTACATCGATCCCGAAGTTAGTTTAGCGGCGGGAGAAATAACGTTTGGCATGATTAGCAAGAACTGAAAATGAAACGGAAGTAGAAACGAAGAGGTCACAAAGAAAAATACACCGAAACATTGATGCTACATCGATGAGCTGTGTTATGTGCATTGTATAAGAAAAAAGAAGCGGACTGGCGGCCGGAGGGTGAGGTGTATTTTTATGGTTTATGTAAGAAACCCCACTAGAAAACGTAGGCCTAGTATAATCAACATCTACCCCTCTCATTTTTCAATAAAGTTAGCACCCTACACTCTTACACAGCTCCTTATTTTCTTTAGAATTTAGTGAATTTATTCAAAAGTGTGTATATATATATTATAAATGTATAGAAGTTTGAAGACTTTCAGTGCGAGAGTAGGGGAATTATTTTGTAATTTTCGAACGTACAATGTCTTGTACATTTTTAATATGTTGACGGTGCAACCGTAAGGGTGAGCGCAGATACCTATATTCAGTTTTAATTTAGATCTGGCTCTTCAAAGTTATCAAACTGCACGAGACTTTTAGTACGTCTAGACTCTGACGTCATATAACGTCGCTTGTAAGTAGCATTACCAAAACAAAGTCTGAACAGGGCTTATTTTAATAAAGAAGTTTTAATCTACTATTTGTCTGCTATATATCCATCAAATCAACGTGGGTGTATATTTTTTTTTGGAACTTCTTGCTACTGCGAGAACGTTGTTTGTGGGGAGAAGCAATTCGCAAAGCATTATGGGACCACAGGTAACTGTGGAAAAAAATTCATTTGGATCAATTTGCAAAGTCAGAATTTTCTCTTCGCCCAGGCATTGCTTTTAGAGCTCCGAGTGATGAGCGGCGCTTTGCGCTGCTCGCTGCGCTCGCTAATATCTATGCTTTTTCATATGTTAATTTAATATTATAACTGGAAAGGATTGACAGGGAATCAAACTTGGACTCCTGCATAGCTTGTAAGCTGCTCTAATCCACCCATGCCGACATCCCGGTCAGCACAATCCAAACCACTAAGTGTATCTGGTCACCAGCAATTGGACCTGCCTGAGCTTCTTGTGTCTGATCACCAGCAATTGAACTTGCCTATCTGCCATTTTCATCTAGGTTTGTTAACGTCCAAGAAAGTATGAAGTGTACTTAAACTAAACTTATGATCTGGTATTTTCAATAAGATTTTTTTTTAAATTGAATGAGGAAGTTATTGATATTTTGAAGTTATTTTGAGCAGCATATTTCAATCCATTTATTGTGAATAAAAAAGATTTCTTTTAGTTGGAAATGATGTAGTTTACTCAATGGTGTGTAGACTGTCAACATGTGAAACCTACATAGTCTCCTCTGTTAAAGATCACTAATGGTGGATAAACAATGAGTGATGCAGACTGTTCACCAAAAGGGAGTTTTGACACCTGTATGCCTATATTTCTACCAATCACCCTGTTATCTTTTTTGTCATGTTCTTTGGACAGGTAAAATAACAAGGTAATTGTTGAAAATAATTTTAATATGTAATAAAAATAGAACATATATAAACTACATACACAGCATCAATACCCCTTCCTCCTTTTGCACAGTGGCACAGGTGAGCTTTTTTGATCCAAATTTGTCCATTGCATGTGCAATCTAATTAAAATTAGATCCTTTGATCTGCTCACATATGATCCCTACACACTTTGTGTAGCGATTATATGTGAGCTGATCAAAGGATTTAATTTCAATTAGATTGTAGCATGTAGTCATTTACATCATTGATTTTTTGGTTAACTTTTCACAATTTCCTCTTCTTCTCTGAAACTAATTTTAACCAAATTTGGCACAGAGTATCCTTGTGTAAAGATTTAAATGAAGGATCATGCCCCCTTTCAAGTGGAAATAATTAAGAATAAGCAAAAACTTGAGTGTGGTCATTTAGGAATCTTGTTCAGAACAACATATATTCCAGTCAGGGAAGGACATGATAAAGTCAGTTTAGAACCTAGCTTACCCAGACTTAAAGTGACTTCCTTCAGTCAGTTTAGAACCTAACCCAGTCAGGCAGAAACCTAACCCACTTAGGCAGGAACAAGAATTAGTCAGTTCAGATCCAAATCAGTAATGCAGAAACAAAACCCACTCAGGCTAAAAATTGAATAAGTCAGTTTAGAACATTACCCAGTCAGGCAGAATCATAAAACTGTTAGTTAAGAACCTAACCCAGTCGGATAGAAACTTAACTCAGTCAGGCATGAACATAAAACAGTCATATTAGAACCTAACCCAGTCAGGTAGAAACATCAAACACTCAGTTTAAAACCTAACCCAGTCAGGAAGATACATTACCTAGTCAGTAAGAAACATGAATTAGTCAGTTTAGAACCTAACGCAGTCGGAGCGTATCATAAAACATTCATTTTAGAACCTATCCCATTCAGGAAAGTAACCCAGTCAATCAGGGACATAAAACAGTCAGTTCACATCCTAACCCAGTTAGGTATAATCATAAAACAGTCAGTTCAGAAACATGAACAAGTCAATTTAGAACCTAGGCAGAATTGCGTAACATTCAGTTAAGAACCTAACCCAGTCAGGTAGAAACCTTACCCAGCAGGGATTTATCAGCCTATTTTGGGAAATGCCATTTTTGGGGAATTGGGAAAAAATTATCGGCTTTTTGATGAAATTGGGAAAAATTAAAAATGTTGCTTAAATCATGTATTCAGGTGTAATTCATTTAACATTTCAGCATGAACTCTAATTTGGGCAACCAAACAGACAATATATATGATCCAACTTCATACAAGATCAATTATGAATAACAGACTAATAAAAGTAAAATTGACTTCAATGAGTATAAAGTGTTTATACAACTTAGGGTAGTACATGTGCGTATGAGATTCCAATTTAGGTCATTACAGAATCTGTTTCTGGAGAATATATAAATCTCCTGCAAGTATACATTTTCTCAAAGTCCTCTTTTAATATGTATTAATGCATTGAAAATATATTTTTCTATTTGAAATAATGCCTACAGACCTTACCATACACTCGTAGATCAATTGAGTAGGTAGAAATAACTTAATAAATCTATATAATTACACAATATCACCATTTTCAGAAAAACGGAGGAAATTCGGATTAAAAGTTGGCGATGTTTTTACAGTGTTTTTAAACATGTGTTATGACTGTAGCTTTGCTTAATGACTTAAATAGATGAATATTACAGACAATCTGACAATTTTCCTTGTGTTTTTCCAAGATAATTAAATACAAAAGCATTGTTCACCAATTGGGAAAAAATACTGCCAAATTGGGAAAAATTTAACTCATTTTCAATTGGGAATGGGGCCGAATTTCGGCCCCTGAGAAGGTACTGATAAATCCCTGCCCAGTCAGGTAGAAACCTTACCCAGTCAGGTAGAAACCTAAGCCAGTCAGGTAGAAACATAAAACTGGCAGTTTAGAACCTAACCCAGTCAGGATTAAACATAACCCAGTCAGACAGAAACATGAACAAGTCTGTTTAGAACCTAATCCAGTCAGACAGAATCAGAAAACAGTCAGTTTAAAACCCAACCCAGTCAGGTAGAAACATAATCCTTTCAGAAACTGAAATAGTCAGTTCAGAACTTAACCCAGTTAGGTAGAAACATAACCCAGTCAGGCAGTAATATGTACAAGACAGTTTAGAACTTAACCCAGTCAGGCAGGGACATGAACAAGTCAGTTAAGAACCTAACCCAGTCGAGCTGAATCATGAAACTGTCAGTTTAGAACCAAACCCAGTCAGGCAGAAATATTACCCTGTCAGGCAGAATCATAAAACTATCAGTTTTGAACCCAACCCAGTCAGGAAGAAACCTATCCCAGTCAGACAGAAACATAAACAAGTCAATTTAGAACCTAACCCAGTCAGGCAGAATTGTATAACATTCAGTTAAGAACCTAACCCAATCAGGTAGAAAAATAAACCAGCCAGGTAGAAACATAAATCTGGCAGTTTAGAACCTAACCCAGTCAGGATTAAACATAACCAGGTCAGACAGAAACATGAACAAGTCAGTTTAGAACCTAATCCAGTCAGGCAGAATCAGAAAAAGTCAGCTTAAAACCCAACTCAGTCAGGTATAAACATAATCCAGTCAGAAACATAAAACAGTCAGTTCAGATCTTAACCCAGTCAGGTAGAAACATAACCCAGTCAGGCAGTAATATGAACAAGTCAGTTTAGAACCTAACCCATTCAGGCAGGAACATAAAACAGTCAGTTTAGAACCTAACCCACTCAGGCAGAATCATAAAACAGTCAGTTTAGAACCTAACCCAGTCAGGAAGAAACTTAACCCAGCCAGGTGGAAACCTAACCCAGTCAGGCAAGAACATGAACAAGTCAGTTTAGAACCTGACCCAGTCAGACAGAATCAGAAAACAGTCAGCTTAAAACCCAACCCTGTTAGGTAGAAACATAACCCATTCAGAAGCATAAAACAGTCGGTTCAGAACTTAACCCAGTCAGGTAGAAACATAGCCCAGTCAGGCAGTAATATGAACAAGTCAGTTAAGAAATTAACCCAGTCAGGCAGGAACTAGGGGTGAAACGATACACCTCCTTCACGGTTCGATACGTATTGTATAATTTTGTCTCGGTTCGGTTATTTTCGATACGATACATTTTGATAGAAGGAAACAAATTCTACGTTGTTTTATGCTTTCTTTTTCTAAATCTAGTCACATATTTTACGAATTTTATTTGCAAATTGACTAGAAGAAATTGATTAAAATTATTTGACTGTCAAAAATTATTTTACAAGCTATCAGTCATCAAAAATTTACGTTTTCTATACTTATTTATTCTGAGTAACGTGTTATACCTTATGCCAAACCCGACTGAATAACGATCCCGACCGAAAAATGAACCGAACCGAAAATTAGAGATTTTGCACCGTGTATCAAACCGAGAAAAAATACCGCGGTGCATCGATACCGCGGTGAACCGTTTCACTCCTAGCAGGAACATAAACAAGTCAGTTAAGAACCTAACCCAGTCAGGCAGAATCACGAAACTGTCAGTTAAGAACCTAACCCAGTCGGGCAGAATCATGAAACAGTCAGTTTAGAACCTACCCAGTCAGATATAAACATAAAACTGTCGGTTTAGAACCTATCCCAGTCAGGAAAAAATGTAACCTAGTCAGGCAGAAACATGAACAAGTCAGTTCAGAACCTAACCCAGTCAGGCAGAATCATAAAACTGTCAGTTTAGAGCCTAACCCAGTCAGGTAGAAATCTAATCCAGTTAGACAGGAACATGAATAAGTCAGTTTAGAATCAAACCCACTCTAGTTAAAACCTAACCCAGTCAAGCTGGAACAAAACAAGTCAGTTTAGATCCAGACATTCTGAGTTTGAAATTTTGATGTTAAAGGGGGAGTTTCGATAAGGCTGCTCAGCGGCCCACTTTTTCTTAAAAATAAATTTCAATTTATTTTTTCAAAACTAGTTTAGTATTCAAGATAAATATGTTAACTTTTGTTATTTATATTTTAAAAGTTAATATGAGAAGAATTAACACCGTAGCTGATACATACTTAGATGTACACTCAGATTCGTTAACATTAGGCTCATGGGAAAATATAAGAGGGTGGCATTTATAAATCGATGTTTAGAATATGAAGTGCATGAGGGACACTCACCTAAATTTGTTCAGTAATTAGATATACTCTGCACACTAATTTCTTGAAATATGATGAGTGTCGCCTGTGCACTTCATATCCAAAAATTGAAAATTGCATAACATGCATATCTAAAAGTAGAAACTCCTGGTTTCTTGATCTGACTCTGTGTTAAAATACTAAGCCAAAAGTAGCATATTTTGTTGAATTAAAGAAGATTCTCGATTATACATGTATTAACAGTAGAAAACATTATCGTATCCTGTCTTCATTTTGATACTAT
The DNA here is from genome assembly GCF_033153115.1 of Saccostrea echinata. Taxonomy (NCBI): domain Eukaryota; kingdom Metazoa; phylum Mollusca; class Bivalvia; order Ostreida; family Ostreidae; genus Saccostrea; species Saccostrea echinata. The sequence goes on from NW_026889761.1 coordinate 3,880,766, forward strand.
TTTTGTCGCCAACATATAACGTTAACGCTAACGTCACATTTTTAGCTCACCTCCTCGAAGTTGGGGGAGCTTTTGTAATACCGTCAGCATCGGTGTTCCAGGTAAAAGTTTTTGAAGCAGATTTTTTTTCAAGTATATCTATGCCCTATATTAATCACAGTCACCTGATCTAGCATGTTTCCTTGTCACCAGTAAGGTTTCAAATGCTGGATTTTAGCCAAAGAATGTCCAGGTAAATGTTTTAAAAGCAGGTTTAAGTTTTTGGACCAGAGCAGCTGTAAGCACTTGTTGATCAGACTTGCTTCATGATGCATCTACAGATGCACACTATTAGATTGCTTTAGATACTGGATATGACCTACATTTCCTTAATGATAGAGCAGGTTAAAGATTTTGAAGTGTGTCTCATTCTTATGTGACTATAAGCCCTATCATAACCAAACTTGCACTGATGATGCATCTAGGATTGCACACTACCAGACATGGTTCAGATGCTGGAACTGAACAAAAAAGTTTTAAAGCAAGTCCATTCCTTAACGTTATTTATCATGCATAGTTACAAGAAAGTCAAAAATACAAATATTTTTGACTTTCTTGTATAGAAATTCACGCTCCAACATGCTAGAGAAGTGCCCATGTATTTCCGTGTGATTGACATATAGGGAACGTGGATTGTTTTAAGTCTGGATGTCTAGGCGCATATGTCTGCCTGATTAAGGATTAAACACATATCTTTGGCATTTACACGTGTATTTCGAACTGCGCTTTGGTCTAGCAAATCATTTATAATGAATTCTAAAACTCTCTAAATGAGGAGTGACTAGAGTTGGTGAAGCAACTTAAGTATCTATGGAGAGCGGGGAAGCGATAGGAAATTAGTCCTGGCTGGGATTCTCTCAGTTATGCTGAAAACATGATGCAGGCAAATACTTCTAAGTTTCATAATGAAAAGGAAACACTCAATGTATTATAGATTTTTCCATCATTTGGCTATTCACATATTACGTATCATGATAAAATATCTTTGACTGTAATTAATATTATTCATATTATCAAATACATTGCAATATACTGAAGCCGGTAGGTGCTAGGTAAAAAAAAAATATTATCTGGCCTGCCATTGAAATATCTGGCGGCTGCCAGAAAAAATTTAGTGGTTTGCCAATCAAGTTGTAGCACCCAATGATGTACCTTAATGCACTTGATTGACAGAGGTACACAGACCAGGTATTTTTAAAGGCGGTGCTTAAAATCTCTGCCTTTAACGACATCTACAACTTCTGTTTGTAGTCAAATCTGGGAGTTTCATGCCTTATTAGCAAGATTACATGTCTACACCGCAAGAAACTTACTTGCCTGCTTCTAGTTATTTATGTGTTGGCCGCCAAATAAGTTTCTGGTCGCTGCCAGTTATTTATGTTTTGGCTGCAGGAAAGCTATTTGGCAGATATATTTTTCTAGTGGCCGCCAAATAATTATGTGGTGGCTGCCAGATAAAATATTTTTCTTACCTTGCACCTACAACGTACCAGCTTACATAGCAATATGATTCTTTTAAATAAACTTCTTATTCATGTATGTATATAAAGTTGCATTTATTTTTTAATCTTTTTACTTCAAAACATTTTATTTAAGGAGGCTGGGGGGTCAACAAATTAACCACCAGATTTAACTTTAATTTTTAGATATGATATCTTAAGCTGTCAACTATCATTCGGCAAAGAAAAATTTCCAAAATTTTAGTTTTAAAATTTGATCATTTTCTATATCTTCATATGGAGCTCTTCTTCTAAAGGAGATCAATATAGTCTAAAAATGGCCACAACCCCCCAGCCTCTTTAATTTCAATTTTATGATATTAAGGTATATTTTTATAAAATATGTAGTTGTATAAACTCATTGATGAAAATGTATTGCATATCCCTGTATATGACGTTTTTACGTTTACCTATCTCATGTCCATATATCTTTTCATTTGCATTTTTCGTATGGGAAAATGTTAAATATTGATTGTAAAGTTTACATATAAACTGTCGATTAATTATGATGTTAAAACTTTCTATATATGTTTATGTTTTATAAGATCAATTCGTCCTCTTTTAAAGAAAAGTAACATTTAACACACCAGAAAAATATCGCACCTTAAAAAAAAAATATTCGCGTAAGGTAAATACCATTTTCCGTAAAAAAAATTGTTGAAATTGGTTAATTTATGTCTTTATTCATATTTACCCTATTTCATTTATTATTTTGACGATTTAAAAAATCCACTTTCCCCCTATAAAAATGTCTACTCCAAAAATATACAAAAGGGGGTATACTTAAATTTTCAATTATCACGTGACCGGAAAATGCTTCACATAAATTATTTTCATATTTTTTGGACGATAAGGAGTTTTTCTACAAAATATAAAAAATTTCAGAAAATTTCGTGAGGGGCCGAAAAACCGCCTTATCGAAACTCCCCCTTTGTTTTTATTATTGTTTGGTTGATGAAGTAATGTTCCTAGTTTCATATTTTACTTCACTGGAATTTTTGCAAATGAAAGAACAATTTTAAAAATGTGTTTGATAACCCCAAAAAACTGCACCAGATATACTCAAAGATTTTTATTGTATTTTATAATCGTCTATACTTATTTTAAATTCTTTGTCATTGCAAGAAATCATTTGCAATTCTGTAAATGAGTATAATTTCTGTGAATTCAAATTACCATAGAAGCAGAATTTTTAGGGAGGATTCAATTTTGGCATTTTTAGTGAGGGAACTGAGATTGCTAAAATTGAATATTGCTAACAATTTATTCTATTTTGGCTGTTATAGCTTTCTCTCTTGATATTACAAAATCACTTAAATTACTTCTTGCTAAAAATTTGGGGGTAAATTTCTAAATTGGCATCTCACTAAGATTTCCACTTATACAGTATTTTTTTGTTAAAAACAAGTACATGTATTTGGTGGTTTATTTTCTTAGAATATTGAAATGCTTTCATAATGGGCATATACATGTTCATATATCTCTTAAGAAGGTCATTATTTTTTTTCAGATCTGCTCTTTTGATGAAAACTGTGAAAAAAGATCCCATTTCATAAAATTCTAAGATGTTAAAATGTAGTACAACACCTAAAATGAAAATTTTGTGAAATTTTTCCAGGTAAAACAAGTAGAAAGAAAAGGCTGGAGCAAAGATGAGAAAAGGTAGGTTAACATAGTTGTCATTTGATAAAATCAAAAGATGCTATTTAGTACCAGGGATGGGGTAATGGTAATGTGTAATGGTAATTGACTGTAATTAATTACGAATTTTGATGTAATTGAAAGTAATGTGTAATTGACCCAATTTTCAATTACATGTAATTGTAATTTAATTAATTACTTTTGAGAAAAGCATGTAATTCACAATTACTTTTCAATTACATTCAATTACACCTGTGTTTAATAAATGAGAAATAGCCTCCACCCCTTCAAATCCCATACACTTTATTCAAGAAAGGTTAACTGATTTATTTTTACAAAATGTTCTATAATAATTTTTTTTTAATCATATATTTCCTTTATTTAGTGAATTGCTGTTTCCTCTTTAAAAAGTATTTTCTTCAAAACTTTTTAATCATATTTATCTCTTTGTTTATAATGTAAAAATAAAATAAATAATTTCCATTAAGTTGTGTATGAATTGACACTTAAAATATCTAGTCCATTGGCTTCTAATTCTTTGTTTTCCATACCTACAGCTTGTCTTAGAAGTGATTAACAGGTGCTAAGTAGTGCCCTAGGGTCATGTTCATATTGACACTAAACTTAAATAGAGATTTTACACTCATTTTGACTAGTATATACCTAATGGTAGTTTTGTACACATACATTGACTATGTCTTCCCACAAATCTTTTTTGTAATATATAATTTGGTGTTATAACACCAATATTTATAATATATTAAAAATTTGTGGGAAGACAGTAGTTTGACACACAATATGTCAAATATAACATTTTGAGATATATTGCTTAGGATGATAAAAAAGCAGGAAACAAGGCAAAATGCACCCATTGTTTTCCATAAATATATCAGAAAGCTTTAAAAATGGACACATGAATTAATGTAAAACAGCATCCGGGTCCTGTAAAAGGACCATGTCCCAGTTGAAAATTGGCTCTCTTTTTTTCCCTAAATTGAGGTAACGATTCCCAACTGATGACCAAATTCAATTTTTTGATGCTGTTTATATATAGAAATAACATGTTTTGAAATTTAAATCATTTTTAAAGATATATATTATGTGTATATAGGGAACAAGTCCACTATTTAACTCTTTAATCAAAAAATAAATAAAATTCAACAACATTTCCCAATTTTGCCACTTTTCTATGAAAAATTTACAATCAAAAGGGTACAGGACCCTGGACCAAAAAGGGTCAATAATATTTATAATAAGCCCTGAAACTTGCTACTAGTCAGTATTTACCGGTAAGTATTCATGTCACAAATGCCCCAGTGTAAAATATCTTCATTGTGGCAGAAAAATCTGATGGATGTAGGTTAGGGGACACAATTTTTAAAAAATTCATAACATCTAAACAATGTTTACTTCATGTAAAAAAAAAGTTACTAAATGTATATGAATATAAATGAATGTTCATGACTATTTATCATTGTTTATTTTTATACGTTTTTTCCTAATGTAATTTGTAATTTAATTAATTACATTTGCAAAGTAATTGTAATTTAATTAATTACATTTCAAAATCCTTGTAATGGTAATGGTAATTTAATTGAAGGTTTTGGGCGAGTAATTGTAATCAGTACCCACCCATCCCCTCCCCTTAAAGCAAATAGACTTAAAAGGGACAAAAGACTGTAATCACTTTGTTTGTATGTTTTGATATACATGTATGTCCTGAACATGTCTTTTAGCTGATAAACTAATTTGACTGAGTTCAAAAACATTCCTGCATTTTATCTGTATAAGAGATTTTAAAAATTGATGAACAGATCTGATTCAGACTTTTTGCTTAGACTGTACTTCCCATCTTTTGAGAGCACCATATGCCAAGGGTTTGTAAGGAGAGTAGCAGATCAGAAACCTTTGACTAGAGAAGATGGTATTTGTTGTGACAAGACCTTTCTTTGAATACAAACACTTTTTGAACTCTTCACTTTAACCTTGTAGACCTCAACCTAAATTTGAAAAATCCAAACCTTTGTCTTGAACTGCCATAGGGGACAACAATGTTTCACAAACACATCTTGTTATTTCATATAAATATCATTTGCTTTCCTTTCAACTTAAAATTATGCAATAGTTTGTCATAATTACAGTGAATGGAGACAGATTCTGATGATGCCATCATTGGGAGGCAGGATGACTATAAGACACTAATTCCTCATCCATAAAGATTTCTACAAGTGGTTCATTTGGTAGGTTAGACTGGCATACCAACAAACTTAGATGGTGTGATAGAATCACTTTTTCCCCCCAGAGAATACATTGTTTTACATTTCTTGGACACTCCTCAGCATAATAATTAATCATATTTAAAGAAAACACTACCAATTCTACAATGTGACAACAAATGTTCAAAAGGCAGTAAACTGAATATTTTTTGCTCACCTCAACAAAGTCGAGATGAGCTTTTGCTTTAGAAGTGTGTTGACATCCCAGTAAAAGTTTTATGGGCAAGTTCATTCCCAAGTAACTTTAAGCGTAGAGCTTATAGTTACTTGGGAATGAACTTGCCCATAAAACTTTTACAAAGTACCAAAGTTTCAAGTAACTATAAGCTCTACCTGTACAAAAAGTTGCATGGATGATGCTTCTGACTTAAGTGGATGATAAGACATTTATTTTCAGGATGATTATTTTGGACATTCCCAAGAAACTATAATTCCTAACTAGACCAAACTTGTATGGTAAGGCATGTAGATGTGCACACTACTAGAACATTCAATTTATGATAGACATTGCCTTCACTCATAGATAATATTCTTCTGAGGAGAACTTTAAGAAAAGTGATTTTGATGTTATGCATTTATATTTTCAGAAATGAATACAGATTTCATTACAAGACGTGAGTATGTTCAAAGGAAACAGCCAATCAAAATGAACTTAGTCAGTTGTAGTTGTATATATAACGAGAGACAATTTATTTTTATTTTTTCATTTTTGGCATCTTATTTTAGGCCTACAGTATTAATTTTGGACTCATGAGCTAAGAATATCATATCTTTAGCAGAATTGTCCCACTTAATTAAAGGGAACTTTTTTTTAGGTGTGCATGGTGCAACATCCTGGATGGTGTGTAGTATGTTTGTTAACATGTGAAGCCTACGTGTATTTCAGGGTAGATATGTTTACTGTTAATTACTGTCGGGTGTATTTTTTCTGGTCTCAATTTTTAAGTCACCTGAGTCACTCAGGTGACCTATAGCTATCCGTTTTTGTCTGTCATCGTGCAATGTGTGTTAACATTTGAACATTTTTAGCTTCTTCTCTGAAACCGCTCAACCAATTTCAACCAAATTTGGCATATAGCATTCTATGGGTGAAGGGGAACAAAAATTTTGAATTTCATGGTCCCTGCCCCCCTGGGGCCTAAGGGGTGGGGCTAAAACCACCAAAATTAATGCAATCTTTAAAAATCTTCTTCTTTATTCCTGGACATCAAGCAGTCAAACTGTTAGCATGATTGTAATAAGCATTGAGCCCTCTACCAAAATTATGAACAGGGCTCTCGATTCTCTTTAATTGGGGCCGATATTCGGCCCCGTTCCCAACGTGAAAAAGGCACCTTTTTTCCCAAATTTGAGTGTAAAAATTCCCAATGTATGATTGCTTAAAATTTATTACTGTTAAAAAATAGAAAGCATATTTTTGACAGTCTTAAAAGCACTGTGAAGATATATGAAGGAAACACTTCCGTGTTGTAAACTGGTAGTTCATATATATGCTGGAACCAGTTTAAAATGAAAGCGAAAGTCGACTATAGTACCGTATTTGGCCGAATATAATACGCACTGGTGTAAAATACGCACCCCCACACCTTTTTGAGCCTGAAACTGGGGGAAAAATCGCAGTTCGGTTGTATTATACGCAGCAGAAACTTTTACCAAGCGGTGTTCTGAACTTCTGAAAATCGCGGTAATTTGCTATGAAAATCAACGCGGAGATAAAGTGCCGAAAATTTACAGAACACGATATTTTATTCAAATGCGTTTTTATTTCTTAATCTTGACTTTCCATATCGCGGCAATCTGGAGGAAATTATTTATTTTAACAAAGCACGAGATAATGTTGCATTAAAGTATTAACAGAGTTTATTATTAATTTTTTTAGCATACGGTGATAATGAAATTATACGTCGCCGTATTCTAACTATTCTTTGTGGAAATTATTTAACAAAGCACGAGATATTGTTGCAAGTTTAACAGTTGTCATATTTATTTTTAGTTTAAGGTAATCATGTTGAAAATTATGTAAATTAACAGGGCAAGCGATATTGCAACATCAAAGTATTCATAGACTGCGATTTTCTTCTTTTGAACTTGAAATTAATTAATTAAATAAATAGCTGATGTTATAAAAATAAAAATCAAATTTTAACAAGCGTGTAAAGTGTAGGTATCAACACACCTCCAAAGCTGTGAAAAATGATGTACAAAGGTGGGATATATGTCATCATACAGCGAAGTAATCTTCGTGGATATCTTATTTTTCTACATAGCACGAGTAAATGATAACACTTAAGTTTCAACATACTTCATATTTCCTTTTTTAACTCTCAATCATTTTAATACGAGACCGATATCAGATAAAGTAAAATTACATTTAACAAGCATTTTACTGTTTAATGTGTCGTAATCAACACACGCTAATACGTACGAAAGATAATAAACCAACCCCCGATTTTTAACAAAGAAAATAATCAAAGCCATTAATAAGGGCAGTAAATAATCAGTGCTCTAACTGTAAAAACAATGCTTTGGAGTCGGTAAACAATTTAATTGCCTGAAGGGGTGTTGAGGGGTAATTATCAATTGACAAGCGCACGTGTTCACAACATTGGCTTCCATTCATTTGGTTGTATAGAGGGGTGTTTATGTTGAAATTAATTTTCACTGAGTTATTTAAAACCTAAAATAAATTTTATTTTATTGTATTTCATTAAAATATGACTTATTACTTTTTTGACCGAGTGTCTGACTGATTAGGTACACGTGTACTATGATTACGGAAGCACGTGGCAAAGAAATGTGTGAACATCTATAAATAACATCGTTAATGGCGGCCTACACGGAGAGGATGAACATGCAGCACAAATTAATTTTAACTTGCTTTCAAATTTAATTTAACCATCAAAAGGTTATAAATATAACATTTTTAACAAGCCTACATTCCAACAATAACTTTCCAGAGTTTTAAATACGGCGATAAACAGCAAGAAATTGCGTAACTCTCTAGGTAATACTACGGTATGTGCGTATGATAACAATGTTTCACATGAAAGAAAAACCTATCAAAATCCCATTGTGGTGTAAAATACGCACCCCTTTCTCACAGAAAAAAAGTGCGTATTATATTCAGCTAAATACGGTAAATTACGAATTCTCTTAGGTACGACTTGTTTATTCACAAACATGTCGCATAATGTGAATACTATAGAAAAAAGATTTCTACTAAGACAACTAACAAATGTAAGAAAATAGACACTTTGTTTAAACAACAGGCTGCCGCTCTACAATTAACAGAATCTCATTGAACATTTTATTTTAAAGTTCTAAACATCTGAACAGTCAATTACATGTCTAATTAAGATCTACCTTGAATAAATAAGATGATTTGTTTTCAGTTTCTATGATTATTCTGTGTTTATTTGATTTTTCTTGTTTAAAGAGTTAAAATTATGATTGGTAAAAATTTCCCAATTTTTATAAAAACAACGCTTTTTTCCCAATTCCATTGGCCCCGGCCCCAGTACCAAAAATGGGTGTGAGAGCCCTGATGAAATTCATGGCCCCAGGGTCAGGGGTTCTGGTGCTAGGGTGGGGCTTTATAGATCATCTAGTGAAAGTGCATTATTTCTTTGAAAATCTTTTTCTCTGCTCCTGGATATTAAATAAACCAACTAAGTACATAGTTATGATGAGCAAGAGTGCCTCTTCCAAAATTGTGAATTTCATGGCCCAAGGGTCAGGGGTTCTGGTGTTAGGTTGGGGCTCTATTGATTATATAGTGAAAATGCATTAATTCTTTGAAAATCTTCTTCTCTGCTCCTGGATATAAAATAAACTAAATAAGTACATAGTTATGATGAGCAAGAGTGCCACTTCCAAACTTGTGAATTTCATGTTCCAAGGGTCAGGGGTTCTGGTGTTAGGGCGGGGCTCTATTGATTGTGTAGTGAAAATGCATTAATTCTTTGAAAATCTTCTTCTCTGCTCCTGGGTATTAAATAAAGTAACTAAGTACATAGTTATGATGAGCAAGAGTGCCTCTTCCAAAATTGTGAATTTCATGGTCCCAGGGTCAGGGGTTCTGGTGTTAGGGTGGGGCTCTATTGATTATATAGTGAAAATGCATTAATTCTTTGAAAATCTTTTTCTCTGCTCCTGGGTATTAAATAAAGTAACTACGTACATAGTTATGATGAGCAAGAGTGCCTCTTCCAAAATTGTGAATTTCATGGCCCCAGGGTTAGGGGTTCTGGTGTTAGGGCGGGGCTCTATTGATTATATAGTAAAATTGCATTAGTTCTTTGAAAATCTTCTCTGCTCTTGGATTTTAAATAAACTAACTTGGTGCATAGTTATGACAAGCATGGTTGCCTTTTCCAGAATTGTGAATTTCATGGCCCCTGGATCAGGGGTTCTAGTGTAAGGGCGGGGCTATATTGATTATATAGGGAAAATGCATAAATTTTTTCAAAATTTTCTTCTCTACTCCTGGGTATTTTTCAAACAAAGGAAGTGCATGGTTATAAGGAAGAATGCCTCTTCCAAAATTGTGAAATTCATGGCCCCAGGTAGACTTGGAAATAATAGATGAATAAAATTGAGACAAAAATAACTTATCCTTTTTAATTGTTCTTCAAAGGCCAAGAGAGGCCAATGTGAGAAGTAAAAATATGGGGTTAAAAAATAGACAGTTTGTTGATATTCTGCATGGTAATAGTGATAAATGGGGGACAGATAGATACTAGACCAATTATTTTGTTGATGCAAATCATACTATTTTCTTGCTTTTGGGCAACAGAGCTTCATTTATCAGTTTATGGATCCTCTAAATTGTTGTATTGTACTCAGGTGACCGTTAAGGCCCTTGGGCCTCTTGTTTGTTTAAGCATTAATCTTTATTTTCTCTTTCATTGATTATCTGCTTAGAGTCTTAGTTAATTAATTAATTTAATTGAAGCTATATAGTAACATGTAGTGAAATTATTTCATTGTGTCGGACCTAAAGAGTAACAGGTAACTCTCATTTTGACTACAATTTCTCTGATTTCAGGAGTTGTCTCCCATGTTTAAGATCAGTAATGGCGGATATACAATGCAGTATGCTATCTGGTCATCAACAGAGAGTTTTGACACCCGTATTTCTACCAATCACCTCTGTAACCTTTGTTGTATTCATCAGATAGGTAAGAAAAACAAGATAATTAATTAAAATAATTTTAATAAGATAAAATTAAAACAGTTTTACATGTATGGACTCCCTCATATAAGAAAATGTCACATTTTACTCATACAATTATACATCATTTACATTTCCACATTTTCCCCATTTACACAGTTGAATAGAATCAGTGCATAATAAAACATAACAACAATTATTATATAGTCTATAAATTTACAAATTATTTATTAATTACAAAATTCATACATTTAAATTAAATACACAGCATCAATGCCCCCCACTCCCCTCCCTCACCCCTCCCTTTTCACACAACTTCCTTTTTAATATTGAATCTGTTACTGATTTACTGTAAGTGTCTTTAGATTTTTAGCTCACCTCAAAGAAGTTGGGGGAGCTTATGTGATACCTCCGGCGTCCCAGGTTATAGTTTTTGCAGCAGTTTTCTTTTTCAGCACTTCTATGCCTTACATAAATCAGAGTTGCATGGAAGATGTTTATAGTGTGTTTCTTTGTACCAGTCAAGGTTTCAGATGCTGCAATTTCAGCTAAAAGATGACCAGGTTAATGTTTTTAAAGCAGGTTGAAGATTTTGGAGCAGGTTAAAGTTTTAGGGCAGGTCTCATTTCCAAGTAACTATAAGCCCTATCGTGACCAAACTTGCATGGATGATACATCTTAGGATGCTAACTACCACCCTTCTTTAGATGCTGGATCTGACCTACATTTTCCAGATGAGTGACCAGGTTAAAGTTTATAGAACAGGTTCATTCTAAAGTAACTATAGACCCATGTTGACCAGACTTGCATGGATGATACATCTAAGGATGCACACTACCAGGCTAGCTTCGGATACTGGATCTGACCTACGTTTTCCAGATGGGTGACCAGGTTAAAGTTTTTGGAGCAGGATCATTCTAAAGTAACTATTTGCTGTACCTTGACCCGACTTGCATGGATGATACATCTAAGGATGCACACTACTGGACTTGCTTCAGATGCTTGATTTGATCTACATATTCCAGATGAGTGACCAGGTTAAAGTTTTTGGTTCAGGTCCTTTACCAAGAATCTATAAGGCCTTTCTGAACCGAACTTGCAAGGATGATGCATCAAGGGATGAACATTCTCAAACTTGCTTCAGATGCTGGATTTCTGGATAATTGGCAAGTTAAAAGTTCTTAGATTAGTCCATTCCCAAGTAACTGTAAAGCCCTATCAGAGCAAAATTGCATAAATGTTGCATCTAGGGATGCACACTACTAGGTTATTTGTTTAGTGTGGGACTTTGCCTTACACAGACATTCATTGAGTTGAGTTATGTAATCTTTGATTACCTATGTTTTATTGTAGAGCTGATATCTTTTAGATCTACAGTATTTTCTTTGAGATATATACAGTACATGCATTTTAACAGTTTTGGATTTTTCGCAGTTTTGCATTTCTTCTGTTGTCTTTGAGAGTCAAAGAAATGATGCAAGTCTTTAAGGTTTTCAATGACATGTCCTTGTTTTTCAGATTCACCAGATGCAGCTGCTCCATCTCCATCACTGGTGAAATGGGAAATGACTAGTGGACGGTCATCACTTTGTAACTCACCATTTTGCAGCCCATCTCTTCTCATCTTCAGTGGTGGCCTCTGGAGGAATGGTTGCAGTGCAGTCTTCGTGTCTTAGGCAGATAACTTCCTTTCCTTTGCTTCTCAGGTGTCTGCCTTTCTTGCATAGTTTATTCCCACACAACACTGCCACAACATTTTTCCTCTGAGTAACATTTTCACTTGTGGTATAAGTCACATTGGTGGCAGCTTGGAATGGGGTTATTCCAATGGCACTGAAGGTGGCATTATTATATCTGGCATGTCCTTCCGCTCTGATGTGGTATCAGGAAGTCCACAATTTTCATTAAGTTCTTGAATGTTCTGCCTTATTTTTTTCAGGGCGGGGTCACAACAGGGGAACAATTTTTACATAGGTATATATAGGAAGACTCATTAAAGAATATTCATCTTAAGCACAGCTTAGCCATGGGGCCACAACAGGGGATCAAATTTATAAATAGAAATATATAGGAAATATCTTTAAAAATCTTCTCAAGAACAGCAAACTAATGATCAGTCATATTTATATTGAATTATCCTCAGGTTGTGTAGGTTGAAGTTTGCTCAAATCATGACCACGGGGTGTAGAGTGGGGCAGAAGTGGGGGAAGCATCCTCAGGTAGTGTAGATTGAAGTTTGTTCAATTCATGATCTCCTGGGGTAGGATGGGACCACAAAAAATGATCAAAGTTTTAAGGAAGAGGGATCTAATTCAATTACCTCCTGAATTAATTATTTCACACTAACATCTCTATTTAGCATTAACTCATATCAGCTGGAGGCTCAAGTGAGCTCTTTCTGATCAAAATTTGTGCATTTGTCCATCTCCTTCATAATTTTTCACATTTTCACCTTCTTTTCTAGAACCACTGTGTCAATTTCAAACAAACTTCGTACAAAGCATGCTTTGGTAAAGGAAATTCATTCTGACGAAGGACCACATCTCTTCCCAGCAGAGATAATTAAGAAACAGTAAAAATTTGGTATGATCGTTCAAATGTTCTTAAGAACCACTAGGCTTGAAAATACGAAACCCAAGTAAAAGCTTCCTGACATAGAATAAAATAAGTTTTATACAATTCATGTCCCTGGGAGTATGGTGGGGCAAGTGCGGGCAATCAGAGTTTTACATGGGAATACATAGGGAAAATCTTATTTTGTATTAAGAACAGCAAAGGCATGATTAGTCATATTGACAATAAAGCACCCACAACAACTTTTTTAGATTCAAGTTTTTCAAAGCATGATGCCTGGGGGTAGGGTGGGGACACAGTAGAGGATGAAAGTATTACGTACAAATATATAGGAAAAATCTGTATAAATCTTCTCAAGCAAAGTCATGATTAGTCATGATTACATGGAAGCATCCTCGGGTGTGTAATTTCAAGTTTGTTAATCATGACTCTTGGGAAAAGGGTGGGGCTACAATATGATATCAAATTTTAAGTAGGAATATGTACAGGAAAAAGAATCTGTTGATGAAGAAGGGTTGTATTCCTCAGATGAGCATTGTGGCTCATGGGCCTCTTGTTTTATATTGTACTGATTATATGTAGCTATAGTGCATAAAAGGTCATGTTTACAATCAAGAAGCCTATCATGCAACTAAAGGAGTTTATATTAGGATTAGACAAAAGAGTAGATCTATTCAAATTTGTTCAAACTGTGGTCCCAGAATTTAGGATCAGGAAAGATTTGACACAGGAATACATATATATAGGAAAAATACTTATAAATCTTTTTTTTTCTAAAGAGCAGCTTGGCTTTGTTAAGGAAGTCTAATAAGCAAGGATCCTCAAGTAGTGCAGTTTCAAATTTATGCAAATCATGACCCCCATATAGGATAAGACCGCATTAGGAGACAAGTTATGTACAAAGAAATATATTTTAGGTCACCTGAGTCACTTTTCTGTGGATGTGTGTCATTTGTTGGTCATAAACTATAGGTCTTTTTTTAAGCTTTTTCTCTTGAACCTTTGAACCAATTTCAACTAATTTTGGAATAGCATTAATAAGTGAAGGGGTACAAAAATGTTGAATTTCATGGTCACTCCCCCCCTCCCCCTGGGGACTGAGGGGTGGAGTTTAAACCATCAAAATTAGTGCTATCTTTCAAAATCTTCATCATAACTCCTGGACATCTGGCAGTCAAACTGTTGGCATGATTGTAATAAGCACTGAGCCCTTACCAAAACTTTGAAATTCATGAAGGAGGGTTAGGGATTCTGGAGTTAGGGCAGAGCTCTAATGATCATATAATGAAAATGGATAAATTCTTTTTAAAAACCTTCTCCTCTCTGTATAACTTATCAGGTAAACTAGGTGCATGGTTCTAATAAGCAAGGGCACCTCTACTTAAATTGTAAAATTCTTGGCCCCAGGCCCTGGGGATCTGATGTTAGGGTGGGGCTTTATTGATGCTTGTGTGCCGGTATGTGTTTCTTTTGAAAATCTTCTTTGCTCTTGGGTAATCTAAGTATAAGTGGCTCCAAAGTCAGGGGTTCTGGTGTCAGGGTGAGGATTTACTGGGTATTTAGCACATGAATTTAGTGCTTGATGAGCAAGAAACTTCTTTTAAAATTGTTAAATGTGGTGCTCCAAGGTCAATGGTTCTGGTGTTTTGGGGGCCTATTAAAGTATATATATATGCAATATATCTTTGGAAATTTTCATTTCTGCACCTGGATATTGAGCTAACCAAAAATAAAAGCATAGTTATGATGAGCAAAGGTGCCTCTTTCAAAATGGTGAATTTCATGGCCCAATCTAGGTCAGAGTGTTTAGGTGTTCTTTAGGTAAAATAGTGAAATGCATAAATTTTCTAAATATCTTCTTCTTTACCTAGTGGTATTAAGCAGACAAATGAATGGTATGGTTATGTTGAGCAAGGATACCTCTTTTAAAGTTATGAAAATAATAGCCCCCTGAGTCAGGTCTTTTGGTGTTTATGTGGGGCTGTGTGGAATCTGAACATCGTTATTTCTTTGAAAATCTTCATCTATGCTCCTGGGCAACTAGGAGACAAAAAGAGTACAAAGTTGTGTTGAGCAAGGGCATTTTTAACAAATGTTTTAAATTTTGGAACACTTGGTCAAGTGTCCGGGTTTGGGGCAGGGCTTGAACTGGGCTTCATTAATTTATATTCTACTGAGAGAAATTATTCCCCTCTGCTATTCCCCTATGATAATATATCATTGTAAATGATGTAATTGAAATTGAATGAGATACTTATACAAGAAATGTCATAGAATATAATACAAAAAGTCATTTCTTAGTTTTTAGCTCAACTCAACGAAATTGGGGAACCTTATGTGATACCCTCAGCATTGGTGTTGGTGTCCCAGGTTAAGTTTTTGGAGCAGAGTTTTTTTTAACTATGAAAATGAAGAACTGGAAAGGATCTTGATTGATTTTTCTTGGTAAGTTTGGAAGTTTATTCCTTCTGATACATTTATGCAGTAGATGTCCTGTCCTGTTCTATTTAAGAACATCCAAGAAAATTATAGAAGTTCAGGACTTTTCCTTACATATACTTCTTAGCTCACCTGACCTGAAAGCTCAAGTGAGCTTTTTCGATCATATTTTATCTGTAGTCTGTCTGTCTTCTGTCCGTAAACTTTTCACGTTTTCGACTTCTCTTCCAGAACCATTGGGCCAATTTCAACCAAACTTGCCACTAAGCATCCTAGGGTAAAGGGGATTCAAGTTTGATCAAATGGAGGCCATGTCCTCTTTCAAGGGAAGATATTTCAGAAAAAGTGAAAATGTGGTGGCATCTTTAAAATTCTTCTTCTCAAGAACCACTTGACCAAAAAAGTTCAAACTTATAGGAAACTTTCTTTACATAGTTTATATTCAAGTTTGTTCAAATGATAATCCCCGGGGGTAGAATGAATCTTTAAAAATAACCGGTATTCTTTTCAAGAACATTAAAGCCATTATCAGTCATTGATTTGGAAGCATCCTCAGGTAGTGTAGATTCAAGTTTGTTCAAATGATAACCCCTGGGGTTAGGCCAGGGTTGGGCCACAATGGGGAATCAAATACTATTCAATACTAAACTGATTTGTGCTTTTTCTTAGCCAATGTGCTCAGATGAGCAATGTGGCCCATGGGTCTCTTGTATTTGGTATCAAAGGAAAGCAGACACAAATATATATATATATATATATATATATATATATATATATATATATATATATATATATATATATATATATATAAATTAAAATAAAATCCAAGATAAACAAACAAGTTCACATTTAATTATTACACTAAGCGCTTTCGCCGTGAGGCTCTTCAGAGTGTAACAAAGTTTATAAAAACAATACAACTTGGTTGTTATGACGTCGTTATTGTGACGTCATAAAGGCAGCATTATATATTGGCGCAGGTAAATGTCATTAGGGCGCCAAAAGTAGAGAATTGAACATATGTACATTGTGATGAAATAGACTGCTAATTTTAAGCTATAATGTTCAATTTACATTTAGTTTAGATTTAAATAATTTAACAAAGTAATCTTCCTTGGCTCTCCGTAATTGTTCATTATTTTCTAGAACTTTATAAAAAGGAAATATTAAAAAGTTTCCATTCGCACATGAATCAAAATGTTCACTGCATGGCGTATTCCTGACAGAAGGGTCCCGTATTTGTTGTTTATGGACTCTTACGCGGTCAGCTAGTTTGTTACCGGTCTGTCCAATGTAGTTTTCCCCGCATGAAAACTACATTGGACAGACCGGTAACAAACTAGCTGACCGCGTAAGAGTCCATAAACAACAAATACGGGACCCTTCTGTCAGGAATACGCCATGCAGTGAACATTTTGATTCATGTGCGAATGGAAACTTTTTAATATTTCCTTTTTATAAAGTTCTAGAAAATAATGAACAATTACGGAGAGCCAAGGAAGATTACTTTGTTAAATTATTTAAATCTAAACTAAATGTAAATTGAACATTATAGCTTAAAATTAGCAGTCTATTTCATCACAATGTACATATGTTCAATTCTCTACTTTTGGCGCCCTAATGACATTTACCTGCGCCAATATATAATGCTGCCTTTATGACGTCACAATAACGACGTCATAACAACCAAGTTGTATTGTTTTTATAAACTTTGTTACACTCTGAAGAGCCTCACGGCGAAAGCGCTTAGTGTAATAATTAAATGTGAACTTGTTTGTTTATCTTGGATTTTATTTTAATTTATAACCTACCTATACCGTGGACTTTTACTACAATTTCACTATATATATATATATATATATATATATATATATATATATAAATTTAAATACAAGTTTGTTAATTTTTAATAGCGATTCTCTGTAACCACTTAAACTTCTTTGCCACGCATGGTCACCGATTTTGATGAAACTTTGCCCATTATTACAACTTGACACCAGAAACATATATCAAATAAAATTTCGTTGCTATGTGTCTTGGTTGCCATGGTAACAGCCAGAAAAGTTGAAAAAATTGAAATTTTCAGCTACTTTGAATCTTTATTAAGCCTTAATAAAGAATAAGAATAACAAACAAACCATTCTCCCCAAAACCTGAAACCCTGTTGCCACTTATGCTATAAAGAAACTATTTAGAATTTATCTCTAAGTAAGTGGTAACCATGGGTACATTTGGAATACATTTTAGATGCTGAAAAATGCAGAAAAACGCTCAATATTCACTAATGATAGGTGTTAAATGATCAAACTCAATCAACAACCTAAGAAAAAACAATAAAAATATTTGACCTTATGTAATTAGGTATTGGCAATATTATTCTAAAAATAACTTTCATGGTTGCCATGGTAACACAGTGTTACCATCCAAAATGTATTGCTAAGATTGGGTTAATGCTACTATCTTCAGAAAAAACAATAAATTTCATGACTCGCACATATATATCCTTAGGACCTTGCAACACCGACAACATAAGAAAAATTGGGATTAATTGTTACTTTGCGGTGTAACCATGGAAACAATGTACCAGTTGTTTTAAATGATATTTTTTGCTGCCTTAGGAATTTACTTACCTTTTAATCAAGAAACATATTATTTGACTCACCTTGAATAGTACTTATCTGGTAAAACTAAAGTTGAATATCATATATTGATAACGTTTGTTGAAAAATACAACACTGTTGCTATGGTAACCAAGAAGGGAAAATGTTCAATTTTGTGAATTTTATATCAATATTAAACCCTATGTGCCAGCTTTTTGCATCCAGTTAGAGATTGGGTGGCAGTCAAAATTGAAAGTCAGGTTAGTTCTTTATAATTACCAATCATAAAAGTTTTGGGAATCTACATACAAGGGTACGTATCCAAGGAAACAGAATATTTTTCAGATTTTTATGCATATTTTTTCGACTTATTTCCATAGCAACGCTCTATTTAAAGAATTGAATTTGCATTTTTTGAAATGTGAGAATTAGGGTCACATGAACATCTATAAAAATTGATCATTAGTTATATAGAAATATGCTTTTTAAAAAGATAGGATTAGATTTAATCACTAAGAGAGTAAATTTAAAATCCCTTCTTGGTATTAAAACCATGGCAACCATTGCCAACCTATAAGAAATATCATATTTCTTCCATGGTATATGTTACAAGGATCTCTTGTCTATTATTTGCTTGTATTTCAACCTATAATTTTTTTTATTCTTAAGTGTATGATGTTATGAAATTAAATGAGCAAAATTATTACTTTTGAATACTTTGTTTCCATAGTAACGTATGTAATAGTTGATTTACCAAACATGTTTATCATGCATTTAAGACATCAGGCCTTCAACTTTCAGAAACAATCATTACCACTTGTTTGCTTTGCTGCAAACGTTAACTGTGGGACTCTGAACATGTTGAAAAATGCCATTTTTCACACTTTAGGACATGTTGCCATGGTAACCATGTCACGTAGCAACCAATTTTTGCCTGATTTGAGTTTACGATATCAAAGACTTTTATCATAGGGAGTTTGGAGAAAATCTGAGACTATGCGTGCCACAGCTTCTATATAAAAGTTCAAGTCGTTACAGAGAATGGCTCTTAATTGTTAATTTGTTAAACCCCAAAGCTGTTTTTATCGCTTTTTATGAATGTATGTAAACATGGAGACATGGAGTCCAACAGAAATGATTTTTGGTACTAAATTTATTTATTAAATTAACACAAATGACGCAATTAATACATCAAAATTACAGATAGTTTACAGTTCTTGTTTAGGATCTATTTCATCAATGCAAAAGGAGGACAATCTGTTATGCAGATTTGTGATGATTAGACTAGCGAAAGAGAAGGAACGGATGTTGTTTGGATCGCTAGTCTAATATTTTTTCATATGTTGGTTGTTTCCCCTGTATACACTAAACTTACTATGGAAACTGACTTTAAACATTTTTTTAAATCTTTACTCATTTTGAAGTGGGTAGGGGCATTTCTATGCATGTCCGATTTCGCCGCCGTATATTAACTAAATTATGTAAAAATGATTTGAAGATAATAGTCCATATTAAACAATGTTCACTGAAAAACAATCATGGAAGCCATAAAAAAATTAAGGACCACAATAGGTGAGAACAGCTGTGTACCAGGTGATTGGTCACTAATTACTGTATACACAGCCATAGGCTATATTGGGTGTTTACATGTGTAGATGATGACACGCTAATTACCCATATGCATATTTAAGTTATTTTTTGATAAGTTTTTGAAAAAATATGTACATTGAAATAAGAAAAAATACATATCCGAGTAACCGAGTACCATTTTTAGTATTCGATATTCGGACGTTCGATCGAGTACCCAGTTAACAGGGTACTCGTTGACATCCCTAATATATATATATATATATATATATATATATATATATATATATATATATATATATATATATATATATATATATATATATAGAATATTATTATATTGAAATTTTTCCTTTTTTTTCAGAATGAGACACAAGTGCCTTCCATTGTGATACTAAAGGAAGCTGTTACAAATTTAGTTTGCCACAGTACTGGCCTGACATATGAGGATAGGAATAAAAGATGTTTTAAAATAGAAATGTCTATAATTTAACTTATAAGTATGATTAACTAAGATCACAAACAACAAATCAGTTGCATTGCAAATGTACATATAGCATGTTTGCACTTACGAGGGAATATTCACTCCCTTTCAGTGAAAGTGTTGGCATGCAGGTCAATTATTGTCACCAAATCATCTGTCATATTCTCTGCATGCAGCTGTAGAATTTGATCAGAAAGATTAGCTACACTATTCTATGTATAAGTCTTATGTATAAATCTAAGACATTTTGGTTTCTAGTCACCAGTCTATATTTATAATCATTGTAGTGTAAAAAAATTCAGGTCCATAAGTCGATTGAGACTTTATGTTTTAGTGAAATGTTTTGTTTATTTATTGCCAACTCGCTGTAAATCAAATGTAGTTAAAAATTTCAGCACTTTCATTGTGTTTATGCAATTTATTGTTCTTCAATGTCAGTGACATGTATATCATTTTATGATGCACAATCAGTATTATTGTACTAGATTTATACTTGTCTCTTATTGATCTGCATTTTTTGGGGCTAATTAATGTTTAAATCCTACTGTGAACGTCTTCTTTTCACTTGGTGCCAGTGCTTGAAAGAAACCAGCCTGTCAATAATTTTTAAGAAGATGCTGAGATTAGCTTTACATCGTAAAACAAACTGAACACTGTATATAGTATAGCATATCATTGTTAAAGATGTATGTGTGCATGTGTGTTGTATTGTAGATATAATTCTTGTATTACATCATGTATATTTCATAGAAGATTTTGTTAGAAGCTCTGTTTTCATAATTTAATTATTTTCATGTACATAAAGACTTTGATCGTTTGTTTGTTTGTTTGTTGTTTAACGTCCCTCTTGAGAATTTTTCACTGATATGGAGACGCCACCACTTGCTGGTGGAGAGCTGCAAATTTTGACCTATACTCAGCACTTGGGGCCATTGAGCAGTGAGGGATCTTTTTTGTGTCAGCACCTACTGTATCACAGGACCTTTGTTTATACAGTCTCATCCGAAGGACTGGTATCCACGTCCCACAGTGGGATTCGAACCCATGACGTAAGGATCATCTCCTTACTTTGTGACTCTAGAGCGGACGCTCTTACTACTGTGCCACATGGGCAACTTTGTTCAAGGAAATTGGCTGAAGCATTTAACACGAAATTCTACTGATTTTAGGCCTATATAATCCATTCTAATGAAAGATATAGAAGTGTACACAGAGAACATTGTACTGTAGATTTTATTATTATACCTCTACTGTTATTACTCTATATAAAATTAATACCATAAAACTGTCTATTTCCCTGAGAAGATACTATTTCCCTCATCTGAGGACTACTCCCTGAAAAATCGGAGCTACTCCCTGGGACTACTCCCTCATGAATATTAATAATTTTAACCAATTAAAATGAACAGTGGGCGGAGCATTCAAGGAATCTCGAGTCTGTGACGTAATGTTATTAGCAATGTAAGTATGACGTCAAAACATTTCGACATGCGATGTCAAAATCATACTGAAATATTCTAGCAAAATGAAGGCAACAATAATCCTTCGAAGTGTCAGTGAAATTATTTTATATTTTTTTTAATAATTCTATTTTCCTCGGTATTGATGCATTAGTTATCTTACAATATTTTTGATCATATGCAATTGTGATTATTTAAATACCTCTGTATTGTTTTTAAAAATGTCTGAGTCTCTAGTTTAATAAATCTCCCATGATTGTTTCGGTATAATAAAACAGTTATGGAATGGGTACTTGGGAAATATCAAATTTATGGTTCCCCTCGGTAGGAAACTGTTTCCCTCGGCGGCTTCGCTGCCTCGGGAAATAGTTTCCTCCCTTGGGGAACCATAAATTTGCTATTTCCCTCATACCCATTCCATAACTGTATAATATTATGTTGTTTATTATTTGAAGAATTTGATGTAACCTCAGTCACATTACTACATGTTTGTTAGATTATATTTTGCTTCATTAAGAACCTAGACTGGGGAATTAAGGGAACTCTAAGTACAGTTGAACTTCAGTATTTTGAACACTGATATCTCAAATACCATGGATAATTCAAAGTGATTTGGAAGTTTCAGTCACTTTTTTGTATTTATATTTCATCATTGGTCTCTCAATTCCTCCAAGTTTCTTCTCAGTTCCGTTGAGTCCGAGGTATCAAAGTTTGACTGTAATTTCATTGTTTTAGGCCTTTATAATTCACTTGATGAATGATGTAGTAATGTACACAGAGAATACAAAAGGGATTGAAAGCAATAAAGTTATGAACTTCTGTAGATTTTCTTGTGTTCATTTTCAATTCAAATTAAAGAAAAAGGTGGTGATTTAAAAAAAAAAAAAAAACTTCCTTTTTATACACACGAATTGTGATTATAAAGTGAAATATAAAATACAAATATACTGAGTGGATTGGACAACAGAGTAAGTCTATAATTGCACTGTCCTTAAATGGTGAAAATTGAACTTTGAGAAATCAACACCTCAAGAATGATATGGGAGAATTTAAGAATAAAGATGTAGAAAGCACAGAAAACATGTTCAATGTATTTAGCTTTACAGAGTTTACCTGAACAGACATCTCTTTCATGTCATTATGATGGACTTGGGCACAACAGAAATGACATCTGTGTGCCTCTGCCACTTCAAGAAAAATAATTACCAAAGATATTCGATGTCAGTTGCACTGGTCAATGCATTACAAAGTAAAATAAACATAAATGCACCCTCAATAAAACAAAATGTAAACAAAAAAATACATGCACTACACCCAACAGTGACCAGGTTAAATTAGTCAGGTGTGGGTTCCAGTGCTGACATAGGAAACAAGAAAAACAAGCATTCTGAGAGTATTGCATTAGCAATACTAGTCCCCTACCGGCAAGTGTAATCTGGTTCCCGTTAAGAATTGAAAATGCCATAATTCCGTTAAAAATCAATGAAGCGGGACGAAATGCAAACTTGATCTATAACTAATAAAGGTAAAGTCACATACCAAAAATCAGCTCAATATCTGAAAGCGTTAAGAAGAAAATTGCGGAAAACCCCTAAAAATTGAAGAGGCCGTAATTCCGTCAAAAATCAATGAAGCGGAACGAAATGCAAACTTGATCTGTAACTCATCAAGGTACACTCACATACCAAAAATCAGCTCAATATCTGCAAGCGTTTAGGAAAAAAGTGCGGAAAACCAAGTGGGACAGACTGACAGACAGACAGAGGGACAGACAGACAGACAGACAGACAGACGGACAGACAGACAGACAGACGGACGGACAGACGGACGGACAGACTCAGAGGAAACCTATAGTCCCCTCCGGTTTCACCGGTAGGGGACTAATAATATGGCTTAATTAAGCCTATTTAAGAGTTGTGTTCAGCTTTAACAAGACCAATTGTTGCATATAAAGAACCAGTTGTTTATTCAATGATATACTAGTATTTTGATATTTATACTCCAGACACTACTTATCTGATTGGGTTAGGTTTCCGCCTGACTGGGTTAGGTTCTAAATTGACTGTTTTAATTCTGCCTGAGTGGTTATGTTCTAAACTGACTGTTTTATGACCCTGCCTGAGTGGGTAAGGTTTCTGCCTGAGTGGTTAGGTTCTAAACTGACTGTTTTATGACTCTGCCTGAGTGGTTAGGTTCTAAACTGACTGTTTTATGACTCTGCCTGAGTGGGTTTGGTTTCTGCCTGAGTGGTTAGGTTCTAAACTGACTGTTTTATGATTCTGCCTGACTTGGATAGGTTTCTGCCTGACTGGGTTAGGTTCTAAATTGACTGTTTTATGATTCTGCCTGAGTGGTTAGGTTCTAAACTGACTGTTTTATGACCCTGCCTGAGTGGGTAAGGTTTCTGCCTGAGTGGTTAGGTTCTAAACTGACTGTTTTATGACTCTGCCTAAGTGGGTTTGGTTTCTGCCTGAGTGGTTAGGTTCTTAACTGACTGTTTTATGATTCTGCCTGAGTGGTTAGGTTCTAAACTGACTGTTTTATGATTCTGCCTGAGTGGTTAGGTTCTAAACTGACTGTTTTATGACTCTGCCTGAGTGGGTTTGGTTTCTGCCTGACTGGGTTAGGTTCTAAACTGACTGTTTTATGACCCTGCCTGAGTGGGTAAGGTTTCTGCCTGAGTGGTTAGGTTCTAAACTGACTGTTTTATGACTCTGCCTAAGTGGGTAAGGTTTCTGCCTGAGTGGTTAGGTTCTAAACTGACTGTTTTATGATTCTGCCTGAGTGGTTAGGTTCTAAACTGACTGTTGTATGACTCTGCCTGAGTGGGTTTGGTTTCTGCCTGACTGGGTTAGGTTTTAAACTGACTGTTTTATAAGTCTGCCTGAGTGGGTTAGGTTTCTGCCTGACTGGGTTAGGTTCTAAACTGACAGTTCTATGTTCCTGCCTATAGGTTCTTAACTGACTGTTTATGATTCTGCCTTACTGGGTTAGGTTCTTCACTGACTTGTTCATGTTTCTGCCTGACTGGGTTACATTCTAAACTGACTATTAGCAGTTCCTGCATGAGTGGATTAGGTTTCTAATTTGCCTTATTCATAATTTATGCCCGACTTGGTAAGGTTTCAAACTGAATGTTTTAGGTTCAGTTTTAGGTTTTAAAAGTTACTTGATAATGTATGGCACGCCGATTGCTTCAAAATTATTTTCTGCACAACGATCACGATTTTATACACGAGCTTGATGAAAAATATACACGAGTAAAATAAAAATGCACGTATCGGTAAAAATTGCACATAGTTTGAAAGATTTTAACACAAACATAACGAAAAATACACGAATCCGAAATTTTTTACACGATTAAGGGGTATAAAATGCACAAACGTAAAATCAAAAACTGCACGAGCAGAGGAAACTAAAAATTACACAAACAATTTTACTGCGCATACAGCTGCGCATATCATTATTATGCACATAGAATATTCATTGTGTTCTTGGTTTTCTGTACTCTTTATCTCTTTATGAATGCTGGATGTATCGATAGAAAATGGCGTTGACAATGATATGCATGTTTGTTTGCTTCTTTATTTCTTCGCTAAAACTCGATCCGATTTCTAGCTAATGCCAATCGAGCGAATGAAATGTTTTCTTGTGAACTGTGTGAAAAAAATTAAAAGTTGTTCGGAGATATTATATTTTTATAATATGTTTATATTGACCGAGATCCTAGCCAAAATATGGAGGTATTATATGATGCCGGACTTAAATTGTGACAAGAAAGGAATCGCATGTTTGTGTTATAATGCGGGGGGGGGGGGGGGGGGGGGAAGTACCATTGCATATGATGCACTCGACTCCGAACTGAAAGTAATATATACGCTCTTTGGCTTTATAAAATTCTCTAACTTATAGATACAACTTTAACTGAAAGTACTTGTATAAAATAAAATTAACACATGCGTAATAAAAGGATTAATAAACTGAATTCTTTATGAAAATGATGGCAGAATTATAGCTGATTGTAATCATTAAATTGTAGAATTTGTTTTGGTACTTCTCATTTGTACTGATTATGAATTCATTTGGGCAATTTGGAATAGGAATTATTCAGTTGGCTGGATATATTTTTTATTTTCAAAAAGATTAAAAAGTCTGGATTACCTGACCTTATATATAAACAGTATGTTTTTAAAGTCAAACATAAAAAAAATATTTTATTTCTAATTATACATGTATCTTTACTTATAAAATATGAGGATATCAATTTTGGTTGGATATCTGTAGCCTACACTGCTATGAATTCCTTCCATGATATCGCATATTTTCAGTCATAAACTACCCAATAAAAAACAAGGGTTACCGTCATTCGTAATGGCAATTACTTGATAAATGTTTTCACTTTTTATAAAAAGGACCAGATAAAGGGAAAATATGTATACTCTATGTGCTTTATGTACATGCGGTATTGTGTTTTGTTACTTAAAATTTGTCCAAATGAAATAACAAATAAATCCTGGCACCGGTAAAACAAATATTTAGTGGCGGATCTGGTTCGTGGATAGATTGAGTCGCAACATCTGAATCTATGTATTTATTAAAGTTTCAAATCGTTGGACCATAATGACACATCAGAAATTTTAAAACAGTGAATTTCTAAATACATCTACGTACTATGTTACAAACAGGCCCGTAGGATGCATTTTCAGTTGGGGGGGGGGGGGCACAGCCATACATTTTCAGTTGAGGGGGCACTATCAACTACCAAAAATTTCTTGACAAGCAAAAAAAAAAAAAAAAAAAAGAAGGTCATCAGACGTTTTTATTGAGGAGGGCACAGGCATATAGTATCTATGTTTTCTATAGTAATGTATGCATCGGCAAAATTATTGGGGGGGCACGCCCCCCACGTGCCACCCCCCCCCCGGTTCCTACGGCCATGACAAATAAGAAAATGGGGATGGATATAATAATAAATAGAAAGAACATAGAAATGTTTTATCACTCTTAAATAAAGCAAATAAATCATGTTCTTTATGGAGCTCGAGGTTTGACAAATATTTTCCAAGATAACAATTTTCCTTTACATTTCGAATTCGTATGCATAAAATTTTAATTATTTTCCGAACGATAAGTTTTTGTGATAACACTTTTTTACCCAAATCTATAGTCATTATAAAAAGAACATGACTGTATAATTATAAAATGAAAATAATCGTCAATAACATTCAAGGAACATATTTGATACAAGATCCACTTTTTAAAAGACTATTCATGTGCATATTTAACATTTTTGAAAATTCAGATTATGAGTTAAAAAGCCTATAATCTATGCAATTTGTATTTTGTACGTATACATGTACAAGTAATTAAAAAGTTTGCTTTATAGCATTATTGTACATGTGTATCAATGGCATCAACCAGGTCTTGTTTTACTTCGAGCATGACTACGAATAAATATAAGAAAACATATGATGAATATAAACCTCAAGAAATCTTTGTTTTATTACCGTGTGCAAATTTATTATTGTCAAAATCTGCATTGAAAATAAATATGCATGTGTAGCCAAGTCCCAGCTAATTAAGTTCATCTTGTATGTCTTCTTGAATTTGGTCTTACAATATCGTTACAGTTCAGTTGAATTGCAATCCTGATTTTGATAGCTATAGACTATTTTATGTACCCTTAAATTCTTAGAAAATATTTCAGGCACGTAGCATCAGGAGGGATCTGCCCCCCCCCCCTTTTTTCCCCAAACATAACCTACTTCTATTGTAAATTTCCACTGAAAAGCTGGTTGCCACCTCCCTTTGTTGTAGGATAGTTTAAATCAAAGTAATTTGGTATTATAATGTGTTTCGAAAATCAAGTGGAAGGTGGAACCCCCCTCCCCCACGAAATAGGATTTTCGAGTTTGGACACTTTACACTTTACACTTTTTTTTTTTTTTTTTTTTTTTTTTTTGCTTGTCAAGGTTTTTTCAGGTAGGTTGTCAAAAAAAAATCTGATTGACTCCCCCCCCCCCTCCAAACGCTTTCAAAAACGATATTACGTGCCTGTATTTTATAATTTTAAATTTTCTTACCTCCTTTATATGCATTTAAATATTCAAAGTAGACTACCGCCGATACATTAAAAACAACATAAATTAAACTTTAATTCACATAAGTAAAACGACTTTATATTTTTGCTACATTTTCATGGAGTTTTATGAAATCACCACACGTTGCTCAAAAGTTAAGACTACATGTAGTTTGTTACATACATATATCAAAAAGCGAGATATGCGTTTCAATAATAAAATTTAAGTTGCACAATTATTTGCTCGATTTTCTTTACTGTTGACTTCCAAAAAGTTTTCGGTCAAATTCCACAACCCAGATGACCGCAACATTGCTTCAAAATTTTTGTATGAATTGCTAGTAATGTAATCTTTAATCAAAAGGTATTATTGGTGTGTCAAATAGCTATTAAATCGATTAGCGTACAGGTGTCTTTCGTTCCAGAACCAGCAGGGAGGGATCTCTGTATGAAAAGGTCACGCATGCACATCCTTGATTATTACCAAAAGTACACACAGTGGGTGGTGGAGGAGAAGAGTTTGATTTGTTGTTAACTCTCCTGTATTATATCACATGTTTTTATTTTTTTTTTATTTAGGCCTATACGTCATTGTTTTAAACTTTCAAAAGAAATTGCTATATAGAGGAATGACATACTTTAAAAAATCCAACAATTAAACACACAACTGGTAGTATGCATCCCCCTTTTTTACGTTATCTATACAAGTATTCTGTGTAGAATGTTTTTTATTCGGGGTTGTTCATATACTACAAGTTTAAGATTGTGTGCCTGTCATTTTATCTATATGTATCATATACGTTTTATATATTCTTGAGAGTCTAGCGGAATTTTAAAAGAATCTTTTAAAAAGGATTATAACACGTTACTCCTCCTTTTGTTATAATAGTATGTTTCAAGCATCCAAGCCACATTGAACTGTTCTCTAATGAATATTAATGAAATGTGCGCAATGAGGATGCGTAGCATATTATGTCGATGTTGTATTCTCACTCGTGCAGTTTTCGTTTTTACGTTTGTGTAATTTCCTCACTATATCGTGTAAATATTTTGTTGATTGTGCAGTTTTCTATAGTTTGTGTAAATTTCAATAGCTTCGTGTATATTTTCCTCACTTTGTGTAAGTTTTTACTTACTCGTGTAATTTTTGTCTTAGGTCGTGCAGAAAATAATTTTGAAGCAATCGGCGTGCCATAATAATGTGTCTACCTGAGCGGATTATGTTCTTAGCAAATGGTTTTTATTCCTTCCAGACTGGATAAGGATTTAACCAACCTGGGATAGCTATGAAAGTGACCGTTTATGTTCTGCTTAACCGTTACTTTCACTTATATTTTATGTTTATTTCGTGTGTAAATCAGATGTACTAGTATTTTTGTTCCGTTTCCTTAATAAATACATGTACAGGGTCGTAGTATATCACGGGGCGGGGAGGGGACACATCCTTTTACTGTTTAAAATGTTCGTTGAAAAGCTGCCTAGCCCACCACTTTTTTTTTGGCAGTATAGGCAAACTAGGCAAATGTGTATGAATAAGTATAAACATTATTTTGCTGTGAAAGAAGTCTTAACCTTAACCCCCCCCCCCCCCCCCCACACACACACACCCACACCCACATACACACAACAAAAGATTTTCGAGTTTGCCCCCCCCCCTTCTTTTTTTCTTTTGTTGGTTTGTCAAAGTTATTTTAAGCAAGTTGCCTTTGTTTTCTTCCCCTCCTCCCCTCGTTTTTTTTTTCAAAGATGATACAACGTGTCAGAAAGAAACAAATGGACTCCCTTACATACCTGCTTGAAATTGATAACCAAGTTCTAAACTGCCTTTGTTTAGTTTTCGGGGGTGAGATTGGGGTTATTGTTATTTTTTAATTTTTAGATTCCTTTGTTGATTGGTGGATGCGGACAGGGTTTTTTTTTTTTTTAGCTATTTTAATCCATTCTTTAATATTCTTAATTCCATTCCATTAATTTATATTTGTGCTTTTTTAAAATTATATAAGCAGTTTCCTTACCTAAGTTCAAATAATTGCTTTACTTAATGATACCTAGACTAAAAAGGATTTTACAACATCTATATGAAAAACACATAAACTATTAGGTCATTCAATTCAATCGGGTTAGGCCTTCCCTCTCCAATTACATAATCTAGAGTCATACCGGAATTTGTTTTTCCGAACTGCCTGACTGGTTAAGTAATAGACTCTACCAACTGGCTCTGGGCTTAAAAAGAACACAAACAGAAAAAAGACCGAAAAACTATTTATTCAGAAGAGCACACGATGGAATTCCTGCAAAAAATTGCTTGGGCTAAACCTAATACAAAATATGTCAAAAATACTCTCACGTGTTTCTCACTTCTCACTGTTTTTTTTCTCTTGGTTGCACCTAGCAAGTGTTTGCTTTGTCAGCGTGGTTTTTGACCAGACTTTTAAAAAATATTGTTGAAAACAAAAAAAAAGTAACGTAATTTTTTTCATACATAATCTGTGCAACATTTATTGGATAAGACAAATATGCATCTAAATTGGACCAAGCGACTTCAAATGGTATATTCTTTCTTTTTTAAAAATCTTTTTGGGCCTTCTTTTGTTCATTTTTTATTTGTTTGAATTTGTAATTTTTAACAAGCCATGTTGAAAAAGCATGTCAATATTTCTTTCATGTTTACTGTGTTGATGATTCATATCTTTCCTCTTCAAATACATGTGCTTAATATTATCAATTCAATTGAATAAAATTCATACTAGTCTTTGAAATTATGAAATGAAATTAGATGTCTAGCTGAAGGCATTGCATTGATTAAAATTCATAACATGGTGCCATATACGAATCAACTTTTTTAAATCGCTGACAATGCTTTCATTGATACAAGTAGAACTTAAGACAAACTCTAGTTTGTGATGTGGAAAATTTTAATACATTTTTATATCTCATTTTTTGACCATTTCTCGGCGTCGGCGGATTGAATAAAGTCACTAAAGATAAAATAATGACAATTAAAACTTCAGATCATCAATATTATGCACCAAATAAAGTTTACTTTTCATTTTGTTTATTTTGTTCTTCATGATAAGCCAAATGCTTTCTTAAGAATAAAAGTCAGAAAACTTTGCAGGCCAAGAATGTTGTGGAAGTTGATTTATCCTTTCCATTCCTCTAGGTGCATTGTCATCTTGGAATACAATAGGGTCCCTGCCAAAATGTTTGGTTACAACTTATAAATTGATATCTAGTGTTTCTATATACTGAGCATGGTTCAGATCGCCATTTAACGTATAGGGTACCAACATCATAGGGAATCACCCAACCATAATTTTAAGGGTAATAGTAGGTGCCTTTGCAACATAGTCAAAAATCTCTGGTCTCCAATCTTCCGAGGACTTCCTCCAACTTTAAATATCCAATCTGGCCTGATTACCAACTTTATCTCGTCTGTAAATATAGCTTTTTTCTTGTTTCCTACTGTACCATTAAGTTTTCCTGCACCATGACATTCTTTTTTTTTATTGCGTGGACCCTGAAAATATATTAGAGGAGTTTAACCGGATGCCATGGGCTTACGTCAGACTACGCATGCGCGAGGATGCTAGAGAGTTAGACTGGTACCCTGACATTGGTAAACGGGCGCAAGCGCCCTGAAAAAATTCCTAGCGGCAGCGACTGGAATCAAGGGCAGAGAACCAGTGCTACTAGAGAGTTCGCCTCTAAACTGAAACTTGTGTATAGTTCTTCATGTCTGTAGCAAATACCGTCACCAGTCTAACTAGCAAACAGTATACACATCTGTGCTTACAAGACCAAATAGCCTAGGTCTACACACGTGCGATGAGATTGTCAATCGCATCTTTTTAGAACTTCTGCCGAGAAGTTACGATTGCAGGTGTTGTATGTTAACCATTCCGTTTTTTGAAAGAGACAGAGAGAAAAAAAAACACACAAACAAAATTTTTTTTTCTGTTTTTAAATTGATCGAGTAAATCGATAACGTAGCATCGTTTAAGATAACTCGAGACCCTTTAGTAAAGGGGGACGATGGTTCTAAGTCACACCACAGGCACTTACATTCAAGCCCGTAGCAACAGTTTTCAAAGGGGGCAACCTCCAAAATGAGTTGACAAGCAGAAATAAATAACCTGTGCACCACCCTGTAAAATCCTACGGGGGGGGGGGGGGGCTTCGTCTAACTTTTGGGTACATTTTGATTTCTTTTGATTCTCAAAAAGTGCGGGGGAACTTCCAATGCAAATTAAAACTTATATATTCAAATTCTAACAAAAGATTTTTTTAAAGAAAAGGTGAGCCCCCCTCCCCCACATACTACGGGACATTTTGATCCTTTCTCTTCATTGATTAAAATATCCGCATAATATAAGGAGATAAAAATTGTCCTTTACAAAAATTTTGATATTTCTTATGCAAAATCAATTGTCATGTACAAATTTTGCATAAGAAATATCAAATTTTTGTAAAGGATAATATTCTCTTATGGATACTCCCTTTCATGACTTTTTATGCATACTTCTTAAAGTTAGTTTCTTTAGAAGATGGTCCAAAAATGGCATAGCCGTACGTTCGTTCGCTGGAATTTTCCGACGATATCAAAGTGAAATCTTTCATGTTTCATGTGGGTGGTCGAGGACCGGGGCCGGTATTGTGAAAGTACACGGAGGAAGCAATAAGTAAAACGCTATCTAGAGAGCAGAAAGGGCAGAGATTGAAGTACTTAATATTTTATTGAAAATACTAGATGTAAAAAATATATATTACAGCAGAATAAACATTCTCTCTCTCTCTCTCTTCCTCTTTTTGCAAAAATAAAGGGGGTTCCAACACCCGAACCCCCCCCCTCCCTGGATACGCCAATGGAGATTACGATACCTGCACGCTAAAGCCTCTTTTAATTCTGTTGTTAATTTTAAAGGCTAATTTACAATTATGATAAATACCTAGTTCATATTCATATAATTTTAAGGTCATGAATTTTTTTTATCATTACAGCCTAATTAAGCAGACTTAAAAAGATGAACATTAGAAAAAAGATTAAACTTAATTACACCTTTGAAAAATCACTAAATCTAGAAATTTTCTTTGAATTTCGTTTCAAAATACATGCATATGGTCCACGTATTACAGTCCTTTTTTAAAGGACAGCAACTTGTTCACCTCTCTAATCCCTCTTTTCTTCCGTGATGATCGTCTTATGTTCTCCAGAAAATGTAATTTCCGTTGTACAATTTGTCTGGACACCGGTATACGCATTAAATCCATCCGTAATATCCTTCAGCGTTCCTCTGCTAGATGTTTTTACAATCATGGAAAGCGTATTTTCTACCCTTTCTCTTACATTTTTTCCCGATGCTTCAAGGAATTTTCTCTGTGTCACCGCTTATATACGCCAGCGTTTCAGAAATTTAGATATAGTGGACGTTTTTTTTTTTTTTTTTTTTTTTTTTTTTTTCCAAACTTTCTGCTACATGACTCGCTCTGTGTCCAATATCAATAAACTTTTAGTGCCGTCTGTTAATTTCTTGCTATGTTTCGCCATATTTGTTGACATCAATAAAATATACTTCTCCCTGAATCGATCCCGATCCGGAAATCCAATTAAAAGACAAAAGATTCCGATCAATTCCCTTTGAAAATATTTTCCATGCAGTGTAGCTTGAAATAATTTTGAAAGCGACTTCTTTGTAAGCCTCCTTCGTATCGAATGTAAACGGCCATTGAATGTATTACTTTACTTTAATTACAAGATAAGTGATATCATTTTCGACATTCTCCAGGTAAATATACTTTTTCACTTTATTTAGGGTAACTTGGAACACTTTCAAAATCATCATTGAATATATACAAAACACTAACACGATTATGTTTACTGATTGCATATTTATTCTGTAATATGATTATTATTAAAACTTACCGGAGTCTATAATTATAATATCTTAATAGTTTGTTAAAAGCTTGTTTTTATAATTTATTGTACTACAAAATTGATTTTATTCAATTGAAAATATACATTTATTTACGTAACACAATGTTGATATAAGGGAACACTGTATTTAAGAATGCAAGAAAAACAATTAATTGCTGTTTTTATGTGCCCTTAAATACTGAAACTGATGAACAATTAAGTTCATATGAATCTGAAGCACATTTGCAGCTCTGTTCTGCAGCAAGTCAAATAATAAAGAGTGTGCGTGTGTATAGAGCATTTATTACAAATGCCAAATGAGATTACAAAGTTTACAATTTCAGAATGCAACAGAAGGTGGGGCCCAAAAAATATCCCACACCTTATACAAAGGAAAACTAGTACATGTATTTTCTACAACAATAACAATATGCATGAAGGATTGAAGGGGTGGAGGTGGGTAAAATTTGTAAACCACCTTTTCGGAACCAAAAGTTATTTTGATAAGGATGAGGCTAATAGCCGTAACTGGATGGCGCTTAAATATAAAACCCAGAAAAACCCCTCAAAACCTATGAATTCACACAAAATACTGAAAAATAAAAATAACACAATATTGTATGCATTTAGATCACATAAATTCATTTATATACATAAATTCACATATTCCTTTGCACACATTGCAAATTATCATGATTGTTTTAAGTGCACATATGAAGATAGGAAATTAGAATAACTACGTATTACACTATCTAAATAGACATTAAATATTCAAATGTAAACTGGTCACTTGAAGTTTAAAGTTTTTTTTTTCAGACTCTGAAATCAAAAGAAATGAAGAACAACTTTACCTGGGACAGGACTAGAAGTGGGCACAGGACAGACCAGCGTTTAGGTCTCTAGTGACGGGAAAGAAATAGAAGTGGGCACAGAACAGACCAGCATGGAGGTCTCTAGTGACGGGACAAGACTAGAAGTGGGCGCAGGACAGACCAGTATGAATGTCTCCATTGACGGCCTCCGGTGCTGACCAGTACAAAGATGATTAACCACTTCTGTGCCACAGGGCCGATTTTGGGCCGATCACACAGTTGCATAGAGTGCCACGGGGCCGATTTTGGGCCGATTTTATTGAAATGAATTGTGACTATGTATTTCTTTTACTTCTATTCACCGTAAATAATTATTGAACTTTTGCATCTTTTCATTGCATAACATTAAAGTTTTTATGGCTTATTTGTAGAATATCATGAAAATTTCAGGCAAATATATGGATAAACAAAGTGAATTTCATACCAGCGTTGACGCCATGAATTTTTCAAATAAATGAGTTGCTACTTATAATACCGGTATTATTACTATTGAATATGCTCAATGAACACGATTGCATTTCAAAGTATATTTTCATACTATTAAAAATTCAGTATATTGAGGAACTACTCGTCCATTTAGCAGCAACGGTTAGAATCAACGTCATTTTACGTAAATGACGTCATAATAACAAGTACGTGTAAGCCAAACCTTGAGAAAACGTTCCGAGTTTATAGATTACCAGTAATTCCAGGCATTTAGATTGAATGACTGATTGTTTAATTCCGTGATTTAATATTGTCAAGTTTATTTATTTTATTTTGTTGCGTATGAAGACATTGCACAAGTCATATTTTCTAAAGAACAAATTAAAATTTATTTCCTGTTTCGTTTTGTTTCCTGTGTTTGATGTATTTTTACGTACAGGGAAAATCAACCGCTTTTTTGTTTAGAAAAATTATCTTATCGGCTGTCTCTGAGGAAAGACATTTTCTCAGTTTTGTGATGAGAATTCCATCTTGTTATTACTCATTTATTGCATTTATTGCTAGCGCTCCAGAGCGCTAGCAACTACGTTAGTCTATATTTCTGAAATACGCATGCTCGACTTCACGGGCATTCTGGGAAAACTACTGTAGATAGACTGTACGATAACAATTTCGTTTTGTCATACAAAATTAGAAATGATCCGAATTTACACTGGCCTTTCCTGTCTGATATGCGCGATATACATTTCGTAGGTTAGAGACAGTCAATACCAATCTAGATCCGGATTCTCAATTTTTTTTTTTTTTAAATTTATTGTCTAACCTACACATAAAAGTACAAGAAAAAATTTGGCCATATAATGCCAAGATTCTAGACATCTAGCTTTCCTTACAGCTTTACCATCTTAGTGGATAATTTCGGCAAGTTTGGAAAAAACAACAACAAAAACAAAAATCTTTTTTCAGAGTATGTCGGAAAGACATGGCAATTTAGTGTTTATCATCTGAAAATACATATGATCTGAAGTTTCGTGTTCTGTTGTCTAACCTGCACGTATATGAACAAAAAGTAACAGTAACTCGGGTCTTATAAAACCAAGACTGTTATTTCTAAAGTTGTAATGAATACATAGCTTTTCTAATCTACCTTCATAGATCTTTCCGGCAAGCTCGAAAAACCGCGGCAACCTCGGATATGTTTTCCGAGCTTGCCGGAAAGGCCAGAAGGTGCTCATTGGTTCTACTGACCTTTTATTTTTCACCTCGAAATTGAAATTACAGTAAAATACAGAATGCTTAAAGCACAGTTAGGAGTTATGCCATTGCCGACGTGAAGCACACTCTTAAATCCACCATTCTAAATTGTGACCCCCCCCCCCCACAAACTCAACCCCCAGTGCACCAATCTGCCTTCCTATTAATAATTAATCGATTCAGCAAATTTAACAAATGGTTGGGATATCTTCTTCTGTATTTTATTATGCTACAGCGCTAGCTCACCAATCTTTTTAAAAGATAAGCTTGTTTAATTATAATAATATTCGAATGTCGTTTCATTATTCGATCGTCGGTCCATTCGACTGATGGTCGAATAGTCGACTGTTCGTTGACATCCCTAATTTTTCGTAAGTTTCCTAAATGCAGATATTACATGCTGCTACTCAACTAAAAGCACCTAATGATTAAACATATTGAAAAGATAACGAAAGCTAATAAGTTCAAATGTTTGATTTTGCTTTAATTGTATTCCGAAATTTTAATTTTAATCAATATTTATTTATCAATATTTATTTTTTATTTGTTCCATATTGACTTTATTTATTACATATCGGTATAACTTTTAATATTTCATAGATTTTATTAACAAGACGCATGAATTCAATGTACATGTATTACAGTGAAAGGGGTAATCATGATCAGTTTGATATGTTTGATATGATCATTTTTCTTCCAGAATTTTAATGGAAAATAATGACGCAATTTTATTGAAATTTCTAATGAGTAAATATACATGTACGGCGAATGGATGCAATTCTTTGTATGACAATCTATTTTCGAAAAAGACTGTTAATTTGTTTTTTTTTTTATTTTATTTTGTTATAAGGCTATTGATCTTTCTATTTTCATCGTGTAGGATATATCCTAATTATATTCCTTACACTAGTGTGTCAATTTGACCGGAAGTACAGATTATTTAGATTTTTGCAAAGGATGTAAAAATTGCACCTCTCTCTGATGATGACTATACAAAATAAAGGCGTGTACAAATTACAAAGTGTTGCTATATATATATTTCTGATTTTTCCCTTTGAATTAATGCTAATCATGCATCAGGTAAATGATATATTGGGGACTACGTAAATATAAAACAATTATTTAAAATCTATTTAAAACTGCAGTAGAAACTTGCCTAAAGCGCAGAATGGGGAAAGGGGGGGGGGGGAGAGAAAAATGAAAAACAAGAAGCAAAAAAAACAATATATTAAAGGTGATTATTTTGATAATTCTCACTATTGTTTACGGTTTCAAGAAGAAAGAAAAAACGGCAAGGGGACAGCCGTCTTTGAGTTTAAAAAAATATAAACTAAATACATGTATTATATTATAGCAAATGACTATTTCTTAAAAAAAAAAAAATGGGTGAAACTCGATCCATCCCCACCCCGACCCCCATTCGTTAGAGTACGTACGTGCTACGAAATATGCGATTTTTCTAAATATCGACCTTTTCCTTACTAACTCGTGTGAGTTCCATTTACATTACATGAACATGTGTGTAGTTGTTCCTTTGAAGACATTATATATATATATATAGACAAATACAATTTCAGAGAGAGAGAGAGAGAGAGAAAATAAAAACATAGTTACTAAAATAGCGATTTAGTTTGAATCGTTTTGAATACATTATTATAATGCTTTAAACTTATTGATTGACTTTTTCGGTAATTCTCAAGTGTTGATTTTCTCAGTTAAATTAGTATAGCATAAAGTGACCGAGCATTTTTTTGGTGTGTGTGTGTGTGTATTTTTCTTTAATTCAGGGGGGATGTTAAATCTGAATTTATTAAATAATTAACTGTTCATGTTTTTATTTTAGCTGCAATAATGTAGCCCTCTCCGATATTTTTTATCTGATATTTTTTGGAGAGGATCCCCCCCCCCCCGAAAAAAGGGAGGGGCTACATTATTGCAGCTAGTTTTATTAAAACACCAATCCTTTTTTAATTATGTTACCATGAATATTTTTTAAGATACAAAATACGAAAAAAAGGTGGAATTTAGTCTCTTTCAAATTTTACTAGGGTGAGTTTACGTACATGTATGCTTAAAATATTTATTTTAAATCATAATACGATCGGTATATTTATTCAAAATTTTGATAACGCCTGATATTCGGACACTCGGAATGGGATTGAGCCGTGAAGAACCGGGTCTAAAAAATTAATACACTGTATATTTTTTGTTTCCTATTAAAAGATCGCAAGTGGACTGGTGTACCTGAAAAATATATTAAAATATAAATGGGTTTCGTTCAAGTATTGCAAGTTGATAATAAATCAACAGGAAGGATTAATTGCCAAAAATTAAGGCGATATATACTAGTATATGAATCTTTAACTTTAGTGATCTAATGGAGGGCGATTTTCATAATTTGTGGTTGATCTATGCTTGAGTAGACCATCCATCAAAAAATGCAGTTTTTGTTTAATCTTGTATCAAAAGAAGCATGGAATCGGATACAAAGCTTACTGCAGGTAACGTGGGATGTTAAGTTTTAAAAACTATGTACGATTCATGAGGCGAGTTGGGGGTGGGTGGGGGGGTCCTTCATTTTGAAATGTTCCATTTGAGTTATTAAATATCTATATGTAAAAGTAACGAAAAACCAACCTTAGGAAATACAAAGCCCACTTAAAAAGTATGAGGAGAGAGTCGTGTATTCTTCATTCATTCATTCATATACATGTTTATACCCGATACACAAAATATATTTTTCAAGTTTGAGCTGGTTGCTTCTGACTCGTATCCCACTGAAAAAATTTTGAACTCGCCACCGATTTCTGAAAATACTGTAAATTGTATACAAGGGCAAACCGCTGTTTGAGGCCGGAGAGGGCGTTAAATGTTTTAAAAATGAAAAAAAAAATTACGCTTTAATACCATTATTCATTTTTTTTTCAAGTTAAACGAAAGAACATCGGTCACTGCACACGTTAAATCTAGAATGTGCATCCTCTTCCTATAACTATGTAATTGTTGCATAATGCTTCAATATTGGCAATTCTAGCAAAAGCAATGTACATGTATATATTCATTTACGTTTAATATGTACTCTATACAGAATGAAAATAAAGTAACAGTACTTATAAGGGTTGAGGTAAATCATTCACAATTTACTTAGGAAAAGAATAGAGGCATACAAAGTGAGGACTATTCTATTTCCGACTCTCAGTTTTCAAAGTTCGTACATGTACTAGAAAACAATTATTTTCAAAAAATAGGTAATCAGAAATGTCTTTGACACATTTGATTTTTTATTTCATGTATTTAATGGCATAAAGGTTTGGCGTGTCAGGAAGACAAAAATATCCTAACAGTATTTGAATTCTCAAAACAACAATTAAGATAGAGCAATAAAATACGCGCGATTTGTTTTAGGTTTTTAATTTCATGATAAAGGCGTTAACCTCTTTATTACACGGTCTCCTAATCAGTGTAGATTTTCAGACTAGCTGGTTTATAAGTAAACGAGTTTGTTGGGGTATATCATTTTTTTTTTCTTTAGGAAGAAAAACCCATAAAATTTCATACTGAATGCGTTCAGAGTACTTTTATTTTTAAACAATGTATTTATCTTCCTTACATTGTAAATACATACCAGTATGCAAAATGGAAAGTTTACCAATGTCTCTTTCTTTTAAAAAATTACTTTGTCCCAGATCATGCGCTGAAACAGGATCTTCCTTGCCTTGTTAAAATTTGTTGAAATTGTACATAAAGCAGGTGCGATTTACGTCATTGATACAACGTAAACCCGCAATTTTTGATAACGTCACAACTATTGTAACGTCATTTACGTGTGACGTTACTTTTTTTGGCAATTCAAAAATTTACGTTGGCAGCGAAAGGGTTAAGCATGTCAGCAAATCCAAAATTTGAAACACTTTCAATGAAGCAGAGTATTTTTATAATCTGTTCCACTTAAACGCTTCATGAAATATGCCTACGTGCAAGTCTGTGTGATTTACACACCAATAATTCGCACTAAACTTTAAAACATTCCTTATATTTACATTTTACATATTCAAAAGCACCAAAAATATACTCAATGTTTGAATTATTCGCTGCCCTATACCGTTACATTTTTATTAACGTGTCTGTTGCTCATTGTGACGTCATTTTAGCGCGAAATTCTCCGTGCATATTTCTACACGTGAGTATACACGAAAATGGCTTTCAAATCAATTTCACAGTTGGCTTAGTAGAAAAAAAAAAGAAAATGTGAAAACGTATGAACACGGGTTCCTCACGTCATAAATGTTCGACGTAATTGCTTAGTGACGTCATAAAGGGTCGTCGCGCAATCAATAGATCAAACTCGTGCCGTTGAGTTTGAAAAATAAAATATTTCACGCGTTAAAGATTATAATCAGGCAAATATGAAATATGAATAAGTCACAAATGTAACTAGTATTAATTGTAACGGGGACCGTTACAGATGTTCCCCAAACGCTCCCCAACTTCCTTTTGGTGTCTTATTCCCTGTAAGCTTCATTAAAGAAGGCAATCAAGATATAGGTTTTTTTTACGCATTACACGCGCGCGCACGGGCATGCATGTACAAAATGACCATGTCAACTTGTCTACACTTTTAATACATCTTTATATTCAAATTTCATCAAAAGATAAAAAAAAATCGGCTATATGAAGTATATCTGTTATTTTACGCATTGCAAGC
Organism: Saccostrea echinata; assembly: GCF_033153115.1. Lineage (NCBI taxonomy): Eukaryota > Metazoa > Mollusca > Bivalvia > Ostreida > Ostreidae > Saccostrea > Saccostrea echinata. The sequence goes on from NW_026889761.1 coordinate 3,921,788, forward strand.
GCGCGCACGTGCATGCATGTCCATGATGACCGTGTCATCTTGTCTACATTATTAATATATCCTTATATTCTGAGTATCAAAGTATTTCATCAAAAGATATGAAAGTTTTGGCTATATCAAGTATATTGGTCATTCTACTCATTGCACGCGCACGCACGTGCATGCAAGTGCATGCATGTGTGCGCTGATCATGTCATCTTGTGTACACTTCTAATATGTATTTATATTCTGAGTTTCAAAGAAATTCATCAAAAAAGTACAAGTTAAGTCTATATCATTTGTATTGGTTATTTCAATCATTGCGCATGCGCACACATGCATGCATGTGCATTCTGACATGTCATCTTGTCTACACTATTAATATATCATGATATCCTGAGTATCAAAGCATTTCATCAAAAGATATGAAAGTTATGGCTATATCAAGTATATTGGTCATTTTACTCATTGCACGCGCACGCACGTGCATGCATGTGTGCGTGGATCAAGTCTTCTTGTCTACACTTCTAATATATATTTATATTCTGAGTTTCAAAGCAATTCATCAAAAAATGTACAAGTTAAGTCTATATCAATTGTATTGGTTATTTCAATCAATGCGCATGCGCGCACGTGCATGCATGCGCATTCTGACCATGTCATCTTGTCTACACTATTAATATATCCTTATATTCTGAGTGTCAAAGTATTTCATCAAAAGATGTGAAAGTTATGGCTATATCAAGTATATTGGTCATTTTACTCATTGCACGCGCACGCACGTGCATGCACGTGCGCACAAAATGACCTTCGTTCCGCAAATCTACATAACATTCCTATTAACCCTAAAAAGGTTTCACCTCAATCGGATGTGTAGTTTCGGAGATCACTCACGGACAAAAAAGTACCCAGGAAGAAAAATAATAATAACTAGATGAGATCTCGTTGCGAGCAACGAGTGGGTCTTCCGTCCGATTTTTGATAAGATGAGATAAGATTTTGACTATGATCTTTGTTAAAAGATAATAATATATAGACTTCCCTAATTAGATTTCATTTCTTTGATTTACCTAACATTATCAAAGAGTTTTAGATGAAAAACTTGGCCCCTCTGAGCCCCTAACTTGAGGGGTCAGCCCCTTTTTCTTGATATCAAATCAAAGGTCTTGTGATTTTGAAGACTTTTTGTTCAACAACTATTCAGAGATTTCTTTTCGTTGTGGAGATATGCCGAATGGAAATATTTAGGGGCCAATCCTCCAAGTCCTTAATGGGGACGTTTGACAAAAACTGAAATGTTGCATATTGTTTAGAGCATTATTCTGACCATCTTTTGTTCACTATTGCTTATCAAAATATTCCCCCTTTTCGAGATATAAAGCGTCAAAGATTTAGCATTCTGGCCCCCTTGTGCCCCCTTATTACGTAACATATGATAAAAAAACTTATCATATATTGTAGTAAATTGTTAAGATAAGCATCTTTGCTTCAATAATGAATCACAAATTATTGATCATTAAAGAGTTTAAGATGAAAGACTTTTGAACCCTCTCAGCCCCTAATTTGAGGGTTCATCCCCTTTTTCTTGATATCAAATGAAAGGTCTTGTGATTTTAAAGACTTTTTGTTCAACAACTTTTCAGAGATTTCTTTTCGTTGTGGAGATATGCTGAATTGAAATATTTAGGGGCCAGTCCTTCAAGTCCTTAATGGGGCTGCTTTGCAAATTTGAAAGGTTGCATTTTGTTTAGAACATTATTTTTAACATCTTTTGTTCACTATTGCTTATCAAAATGTCCCCCTTTATGAGATATAAAGCATCGAAGATTTAGCATTCTGGCCCCTTTTGGCCCCTTATTACGTAACATATTATCAAAATTTTAAAACAAAATAGTTGCAAATCATTAAGATAAGCATCTTTGCTTTAGTAATTAATAACAAAATATTGATCGTTCAAGAGTTATACTTGAAAGAGTTTTGGCCCCTCTGAGCCCCTAATTTGAGGGGTCATCCCCTTTTCCTTGATGTAAAATGAAAGATTTTGTGATTTTGAAGACTTTTTGTTCAACAACTATTTAGAAATTTATTTTCGTTTTCGAGATATGCTGAATTGAAATATTTAGGGGCCAGCCCTTCAAGTCCTTAATGGGGCTGTTTTGCAAAAATTGAAAGGTTGCATATTGTTTAGAATATTATTCTGAACATTTTTTGTTCACTATTGCTTATCAAATTATTCCCCCTTTAGGAGATATAAGGCATTGAAGATTTAGCATTCTGGTCCCTTTTGGTCCCTTATTACGTAATATATGATCAAAATTTTAAAACATATAGTTGCAAATCGTTAAGATAAACATTTTTGCTTCAGTAATTAATAACAAAATATTGATCGTTCAAGAGTTATACTTGAAAGAGTTTTGGCCCCTCTGAGCCCCTAATTTGAGGGACCAGCCCTTTTTTCTTGATATCAAATGAAAGGTCTTGTCATTTTGAAGATTTTTCGTTCAACAACTATTCATAAATTTATTTTCGTTTTCGAAATATGCTGAATTGAAATATTTAGGGGCCAGCCCCTCTAGTCCTTAATGGGGCAGTTTTGCAAAAATTGAAAGGTTGCATAAAGTTTAAAACAATATTCTGACCATCTTTTGTTCAGTATTGCTTATCAAAATATTCCCTCTTTTCGAGATAGAAAGCATCAAAGATTTAGCATTCTGGCCCCTTCTGGCCCCTTATTATGTAATATATGATAAAAATTTTAAAACATATAGTTGCAAATTGTTAAGATGAACATTTTTGCTTCAGTAATTTATAACAAAATTTTGATCGTTCAAAAGTTATATATGAAAGACTTTTGGCCCCCCTGAGCCCCTAATTTGAGGAATCAGCCCCTTTTTCTTGATATCAAATGAAACGTCTTGTCATTTTGTGCATCTTTTGTAATATATGTTTTAACAAAATATTTACAGGTAAAAAGATATAAAAGAAAACGTGTTAAATTTTGCGAGATGCTTGTGAGCCTATTTTTCGAGCCCAGGCGAGCTTCAGCGCCTTTTGAGCTGAAAACATATAGATGCGAAATGGCACATCTACAATCTTTCCTCTATCTTCACTGAAAATCTTATCCCTTTATCTCTATTCGTTTAGGAGAACACCCCAGGACAAGCCGACCCTCTGAAAATCAGAAAACCGCCCATATCTCACGACCGGAAGTGACGTCATCAAAAAACAAAAAAACCTATCAAGATCAGTTGATTATCTTTCACATCTGAAAGTTTGATGTAAATCGGCCAAGCCGTTTTTGAGAAATCGTGTGCACAAAATCGGTTGGAAGAAAAATAATAATAATAATAATAATAATAATAATAAGAATAGGGAAAAAGAAACCGAACGAAAACAATAAGGTCTTCCGTTGGAGACGGAAGACCTTAACTAGATACTTATTGCCTAGGCAATAACAGGTCTTCCGTTTTCTTGACTTCTTTGGAAAAAAAAAAACACAATCTTGCCAATAAGATCACTCTAAATAATTAACAAAAGTTATCTTAAGGCTTCCAAAGATATGTAAACACAAATAAAAACAAACGGAATTACTTTCCTGTTTTCTTTATGTACTTTGTCATGAACGAAAGTGCTCCAAACGAATAAAATGTTTATTCTACACCTAAATTATTCACAACTGATCCTCCCTAAAAGTTTCCATTAAAAAACTACTCATGTTTGAGACAATTTCCGGTTTTTCGGTTGGCACTTCCGCTGAAAATAAATTGCATGGTTATGGTCTATCTAACATCTGCATTAGCCAAACATTACTGTAAAAAGAAAAAAAAACTTTGAAAATTCACTTTTTTGCACCGATTCCTGTCACGACCGGAAGTGACGGCAACGTACGATTTTTACATGATGTAGATAAACTGAGGACTGACTATCAGTTCTGAAAGTTTTAGACTTCAGCAATGTACTGTTTCTGAGCAATTCGGTGAACAAAATCTCAATTTGAGGACAGAAAAACACGCGACCGAAAGTGCATTTTCCTAAGATGGTTAACGTCACACTAGACAATTGCAATCTCAATAACATATATAAAAATCATTTCAAAAAACTTTATCTATAAGCGATACTTTTAGGAAAGTTAAAAATCCCAATTACATAGTTTTCTCTTATAACCGGAAGTTGTCTTTTTTTGTTTCCAGTGAGACCAACACATATAGAAACTGTGAAAGAGATTCAATTATACGATGCAAGTTTTATTTCAAAAGAGAAAAGTTGAAATTTTTGATTTCTTTGATCACTTCCTGTGACGACCGGAAGTGACGGCTGTCGCTATTAGCCCAAATGGTTTTGCCTACTCATTAAGTTCTATTACTCCTATAAGTTTGGTGTCTTAATCTCTTACTGTTTTTGAGATCTCACTTGCACAAATTCTTATTTTGCGGACAGTAAAACACGCAACCGGATGTGAATTTTACCAAGATATTTGACGTTACTCTAGACATTTGCAGTCTAAATTACATATCAAAAGACCATATCAAACACTTAATTTATAAGCGATATTTATGGGAAAGTAAAATACTCAAATTCTGTAGTTTTTCGCTTATAGCCGGAAGTTGACGTTTTGGTGGGACCAACATATTTCGAATCTGCAAAACAGATACAATAATGTCTTGCAAGATTAAATCCAAAATGAAAAGTTGAAATTTTCGATTTCTTTGATCACTTCCTGTGACGACCGGAAGTGACGGCTGCCGGATTTAAACATATTCTGCAGACCTTCTTGTCATGATCTATAATCCCTGAAAGTTTAGTGACTTAATCTTTTACCGTTTCTGAGAAAACGTCCGGACATGAACTCTTTTGAAAAAACGGAAATCGGATATATCTGACGACCGGAAGTTTATTTTGAAAAATCCTTAAAAATGTTTTTAGTTTATTTCATTTGTCATAATCCCTGAGAGTTTCAAGAAAATCCATTGAGTCATCTCTGAGAAATCGCTTGGACAAAAAATGGGAAAAAAAAAATAATAATAACTAGAGCAAAGCTCGTTGCAAAGCAACGAGTGGGTCTTCCTTCTTAGCGATTAGCTTGTAAGTTGACGTCGTAATAAAAGGATAAATATTTGTTTAATTTCCACCTAAAGGTTACATGTTTCTGTTTAGATTGTCAACTTTGCTAGCATTCTCTTTCTTCTTTGACCCAAATATCAGGAGACCTCATCTCCGGAACTCTGAATCTGGAGTGAGCATGAGGATATATAATTCTGAATAACTGTGCTCTCTCCAACAGTACTCTTGAAATTGTATCCAAAACACTAATACTCCAAGACCCTCATTTCTTGAATTTTGACTTTTGATTTTTAATTTCTAGACTTTTTCTATTCATCTAACATCTTTGATGCAATCATGTTAGTAACACGTGTCATACTACAGAATCATCAGTGTTTTGCTACATCACTGTCATAATAATTGCTTGACAAAACATTTACTCAGCATAGCTACATAGTAAGTAATCCATATGTGTTACTGATTGAGGATATCCATTCTTTGACAATCAGTAAGTAGAAAAATACTCTTACAAGAAATGCACAGGGATGATTTCAGTAAGACACGGTGTCACTTGTGGAAAATTTTAACATAACCTCTCTTTTAGCCTTTAACTTAAAAGTTAAACTTCATTATCTCAAAAACCGATATCTAAATACATGTACCATTTATATGGCGAAGTGAGCTGGTACTCCCAACCCCTTATTCTTCAAGTCTTTTACCCTGCATGGTTATCTGGAGTCATTGGATATCTTGATGTTTAATCTTGGTCCAGTTGAAATTGAGAAAAAAATGGTTTTACTGTACTTCTTGCGTTCATTTATTTAAGTGTTTTACAAGGGGGGAAAAAGACACATATATTTAAATTTTTGTAACATGTTAAAATAATCTTTTACATGCACAAGTATATTACACATATATTCAAGTAAATTTTTTTAATAATAATTCATTAAAAATATTTGAATCCATTGAAGTTGATTGCAGTAGATATAATGTGAATTATGAGCCTAAGACACAACAAGCAAATTTATGGAACAGTGGTCTCATTCTGTCATTTGTCAACTGAAAAAGTTTGATGATAATAGGCTTGAAACTGTTCAAAATATGTCTCTAAATCATTTTGAAAAAGAATGGCTGCAAATTTAAAAAGTAGGTAACCATGAACTACTTTTGAGTCAACATGATATGACGTCCTTAGATGCATCAACTGACAAGATTTGATGATCCTAGTCCTTATAGTAAGCAAAATATCAACATTTTAATAAATGTAATTTTTGGTCAACTTTGAAGTGACCTTGAGACCAAGCCCTTTGTCCCAGGGTGATTCCCCATGCAAATTTAAATCTACAATATATCCTCATCCTTTTGTGAAAGTTTGGTGATAATCTGCCCAGTGGTTCTTGAGAGGACGATTTTTTTAAACTTTGATTCCCTATTGTGGCCCCGCCCTACCCCCGGGGGCCATGATTTGAAGAGAATCTACACTACCCCAGGATGCTTCCACATAAGTTTCAGCTTTTCTGGCCCACTGGTTCTTGAGAAGAAGATTTTTAAAGATTTTGCCTATATATTTCAATGTAAAACTTTGATTCCCTATTGTGGCCCCGCCCTACCCCCGGGGGCCATGATTTGAAGAATTTTGAATCTACACTACCCCAGGATGCTTCCATATAACTTTCAGCTTTTCTGGCCCTGTGGTTCTTGAGAAGATTTTTTTAATGACCCCACCCTATTTTTGTCTTCTCTTGATTATCTCCCCTTGTAAAGGGGGTTGGTCCTTCATTTTAACAAAATAAACTCCCCTTCACCCAAGGATGCTGTGTACCAACTTTGGCTCAGTGGTTCTTGAGAAGAAGATGAAAATATGAAAAGTTTACAGATGGACGGACAGACAGACGGTCAGACGACGGACAACTGGTGATCAGAAAAGCTCACTTAAGCTTTCAGCTCAGGTGAGCTAAAAAGTTTCCATACATCAAACAAATGGCCATAGCATTAGCTCTTTGAGCCTTTGGCTCACAAGAGCTAACAAGAGGCCCATGGGCCACATTGCTCACCTGAGCACATTGGTTAGGCAAAAGCACAAATCAGTTCAGATTGGGGGAGGGGGGAGGGCTTGAATTTTAAACTACCTTCAATGCCAATTTAACAAATGGCTTTGTTGTACTTGAAAAGCTTTAAAAAAATTTTCCCATATATTCCTTTGTAAAAATTTGATCCCCCATTGTGGCTCCTCCCTATCCCATGGGTCATCATTTGAACAAACTTGAATCTACACTATCTGAGGATGCTTCCATATCAATACGACTAAACATAGTTTTCTGTTCTTGAGAATATTTTTTTCTATATGTTCTTATGTAAAACTTTGGGTCCCACCCTACCCCTGCAAAGACAGATCCAGGGCCAGCGCACTGGGCATGCTCCCCCCGTTTGAATTTTTTTTATGTAGAACTTATATGTCCATTATCCTAAAATCAAGGAAAAACATCTTTTCTTTGTCAGCTTCCCAGACCCCCACCAAGGCCTTGCTCTAGACCCACTGGGGGCTTCAATGGAGCCCCCAGACCCACTGCCTCTACCCCCCCCCCCCCCCCCGTTACGAAATTCCTGGATCCGCCACTGCCCCGGGGGTCATCATTTGAACAAAATTGAATTTACACTACCTGAGGATGCTTCTATATCAATATGACTAAACATGATTTTCAGTTCTTGAGAAGAAGATATTTTCCTATATGTTCCTATGTAATTTTCAATCCCCCATTGGGCCCCACCCTACCCCTGGGGGTCATCATTTGAACAAAATTGAATTTACACTACCTGAGGATGCTACCATATCAAAATGACTTATCATGGCTTTGCACTTCTTCAGAAGAAGATATTTTCCTATATATTTCTATTTAAGACTTTGATCCTCCATTGTAGCCCAACCCTACCCCCCCCCCCCCCCCCCGGGGGTCATGATTTGAACAAAATAGAATCTACACTACCTGAGGATGCTTCCACATAAATATGACCAATCAGGGCTTTGCCGTTCCTGAGAAGAAGATTTTTTTAAGATATTTCCTTTATATTTCAATGTAAAACTTTGATCCTCCATTGTGGCCCCGCCCTACCGCCGGGGGGTCATGATTTGAACAAACTTGAATCTACACTACCTGAGGATGCTTCCATATAAATATGACTCATCATGGCTTTGCTGTTCTTGAGAAGAAGATTTTCAAAGATTTTTCCTTTATATTTCAATGTAAAACTTTGATCCTCCATTGTGGCCCCGCCCTACCCGGGGGTCATGATTTGAACAAACTTGAATCTACACTACCTGACAATGCTTCCACATAAATATGACTCATCTTGGCTTTGCTGTTCTTGAGAAGAAGATTTTTAAAGATACTTCCTATATATTGCTATGAAAAACTTTGATGCTCCATTGTGGCCCCGCCCTACCCCCCAGGGGTCATGATTTGAACAAACTTGAATCTACACTACCTGAGGATGCTTCCATAAAAATATGACTCATCATGGCTTTGCTGCTCTTGAGAAGATTTTTAGAGCTTTTTCCTATATATTTCTATGTAAAACTTTGATCCTCCATTGTGGCCACGCCCTACCCCCGGGGGTCATGATTTGAACAAACTTGAATCTACACTACCTGAGGATGCTTCCATATAAATATGACTCATCATGGCTTTGCTGCTCTTGAGAAGATTTTTAAAGCTTTTTCCTATATATTTCTATGTAAAACTTTGATCCTCCATTGTGGCCCCGCCCTACCCCCAGGGGTCATGATTTGAACAAACTTGAATCTACACTACCTGAGGATGCTTCCATATAAATATGACTCATCATGGCTTTGCTGCTCTTGAGAAGAAGACTTTTAAATGTTTTTCCTATATATTTCTATGTAAAACTTTGATCCTCCATTGTGGCCCCGCCCTACCCCCGGGGGTCATGGTTTGAACAAATTTGAATCTACACTACCTGAGGATGCTTCCACATGAGTTTCATCTTTCCTGGCCCTGTGGTTCTTGAGAAGAAGATGTTTAAAAGATGCTATTTATTTTTCACCAATTCTCTATTATCTCCCCTTGAAAGGGGGCGTGGCCCTTCATTTGAACAAACTTGAATCCCCTTCACCCACGAATGCTTTGTGGCAAGTTTGGTTGAAATTGGCCCAGTGGTTCTGGAGAAGAAGATGAAATTGTGAAAAGTTTACAACGCCGATGACAACGCCAACGACAGACAACGGACAAATTTCGATTAGAAAAGCTCACCTGAGCCGAAGGCTCAGGTGAGCTAAAAAGATAAAAAGAATTATGTATCTTAGAGTTGTCTATTTGTAATCAAAGTTATATTGAAATCAGACCAATTTCTTGAAATAAAAAATTGCACTGTTGTAGTGCAAAAAAATTAATGATATTTTACATGTTGCTACAATATTCAAGAGAGGGCATGTTGCAAAATTTTGAATTAAATTAGAGGGGTTATGACTGTTTCATCACTAATTATAGATGATCAATGCGAAAACACAAAGTTGAGAATTGCAATGTCATTGAAAGTCTTGGAGAGCACCGAGCTATTAAAAAATTATTTCTTCAGACAGGAAAATACCCAAAAGAGACTAAAATGTTTTAAGATGCTTCAGGGATTGCCTATACATATCTATGACAAAAGTGTTCAAATAGTAGTAGCTTTGTTAATGGAAGGATTAACATTTTTGATGACCCAATCCATGCGATATCCCAGTACACCGCTTATCGCATGGATGTTGCGCCTATGGATTTTGCATTGTTTCCATACCTATTGCTTTACTGTGTAGACATAGATTTTAAGAGCTCACTAATATTTGATATGCAACAATAGAAAAAAGTAACATGACTTGCTAGAGTTATTCAATTTTAAAGTAGAGAAAAGACATGTAAATGCTAGAAATGAAAGGTATTTATAGCTGTGAAAAGCTCAGCAGGTTTGGAATCAGGTTGTCACATCACCTAACATCAAAAAACATCAAATATTGCTTGCTCCGTGAATTCTTTGACTGCACAGTAAAAAATCGCATATTTTCAAAATTTTAGTAAATGGACCTGATTTTTTACATACTAATAAACAGATAAACAAAATATAAGAATTTAATCAGATAAATGTCAATTTTCAAAGTGCACAGTAAATTTTTCTTAAATCAATGTGTCTGCAAACTTTTCTAACAATCCTCATTCATGTACATGCCCTTAGCACTGAAGTCATTTGAAATATGCAAATATGTTAACATTTGTTGTTGTATATGCCAAAATAGCAGTTCTCTCTAAATTATTTTGTAAAAATACATATATTACAAGTTCTTAATGTATTAAAGCCTGATGGGTCCATAATCCTAGATGGAAGGACTTTTATCCTTGTGTGACTGTTTAAATTTCACTATGCTGCTTATTCTTCGTCATCTCCAAACAGATGCTCTTCTGGCAAATATGGTCATGCTTGGTATCAAATTTCAGTTATCAGATGGCAGTCACACCTATCCAAAAGAAATTGAAATTTCTCATTTAAAATAAAAAAAAAACTGTACAACTTATAAATGATAAAAAATTAATGATGTTAATTTTACTCGGACAGCTAAGTCGAACAGTCAGATGCTTTAGTCAAATGAAAGTCGAGTACTCGTTGAAATTGAAATTAATTTTTCATGTCATTTTCCTTTTTGTCTTTCAGAGACCGCTAGCCTGTACAATATTTAAACTACATTATAACCATTATATAACAAATTATTGAATCATTAACATTTACGTAGTAATAAATATATGTATCAAATGTATTTGATTTCAAATATAATATTTACTGCCAGTGTTTTTTTTCAGTACTTTGGGACTGGGGGCTGGGGCCCTCAGAATTGGGAATTTCAGCATCAATTAGGCTAAATTGGGAATCTCCCAGAAAGCCCAATCACTTAAAAAGCATTGTCAAAAAGCTTTGTTTTTGTCTTTGTATTACTTTAACAAACAATTGTTATAACTAATCAAGACTATTCTTGGTATGGATTATCTAATTACTTGCATCAAGAACAATAGTGGTATGAATTATCTAATTATGAAGAAATCCAACTTGGCTGAGGTGGCAGAGGATAGTTTTTTTAATGCCAAACATGTGCCGAGGGGGTACACATATACATGCGATCCATAAAAACATGTACATGGGGACAGTTTTTCAGGGGCTAATTAATTACACTTCATATGCCTATGGCTCACAAATTATGTCAACAAATTACATGTAATTTGCCTAGTAGAGTGCACATGTACCAAAAATGCACCTGGGGTCTCCCCAAATTTTGGCTTGTTTTTCCAAGATTTGGGCCTCAGTCGCACCTATCCAACCCACTCCCAGGCCCAAGCGAGCAGGATAAAACACCCAGTAGTCTGTAAATCAATGCATGCCCTAATGAAAATTCACCAATTGATATGGGGCCATTCACCTTCCCTCTGAGATACACACCTTCTTCTAAGGCCTACTGCTTTTCAGCTGAATTTCCTCTGCAACTGACCACGTGTCTTAGGTTCGCATTTACAACTCTGTATATGATAAGCATCATAGTGACACCTACATGTTGCACATTAATTTTTTCAGCAAGCATTCTGCTACACTGCAAATGTGTCCCATAATTATTCGAATCATTTTTCTACATAAAATATCACATCAAACAGGGGATATCTCAAATTTTTAAGAAATTTGACTGGGTCTTTAGTACAAAACTATCCCCTGCCACCTTTAACTTTCAAAGTTTGCTTTTTAATTAAAATAACTTTCCATATTTAGAAAGTGCAATCAATTCTGAGTAAAAAATATACTAAATATGTCTCATTTCAATGAAAAATAAAAAAGTTAGAGGCAAATATGTGACCCCACCAATTGTCGGTCAACTACCTTAACCCCATATTCTTTGTGTTACTTCAAAAATGACCAACTCCAGGGCTCGACATTAACGCTTGTCCGCTTGTCCGGTACCAGTAAAAAAAAAATTACGGACAAGTGAATATTGCTGGGCACTTGTCCGATTAGACAAGTGCATTTTAATATAAAGGAGTCTCTAAATAATTAAAAAAAACGACCGTTGAAAGTTAATCGGTAGTTTCAAGACGGAAGCTGTACATAAAAACCGGACTTCGATCCTGATAGCGATCGCTATTAATTGAGTTCACATTCGATCGGGATCGAAGTTCACTAATTGCATACTACTGAAAAGGCATGGAACTTACAAACTTAACGAAGTTTGGTTCACTTGTGGACATTTATGTTGTTGTCAGACCAGAAAGACTACCCCGGTAGATAAAATTTCATTTTATGTGTTTGTTGTATTTATCAATAACATCACGAATCAATCAAGCACATGTCATGTGTAAAGGACTTTTAGTTTTCCAGTTGACAGTATTAGATATTTATTGAAATTTTTTTCGGACAAGTGAAGATGAAGTTCGGACAAGTAAATGTCTTGGTCACTTGTCCGAATGGACAAGTAGGAAAAAAAGTTAATGTCGAGCCCTGAACTCCTACAATTCAAAAGAATCTATTTCTTATCAAAACAGTGTTTAATGGTAACTTTGATCAATTTCAAATGCAGCTACATATAAAAAATTCAATAAGAATTGCATGCCTTGATGAAATGTACTCACATGAAACACATACTCTCCTATTTTTGATGTTTTGAGAAATCCCATTTTACCTCTTAATTGCTTGAATTTATACATCTATAGCTTGTTTGCAAAAAGAAAACCTAATCTATTTTTCAGGATATTTATTGTAATATACAAAAACCCCTCTTCCATCAAAGGTTCAAGAAGAAGTATCCTGGAAATTGCAGTTATCTACCCTACCCCTCCAACCATTACCTGATTCTATAGAAAATATACTGTGGAAATCTGATTTTACTGACTGTCCTTTTTCTGAGTATATTTCCATTCAATTTCAATGTATCTGAGTGATCAAATACATGCACTTGATTCCCCTAAATATTTAAAGTGATCATCCTGTCCTTACTTGGCATTTGTGAGTAAATTTCAGGTGTTTAGTAGAATCCAATAATTACATGAAAATGTACATATTTCTGATATTTTGTTCATTAAATATGCAAAAAGACCATCTGTTTTGTTATAATTTAAAGAAAAATATATAATCTATATGAAAATAATGAAAAGTTTAAGTTCTATCACATTATAGAAGACAAATGAGGGGGAAAATGAAGGGGAGGGGGTATTTTTGAGCCCCTTTAATTTTAATTAATACTAAGTGATTGCATCAAAATTTGATAAAATATATGTGACAGTGCCCAAACTATTATTTTCAAACAAATAAATTTTTTTCAGACAAAAATTGCCTTACTCTGTTAAGATTTGTTATGCTGATGCTTCAAACTCTTTGAAAATGTGTACTGGGAAAGGTTTACCCCCCTTGTGTTTAGGTCTCTCTACCTAAATGAATAAGAGTCAAATAAAAGAAATATGGTGAGTTTTGAAAATGGCATACATCAATAAACTTATTTAGAGAAGAATTAGACTAAATTACATAAGCCTCATAGTGACACCTACATGTTGCACATCATTTTTTTCAGCAAGCACTCTGCTACACTGCAAATGTGTCCCATAATTATTCAAATCATTTTTCTACATAAAATATCACATCAAACAGGGGATTCTCAATTCTTTAAGAAATTTGACTGGGTCTTTAGTACAAAACTATCCCCTGCCACCTGAACATTAAAACCTGCTTGAACTTCACTAAAAAACATGCAATAAACAAACTGAATTTGATCACATATTTTGTAAGTTTTTCTTTGGGAAAACTTCCATTACATTTTGGGAAAATACAGGCATATCGCCCTAAAAAAATCACTGACTGCACATTTTATCTATATACAGAACATCAAATGCTCCTATTTATCCTTTCTTTTCCTGCTGCTAGTACATGTACCCATTATTGATTTCTTACCTGAAGCCATTTGAATGTGTCTTGTCAGGGACCCGTGATTGTTAAACAATAAAAGTTAAGTGTAACTCTTATAGAAACAAAATTTTAATTATGAGATTTTTGCAATCAATCAATACAATTTAAAAATGATTGATATTAATATCAGAAAGAAACACCTTTGAATTATGCTCATAATCATTCCCCAATTTACATGTATTTATAAAGTTTTATTATTCTTCATTAATTGGTAGTTGCATTATATGAGATCTTACGAAATTGCAGGTTGAAACTTTACAATTTGGATCCGATGTCTTTTAAAGTATGCCAATGCATGTTTGTCGAACAACAAAATTCCTTTGAACAATTAACAAAGACTGGTTAAGCCTTTCCCTGAGTTTGAACACTGATACGTTAATAAATGAACTGAGCAGATCCAATTTTTTTTTACACTGAATTTAAGAGTAGCAAATTTTAAACGAATGAAAGAAAAAGTGAGCAAGCTCACATACCCCACGCTTCCCCAAAACTCGACAATGCAACACGTAATGAATGGCACAGTGCATTTTAAATACACAGTATAATTCAAAAAAGGGCATTACTTGCAAAAAATCATCACATCAAAACTTCTTGCATATAAGGACATTCAAATCTTTGTATGTTACAAATTTAACTGGGCTGAAGTTTCTAGATAAATAATGGAATCAAAATTTCTTGGTAATATACAAATCTATACATTATTCTGAAATACCTACAAAGTTTCAGGAAATTCAGTGCCGGAATTATGCTGACAAACTGTTATTTAAATTCCTCAGTGATTTCGATTTGTTAATGAGTGTAAGTCCATGTCCAACACATGACAGTTTACACATTTAAATAATTGATGGAAACAAAATTATGATGTAGTCATATGAATCTGTTTATATACTGTACTTATGAAATTATTTAAGGCAAAGCACACCAATTTGAAGGGGGGGGGGGGGGGGGGGAGAACTATCGAAGATGTGTGTGTGTGAGTGTGTGTTTGTGTTAAACCATTAATATTTTGATCTCAAAATCAATAGGGGTCTTTTAAGGTCATAAAATATTTCACATAGAATTTCATTATAAAAAGCTGATTCCAGTGGAGTTTCTTATTACCTAGCTGGAAAGTTTCTTCAATAAAAGGCAAAACTCTTAAGGCAAAAAATAATGGAATCGGAATTTCCTGGTAATATGCACATCTACACACTGTGTACTAAATATCTGCAAAGTTTGTCCAAATTCTGTGCAGCGGTTTAAGAGGAGTTGTGCTGACAAACTGTTCATCTCTATATTCAAGGTATGGCCAAAAACCTAAGTTGAAAAGTGCCGAAATTCCCAGAAAAAATAATGGAATCAGAATTTCCTGGTAATATGCACATCTACACACTGTGTACTAAATATCTGCAAAGTTTGTCCAAATTCTGTGCAGCGGTTTAAGAGGAGTTGTGCTGACAAACTGTTCATCTCTATATTCAAGGTATGGCCAAAAACCTAAGTTGAAAAGTGCCGAAATTCCCAGAAAAAATAATGGAATCAGAATTTCCTGGTAATATGCACATCTACACACTGTGTACTAAATATCTGCAGAGATTGACCAAATTCTGTGCAGCGGTTTAAGAGGAGTTGCGCAGACAAACTGTTCATCTTTATATTCAAGATATGGCCAAAAACCTAAGTTGAAAAGTGCCGAAATTCCCAGAAAAATAATGGAATCGGAATTTCCTGGTAATATGCACATCTACACATTGTGTCCTAAATATCTGCAAAGTTTGACCAAATTCTGTGCAGCGGTTTAAGAGGAGTTGTGCTGACAAACTGTTCATCTTTATATTGAAGATATGGCCAAAAATCTAAGTTGAAAAGTGCCGAAATTCCAAGAAAATATAAAGGAATCGGAATTTCCTGGTAATATGCACATCTATACATTGTGTGCTAAATATCTGCAAAGTTTGACCAAATTCTGTGCATTGGTTTATGAGGAGTTGCGCTGACAAACTGTTCATCTCCATATTCAAGATATGGCCAAAAATCTAAGTTGAAAAGTGCCGAAATTCCGAGAAAAAATAAAGGAATCGGAATTTCCTGGTAATATGCACATCTACACATTGTGTCCTAAATATCTGCAAAGTTTGACGAAATTCTGTGCAGCGGTTTATGAGGAGTTGCGCTGACAAAAAAACAGGACTGACGGACTGACTGACTGACTGACACACTGACTGACTGACTGACTGACGGATGGGTCAAAAACATTATACCTCACGCAACTTGTTGCGTGGGGTATAACAACCGACTAAACAAATTTTAGTCGATAGTCAATATGATTGAACGATAGTCGAGTACTCGAATATTCACTGACATCCCTAATGAAACCATCAAACAGAGTTCAAAGATACTGTCACATTTTCCGTGTATTATTTGTAAAAAGTACTCTATTAAATAGATGTTTACATGCAGTCAATTTTGATTATGTAATTAAAAAATATAATATATATAGGGATTAATTAGGAGTTTTTTTTTCATGATTTCACATAAAGGAAATGCACGTTACTTGTACATGTAAAAAATTTATTAGGGATGGCAATGGTCAACTGGGTAACCATCTAATCATTCAAGCAGATGCTCGACTGTCTCCATAAACTCCTGCTCGTTGGCGTTTACGGACACAGACAAGCATCTGCTTGAACGAGATTAGTTTAAAACTGAAAAGTTGCAATCGACTAATTAAATTATTCACAATATACAGCCACTGTGAAAACAAATCCCCATTATTTTGTCATTACAGTAAAACATGCTTATAAGTGACAGGGACAAATAATTTTGATTCATTATAAATGTATTCATTTTTCAGTTTAGTTTTCAATATGTTTTAAAACCACACGGAATGAAAATCACTTCACTATACGCTTCAATTCCTAATTTAAGTCTGTTCGCAGTAAGCGTGTTTTACTGTATAACCCAAATACCACTCTAAGTTTACATACCCCAATCAAAAAAAATTCTATTTTCTAATTTCAAGAACTAATTTTTTACTAAACAATGTTTTACATGGTAATTAATCTAGTTCATTATCTGTAATGGTAGCCTAGTTGTAGGGCATTCATTTTGTAATCAGGAGGCTTGATTCTCATTTGCTGTGTCAAACCTAAGACATAAACATATAGGTAGTGAAGGTTCCTTCACCAAGCGCCAAGCATTAGAATGAAAGTCAAAGGTTTTTCAGATGAGACCTTAAAAACCTCACAGTAGATGTTGGGACAATAAAGAACCCTCACTGCTCAATGGGCCTTAGTGCCAAGTATTAAGGTCTATGTTTGAAGCCCTTCACCAGTATGTGGTAATGTCTCTATACGAAAGAAAAATACTCAAGAAAGATGTAAAACAACAAACAATCAATCAAAGTGTCAGTAAGAAGCTGATCCTTACGTCGCAGGTTCGAATCCCACAGCTGGATGTGGAGATAGGTTCCTCGGATGAAACCGTATGAACCGAGGTTCTGTGTCACAGAAGGTGCTGGCACGAAAAAGATCCCTCACTTCCCAAAGGCCATAAGTGTCAAGTACAGGTCTATATTTGCAGGCCTCCACCAGCAAGTGGTGGCATAATAATATGACTAAAAAAAATTTGAAGGGGCAATAAACAAAACACAAACCAATCCTGCAGTCTTATCACAGAAATAATTCAAACTTTTATGTATAAATATATTTCCAAATTTCTTTTGCAATTTAACTGAGTGACATTTTTGAGATTTTCCAATAATAATACACATTTACTAACTGGGTTCGAGGGCAACATGTGTTTTGTCGGACACAAGAACCAAACTGTTTGCCTGAGGCCATTAGGCCGAAGGGAAACAGTTTGGTTCAAGGGGTCAGCAAATTGCATATTACCCCGAGAACACGCCCTAATAAATGTTTTGTTATATCTTTTATTTTCTTTTCTTGCTTGACATATGCATACATATATTTTGTACTGGCTTCCGTGATGTAAATTTCCTTTACCAGCACTGAGGTAAAACTCTGTCAATTCCGTAACTTTCGAACACCAACGAATGCAAATGAGATTTAACTAATCCTGCAGATACTGTAATATGTAAGCAGTCCAATGATCTCATCGACAGGTTCAATATCTCACTTTGCGGTTCAACATAGATTTTTTTATGATTGCTCATAAAACATCGGAAATGTTAGACATTTTATGTGTACACTGGTATAGATTTATATAGAAACAAATTTTTAAAGGTATAACAAATTATAATATTAATTAAGGCCCTAGTTATAACTGCTATTCATACTTGTTGAAGAATATATAACAATAATTATCATGGTTATACATGCAGCATGTTAGATAGTGTATTGTTGAATTCTTGCATTTTTTTGTTTCAATAAAAAAAAAAGTCTTGGTGAAATTACATGCTCTCATGCATTTAAATATAAGTTAAAGCAATGGGGATTTGACAATGTCATGTCAGGGCTAACAGACAGAGACTGAACCATTAAATAGATAACATACATCAGTGTTTGTGCGTACATTTATACATTTGCTGACATATACATGTAAACATCAGTGCTGTAAGCAGCTGTTAAATTTTAGATAAGAAAAATTCTAACCTTCATTTCCAAGGTCCACGCCAATCATATATTAAAATGTCACCGTGAACTCTTTCATCACTCGCTACATTTATCACAGAAAACTCCGACACAAGACTGTTCATCGCTGTTAATGTGATCGTCAGAATTTCCTCGTAAACAATTTGCGCAAGAATATATATATCCCTTTAAAACTAATGCTCCCTGTACGCAACCAAGGATTTATGTGCTTCGTAGATGTGGATTAAATGTGCATGTCTACATACGGCTCGTACGTTAAGAAAATGTACAACTGTCAACTTAACATATTTTCTTCTCATTTTCTGTCTGTAATTCCGACTTGCATGGCTACTTCCGGGGACGTACTAAAGACTTGATATACTAAAGACCTGATATTCGACCTGATGATTTTTCAAAAAATAAAATAATCAGATTGAGTGTTATACACGATTTATTTTTAAAAATTATTGATTATGAAGCATTATGCTATACTAAACTACACTTTTTTTTTTAAATATTTGCCAACAAAGCATCAGATGAAATCACGTTTTTCGTATATCGGGTCTTTAGTGTCTTCTTCCCACAATGCCGCTCGTGATTGTTTACATCCAGGTTACAAACAAGAGGCCCCGATTAAGACTTTTTCTATACGAATGCATTAGTAAATGTTGATTTACCTCTACTTGTGTAAATAACTTGCATTTATAAACGATTTAAATAATAGAAAACAGAGAAATGGAATCAAAACAATTTATTTAAAACACAACAACTATCTAAAACCGTACGAGCATGTGTTACGATGCCCTATAAGGCGTGGCTGGTTTGTAGACAACTTGTTCCTGTACGATTCTCGAATAATTATTTTATAAAATAGAAAAAAATATAGCACGGAGCTTGTTTCTCTCTATACCACATGACAAGATTTAATATGTTAGAAATTCTGTCATTCAAACTTTTTCATAATATTTTAATATTTTTAGCTATCCAAAAAATACTTTTATGACCTGCTGTCCCCTGAATATAGGGGCCAGCCCCTTTTTCTTGATGTTATCTGAAAGCTCTCGTAATTACACACAACTTTTATTCTATATGTCTTACCAAATTTTTATCAGTTTAAAAGTTATTAAACAAAAAGCAGCAAAATTTCATGGAAAAATAATTCTTAAAACTTGCCGTCACATAGCTTCCGAACATAAAAAAATTAGCCTACAATTTTAATGTTCTGCGCATCTGCAATGTATTAGTTACAAGTTCTCCAATTTTCATGCAAATATCATGTGTCGTTATTGATATTTCTACTGGACAAGAGACCCTCCAAATATCGATTAAAGGGCAATAACTCATGAATGGAGGTATATATCAAAAATTTGAAAAAACCGTTTTTAGGCAATAATACATTGTATCTACCCTGAAAGTTTCATAGCAATCGGACAAAAGGTCTCCGAGAAATCGCCTGCTGAAAATCGGCGGGAAAAAAAAAATAAAATAATAATAAGAAACAGTAGAATAACAGTAGGGTCTTCCGAAGGAAGCTCGGAAGACCCTAATAAACAGTAGAATCACTATAAGGCCTTCCGTCTGAAACGGAAGACCTTAACTAGAGCAAAGCTCGTTGCAAAGCAACGAGTAGGTCTTCCGTCCGATTTTCAGAAGCGCTGCTTATAAGATGGATAAATGAAAGTAAAGTATTCGTTAAAAAGAATTCCTCCAGACCAAAAATTATGTCGATCTGTATTTAGTTTTTATGATTTTTATGCTGATTTTCGTTAAATAAAGCAAATCAAGACTACTTGCGGTTTGACCGGAAGTGACCCCAATCGACAGAAAATTGGGTTAAAAGTCTTGGTTGAATTCAATCATTTGATTTTATGTTGATTTCTGCAGAAATACGTCATTTATATTTACTTCCGGTTTAGCCGGAAGTTAACAAAAGAGACGATACTCGACAGGAAATAAAATCAGACGTCCTCTGTGGCATGCATAATTCAATTCAATACAGTGCTGCTATCCTATAAGTTGACAATCCTATCCTATCCTATCGTGAATCATGCATCCACAATCCTATCCTGTGATTTCAGTCTAATCCTATCCTATTCTATCCTGCTGCTCTCAGTTTTTTTAATATTAAAGAGTTAATTAGACAAAATGAAAAAAAAAAAATTTTAAAATGACCATCAAATAAAAATCAGTTATAGTTATGTAATTAATTTAAATGTAATAAATTTTAATGGAGAAAAAATAATCGAGATCGACATCCATTAATTTCTGACACCTCTCACAAATTAATTTGTGAGTAACCAGTTAAAATGTAAACAAAAGGATTGTAATAAAACGTAGGCAAGTATTGATCTAGCGAACATGTGAAGAAATTGGAACTTTGGAAGAATTGAAGAAAAAAATATAGTTAAACTTTATTCATGTTTAATTTTACATACTAACAATGATCAGGAGATGTCAAGGTATTTGTGATTTCTTTTCGAATTTGTTCTCTACGAAAAATAAATGGAGTTAAAATTAGAGAGAGAAAAAGGGGGAAACAATAAAGATTGCAGATACTTTTCTAATGTTATGATAAAGTAGACAAAAGGAACATAATTTAAACTCTTTATAAGAATCAGACCACAAATACCAAATTTTTCATGCGGGGTAGGTACACTGAATTATAACCATACCCATTGAAGAAACAATTTCTCTATCATGTCTACACATACTAAATAATGACAAAAGTAGTTTGATGTTTTAACAAGTGTATGTTTCATCTTTTCATGTAACATTTATGCAAAACTTTATTTTTCCCTTAACTGGGCATCACGAAAATAACATATAGATCTAACTGCACCTACAACAGCTCTATATTAAATTTTACTTTTGATGTAAATCTAAATAAGAACTTCAAGATATGACAAGACCATAAACTGAGAACAGACAAGTCAAAATTTAGATCTAGAATATGTTGACTTTCATTTATTAAATAAGTTAAAATTGTCATATTATATTCAATTTTAAATGTATGATAAAAATTTGTTTTATATTTATTATTAAAGTTATTCTTGTTTGAAATGTTCAGTTCATCATTTATTTGTATGTGAATATTTTACAAACATGCAACATTTTCATCATGTTTGCTAAATAAAAATCAAGATATTCAAAATGTTAAAATTTCTTATTTCGCTTCAGTTTGTTCTCAATTTATGGTCAGTTCAGTGCCGTACAAGTGTATCCTAATTAAAAAAAAAATTATGTGTGAGAATTTAATCAATTTATGTTTAACAGAAAACATTTTCCTAAATCTTCATAGTCAGACAGGTTGACAGCAATAATTATTGTAGTCAGCTCACACATATTCCTTAGATCTTATAAAACATGCATAAGAGTCCACAGTTGTTACAGTATTTATAACCCAAATTTAAGTACATGTAAATCTTGTTTTTGACCTTGACATTTGATCTTGAATATTATTCAGTGTCTAAATGAATAAAAATAATTGACCAAGTTCACAATATTTATTCAGGGTAATTCCTTTTTTCAGTGAATATAAATATAATTATATATATTGGACCAAATACATATTATCTACAATTTATATTTACAATGTATAACAATTGAATGTTCATTATCATGAGACAAATTCATTAAAAGTGTCCATGTAAAGTATACATGTATTTCAATGCCAAGCTCAAAGATTTATGGACATCTAGTTTGTTTATCAATGTCTCATTACAACTGTATAATGTTTTACATGCATATTATTTGGTTTGCTTGTCCGTCGCTCAAATTGAATTTCAAATGTTGAAGTAGTTGTCAGAGAGATGGTCATAAAGTAACCGAACAGTTTCACAAATGTCACCAATGCAAAGAAAACAAATACATCACACACTGATCTCCTTAATAAAGAACACCTTCATTTCAGACTCTAGGGGGCTCTTGGACACTGGTTTGAAAATCTTTCATTATTTATTCCAGCAGCAGATGAGATGAAGTGCAATTTGTACAGCTGCAAATTTGCAGGATTGTCCTGAAGAAAAAATCACACACCATTATATGCATGTGTATATTGTAAATTTTGTCATATACATTATACATTAAAAATGTATTTGATTGTGATTAGCTTTCTCATTTCACGTACAATTGTCTTAATTTCACCTTTTTCTCTCCCAGAGTAATGCATTAATTTTAAAGAAATCAAGCAAAATCAAATCTTATACTGCAACTTCATAGTCATAACTCATATCTTAATTAAACAATCATAATTTACATAATTTACTTGTAGATTATAATTCATTTCATCTCGTCGACTTGCTAACTAGTATGAGTACAGTAGACAATAGACAATATTTATTTTCCAATCAAGGGCCCCCAGAGAGGCATGAAAGATACATAAGTAGACAAAGGCAGTTCATTATCAATAAGGAGATAAATTAAAAAAAAAATGTTAAAGTAAAATACATACATAACAAGTTGTTGCGCTTTACAATGTCATATTAAATGATTAGAGAGGTAGTTTCCAAGTTGAAGTAAAACATTCATATTTTCACATGTCATGATCCAAAAATATTTTTGAGAACTATCTAAGCTATTAAAACTTTTATTATGTTTCCGTGCTTCATTTATAAGTATGGTTCTTTGTAAAAAGGACAATCTATGGTAAAATGTATTTCATTTTCCACTACATTCAAATTACATTTTTCACATATTCTTTTATCTCTTTCTAGTCCAATATATCTACCAGTTTCAATTTTTAGCCTGTGAGAAGATATTCTTAATCTGGTTATGCCTCTTCTAAAGTCAAAGTTATTCAGTAATGTTAAATATTCTTCACATTGAAAATTACTCTTAAGCTTTACATAAGAATCCAGTTTTCCAGAAGAACTTTTTTCTTTAGAGTTGAACCAAGAGCAAATAAACTTTTTGCGGATTTGATTATTGATGACAATTTTGAATTTAGATAGACTCAAAGAGGAGGCATTTTTTGATATTTCTAAAATATTCAAAAATTCAAGTATACAAGAGAACCAGGAGTCTCTACTTGTACTAAGTGTTTTGGAATTGATAAAAGCATTGTACAGAAGTGAATTGTTATCAGAATTTTCCAATCTATGCCAATTTGGATGTTTTTTTCTCCCTATTTTCTGCTTGTATTAATCTATTTAATATGTTGTTTGTTAATTTCTTCTTATTTTTTGCTTGAAATTTGAATATAAAAAAAATGAAAATACATATAACATGACCATAATGACCAGAACAATTATATATTAATTTCAGTTTTACTGTCAACATTTTAAAAAGAAGAAAATCACTTATTCATAAAATCTGCAGACACTTCATCTCAACTTAGATAATGATTTTTATGTATTTTAATGATTATTACATGCATAAACACACACACACAAAAATAATCTAATCATACCTACTTCTAAATGTAAAATCCTTTATATTGTGATGACTGATGAGGGCAGGCAAAATTGGGTACCATTCTCTAGAATGAAGAAGAATAATAAGTGATTAACTTATGTTACATGTTTTATGTTTAACTCACAATAGGTCATACATACAATGTACATGCAAGTGCTGAGTGAGCTTATTATACACAGTCAGACAGTAGTATAAGAAATGATCATGATGATTCTGCATTTAATTATTTTAAATTGCAATCAGATAAGAAAAAATAATTTTTAACCACAGTAGGGAAATGATTATATAGCAATAACAAACTGAAAAGGGTGTAATACATCTGATCATATGACAAAGTATTTGTAAATATTTAACCCCCCTACCCGTCCCCCTTCTACACAACCTCTTTTTTCCGCATCCGATTTCTGTGTATATTACAATAGAATAAAATTTTAATAGTTCAAGTCATTAAAACATTGCTTAAAGGGAGAAATACGTATAAACATGCACACATTTACAGTGTGTAGCGGTGCATCGAAACGCCGAAATGTCGGGTTTCTGCCGAAATGTAAGTAGAATGCGCCGAAATGACCAATGAAATTCTGCAATGACTGTGGATATCAATTGATACGGATACTAATACCTCACAAACATAAACTTTTTGAGGTCAATCCTTATCCCTAAGGTTTTAGAGCCAATTTTATTGTAAATATTGGAGGAACTTGTGCAATAAATTATTCATGTTTCATGCTGGTAGCAATTGAACTGTTAAAGTTTGGTTGAATCAAATTAGTCTAAACATCTAGTTATGAGATCGTGATGTGACATGGTAAATACATGTTGAATTTCTTTTCACGTTTCCGATTCTCATTTCTGTCTTCACCCCCCACCCCCCAAAAAGAACCGAATCATAATCAAGGAAAGTTTGGGAAACCATTTATGAAGATATATGTAAATTGATTCACGATACAGATTGTGTAACCATTACAACAATCTCTATAATACTAATCTGAAGAAGAATAGGCATACATTTCATAGTTTTAACTGGCTTAAGTCAATTATTAAAGATACCCTAAAAAATCAATTTGAACAAGAATGGAGAAGCATTGTTGATAGTTCACCCAAGTGTATTAATTATAGAATTTTTAAAACAAACTTTGGTTTCAAAAATTATCTGCTGAATTTACCAAAAGATTTAAGAGTTACACTTGCAAAACTACGAACGTTTAATCATCATTTGCCAATTGAAACAGGTAGATGGAATAATATTGATAGAAATTTAAGAATATGTACCATTTGTGATTGTAAAACTATTGGTGATGAATTTCATAATGTTATGGAATGCAAGTTCTTTTCGAATGACAGAAAAATATTTCTCCAAAATAGATATTGTAAAAATCCTAACACTTTCAAATTTAATGAACTAATGAACACAAATAATGTAGAAATACAAAAATCATTGTCAAAATTTATTAAGAAAATCTTCAAAACTGTCTGTCCTTCTTGAATCCTCCATATATATAACTGATTATATGTTTACTTTCTTTTCTTTTTTCTTTATATACTTGTCTATTTTTGACCCGTGACTGTAATTTTTGTTTGTATATATGTGTATATGTTCCTCTTGTACCAGTGATCTGGTTTTTAGTGAATAAAGAATAAATAAAATGATTCATTTACTTATTTTAGCTATATTAGCATGCAATAAAATTCAATTAGCTTGGTATAAATTTTGCTGAAATAAACCTACAATAGTTTTAGATATAGATTAAAAAAAAAAAACAAGGACATATATACCACTGTTTACGACCTAGTCGAAAAAAAAATTGGAGTGATTTTAATTTTTTTTAATTATATTTGTTCTTCAATATATGTACGTAAAGTAGTTATTATTAATTTTTTTATTGATCTATATTGATTTTATTAATGGATTAAATACATTCTCAGGTCAAAAATGCAGCATTCAGATGTACATGTAAATCGGCGATCTTTTCTATAGTTTTCAAAACATGCATGTGTATTTATTTAACATGATTAAATCCCTCTATTTTTCCTTAAATTCATTTATTTAACTTAATATGTAAATTTTTTTTTTTTTACTAATTCTGATTTTATGGTTCATTATTCCATCATGGAGTGTGTATAGCGCACGTGCAAAACTTCCTGTTTGTCATGTACCTAATTATGTAATGCCACATAATATTACGCACTTGTCGGGTATACATGAAGATCGATAATTTAGTTTCATTGAGATTTGCAGTCTGTGTATACACAGTAAACATAAATTCAGACATCCATATCATTTCAGACAAATTTTAACAATCTTCATATAATATTATAACAAAGATACTGTAACATTCGTGTACTTGGTCTTTTGCCATTTTTCATCATATATAGCGGGAATATTTGGAACTTTCGAGGGATTCATTTTTTTTTCTAATTAAAATAAATGAATAAAACTTTAGTGTTCTATACTGAACATCAGAAAACAAAAATTGTTCCAATTCAGCTTTACTTAAAAAATAATAAGACTTGTTCAAGCATTAACTTCCGTAACATTCCTTGAAATCAATGTTATATTGAAATTGTTATATTGAAATTGTTGTAAAAAGTTAACGATAGCCGATTTGTTGATTTTTTTTTTTTTAAGTTAACTGATATGTTCTTTAGAGAATTATGATGTTCATTTTGCTATTTGAAACAATTCTTTTTTTTTCATGTTTTATACCCTGAATTGGTCCTCTTATCGTAGAATGACTGGTAAAGATATTTCGTATACATGTACATGTCAAATATATGTACATGTTGTTTTTCTTATTCATTTTGTCTATTTCCTTCTCTGCTAGACATATAGATGGTTGTATAGGAATAGCCTAAATTATTACCTTTCTCTTACCTGTAACATTTTGTATTTATTTAAATATAACTTTGTTGCATATAACCTGAAATAATAATTACACATTGATGTTAAAAAAGGACAACATTGAATATTTCTGATTCAGAACGACTAGCAGTAAAACGCA
Organism: Saccostrea echinata; assembly: GCF_033153115.1. Taxonomy (NCBI): domain Eukaryota; kingdom Metazoa; phylum Mollusca; class Bivalvia; order Ostreida; family Ostreidae; genus Saccostrea; species Saccostrea echinata. The sequence goes on from NW_026889761.1 coordinate 3,948,771, forward strand.
TAGCTTTTACTGACATGTTCACCTGAGCCTTCGTAATTCTGTAAACAAATATGAAATCAAATCCCATAAGTTTTTATTAAAATGAAAGAAAGAAAGAAAAACACGAGGTACGTGGTTTATACACAGCAGTTCCTATTGTCAAGTAAGAGTTATCTCCTTTATATTGCAATCTCGTATCAAACGCTTATTGAATCAAATATAAAAAAAAATATTTTTTTGAATTAATGTTTGGTCAAATGTTAACCAAAAACTTTATTAAAGTAATATATCAAATATTGTATAATAAGAAATTAGAGAGACAACACCGTGGGCGTTTAGATTTTCTCGGCAGGCGTGCTCTACGAAGTATGCAAAATTTAAAACGAATTAAAACTCCAAACTGTGCTTTTTTAATTATTTTGGTTTGGTAAAACATCAACTACTTGGTCTGTAAAAGTAATATATCTAACAAAATACAAATTAATTCGATGACCTAGTAATTTGAATCTGAATTCCAATTCACTGATCTTACATAGTTTAACTTATAGTATTTTTACATCTTAAGTATAAATAAACTAATTCCTAAATTCTCATTAATTATTTTCACTTCCTTATAAGACATGTATACTAAGTTTTATGTATCTTTGAAAAAGATTGTGTATTGGGGAACTGAGTCTGGGCCCTGGTAGGGCGTTGTGTTTGACACAATAAGAACAGTTCTCCAAATACAATCTCATCCTTAGTATTATTAGTAATTCCTATGGTTTTCTTTGGTTTTAATTAAGTTTTAATGTACATATTATGTGCTATTGTTTAGTTCAATCTTTTATAAAATGCTATTGACCAAATAACCTAGCTTTATGCATTTTACAAAGTTTTGGTGTTCTTTGTGTATGTATTCCTTTATAGTTTCCATATTTTTTAAAGCTCTAATTCCAACTTTTCCAACTCATTTTTACAAATTTTCTTTATTTTTCTCATTCATTTCTAAAAAGATTAAATGTTTAAGTGAAAAATAACAATATTTTTATTTTTCCCCATATGATATCCAAAATATGTTTGTTTGGCTTTTCTTTAGAGGTTAATTTTCCATTTTCTTTCTTTCTTTTTTTTTTTTTAAATATTTATTTTTCAAATTCAGAATGATGGCTCTTACATGTATTTGGGGTGGCCTCTACGTGGCAAAAGCTGGGCAAGGTAATCAGACTTTCCTTTTTAAAGTCTATTTAAAACGGCTAACTGTCCCAATATTTGATAATCTAAAAGTATTTGATAATCTGAAAGTACAATTTTTTTCTAATATTAAGTCAAAATTTTTTAATAAGAAACTTATGTTATAAATTTTTCTATTATTATTAGTTTTAATACATAATTATATGGGGTTTTTTTCTTAGCTAATATTCTAATATTCATATTATCCTGATGATAAACATCGTCATTATTTTTTTAAAATAAGGTATATAATATATCATTTACAATTTAAATAAAAACGTAATACGAGACTGACATATTACAAAGCGGAAAAAAAAACAATCGGGCGTGGTATACGGTATACTATGAAGCCCATCAATGGCGGCTGACTTCCTCCAATATTTACGATAAAATGGGCTCTAAAACCTTAGGGGTAAGGATTGACCTCAAAAAGTTTATGTTTGTGAGGTATTAGTATCCGTATCAATTGATATCCACAGTCATTGCAGTATTTCATCAGTCATTTCGGCGCATTCTACTTACATTTCGGCAGAAACCCGACATTTCGGCGTTTCGTGTCACCCAGTGTGTAGTATACTTACATGGTCTTGCACCAAACAACTGCGATTATGATCTGTTATAGTCCGCCGCTGACGGTTCAAGTGGAATTATCCAGACAAACATAGCACATTTAACAGAGAAACATGTTATTGAACTTTAACACAAGTAGGAATCGAGTTTATCATCCAAACATGCTGAAGAAATACGATCTTTTGATGTCCGATCTCTTCTTTGTTTACATGCGAAACTTTTTCCGGTGATCGTTCATGGTTAGATCGTACGCTTTATTACTCGAAGGTAATAGAATAAATGTGTGTTAAGAAAAAAAAAACGTTTATTTTCTTTTGTGATTTTATGAATATTTCTTTTGTAAACGTTCTATGTCCTTTTGCGTTTCTGTAATTTATTTTGAAATATGAATTAACCTTTACTCCAATCTGAAGGCTGTAGGATACAGAATAGGATAGGATAGGATAGGGTCGGATTAACTACTATATATTTCTATCGTGAATCCTCAATCCTGAATCCTATCAAATTCCATCCCATGTCAACTTGTGGGATAGCAGCACTGTACCAATATCTGTGAAAATAAACTATTTTCTACTACTTCCTGTTTGGCCGGAAGTGACGTCATTCGACGCATTTTGATGATCTCGCAAGCTGCTACTTGTCATGTTGAACAACTTTGCTTCTTTGAAGTATTACAAATTCTGGATACTTTTTGAGATATCAGGAAAAATATTTTGGCCCCTTTAGATTCCTTATTATAGGGGCCAGCCCTTTTTTCGAGATATCATTTAAAAGATCTTATAATTCTGCACAAATTTTGTTATATATGTTTTAACAAAATATTTCCAAGTAAAAAGATATCGTACAGAAAGTGTTCGAAATTTTGAAACTTTCGATTCGACTTTTTTCAGGCCATAGCGAGCCTCGACGTGTGGCACTTCCGGTGAAAGTTAACTACGTATTACAGATCTACATATATTGCTCTGTCTTCCCTAAAAGTTTCACGTTCCTGTGATGAGTGGTTACTTAGAGAACCTGCGGACAAACTGACCCTCCAAAAATCACTAAATCGCAAAAATCTTCGGACCGGAAGTGACGTCATCAAAGTAAAAAAAATGTATCAAGATTTTTTAATGTTCTATCAGACCTGAAATTTTCATGAAAATCGAGCGAACCGTTTTCGAGAAATTGCGTGCACAAAATCGGTAAGAAAAAAAATAATAAGAAAAACAGTGGAAAAGAAACCGAAGAATAACAAGAAGGTCTTCCGCTGAAGACGGAAGACCTTAATAATGATAACTAGAAACCTTGTTGCCATGGCAACAAGAAGGTCTTCCGTCCCTTCTCTGTCTTCAAAGAAGTTGATTCCTCTTTAAACAACATGTTATGTTGTGCATTCCCTGTCACACCTTCATACAAAAAATAGTTCCTTCGCCATGCGCTCAGCACTTTGAAGTGAAAGTTGAGGATATTTTGGATGAGACCTTAAAAACCGAGGCCCCGTGTCACGGCAGGTGTTGGCACGATAAAGATCCCTCACTGCTCAATGGCCCTAAGTGCCGAGTAAAAGTCTAAAGGACAAGATAGGCTACCCCTTTTTGGCCCATAAAATGAGTATTTGTTCTTAGTTATGGGTTACACAGAGGTCACAGGAAGGTCAGAAAATACGTTAATTTCCGAATTTTCTCATTTTTGTGCAAATTTTCATCGATTTTACAGCACATTTTGTTTCAGAAAACATAGAGCACAAGCTTGCCTATCTACCAAATTGATATATTTCTCTATGTTTCCCGAAGTGAAAAGTATCTCAAATTTGACGAAATTTAACCAGAATTGAGGAAATTCAGGAAAATGTCCTACTTCTGCAACCTCTTGTGGCCTCCGTGTAAGCTTTGAATCAAAATTAGTGCTGGTTTTAAAACAAGCATCATTTTAAGTTCTTAACTACAAACTATCACAATTTTAACTGTGTTCTGATTTTTACACCAAATAAGGGGCTAGAATGGGCCTTTACCATACCTTGTCCTTTGATGCCCTTCGCCGGTGGTCACGTCTCTATATAAGTGAAAAATTCTCGAATGGGACTTAAACAACATACAATCAATCAATCAATCATACATAAAATATGATTAAACGTTTATATTTTGAAAATATTGCAAGACTGGAACGAAAAAAATACGAGATATCAAGGAGGGGGAGGACCTATGTTCCAAAACATCTTTGTGTGAATATTTTTAAACTTTGAGATTCTCACACTTAATTGTACAAAATATAAAATTATTTTAAATATTTTTTTTTTAATTTAAGACCTACATGTATCTACACTATTTTATTTTATTTTACCCGATTTCATGCATTTCAGGCCCCCTCCCTGAGTCAGCACCACACAAGCATAACAAAATGATTGAACACTTTACGTGAAAACATATTTTTTCACATACTGTTTCAAGTATACAGATTTTTATGTGTTTCATTGTGTTAATACACTGTATACCATTAATTAACCATACCTTTATCCGCTAAGTCGCTTTGAGCTCTTAATTATGGCGGATCTTGCTCTAAACTAAATGTCATTGAAGTTCCCTCTCATTTGAAATTGCTATTTTTATTCAATCAAGATGAGAAAATAATAAATTCTACTTTCAAAATATAATTTGACAAATCTCCGATTTGTGATTCAATTGCATAGGTACCTAGCTACATTAACATTTTTACCTTATTTTGTCATATCACACACATATGCACATTAATTAGTGCAAAATTCAACTGCAAACTCTTTATGAAGGAGTAAAAAGACACAGTACCATTGTGAAGTCAAACACCATTGATCTGACGTTGAACGACATACCCCCCCCCCCTTAAAGATAAAATATTACATTTGAGCCCAAACAACAGTGTAAAAAAAAAAATCGGACATTCTGGGGATTGAATAGTGCAAAATTTAACTGCAAACTCTTTATGAAGGAGTAAAAAGACACAGTGCCATTGTGAAGTCAAACACCATTGATCTGACGTTGAACGACATAGCCCCCCCCCTTTAAATATAAATAAAATATTACATTTGAGCCCAAACAATAGTGTGAAAAAATTTGGACATTCTGGGGATTGAATACGAGTTGTCCGCGTGAAAATTCAACATGCTTACCATTATGCTATCAAAGACCATCGTATCAAAGTAGCAAGCAATAAATATCTAGAGTACGGGTTAATCCATTTTTGAAAAAATTACATATTTAGCATTCTGATAAGATTCTCTATTTAACCTATAAATATCATAAAAAAATAATGAAAAACAAAAAAGTTCAAAAAATTACCCTTTTTAAATCACTTCCTGTGACGACCGGAAGTGGCGACGACACACGAAATGTTTCAATCACACATCTACAAATCACCTTCTATCATACCTGAAAGTTTCAGACTCCTACCTTTAACAGTTACCGAGAACATTCACGGACTAGATTTTTAGTGGAAAAAGTGAAAAATCGTAATAATTCCTGACCGGAAGTGAATTTTTCCAAACTTTTTCAATCTTTCAAAATGGCATGAGATAACACATCACTCCTGCAAATTTGGCTGAAACTGATTGAGTAGTTTTTGAGATATCGCGATTTGTAAAGGTCAGAAAAATAAAAATGAAAAATAATAATAATAATAATAATAACTAGACTCTTGTTGCCATGGCAACAAAAAAGTCTTCCGTTCTACTAAATCTGTAAGAATTTGCTTTTTTCTGTGTAAAAAACATACATATCATATTTACTGTGAAAGAAATAAATAACTGGAGGAAAGTCCTTTCAGTACTTAAGGTACTTTGATTTTCATGATCAATCTTGTATAATGCATTTGGCACCTATGAGATATTTACGTATATCATAGAGCAAGGATAATTAGCATTTTCAAAAAAAATGTTTGAAATCAATTCTAAGACAAACAAACAGACGAACGAACACCGTACTATCATAAACTTTACTGTGTATATGTTCTGGCATAGTTGTGATGGTGTTATAAAAAAAATTATAATGTATTAAGCAGGGTTCGACACTAACTTTTTGAGGCTTTAGTCCAGCCGGACTAGTGTTTCATTACTTTTACTAGTCCGCACGCGATTTTATTAGTCCGTCAAAAAAAAAGAAACATCAATGTTTTTAACATTAATTTAACGTGACAATTAATATACGTATTATTTTTTGAAATAAACAAAATATTTACGTGAAATATATTATTCCACAGATTCATTGAAATCTCGCAATCAGCAAATACGAACGTTTTTTTGTCTTTACATTACATCCAAAACGTCCAACATCTTTCTTAAAAGATACTAAATCATACTAAATCATGATCGCTAAAACTTTATACTTCATATCGATCAGTCGGAAAAATTAAGCGCTGAATTGGCCTGGTTTTGCGTAACTACCAGCCAAAAGCTAGAAATCTAAAAATACATGCGGGGTTTTCCAGTAAAAGTTGTCGAGAATCGGACATCGGTAATTTATTCATAATGTTTTTCAGAAATTTTTATTGGTCCGTTCGGACTAATTAGCCACATATTTTATTAGTCCGAATGAAAATGTATTAGTCTGAGACTAACGGACTAACGTTAGTGTCGAACCCTGTTAAGTTAGTATCAAATTAAACGTAAAGTCACTGAGTTTTGAATATAATATAATATTAAGATTTGACAGCATACCTATAAGAAAGATTATTCAATTACAGTAATTATTCAGCAATCGATTGATTGATTGATTGATTGATTGATTGATTGACTATTCATCTTCTTCTCTTAGAATCATTTGGCCCATTTATCACACTGGTCAAATCCTCACATTATATGACAAGAAAAACATTTAGCGTATTAGATAATCAAACGCTCTCGTGTTATGATCAATCCATTCTATTCATGTGAATGATATGTAGAATTCAAACGTATGCTGCAGATGCCCGTTTTCATAATTGTATTAAATGTTTAGTCAGTAACACGTCTTTCCGATGATGGCAAATTCACAGCTAATTAATTACCTATTTAAAATTCTAATATAAGCCTCGTATTGCACCACCGAAACACTAAATCTGTGTCAGAGTCAAGTGATTTTAGTGCGTTACTGTTGGGACCCACTTTCTTTGAAACAGGTCAAAGTGTTAACAATGAGTAGGTTGTTTGCTTAGTTCATTAAAATTTCTAATTAAACTTTTCTTGGTCATCCTTCCAAAGTTTAAATAAAAGTGATGCACCAACTACGGGTGTATATATGATAAATTCTCAAATTTGATTTTTTTTGTTTGTTTGTTTGTTCTTTAACGTCCCTCTCGAGAATTTATCACTCACATGGAGACGCCAGCACTCGCCGGTGGAGACTGCAAATTTTTGTCCTATACTTTGGCACTTATCACCATTGATCAGTGAGGAATCTTTTTTGTGCCAGCACCTTCTGCGACACGGGACCTCGATTTAAAGGATCCAAAGGACCGGTCTCCACGTCCCACAATCGAAGTTTATAATACCGAGATATTTTATTTTTTTTATTTTATTTTATTTTTTCACAAGTTTGTTGCATTGGATTTACTTAAAGATCATACTTCAAGATCATTTCGAACTCAGGCTATTTTATTGCAGTGCAGACAGCGCGGGTGATCTTGATTGACATGTCAACACACGTGCACTTCGTGTGATACTTTTTAAGCAGAAAAATATACAGAATGTGACCATGACTGACTATGAAATCAGAAAACATTTAATAAAGAATGGGTGTGACTGATATAGAACTAATTTTTGGTCTATGTAAATAGATAGGAGGATCGGGATTAAGAGGGAATCTCTCTCCCCCTCTCTCTCTCTCAGACGTAAATTGAACATTTCATGACAAATCCACAGGCACTTGGGGTATGGATCCCCCCCCCCCCCTTTTCCATTTTTTTTCCTTTTAAATCTGGGATTGAGTCACCTTTTTCCAATTTTTGTATTCTAATATTCACTATATATTATCAATAATGTAACTCTTTTGTCTCTATAAGCTGTTTTTAAATATATCATTTTCGACTGATACATAAAAAGAGAGTTATGTATCAGTCGAAAACGATATATTCAAAAACAGCTTATAGAGACAAAAGAGTTACATTATTGATAACATACAGTGAATATTAGAATACAAAAATAGGAAAAAGGTGACTCGACCCCAGATTTAAAAAGAAAAAAAATGGAAAAGGGGGGGGGTCCATACCCCAAGTGCTCTCTTTTTATGTATCAGTAGAAAATGATATATTTAAAAACAGCTTATAGAGACAAAAGAGTTACATTATTGATAACATACAGTGAATATTAGAATACAAAAATAGGAAAAAGGTGACTCGACCCCAGATTTAAAAAGAAAAAAAATGGAAAAGGGGGGGGGGGGGTCCATACCCCAAGTGCCTGTGGACAAATCTACCATTATAGAATATGAAATTCTGTATACATGTAAATGGTAATTATATTCACATGTTCCAGATTTAAATCTAAAACGAATATATAATTCAAATGCCTAGCTGCACGAACGTCTCCAAATATTAATCAAGACGGGGGGGGGGGGGGGGAGCTTCAAAGGAATTAGATAGTTGCATTATAAATTTATGAATTATAAGGAAAAGTACGGACGTCAGTTGCATGTACATAATTATATATCATTGCATAAAATTGTGTTCATTCAGGTACATGTATATACTTATCCCACATATCAACAGGACCTGTGCAATTTTTTTTATCATGTTTTTTTTTTCTCAAAAGAAACATACAGAGTAGCATTATTTCACACAGAATCGCATTTTCACATATTTTTTTTTTTAACTCTGGAGTATTTGACAAGAATCCAAGAATCGCCTTTTCACATCTTTTATAACTCCTTGGGTATATAGAATATAGATCATGTGACATAAATAATTTAACTTTTTATCAAAAATACATGTAATAACCAAATCTAATCTACATGTATATACTGATTTTCTTTCTTTTAAGTGACAAATATCAATTTATTTCCAAAGGCTTTAATACAGTCTGTATTACAAATTTCTATCGCTCAGTTCCTTTTTAAGTGTACTGAATATTTTTTAATATCGAAAATAAAACTCGGAAATCGGGATAATTTCGCATTCAAATCATAGAGAATAATAAATCGTCTGCATTATAGAAGGCTTAGTAACTATCTTATTCCGAACTTACTATACGAGATAGATAAATTGCATGCCTGTCCATCACTATAAATGTATATTCAGTGCTTATAATATATTTACTTGAATTACATACCTAGCAGATATAGTAATTTTTTTTTTACATATATTCATGTGTAAATCAATTAACTGTCAATACAGACTTACACTACACTGGCAACTTCAAACTTTACATGCACTGGAAGCGGTAACTAACGTACTCTTAAATTTTGAAGAGTGAATATAGAACGTCTAAATATTTTGATATGGAGAGTGTATATGTCCCTGACGTCATCGATACTATTTCCGCCTTTATCTCGAAAGTTCTATTCTCACTTACAAGTCAGAGTTATCTTTCTTTGCCCATTGTCTACACACTAGGTAAATAGGGAAAATGACGGTACCGAAAATCTGCAAAATGTGGAATCTGATTTCAAAACAAATTATATATTTAATATCTGTAGAATAACCTCTGTTATACATAATAATATCTTGAAAAAATATTAAAAAACAAAAAAGTTGAAAATTGACCAAACAGAAGTTCACTTCCGGTTCGGACAGGAAGTACCGGAAACACACGAAAATAACTTCGAAACAAAGAGAATGTCATGATCTAATACCCCTGTTAATTTCACATCTTTACCTCAAACCGTTTCCGAGAAAAATTCCGGACAAAAGTCCATTTAAAAATTGGAAACTCTGCCATAACTTCGGACCGGAAGTGAATTTTTCAAAAAACGGAATTTTATATAAACTTCATATATCAGCCTACTATCATGTGAAAAATTGTGAAAATCTATCCAACCATCTCTGAGTAATCGCGCTCACAAAATTTGGGAGGAATAATAATAATAATAATAATAATAAAAAGAAACAATACAATCACTATAAGTCTTCCGTTGTGAACGGAAGACTTAATAAGAAACAGTAGAATCACTATAAGGTCTTCCGTGAAGACGGAAGACCTTAATAATAAGAAACAGAGTAAAAACAATATGTTCCCCAAACTTCGTTTGGGGAACATAAATATAAGTAATAAAGTATCATTTTAAAACATCTATCGGGCATTATGGAATTTGATCTTGTGACCAAGCCGTATTTATATCCCGATAAATGTTTTAAAATGATACGGTGTACCTTATTTTTTAGTTAACGTCTTTTTCTGTAAAATATCCAAATATGAAACAGATGTATCAGACTAAATGATATCTTTTACAGGCACTTGGGGTGTGAACCCCCCCCCCCCTTTTCCTTTTTTTTCATTTTAAATCTGGAATCAAGTAACTTTTCATATTTTTATATTCTAATTTGCACTCTATATATTATCGATAATGTAACCCTTTTGTCTCTATAAACGGTTTTTAAATATATCGTTTTCGACTGATACATAAAATAAGGGAAGGCTTACAACTCCTTTCCCGTCGTCTGCCTCATCTCGCTTCAACTTCGCGTGATTATTTATCTAAAGCATAAGAAGACATGGAACATGCATACATCAATAAATTTGTTATACGTTCTTATTTCTTATTATATTTCCATTTAATTTTTAAGTGACCCCTATTTGTAAATATTTCGATTAAATAATCCTCATCTAGGGTAAATTATTTTTTAAAAATATATAATAAAGTACATTTAACATTGAAAAGCAGTATGTAAAATAGATCATTAATTGGTACATGTATATAGTGAATCCACAGAGAGAGAGAGAGAGAGAGAGAGAGAGAGAGAGAGAGAGAGAGAATTATTTGACTGAATTCTCAGGATATTGTGTTCAAATTTGCACATATATGATTTTTTTTCCGACTAACCGATTACAGATTTACTAACCGATTACCATTGTTCCGACCGAGTAACCGGTTAACCGATTGCAAATTGACATCCTTAATATATATATACGGATTATCTACACAGTTAAATTGTAAATTTATCACATGTGTTGCTTTGTGAGATAATCAGGAGAGTTTCCATCCTGAATGTGATGATCTCCCTGCAGTGTCACTAACAATAGCGTCATTATTCCATGATGCATGTGTCCTTACAAAGACATCGTCTTCTGCAGTAACTTGCGCCACGACGATCCCCGTTCCTTCAAAATCTACACCAGAGGTAACATGTGTACGAATTATACCTTGTTCTTTGTGTTCACCATCAGCTGAGTTGAGTGATTATAATTACTGTAAATCCGTATTGTCCAAGTGAATACGTAAATTCCAGTTTCCGGCACAATGAAAACTCCTGTGGAAGGATGATACCCGTTTCCAATGTTGATTTTCACTACATCAAACCTCAAGGAATATTGAACAAATATTGAAGGTGTATGCCGAGACATGTAAGCGTAGAATGCTATGGAGTTCGTTGTAAGAGTAGACTGCAATCTTTCTAAAAGAGAAATCAAGGGCATATTACGTTTCGTGCAAAGAAACTATTCAAGCATTATCGTAACTCGGAGAAAATCATATACTACTTACTAAAGTCTCACCTTTATATATTTTAAACAGGAATTGGTTACATTAATTCTATAAATGTAAACTTATGTAATAACTGATTTAAATGGATGATTTAGAAACAGCTCAGTACATAAGGTTTGTGGAAGAAGACCCATGGGGTACACAGGGTATATTACGGATATAATCCTTATATTTTTAGCTACACATTAGTTTGAGATCTAACACGGAGTCATACAGGGTGCGAAATGGAAATCCGTATTGAGTGAGGCGAAGTCGACTTCTAATATGAATTTCCATTTAACATTCTGGATAACTCTATATTAGGTCTCAGACTAAACATTCAGCGAATTCATCCCGCTGAAGACCTTAATAAGATTGGTTTTGAGGTCAGTAACATATCCATACAAATACACATGTATAATTCAAGTTATCATTGAACCTTATATATTTTCAGTATTACATCACCACAGTTAAAAATATATGCAATAAATTTCAACAAATAAATCGGTTGCTTGTCAGCATTTGTTAGCCAATCAATACTCTACAAATTTTTCTGAAGCGGAAACAAAATCTTGCTCTTTTGTTTCCATCTAAGCATCTCTTGCTATGATATGTATGTATACAAAATCACATTGTAAAAAAACAAAATCGTTCTGATTTAATACACAAGTACTCTGAGGATGAAAATAAAAGGATACTGGAGTTCCTCGTTGACAACATCTATGTAGTCTTTGAAGACTAGGCCTTCCAGTAATCTCTTGGAATCCGTATTTGCATTTATGTGCTCCTTTATTAGCTGACCTTTTATATTCCTATGAAGCAGAATTTATTCAGAAACGTCTACATGAGAAGAAGAAAACACTTGTTTTGGCCTTCAACTCGACATTCATATATCTCGACGACGTTATATCAAATAAAAATAGTTACTTTCATTCGACCCCTTATATTTCAGTGAACACGAAATAAAGGACATCAAAGAGTTTGCCAAATCTCTCTCATAAGTGAAATAAACTCATCAGCTTTCCTATCTTCATTTATTGTTTTGTTAATCTGAAGAAACTTTTTCTGCATAACTTCGTTTTTGTGTGACAGACTTTCAATTTATTGTCTAAGAGGCAAAGTCTCATTTTTTAGATTGTCTAAATATATTTCTTTGAATTGTTCTCTTTCGTGTTTTAACTGCTCACATTGATTATTTGTCTTGTTTGTTTTGATGAAGTCTTTCAGACGGGTTTTCATTTCTGAGTTTTCCAGATTAAGTTCTCGATTTTGTTTTTGCAGAGACGAAGTTTGTTTCTTTAGAAAAGCTATCTCTGTCTCGTTTATCTACTGTAAGATTTCTGGTGTAACCTATTGAAGAGCGTATGAATTTTAATTCCTTATTAAGTCTTGAGTTCTTCTCTTCCATTTTCTGTTGCCTTGTCTCCAACGTATCTAATTTTTTTGTTACATCATCAAGTATTTTTATCATACTTTCAGTAATGTTTTTGTTGTCAATAACATCCATTGCTATTTTCTGAACGTTCTGTACCATCGAGAGGCGCGCTAAGCTTTCCTGATTAGGAATATTCCTTAGAACACTAGATACTTTTTCTGAAGTGGTACCCGGTAAGGACTGAGAATTATCCGATTGTGATTTCCCGGAAGAAGAGAGAAGGCAATCGATCTCGTTTAAAGAGATTAAATACATAACAAAAAGCCACATTAAAACAACTAATTCCATGACGTAAAATGCAGACACAACCCTCAAATATTTGTAAGTAAGGTAAGCACGAGGAGATAGAAGATATCTATGACAACATGTGCATTTATACGTAGGACAGTTGGTGTGAATTAGGAAACAAAAGCAATCAATGTCAACAAAAACTAGTACATAATTCTTATGTCAGGTTATTTTTAGATTGACTTTTCTCTGATGCAGATTTTTATTAAGACAGGAAGTGTCTCTGTTGTTTTCTTCCAAGCCAAAGACGCAGGAGTTTCTGACATTATGTAGACCTATTTAATCGGAACAAAAAAAACTCTGGATTATATATTTATTTCATGCATTTCAGAGAAAAGGCATTAAATTATTACCTTAAAAATATCTGCGCATACGCTGTGCAAAATATATTTTTGTATGCCATGTTTGGTCAATATCTTCATATAACAAGTAATTTTTTTTTCAAAAAGCTTACCGTCTTTAGCAACAACTCTAAACAGTACACTGACCTAAACCTATCAGGCTGTATAATTCTTGAAAATTTCTTGGTTTTGTATTTATTCATTAGTTTTTTCTCACATAAGCTCTACAACGTGAAACGTTAACAGATGCTCGGCTGTCTCCGTAAACTTCGACTCTGCTGCTGAGATCATTCGGCAAAACATCGGCTGATTCCGTCACCTTTGTGATATGTAGATGAGGTACGAATCGGCCGATGTGTTGCTGAGTGCGGCCGAGATTAGAAAGACAGTGCAAAACAAAGGGAAAAAGAATACATACAACCTGTAAAGCTTGCATGCAATAAAGATCAATTCTGTTAACAATGAAAATATAGAAACGTTTCTCGGTAATTGCTATAAAAACTAGCACGTTAAATCGAATTAATTAGCGCCAATGTCCACTATTCGTTTTGTCATATTTTTTTACGATTGTAAATCTTGAAAAATTGCTAAGTCGTACGAAAATTAAATCATCAGAAAATCATCTCCCTTGCCTTGAACAGCATTTCAACCAATGAATTAATTGAAAATTTTCTCATCATGCAATTTCTACCAATCACAAAAGAGAGGAAGTGCATAGTCCGAAGACTGTAAAATACTTCAACTCGGTATACCGTCTTCCAAGTTAAACGGTAATAATTTTATTCTGGTTGTAACATACTTTTTGATTGGCTGAAAATGAGTTAAAATCGTATATCCTGTGGTGCCTACGTCACAATGACTTACGCCAAAAACGTATCAATCCGTTTGACTTTAAATTTAAATTTTGTACAATATAATATCATTTTATGAGGTGAAATTGTCTTTTTTCTACACCTAATGGTAGAGAATTAAATTATAAAGAATGAATTAAATTGCAACTCAAGTTATACGATATAACCTGGGTTCGAACAGTTTTCATTTTTTTTTCAAATTTCTTCGCGGTTTATAAAGTGTAAAAGGGAAAAATGCCCCGACCCAGATTATTCCATATAACCTGGGTAGCTTCTAAATTCATTCCTTAAATAATATATGTCTTATGGTTCACCTTTCTAGTCGTTTTCTTTTGTAAGTATTGCAAACACTCATCACAATTTTATTTTTTATTTCTTTTTTCCAAAAATGTCTATTTTAAGCATTTTATATTGAAGAAGGGTTTCAAAGAAATTTCAGATTGGATATTTGCATTAAAATTTATGGGATAGATATTTTACTCCCTTATTGAGTTGCCATTATATATTTCGTCAGAACTTTTTTGTTTTGTATATTGCCATGAAGCAGCATTTATTCAAAAACCTACATAAAAAGCAGTTACTTGCTGTGACCTTCAATTTGACATTCAGATATATCAATGACGTGTTATCAATTAACACAAGTTACTTCCATTCATATGTCGACTTGATATATCTCAATGAACGTGAAATAAAGACACCACGGAGTCTGCAAGATCTGTTTCTATAGACGATAAGGGCCAACTTGCAACTAAAATACATGACAAACATACATGAAAAAGCTCTTCCATCGTCAACTTTCTTTCTTGTTATAGTAATAATTGACTATCACCTGCACATAATGCTTTTATCTCAAACTAATTCGATACTCTAAAGCATGATCGTAGTACGATTAAATTTTAAAATTAGGCAGGCTACTGAGAAAAAAGTTGATGTTACAGAAATTTCAACAACCTCGTTTAAAGTCGGCATTTCGTAGATTTCATGGTCGTTATAATGACCTTTTTAGCAAACATAACATAACATTGGGTCGTTTTGGGGCTGACTTGTTTCATACCAACTGTGATTTGTTTTTGTTGTGATTTTTTTTTACTATGGATAGTTCCGTCTACCTGATCAATACATAGGTGTCACGGCGGGTGTGACCGGTCAACAGGGCATGCCTACTCCTCAAAGACACCTGATCTCACCTCTGGAATTTCCAGGGGTCCATGTTTTATGCTCTCTTCACTTATTTGTATTGTTTATAGATGTCACAGATAGTCGAGCGGATTTATTTTTTTTTTTTTTTAGTTTATTAAGTTTAAATATAGCCCATAAAGCTTTGTCCAGATAATTTACATATTTAATTACAATAAATAAACAAATATACAAGATCCGTTGTTGCTTGTCCTAATGGGTTTTTGTCCTGCCGCCTTCCTAACCACCGGCAAGAGGAAAAACTCTAGGGCCCAAGGGTGGCCTCTCTACTACTTCATCACGATGGAAGGGCGGACTCATTCAAGGCACTGGGTGGCTTCTCCACACAGTCTCAACATTGTCTTTAAACTATGGATGGATGGAACCTTCTCCAACATACACATACAAATGTATTACTAATAAGCTCTTGTGGCTTAACACAAATACACATTACACTCATTATCAGATTTAAAGGTAATGAACACGTCTTAGATAAGACTTAATTAAACACACATGAGATGTTTCAACTATACATACAACCCATACGCAAATGCAATATTACGAATTGCTACTTTACGGACAAACTTTTGTGACGGAAATCGTACACCGTACCTTGAAATATTCAAATACGTGTTGCTATATATAGTAATCAAATTAAACAAAACATACATGCTAAAACTGATGAGAAATGCAGTGACTGGGTGTTTTAGGACAAATGAATGATACAAGAAAATAACTACGATAAAATTATAAGCATAAACCTTACCTCAGAAACGCTGGACCATAACACATATTGAATACAAAGTAATACAAAGTAAGCCCCGCAAATAATACTCGTTACTCGGTGTAACTATTTATGCTGGTTACAAAACATATCTGATCGAGAGGAGGTAAAAGCGTCTTCTTCTCTGTACTGCCGTGTCCAAACTAACTTGCACGCCCTGGCCGGCTTTAAGGTCCAGTGAATTGAGCTTAAGTGAAGGATATGTACAGTGATAACATATTAAAAAAGAAGGGGTTCCCTACGGGATATTTACATGAAATTTAAAATACATTAACAAAAATATGATAAGTTGATTAAATGTGACAATAGATTTTTGAAGATGGATCACTGTTTGTCATCTTTACCTTTTACATTTAAGCCATTGCTGACTTTGTTACTATGACTATTACTATTGTTACAAACTTTTTGATTATGAATTTCCACTTTTAAAATGCAATTACGGTATCAAGTGCATTGTCCTTATGCATAGATATAACCGGAAAATCACATTGAATAATATAATCTTTCTGATCTTGTTAAATTGATTGGTGTTTATTTTTAAAAAGACATTTAGGGTAATTTCCAGTCTGCGAATGACGATCTTTCCGCAACGTGTTGCCAGTTTTAACTCCATTTTCTAGGACTATGTGTCCTGAAAAAGACGCCATCTTCTTCATTGACGTGCACCACAACAATACCCACACCTCAAAAGTCTGAACTAAAGGAGACTTTTACCTCAGTTATAACCAGTTGTTAATTAATGTTCATGACTAACTACTTTGGGTGATAACAACCATAATAGACTCTTATTCCAAAAGTAAATACAGAAACTGCGGTTTCAATTCTGAAACCATTTCTATTTCTCAATGTTGGTTTTTACGACATCAAAAAATCAAACGGCAAGGGATGCTTTTTTATCTCTCGCTTGTGTCATTTCCGACAGATGGGAATAAAATGCAAGAGATTTATTATGCTGGAATGATACCATGCTGTCATCGAAAGGGAGAACTACATGTATGTATATAATAGGTTTAAAGGTATTCATTTTTAAATAAAGTCTTGTAAATGGGCTTCTGGTGAAAAGACAGCAAAGGGTTATCAGACTAAAAAGGCTAATGAAACAATACAAATTGTGAGCGGACCTTTGAAAATATAAGAGGTGGTTTGAAGTGTCATGGAATAGTATTCATCCCCTGTCGACCGGTCACACTTGTCATTATCGGGAAAACAGAGAAATTTCTCAAAATCAAATCAGTATAAAAAATTATGGTCTAACAACTGGAATTATAAATATCAGTAAAAAAATCGACATAACGATAAATTTTATTGCTAAGAAGGCCATAAGTCAAAGACCATTGAATTTGCAAAATCTTATACCGTTATAGGATCAACTTGTTTTTAAGTAGCCGGTCTCGTTTTAGAAACTGTTCATACGAATGAAATGCTCTTGCGTATCGAATCAGCTGAGAGACATTAACCCCATTTGTAGGTAATGATGGTTTATTGCTACATAACTAATGGAAGTGACGATAGAAAAGTTAAAGTCATCACTATGATCATAACGTATAGTAATAAGTTAGAATTTATTGTTTTTCTGAAGTAAAATATCCTAGTATAAAGCAGATGTGTCAGACTCTATAGTATCTTTTGTTTCAAGTTCAAAGGGATATATCGAAAGAATATTATTAATTGATAAAAACACCCCTTCCTTTTGTAGAAGCTGTTTGAATTAATTTTTGCTTATTAAATATACCATAAAGTCTTTTTAATAATGGGGCACAATTAATACCCATAGATATTCCAACAAGCTACTGGAAAAACCTTGTCTCCAAAGAAAATACATAGGTATTGTTAATGATCAATTCGAGCACATTTTTTATATTGACATCAGAGTATTTCTTTGTAGAATTAAAAGTGGTTTTTTAACAAGCAGATTTGTTGATGACCAATGGCAATAGAAAATTTGGGAGTTCCATTAAATGATCATTTCATAACAAAATGATTACTGAATAATGTAAAAAGAGAAGATCAGAAGAATTTTTCATGATGTTAAAAACACACAAACACACGTTAATTTTGTGATAGATTTTTTTTTTTCAGTCTAGTAAGAAATGATATACCAACTGTTGAATGTCAAAGAATCTTTGGATTTCCCATCATATATCGGTCATATTCTAAAATGAAAATGCTCAAAATTCCCCCAAGTTTCCTTGATATTCAAACTATTATGTTACGATTCCATGCAGTTTTCTGTTTCAGTGAAAATAGAGGAATTCTGAATCTATCAGTAATTTGCTTTCACGAGACAGCTAACAAATCCACCAAGCTTTTATCACACGGCTCCGATGGCACGTGTTTTCCAAACTACGGAAACCAGGAGAGTCCTTAAAATTTTTGTTATTTGAAACTGTAGGTAGACTCCCGAAACCTCAAGTTCCTGTATTACCTGTAATACTGTTTCTTCAATTTTTGAATTCTAAATTGATACATTTTTTTTTTTTTTTTTTTTTTTTTTTTTTTTTACAAAAAATCAATAACACGTAGAATATAATACTTTGATAAGATTATACATAATTTTTGCTTACATGAATCTTAAAGAAATATATTGTTTATATTTCTTAAATTGTTATGATAAAGGAGATAAAGAAAAAAAAGTATATACGTCAATAGATGATATTCATTGTTTTCCCTTGTACCTTTCTCAATTATTTATACCATAGAAAAGAAAGTCATGGAAAAAGAACAAGTATCAGTATTGTAGACAGGGTTTTATCAATTTGCAATATTTATTTCCATTCTGATATTGATTTGATATATCCCATTTAACTCGAGATAAAAGACACCACACAGAGACACATCTGTTTCATATTTGAATGTTTTACTAGAGAAAGACAATGATGGCAAAATGACAACTAAACTTCATAATAAACGTGATTACATCAATATTTTATCGTCAACGTCCGTTATTAATGTAGTTTTCTACCATTATCACCTGCAAATGGCGTTTTTGAAAAAGTCCCCAATAAGAGACAGGTTATTGACAAATAAGTTGATGATACAAGAATATCAACAATCTCGTTTAAAGTCACAATTTCGGAAATTCTATTGTCGACAAAATGGCCTTGTTTGCAATTGCAATTGGTCGTTTGGTAGATTGTTAATCTCCCAAGGCACCTGAGCCTACCTATGGTTTCGTAGTTTTATATTGGCTCTGCACGTAGTTTGAATTGTTTTAATAGATGTTAGAGAATGATTGCCGTTCTTACCTTCATATTTGATCGTATGACTTAGAATGATATGTCTTTGTCTTCATATCATACTTATTTTTCTTATATCTAAAAAAGACTCTTAGATGATCTATGAATTAATGGCCTCAAAATCATAATTTCTTGTTGGTCTTTATTATTTGGCTTATTTAAGATGATTGGTTTAAAATCACGCCAAAAAAGTTTATTGATAATTTTGTGAAAATATTTAATGATTTTATTCAAAAACGTTGTATTGTAATTGAACGTATTGGTAATACATGTACACTAACAATTTCCAAATTGTGTTTTCGAAAATAAAATACTTAATTATTACTAGCATTCAAGTTTAGCGTGTCAGATATTTAAGATAGTTTCCATCCCGAAAATGATGTTCTTCCTGCAGCATCGCTACGAATAGCACCATTATTCCATGACTCATGTGTCCTTACGAAGACGTCGTCTCCTGCGTTGACTTGCACCACGACAATCCCTGTTCCTTCGGATTCTGAACCAGAGGCGGCGTGTGTGTGTAGTACTCCGAGTTCTTCCGTATTCACCATTAACTGTGTTGAGTGTCGCTCATCACCATAAACTCTTATAGTCCAAGAAAAGACATAGATCCCATTTTCAGGCACAATGAATATTCCTGTTGGGAAATGGTACCCGTTTCCAACGTTGGTTTTTACGACATCGAATCGCAATGGATATTGAACAGATATTGCTTGCGTGTGTTGAGACATATAGGCATAAAATGCAACGGATTTTGGTAAAGTAGGCGGGCGAGAAGTTGTTGTAATAGAGGAGAGCAATCTCTCTGAAAGATCAATGACTAAAAATGACATAAGGAAGTGTAGAAAATACAAATATATAACTGCAGTTATATGAAGAATTATTTATATATTTCTGCCTTATCATTGTCAATAAAAATCAAATGAACAGAAATTTAAAAAAAAAATCCACTGATCAGCAAAAATTTACTGGTCAAAAATCAGAGAAAGAACATTTGTATACGGTAGTCCTAAATAACAGTTTCCAGAGTTAATACCTCGTACTGTATTTGAAAATTTAATGTTTTTTTTGACATCTTCGTTGACAAGGAGGAATTACATAATGGTTCATAGATTGTATTTTGGTTTTGTTTCAAATGTATGTCAGTTATCAACAACTATCGATTATATTTTTTCAAATTGCAATCTTCAGATATACATCAGACAATTTTTTCTTGTTTCAAAGGTGAACAAAGAGAACAGTGATAATCTGAAGAAAAAATTCCACAAACACTACAACGCAGTACAGTTAAGGTGAAAAATGGAAATATCGGCGAATTTTTTATATAGAAAATACATTCTTTACAAGGATGGGCGATTCTTTTTAGGACTTTACTATTATCAGACAAATGTAATGTGGTTGAAAACTACATGTTGGGGACGATTAGATTTCTTACCTAGACTTGTGACGTACATGTAATGTGGCAGTCACGTGATTTTAGCAAATATACCTGCAGTATTGAGGTCATCTATAAATTCCAATATTGCAAGGGCATAATCACGTTGAAAATCTAAGTTTAATTTATAATTATTTTCAACACTATTTGTAGTTTGTGAAAAGTGCTGCGAACCTATATAGATTATACTATATGACTGCTAAAATTACGTTTGTTAGACCGTATGCTGAATATTTTGCTGGTCAAGTACATTAAATATAGATATAATTGATTCATTTGCAAGATTTCATCAGGTTCGCAGCACTTTTCAAATATCTTCATACCTCTTGAGTTTATGTGTAAAAGCTTGTCATAATTCATTGAGGGTATGCCCTTGCAATATATCGATTTATTACGACCCTTCTATTACCCTTCAATGAATCTGCATACAAATATACGGCAGTATCGCTTGTCTAGGAAATGTACGGGAAGTATATGATTAAAATCATAAAATATACATCGCATCCAAGTTAATGGCCTCTTATATATCTGCAAATATATTTTATTTACTTATAAAATACATTTTTCATTGTATAAAATATAATTTGATCCGCCTCTCACTGCATACAAACTGCGTCAAATTTTGCGATATGACGTCACATTGACAAGTGCATTGCGATCAGTGAATTGTTTATATATTGCTCTGTGGGATTAAATCAACGACAAAAAAACATGCAATAGTAAGTATTGATGTAGTTTAAAGCTATCCAACAGTTTAAAATAGCAAATCATTTCATTTTGTGGTAATTTGAAGAACATACACATTTGTGTGATGTCATAGTAAGCATTTCCCGTAAAAATTAGGCCCCACCTCCTTACTGCAGCCTTAACTGCGCTGCGAAATCTGTAAACAAAGCATAAAACACGGATCCCTAAAAATTGCAGAGGCGGGATCAGGTGCCTAGGAGGTGAAAGCATTCCTTGTTGACTGGACTCACCCGCCGTAATCCCCTATCTACTGATAAGGTAGATGGAATTATCCGTAGTCAAATTTAGAATATCTATAAAAACAAGGCATAACAATTGGTATGAAACATGTCAGCAAGAGTACGATCAGATGATATGTTATATTTGCTACTAAGATTATTATAACGATCATAGAATTTAGGGAATGCTGATTTCAAACGAGACGTGATTGTTTAAATCCCTGAAACATCAATTTATCCGTCAGTACACTGTGATATAAAAAGTCGACAAATGAATGGGAGTATCTATTGTTATTTGATGACAAGTCGGCGATATATTTGAATGCAGAGTTGAAGGTCACAATGATACAAGGAATTGCTTGTCAAACGCCATAGACATCGCTTCAAAACTTAACGGTTTACCGTGCTATAAACATTAGTACTTGCAGTAAATATACTTCATACTGAATTCATTGATTGATTGTATGTTATTGAGAATTTTTCATCCATAAAGAGCGTGCCCTCTACTGACTGAGTACTGTTACGGTTTACCCTAAATATATATATTTATATATATATATAGAGAGAGAGATGTTCCTCTGTTTAGGGATGCCTACTCCTCCTAGACATCTGATTCCACCTCTTAAATTTCCTTTGGCCTTTGTTTCAAAGATTTGTATTGGTTGTGGATTTTTTTTTTTTATGATTGCTCACTGTTCATAATCTTTACCTTTTTCATTTGATCACCAAATCATTACCTATTATATAGAAAGGACTACAAGGCCAGATACGTCCTAGAGTTAACTCGTTATCAGTAAATGTAAAAATTGAATGTGAAGTTGATATTACTTTTGTTTATAATTCCTTTGTTTTTGTCTTTGTAGTCTTTGATGTGACCATTTTTCATTTCGTGCCTTCCAGTTCCAATCACTTCAGGTAAAGTTGATTCTTTTATTCCTTTGCCTTCAGCTAACCTTTCTTTATTTTCATATTTTTGAAGAGAAATTTCTTTTTCAGATATTTGTCTTCTCAAATCAAAAATGGCTCTTTCTTGCTCATCAAAACTTGCTTCAAGTCTTTGAAAACGTTGGTAATATTCTGTATGTCTAGTGATCACCTTTGATAATTCTCGAACAGTCCTCTCTAAGGTCAGAATTCGATCTTCACAATTTTCAATTTCAGAATTTAAAATTTCCTGACTTGTTGAAGGAAATTTATCCTCCTGGGTATAAGAAAAATATTCGGCTTTGCTGGTCGTACTAGACGAAACTTCATTTGTTCTGTCTAAATTGACTGAATTAAACTTTTCTTTTCCAATTAATTTCTCCAGCTGTGCCACTCTTATCTCCAACAAGCGAATTTCATTGGAATCAAATGAACTGGAATCCAGAGTAAAACCCTTTTGGGGACAGACAAGAAGACTGAGAAGGACTATAATCAACATTTCCGTGTCTTCTACGAGACTGATAAGAAATGCATAACCTCCTATAATTTAATGCAAACTCTTATCTGTTTTGTCTCAGTTATAAAAATTACAGTATGTTTGAAAGACAATGAAATATAAAGATATTGCTTTTCTTCAAACATACCACTACAAATAGAATCATGATGTTCGCCCCCGTTAATCTCTCCGTGCAGTGTTAAGTATGGTATTTACTCAGGTTTTTAGTGACAGAAATGGAATATGCTATAAAATACTATTAAATCAGGAATTGATTAAATGGACAAAATAAACATGTTATAACTCATTTCCAATCTAAAAATTTCATATTTTATTATTTGAAGAAAATTTGATTGAACAAATGGAAGTTTATGGTGATGCAGAGGAAATTCGGACTAAATCATTTTTTTTTTTTTCATTTTCTTAAATTTGTTTTTCGTGCAATATTATTCATAAAATTAAGATTCTATGTGTTTTAACACCATTTTGCATATTTCATGTTGTATCAAAGCTCATTTATTATTTCAAATAATATATTGGCATCCAGTGAAGATTTTCCAAAACATGAACAAAAACCGTTCAAGAAAATGTATCTCAAGAACTCGATCATTGAACACATATAATTTTAATAGTAGCATAAAAAGAGAAACAAACGTAAGCGGAGGCTACAAAATAGTTTAGAATTCTTATAATTCAGATGTTTGTACTATTATTTTTAAAAGGGGTAAAAATTAGAAAAAAGTGAAAGAGGACAAATTCGATCTGAAAATGAAGAAGTGTATGCCTCCCTTACTTATGCAGCAATATAATTTCATAACCTGCATACGGGGTTTATATCTCTCAGTTGATTTGATACGCAAGACTATTTTCTACGTATGCAAAATTTCTAAAACGAGGTAAATTATTGACAAACAAGTTGATGAAACAAGAATATCAGCAGTCTCGTTTAAAGTCATCATTTCGTAAGTTCTGTGGTCGATAAAATGACCTTGTCAGCAAATACAATTTACCATTGAGTCAAATGCTGACTGGTGTTTTTCATACTAATTGTTAGGCCATTATTTAAACACTGAATTGTCGACGAATTTTCCTTTATTTCCCGATCATGACAAGGAGCACACGGCGGGTGTGACCGGTCGGCAGGGGATGCTCACTCCTCCATGGCACCTGATCCAACCTCTGATGTTTTGGAGCTCCGTGTTTGCTCTGCACTAATGTTTAATGGACTTTTGAACTTGAATACTGTTCATTATCTCCATATATTTTATAGTTCAAAGTCTAATTGTTAATGTATATTTAGCAAAACTAATCCATTTATACTGTATTTCATTATCAAAAAAGTTTTGTTACTTGTTATATCTTATAAATAAAGAAAATATTGTTTATAGTGAAAATTTGAGGTATTTTCCAAAAAATACCCAGGGGCAACTTACATGAAAAGAGGGTCATTGACCTAGTTATTTGAAAGTGAATAATAACTCTACAATCATAGTTCTTTTATATACAATAGGTGTTTTTCATTTTTATCGTTGGAGTTTTTTTTTTTTTTTGTCAGCTGAGTAAACGTCATCCTTAATTCTATGCTAGTTCTAATTGAGAAAGACACGACGACTTGCATGATATAAATATAACGCATTGCCCTTGCAAGGAAACTAATTTATTTGTGAAGAAAAACAAAATCATGAATTAGCAAGTATAACTTATCAATGGGTCATATTTTGTCTGATGTGTGAGGCCTTTTTAATACTAAAATTTAACTAGGGGATATTCCGTCGACCTGATCAATACATAGGGCTCTAGGCGGGTGTGACCGGTCGACAGGGGATGCTTACTCTTCCTAGGCACCTGATCCTACCTCTGCAATTTCCAGTGGTCGGTGATTTTTTTGTTTTTAAATTTCTTTGATATCGATGACTCTTTCTTATATCTTCATCTTTTTCATTTAAAGATAGAATGCCGTTAAGTATTTTGCGCATTGGTCAACAAAAAAACTGCAGCAATTATAAAAGCAGAAGTGGATGTGAATGAAAGGGACAGTTCGACGAATCTTATCAAAAAGTCGACTTAATAAAATTCTCCCATAGGGTTTGGAATGTTTTTACTACTCATAAATGTATAACCTTTCAGAAAATAACAAGTTTCATGATTAAAAGATTTTAATTATTTCATTAGAATTAATAATTATTGATGACTCAGAAAAATACACATCATAACATGAAATGGGTTCCACTTTCCATGCTATTCACACATGCGTAGTATATCATAAACAGAACATGGCTAATAAAAGACGGGAGGGCCAAGAAAAGAGTGAAAACTGAAAAAGAAAGTGTGACCAAGCCAATTTCTAAAGCAAATTTTATTTGGGATATCAATATGATCTTTGGATGATGAAGAAACGGGAGCTGGGCGAGACGCATACAGGGCTCGCGAAGACTCTCCCCGACAGTTTTGATGATACATGAACATCAACATGAAAACTCAGTGCACACTCAACATAAGAATACACCTATTCTTTGATATTATTTTCATTTAAGTGCAAATTTTAATGGAACTGCCATGAAAATATTTTTGACGTTCTGAAGGGATAATTAATGAATAATGAATTTACAATATTTTGAAATCACTTAAGAAAAGATTCTTTTATAATATGTGTGACGTTTTGTGTGTTTTGTCGTCAAATATTTTTTCCGCTCAAACAAGTCTGCGTATTTTTTAACGTACCTCGTATATGAAGACTACGATTATAAGTGATTTGTTTGAATAATTATTCAAGAAATTCTAGTCATCACAATATAAACTTAACATATTGACTAAACCAAAGAAACTTTAAACATTTGACTTCAAAAAAGACAAATTGTTCGACAGGTGTTCAGGTACATAAATATGTGATACGATGAATGCCATTCTTGTGTCACCTGCAGAGCAGAGCGACACTTAGGGATCACTTTACCCGGCTCTCACTGTCAGTCTGTCACACCCTATGTCTTGTGAATTGTAAAAGATATAGATTTGATATTTTGCACATATATTGCTTGGCACTTGGTTTTTGTAAAATA
The DNA here is from genome assembly GCF_033153115.1 of Saccostrea echinata. NCBI lineage: Eukaryota > Metazoa > Mollusca > Bivalvia > Ostreida > Ostreidae > Saccostrea > Saccostrea echinata. The sequence continues at coordinate 3,975,121 of NW_026889761.1, forward strand.
CCATGGATACCGACCTCGTGACCTTTGAACTTGACCTTTGACCTACTTTTCAAAGTAGTTCATTGTCCCGATATACAGCACATTTTTAAAATTTAAGAGGTAAATCTATGCTATTTAGCATTTGCACTATTTGACATAAAACATGAAAATTAATAGCGCTACAATCCTCTTGTCCTTGACCTTTAACCTACTTTGCATAAATATTCCGGAATGTTGATTTAACCTGTATGTATTTTGGTTTTGTGAGCCATGGTTTTGATATTAGCATTTATATTTCATGTTTATGAGCTCATGATACTGTACTTTGAAACTGTATGCTTTACAATATCCACAAAAACTGAAATTTAAATACTATGAAAATACATCTTGATCGATATCCCAAAAGTATCGTTGCAGCTTTATAATATTGCAGCAAAGAAAGACTTAAATCTTTTTCGGAGGATAGCTGAAGTAAACACATATTCATCATGTCTTAAAATGAAAAAATAAATATTTCTTATATGTACTTTTAAATTCAATATTTGCTCTATATCTTGAACGTTGAGGAATCCTACTTCTGTTTGAATGTCAGATTTTATATGATAAATGCTATTCTATCGGTCTTAATATTTATGGATTTTTTTTCTTTCCTATTGTATATTATGATAATGCTAACAGCAAATAAATAACTGACCACCCTTTTATTTATTGTTTCCTTATTGATGCTATAAAGCAGACTACACGTGTGTTCCTTCGAAAACGTCTAGTCTTCTAAATGTTTCACACTCAAGCCAATTTCCAACCAGCAAATGATGACCTTCCTGCGTTGTTGCTGACAATTATCCCACGATTCCAATATAAATGTGTTCTTACAAAGACTCTGTCTCCTACTGTGACACGTATAACAACGATTCCTGTCCCTGGCATATCGGAGCGATTGCTGACATATGTGTGCATAACTCCTAGCTCTGTATAATTCACTATTAATTGTGTCGAGTGGAAGTGATTATCATTGCACCTAATTGTCCAAGTAAACACATATAACCCGGTTTCTGGAACAATGAATACTCCCATGCCAGAACGATATCCTTTTCCAACGTTGGTTCTGACGAGATCAAATATCAGATTACGCCTGCCAGATATTTTATCCGTATTTTGAGACATGTAGGCGTAAAATGCAATACCACTTACGGTTGGAGGAGGCCGTACTTTTTCTGGAATTGATAAAAATATCCATGAGAAATCTTTAATATTATTATAAAGTTTAGAAATACCTTGGAAAAAATAGCAAAGTATAAAATTGGGACCTGATCACACCTCTGGAATTTTCCGGGGTCCGTGTCTTATGCCCTGTTCACATTATTTATCGATTTTTATTGACATATTGTCAATTAACAATGGTAATTTCCATTCTTATGTCGATACAATATATCCTAGTTAGCTTGAAATAAAAGATACCACAGAATGACACATCAGTTTCCTATTTGGATATTTTACTAGAAAAAGACGTTAATGGTAATCTAACAACCAAGCTCTATGGTAAACTTGATGACTTTAACTTTTCAATCTTCAACTTCCCTTACTTACTTCATCACCTGCATACGGGATTTATATTTCTCAGTTGATTCGATACGCAAGAGTATGCTCTACGTATGAACAATTTCTAAAACGAGTTATTAACAACAAGTTGATGAAACAAGAATATCAGCAGTCTCGTTTAAAGTCGTCATTTCGTAAGTTGTATGGTCGATACACTGACCTTGTCAGCAAATACAATTTATCATTAAGTCATATGCTGACTGATGTTTTTCATACTAATTGTTGTCGACGGTTTTTTCCGTTATTTCCCGGTCATAACAAGAAGCACACGGCTGGTGTGACCAGTTGGCAGGGGATGCTTACTCCTCCATGGGACCTGATCCCATCTCCGATGTTTAAGAAATCCGTGTTTGCTCTGCTCCAAAATTTGTATCGTTTAAAGGACTTTTGAGCGTTCATTATCTCAATACATTTCATTTTATTGTCTGTAGATATTTTTAAGATCGATCACTTTTCGTTATTTTGATCTTTTTTACATTACAATTTACAGAATAGATGGGATTGAATCAAATCAGTATATACCTTACTCTGTAAGACGTTAGAGGACCACAGACCATCATACTCATATGAAGTATTTTTTTTTCTCTTTCACGGAGGGTTAAGACAGACTCTAGTAAATCTATGCTACAACTTGTAAATTTGTTTAACGGTCTAGATCTGTAATCTTGCTGTTCCCTATCAATATAATGATTTCCTTTAAAGTACAATAAAGATATTGAAATTTTCTCCCCACAATTTGGGTCCATTCTAGCCAAAGGGGAAGGGTGTGATGAAACAACTTTAATCAGCGTATCATTTGCGATTTAAATCTATTTGACTGTACCAATGAAGGTCATTTGCCCTCTTATAACCCCAGCGTAGAACTTGGATTTGAAGAAAGACCGGTGTACCTTCTATATTTGTTCAAGTATGTATCAAAAGTTATATAATGGTAATTAAACGTCCAAACATGTAAATTCGTTTCGTAAATTCTTTCATTTTATACTAATAAAGAAATTAAAAATTTCTTCAAGCAAGTCGCCTTCATATATATATATATATATATAATATATATTATATAAAAATATGAAAAGTGTAGTTACCTGGTATACTTATCAGTTGTTTTCTCACGTTGCTTTGACCCCGAAGAATATGTTGAATTGTTCTATTGACGAAAGTCGAAAAAGACATTAAGTTTCCTTCGGTTATCTTTAAACGTGTATTAAAGTCTTCCGTGTTTTTTCCTTCGATAATTGTTTCGTTCATTTAAAGAATTTGTTTCTCTATCTCCTCGTTTTTGTTTGATAGACTAACATATTTTTCTTCAAGTAAATAAGTTGCATTTTTTAAAATGTTTAAATCTTTTTCTTTGATTTGTTCGAATTCGGTTGTAAACTGCTTACATGTTGTTCCTGATTCACTTATTGTCTTGTTTGTTTCAATAAAATCCTCCAGTTTTGTTTTAATATCTGCATTTTCAAGAGTTTGTTCACAAGTTTCTTTCTGAGGAGTAGAAATTTCTTCCCAAAGAAATGATATATCTGTTGTATTTAATGGATTTATATTGTCACTTGTCAGATTTTTAGAGTTGCACATTGTACAGCGTATGATTTTCAGTTCTTCCTTTAGTATTGAGTTTTCTTTTTCAATCCTCTGTTGCCTTGTTCTTAAAGATTCCAATGTTTTTATGATATCATCAAGACTTTTCATCATATTTGAAATAAAATGTTTATTGTGTATCACATCCAAAACTAATTTTTGCATTTTCTGTTCCATTGAGAGGCGTAATAGGCTTTCTTTATTCAGAATATTCCTAAGAGAATGGGCTGCTTTTCCTGACGTTGTAGAAGGTAATGACTTAGAATTGTCCAACGATTTATTCCCCATAACAGAGGAAACACAAAGGATTCCATTAAGATAAATCAAATATCCAACTAAATTGCACTGCATTGTAAATACTTTCATCAGGCTATGTTTCTTATAACTTCTAAACAACGGTTTTACTGATAGAAAGGCAAAACGATTAAGCCAAAAATAAGGACATACACTACAATGATATAGACGGCTACATTTATCTAGAACAACACGGTTGGTTAGGAAACAAAAACAATGTCAAAAGCTATAAATTATTGCTTTTATATCATCTTATGCTACGTTAAGAGTAACCTGGAAAGAATAGTGCCTTCTAAGACAGGATTTCAATGTGTTTTTGTCAAGCCAGTTATTATTTTTTTGGCAACTGAAAATGCCAAAGTGTACTCATTATCCGCATTGCACGGAAATTATATTTACATTTTGGTCACGTTCAAACAGACATAGATAAAACATTAAGTGTAAATATACTTTTTATACTTTATATATTAAATATAAAGTGTAAAAAGAATGTGTACAACGGTTACAAAAGTTCGCAGACAAATTCATTGTAAGCAGACTATCCGCAAGAAAATAATATATAAAACAGCAGAGAGTTGAATGTTGACTGAAGGCTTCCATACATATTGTTAGATTTTTCCGTTTTCCTGATCATGAAAAGGAACACAAAGCAGAAGTGACAGGTGGAAGGGAATGCTCAATCCTCATTTCTAAAACTTCCTCCTCACTGAAGCTTGTTGAATTCAAACCACGTTTTTAATGACCATTGAAGATAGATGTATTTGAAAATTAAACATTTGCAGCACATAACACTTTTAAAATGCATGGAATTATGTTAGTATGATTAAAAAACTCTTTAGAGCAAGAGACATTTTCCTATTTTAAAAAATACACTTTGCACATGCATATGCTTCTCAATAAATGATGTCAGGTAATGAGGAAATGTTTCTTTTTATGTGATTCTGAATCCGTTATAGTCGAAACCAATAGTAATAAGTAATATTTATTTAATTCATTAGCTCGGGAAATAAAACCTCTTTGAATACTTTTCTTTACCCTGCTGATAATGCTAGACCATATGTACATATGTACTATAAGTGAACCACAAGTATTGTTTATAAAATGTACATCAAATCAGTAGTGCCAACTTTTACCTAAAAGATAAGTTTTTTTTATTTCAGATATCTTTTCATCCAAAATGATCCTCTTCATAAAATTTTATGATATGTCAGTTTTACAAGTCATGTGAATGATTTCATTTTGTTGTCTAATTTAAAAGGAATTCTTAATCTGCAAGGATACCACTCGGTATTGCTCAGCTATTTAGAATATCTCAATACCTTAACAATTTCCAATACCGATGCAAAGAAATTGCTATCATAGACTATATATTGATCAAATAAAAATTGTTTCTTACTTTTAACATTTTAAAATCTTATGAACATTTCCTGATATTAAAAGGAAATCAGTAAGTTGTTACAGAAATCTTGACAATTTAAAATAAAAAAATATTAATGCTTTTTAATCTGTTTGTAGAGTAACAGCTCATTTTTGGTAATATTGTATACTAGTCATGATTATGTTTTTTAGCAGTAGCCGCTAATTCTTGGTAGTATTGAATACCACTCATAAATCTATTTGTAGCAGTAATAGCCAATTTTTGGTAACAATGTATACTAGTCATGAATATGTTTGTAGCAGTAACAACTCACTTTTTATATCTTTGTATTCATGATTGTAGCAGTAACGCTCAAGTTTGGTAGTATTATATACGTCATGAATGTGTTGAAGCAGTAACACTCTTTTTGGAAGTATTTAATACTAGTCATGAATATGTTTTTAGCAGTAGCAGCTCATTTTTCATTTTATTTAGTACTAGTCATGAATATGTTTGTAAAAGAAACAGTTCATTTTTGTTAATATTGAATACCAGTCACAAATATGTTTGTAGCAGTAATAGCTCATTTGCGTGGTATTGAATACTTGTCATGAATATGTATCAGTAACCTCTCATTTTTGGTTGAATAATATACCAGTTATAAATATGTTTGCAGCAGTAACAGCTCATTTTTGTAGTATAGCATACTAATCATGAATGTTTTTGTAGCAGTAACATCTCACTTTAACTAGTATTGTATGCTATTCATGAATGTGTTTCTAGCAGTAATAGGTTTATTTTTTCAGTATTGAATACTAGTCATAAATATGTTTGTAGAAGTTACAGCTAATTTTTTGTAGTATTGTATACTAGTTATGATTATGTTTGTAGCATTAGCAACTCATTCATGGCAGTGTTTCAAATTAATGAATGTGTTTTAGCAGTAACAGGTCTCTTTCTGTAGTATTGTATACTAGTCATGAATGTGTTTGTAGCAGCAACGGCTCAATTTGATAGTATAATATACTAGTCATGAATATGTTTTTCGCAATAACGGCTCATTTTTAAAGTGAAATCTCTTAAAACCATAGCTATAATAACCCCCCTCATTCCACTCAAGGATGTAATAAACTTTTAAAACATTTAATCAATGAAATTAATTACAAGATTGACATGAAAGGAAGCTGAATTATATTGTTTCTTAATAATATTTGAAAAAAGGTTCATGTATATTCTCTGCCCTTTGCAATTTTCAGAAATTTTCAATAAAGTCTCATAATGCAATTAAGTACATAAATCAGTAAGAATAAAGATTTGGAATTCATGTCAAGAAAAAAGGTTCGAGCAAGGTAAAAATTTTACTTGAAATACGATTTATGAAATCAGTTAAATTTGCAGTCACAAAACAAAGAGAAATAGACTATCGTCTCTGCCAAATGAAATCTCTTCGCATAAAGAAATGAAAACATGATTATATTTGAACTAGAAGCTCCTTACTGTTATTAGAAAACGTAGGGAAAAAATATAGGTTTATAGGTTTTATAGTCATATAAAATAAAACAGTGAGGATATAAATATATGATAAAAAGAATCAGCCAGGGTTTGTGGATTGAAATGACAGGGGATACTTACTCCTCTGGCAGCTGATCCCATCTCTAATGTTTTCAGAGATCTATATTTGCTTTGCTTTCAATTTGTTTTGTTACAGTGGACTTTTAGCCTGATTACTGTTCTTAATTTTCATATTTTATTTTATCCAATTCCTTTTATGTTTTCAGTTGTCAATCTTCGGGGATAGAAAACGTGCAGTGTTGCAACCACTATTGAAATACCGACCAATAATTATTTCAATAGTGGTTGAGAGTGCATTTCAAAACCAAACACAGGTTGTAACCACTATTGAAATAACGTTCACTATTGAAATAATTATTTCGACAGTGGTTAAAATGCATTTCAAAACCGAACACAGATTGCAAACACTATTGAAATAACGTTCACTAGTGAAACAATGATTTAAATAAAGGTTTTGAATGCATTTCAAAACCTAAACCAGGCAAGCAACCACTATTGAAATAAAGATTTCAATCGTGATTGAAATAAAGATTTCAATAGTGATTGAAGTAATGATTTCAGTAGTGATTAAAATAATTATTTTGATAGTTGCTGACAATGATTTCAATACCAAAACCACATTGCAAGCCTTACTGAAATAAACCCAATATTGCAAAAGATATGAGGATAAATTGAAGATTTTATGAGGGCGCGAAGCGCCCGAAATGAAATATAAATTATATGATAATATTGAAGTGAGATATAATAATGCATTGACCTTCAATTCAACACTAAAATAACAGCTCTTTAAAGTATAACTACCTATAAATAGATAAAAACTACTCAGGTATGAAAACCTACTGCGCATGCCTCAGGTAAACCCCATCTGCTCGATAGATATAATCGATGACTTTCAATATGCGAGCCAAAACAAAGCAAAGAAAACTACAAATGTTATTTTGACAGAATTTATAATAAATACATAGCAATGATAATTCTATTTAACACAGTAATCCTCGAATTCTTATACATCAAGATCAGAATTGTAAAGCAATTATGTCCATCATTTTTAGTACTCTTAAAAAACCACCATACAGGCAATATCCGGAAGGCATCGTGGCGTCGTGGCGTTTTATGGTACAGGGTTATCCTCCTATAACATATACGATAAAAAAATAATTCAAGTATTAGGTAATGCTATCAGGTATTAAGTAATAGAAAAAATGAATAAACATCTCCCACTGACCCAATAAACAGGTAAGGGTGGGAGGGAAATGCATTATTATATCTCACTTCAATATTATCATATAATTTAGATTTCATTTCGGGCGCTTCGCGCCCTCATAAAATCTTCAATTATATTTCAAATATTTCCGTGAGATATAATAATGCATCTTTAAAGCCGAAAATAAAACTCACCAAATTCAAAACATTACGTGTATAAGACATATCAGACGAAGTATTAAGTAAATAAAAAGTTCTAAATGTTCGAGCATTTGACTAATCTGCTTTTGACAGAATTTCCTCTAAAGGTATTCCGGTATTATGCGCTCTACTTGAAGAGACCATTCTGCACGAATGCGCCTGAAATTTTGATGTATCGATGCCTGCATCTAACATAACAGACTTTATCCAGTTGCTAATCGTTTGTGCAGAAACCCCATTATGGGTTTTTTTGGTTGCGCGGAGCAACGGATCGGGTTCAGTTTTGAGCTGCGATCGAAATGATTCAGTTCGTTTCTCGTAAACAGAGCAACAATGTACCACGCAGAGTCTTTCATTATCAATTTTATCGTACTGAACAGATCTACATGCATTGTTCATCTGAGATTTTGATAGACCTGGTAAATGAAAAACAATACTATCACCCTTTCTTTCCATAAATCGGCAATCGAATCTAGCAATTTCCGAAACCCTTTTAGGAGCTCCTAGAGCGAGTAAAATGGTAATTTTTTGCTCAGTTGTAAAATCGAAAGGTCGTTATCACAAGGCAAATCAGACAAATGTTTAAGAACAACATTAATATCCCAGGAAAAAACATATTTAGGTTTTGGGGGGTCTTTTATTAATATTCCCTTAAAAAGTTGTTTCATAACAGGGACCTGTCCGACAGAAACTCCATTTAACTGCGGTAACACTGAGGAAATTGCCGACCTATGAACATTAATTGTTCGGTATTTATAGCCCTGATAAAACATCCAAGCTAAAAAATCTAGAACAGAGGCCAAAGGGGCTGAAAAGGGATCAATTGATCGTTCCAAACACCAGCTATTCCATTTCGACGAGGCACTGTCGTAAGCAGATTTTGTACCTGGTCTCCATGCGTGCAAGAGTAGTTCTTTAACTTGGTCTGAAAAACCTTCTGAAGTGTAATATCTCCTGATACCTTCCACCCTGCTAGTTGTAATGTGCCGTTGGTGATCAAAGGGTGAACTTCCCCCTAGGGAGACGTTAAGGTTCTTGAGCCCATCGGTATCAGTACTGGAAAGTCTATCGACATGTGAAGTAGGAGAGGATACCAAGGTTGCGTTTGCCATGTCGATGTTACGATCACAACTTGGCACCTCTCCTCCCTCACCTTCGCTAGACAAGGCATTATCATGCAAAGCGGAGGGAAAGCGTAACCCAGAATGTCCCTCCATGTCTGTAGCATCGCATCTGATGCCGTGCATGAGGGTCTACCCTCCAGCTGAAATAATTGTTCAGCTGGGCATTTGTCCTGTCTGCAAAAAGATCTACTGAACAAGGGCCCATTATCTTCATTAGATGACTGAATATCTGTGGATCTAATTTCCAGGAACTCGTGTCCTTGAAATGACGACTCTCCCAGTCTGCCTCTAAATTCAAGTCCCCGGGTAAATATTCCCCTGTTAGAGTTATGTCCCTTTCCAAACACCATTGCCAAATCTGACTTGCAAGTTCTATCAACTTCTTTGATTTTGTTCCCCCCATGTTGTTTATATAAGCAATTGCCACTTTGTTGTCCGATTGCAGTAGTACGTGCTTTTTTATGATTTTTGACTGAAAACATTGAATTGCTAAAAACACTGCTTTGAGCTCTAACACGTTTATGTGGTGTCCCCTTTCGTTCTGTAACCAAAGACCGCCCGTTTTTGCATTCTGACAAATTGCACCCCATCCTAACAGACTTGCATCTGATTTGACGATAATTTTCGGCTGGGGGCGGACTAAAGCTCTCCCATTCCATACGCTTAGTTTTGTCGACCACCATATTAGTTCCTGTTTCGAATCCTCGTCTAATTGTATATAATGGTCGTAACTCCCTCCCGTATGTAAGGCTCTTGTTTTTAGTAACTGTAGACTTCTGTAATGGAGAGGAGAGGGTAGAACCGCTTGATTTGTAGCCGTTAGACGCCCTATTAATTGGGCTAGATCTCGAGCTGAGACAGACTGACGACTCACCAGATCTAAGCAGTTTTGTTTTATCTTTAGCACCTTTTCTTTTGGGAGAGAAAGGGTCATTGTTTCCGAGTTTACAGTGAATCCCAGAAATTCTGTTACATGCGAAGGGACTAGAATAGATTTTTTCTGATTGATTAAAAACCCTAGAATTTCTAAGAGGTAAACAGCTGTTGATAGATCTGATTGAATGCCTAAGAGAGATTGGTTCGTAATCAGAATGTCGTCTAGGTAAATCTCCAGACGTATGCCCAAACGACGTAAAATTGCTATTGGAATTTTCATTATGTTTGTAAACACTCACGGTGCTATTGCAATCCCGAATGGAAGGGAGGTAAACTCCATTATTTTGTTTTTCCAAAAAAATTTCAGAAATTTTCGGAATTCCTCTGCCACGTTTATCGTCAAATACGCATCCTTTAGATCTAGTTTTACTAACCAATCTCCCTCTTCCATGAGATCTCTCAGCAACTGTACCCCCTCCATTTTGAAGTGTTCGTAAGGGAGAAAACTGTTCAGATTTCCTAGATTTATTACAGGTCTTAACTCGCCCCCGTTCTTGGGTACCAAGAATACGTTGCTGTAAAATGAATCGCGTGTGGGAGTTGTCTCCCGTACCGCATGTTTTGACACTAATTTTTCTATTTCGGAATCTATCAATAACTGTTCCGCTGTTTTGAATTTGGATGGAACAGGCATTTGCTTCTGAAAAGGATTTGATAATAGAGAAAGTTTTATTCCTTCGTTCGACTGTAGGATCCAAGGATCCCGTGTAATTACTTTCCAGTTCTGAATGAAATATTTCACACGCCCCCCTACAGGCACTGACTGAGGGATAACTACAGCATTCGGGAACAGAAATTTTGATAGATTCCGATCGATCTCTGATAACTCTATCTGTGTGTGACTTACATGATTCATTGAGTGTTTTGTTTCTTGGGAGCGCTGTATATCTGATTCGCTCCCTGACCCCTGTACTGTGGGTACTGTGCGTATCTCTGATTCTGAGTGAACTGCCTCCTGTCTGTCTGCGACCCCCATACTGGAGGCTTGATGAGGGTCTCTGAAGAAAAAACTGGCGGTTTCTATCAGAAAATTGTCTTGTCTGAGACCAAACTTTTTTCTCATTACCATTAGACAAAAGCTGTTTTAATTCTCTGTTATCTTTGTTATCTTTAGCTAATTGTTTGAGAAAGTGTTTTCCAAATAAATCATTTTTACACTTCCCCAGTGATTTTCTGTACCTCTTATCGGTAAGTACATCTACTGACTCTGGCATTGTTTTAGCTAGACCTGCTTTACGCCCAGCAGTATTGTAAAGGAAATGAGAATTTCCTACAAACATAATTGCTCTTTGGACAAACTGAATTACATCAGAAGGGTCCATACCTTTGCCCGTTTTGCCTATTCGTTCTGCCTCGCTCCATAAAACGGAAAGTGGCCCTAAAGCATCTAGAATTTTCATCTGTGTATTGATTTTATTTTTCTCTAACTTGCCATTCCATTTTTTCCCTTGAAATAAATTTTCTTGAAAAATCAATCGAAAGACAAACCCTGAAGCTTTTTTGAATTAAATATAGGACAAATCTTTGCAACATTTTGTCTGTTCTTTTTATTGATTCCTTTTGTTGCGTACTTAGCAACAAAATTAATTATCTTTTTAGAGATTTTTGGTTTAGATTTTGTGCTATCAGCGGAACACAAAAACAAATCAGAATCTGAATCAGACTCGGAACTAGAGCTTGACGAGCTTGAGGAACTAGAGGAACTAGAACTAGAGGAGCTGGAACTTGATTCATTTGAGGACCTGCTCTTTTTACGTTTTCTTGAGCTCGACTGTGTTCTATTAGAAACGTCGCCAGACTTACTTTTTGCATTTCGAATTTGCTCCGACGACCACTGCCGCCGATAATCATCCTCTGTTTTGTCCGCTACAGAGACATGTTCTAATTGAGAGTCCTCCGACTAATCTACCTTATTGTTATCACTCTCCTCCGCCTCTGCGGGTGAGCTTTCTTGTTCTTCATTACTTTCATGACGTGCCAGTGTTGCCTGTCCAGGACCCGGCGAACGAAGTTGGGCATTGGCCATTCGAACACGAAAACACGTGTACTCACTTGGCGAGCTGAATTGAAAGTCATCAATTATATCTATCGAGCAGATGGGGTTTACCTGAGGCATGCACAGTAGGTTTTCATACCTGAGTAGTTTTTATCTATTTATAGGTAGTCATTCTTTAAAGAGCTGTTATTTTAGTGTTGAATTGAAGGTCAATGCATTATTATATCTCACGGAAATATTTGAAATATAATTGTTCATTACGTTTTCCAACACAATATATAATATTTATTGAGTTTAAAATATGAAGTGTTAATTTATGTATTCCTTTATTTTCTTTAAATTACCATTAATACATAGACATTTTTGATTTAACTGAGTACCTTAACTTCAAACAAAGCATGCAAATGTTATATGAAAGCTTTCGCTGAATCTGGCCGACTTGGCAAAAACTAACAGATAAGCAATCAATATATGCAAGTTTTAAGTAATAATGGTAAATATTGTTCATCTTTGCCATTGCTTATAAAGGAAAGGATCATAAATACACATAATTATAGAAATTAGAATATCTACATTAAAAAGAAGAAGACTGACATCTATGTGCACAAACTATCTGATTAAAATATGGTTATTTTTAATAAAGGGAATATACAATAGAGGTAAATTCTCGCATATATTCATGTTCTTGCCTACACTACAAATATGGATAGTTAATCCAATGACTACTCCTCAAGACATCAAAAAACAAATCTTAAAGGGAAATTTGCATAAACATTACATATATTACAATTGTAGGTGTTATTTCAATAGTGGTCACACATATAGAAACACTATTAAAATAATGACCACTATTGAAATCATTATTTCATTCGTGATCATTATTTCAATAGCGGTTGCATTAATACTACCGATATTGAAATAATATCTACTACTGAAATAATTTTTTCAATAGTCACTATTTCAATAGTGGTTGCAAAAATGTACATGTACTCACTATTGAAATAGTGATCACTACTATAATTATTATTTTAATAGTTGATATTATTTAAACAGTGGTTTTTAATACTTGTAATCACTATTGAAATAACAATCTCTTATGTTATAATGCTTATACTTAGTTTTTCCCTAATTTTAATTTTATGTAACTATATATATGAATTTACTTCTATTCTATATCCTATTGATTAAAAATAACCATATTTTTATCAGAAAGTTTGTAAACATAGATTTTTTCTTTCTTTTTTTTTAATGTAGATATTCTAATTTCTTAAACTATCTGTTTTTACAAACTTTTACTTTCCGCAATTAATAGCAATGATTAACCTTATATAACAAAATTACTTAAAATTACTAGAGCACTTAAATCACATATATCCGTGTATTAATAGTATTTCTAGACAGAAATTAAAACATAGAATTACTTATCATATTCTAAACTTAAAAACTAATTCATTATGTTGGGAAACATACTGAAGAATTTATCTTTATATTTTTTTTTCAAGAGCGGGGTTATTTCAATAAGGCTTGCAATGTGGTTTGGGTATTGAAATCATTGTAAGCAACTATTAAAATCATTACTTCAGTCACTATTGAAATCTTTATTTCAATCACAAGTGAAATTTTTATTTCAATAGTGAACATAATTTCAATAGTGGATGCAGCCTGGTTTAGGTTTTGAAATTCATTCAAAACCTCTGTTGAAATTATTGGAGATCCGTGTTTGCTGGTTTGAACATATTTTATTGTCTATAAACTTTACAACTGGGATTGGGTAAAAATTCTTAAAACTTAATACGCCCTCTCCCTACATATAAATTATACCAAAACATATTTACATATATGGGTTTCAGCTTAAAATGAATAAAAAACAGAAAAGCATAATAACCAGAGAAACATTATACAATACACAAGCTGTATAGAATTTGCAAGAAGTAATTATTGCATCAGCCAAAACGACATGACTTTTTAATAAATGTTTGTCCAATAGAAAATAAGTATTCATTTTCAACATTGTTTAACTTTTCATCTCCCCAGAGTAATGTATGAGTATCGACAGTATGTAATTTTCCCATTCGCAGAAATTTATCGAAAAATTCTTTTCTGGCTTCTGTATATTTTTTGCACGAGAAGAAATAATGATGGGTGTCCTCTACTCTCTTCCACAGGAACATAAGGGACTCAAGATTATATTACATCGAAAAAGATCGCTATTATGTACACAGTTGTGTCGAAGCCTTGTATGTAATATATTTAAGCGTCGATTTCCGTAACTGAAGTAAGAGGGTGGCATAGTTTTATTATAAGAAATAGACTTTTTAAAAATAGATAATGAGGAAGAATTTCTTACAACAAGAGGTAATGAGTTCCATTCATCAATAACGAGGGGAATGAAAGTTGACTTGTAGGTTTGTAATCTGCATTTGGGTATGTTATAGTTATGTGAATTTCTCGTACTGTAACTTGATGAATTACAACGCAAATTTGGGATTATATCAGTCAGATACTCAGGAACTTGATTATTATAAATTTGTACATTGTAGTTAATCTAGTATATTTCCTTCTTTCATGTAATGGTTCCCATCCAGTTTCAAAGTAAAGTGCATCTTTAGAAGCTAACAGAGTTAAGCCTGTGACAATTCTAGCAGCACATAATTGTAATTTTTCTAATTTTTTGCTATCACCTACATTACACCCACCCCACACCAGTGAAGCATATTCTAATTGTGGCCTAATAAAGGTTGTGTACATGAGTGAAAGAGTTTTCCGATTTACTACAAATTTAAGTTTTTTTAATAAGCCCAATTTTTTATACGCATTAGTTAGAATAGTATCAATATGTGTAGACCAACTAAGATCATGTGAGAAAAAAATCCCTAAATGTTTATGCGAAGAGACAAATTCTAGCTGACTTTGCTGGAAGAAGAGTTTAGGATAATTAACACTTCCTCTCAAGTTGAAAAATATTGCTTTAGTTTTAGAAGAGTTGAATTTAAGAAGCCATTTTTTCGACCAAATTTCTAGCTTGTTAAGATCATAATTCAGTTTGTTTTCGATAGTATTGACATTTTTAGATGACTGCTGAAGGGAGTTATCATCTGCAAATAGTCTACAAAAACTTGTCATTTCTTCAGCAACATCATTTACATATATAAGAAATAATAGAGGTCCTAACACTGAGCCTTGAGGGACACCCGCATATAAAGGTTTTTTGTCAGATAATAAGTTTCTGTATAAAACTCGTTGTGATCTACCCTCTATGTAACTCTTTAACCATTGAAACAAATTTCCTTCTATACCATAAGTTCTGAGTTTAAACAAGAGACCCTTATGCCATACACGATCAAAAGCTTTAGAAAGATCACAAAATATCTTGCAACAATGTTCACCGTTGTCAATAGCTTTAACAATAGTATCATATGTTTCAATTAATTGATATACAGTGGAGTGACCTGGTAGAAATCCAGCTTAGTATTTATAAAAAAGTTTGTTATCATGAAAGTGATTATACAAGTGTTTAAATATGATTCGTTCCATTACTTTACCAATACAACTTAGCAATGACACAGGTCTATAATTAGACATAATAGAAGGATCATCTTTCTTAAATAAAGGGAGAACATTAGCAACTTTCCATTTACAAGGAAAAATACAATCAACTAATGACCTGTCAAACAATAAACATAACGGTTTTACAATAGTATACATTGTGGATTTCAACATCTTGTGACTAATATTGTCTGGGCCTATTGCTTTATTTACAGGTAGAATTGAAATAATATCTATGATTTCTTGTTCACAAATACAGATGGTCTCAAATGTGCTATTGCAAGCAGAAAAAAAATCCGGTAACACAGCGTCGCTATCATCAATACAAGTAATAGAAGCAAAATAATCATTTAAAACATCTATTTTCTCTTCATTTGAAAAAGCAATAGATGCATCACCATTAATAAAAGTATACTGTAGAGGGGGAATGTCTGTAGTTGATTTAACTTTAAATATATCTCTCAATAATTTCCAGTACAGTTTCGAATTATTTTTACTTGCATCTGTAATGTGGTGTTCTATATTATTATAATAATTTTCGATCGCAATTTTTTTCATATTGTTAAAATTGTTCCTACATTTTTTATATTTTTCCCAGTCAGAGTTTCTTTTTGTCCTTTGAGCCCTATTAAATAATCTTTTTTTAGTTCTATGTGTTTTACGCAAAGCCGAATCAAACCAAGGTTTGTCTTTTGGACGAATTACAACCGATTTTTCAGGAATACATTCCTTCACAATATTCAAAAATGTTGATGTAAAATTATTTGTTGCTTGATCTATATCCGGTGCTTCACTAATAAGTGTGTTCCAGTCAGTATTTTCAATAAGAGAATTCAATTTATCCATATCTGCATGTTTATATAACCAAACTTTTCTTTCGTATGATTGATTTTGAATAACATCTGACTTTACATAAATATATGTTCCTTTATGATCACTTATAAAATTATCAACCTGAACAGTTCCGGAGTGAAGCACTCTGATGTCTGAGCTAACTAGAATTGGGTCAATAAGCGTGCTCGAACTACTCGTGACTCTCGTTGCTTCGTTAATGATATTACAAAGGCTATGTTGGGACAAAATTTCGTTAACTATGTGAGTGTGTGGGATATCTAAAAAATCTACATTTAAGTCTCCAAGGATTATTATTTTGTTGGATATATCAGAAACTTTTTCAATGGACCACATTATGTTTTTCCAAAAGGATTTGTCAGAATTCGGAGGCCGATACAGACAGCAAAGGTAAATATTACTTGTAGGATCGCTTACTTCTATTCATATACATTCAGTGTTCAAAAGTTCAAGGTCAGCACGTCTTAAAGCTCTAAGTGAATCGGATACATAAATAAGTGTACCGCCCCCATATGAGTTTCGATCTTTGCGAAAAATTTTAGAAAACCCCTCAATTGAAATAGCGTTGTCGTCAATATTTGCATCTAAATGTGTTTCTGTAAAACACAAAATGTGATAATCACTGACAAATGATATTAAATTTTCAATTTTGTTTCTTATACTTCTTATGTTTATATGAAAAATATCTAAAGTACGGACTATGTTATTTGTAGGCCCAGGGTTTGATTCAATATCCCCAGACAACAGTAGTAAAATGCTTATAAGTTGAAAAAGAAAATTGACATGCTGAAAATATACTGCGTATTTCATGCAAACTTTGAATTTTTGTTTACAACATTGGTACACTTTTAACAACAAGGAGAATAAATGTATAAATCTGAAAAAACAATAAGTCATGGATTTGATTGTGCATCTATTTCGGAGGTAAAAAATTCCAATTGCGGCTCGATGTTGATCAAGAGTATTACCCATGATCGGTAATAACTAGTGTTCTGGGTTGAAGGAAAATAAAATAAAGCCGCAAAAAACAGCAACGTTGTAGCTTGCAAACATATAAATATTGATATTGTCTAGAAAAACTGAAACCCATTGTAGATGTAATCAAAATAAAAAACAGATTGTAAACAGAGAATAATGAACTAGGGCTTGTTACAAGAACAAGTACTTGTAAGTCAGTCATAACAAACATATATACAAGACTGACTATGTATGTAAATAAACAAAGCGTGTCTGTAAATAAACAAAGCGTGTCTGTAAATAAACAAACCGTGTTTGCTCTACTCCTATTTTGTATTGTTTGATGGACTTTTGAGCCTGAATACTCTTCGTTATCTCCATATATTTCATTTCAATCGTAAACGTTATTTCAATAGTGGTTACAATCTGTGTTTGGTTTTGAAATACCCATTCAACCACTATTGAAATAATTATTTCTATAATGAACGTTATTTCAATAGTGGTTTCAACCTACATTTAGTTTTGAAATGCACTTTTAACCACTATTGAAATAATTATTTCAATAGTAAACGTTATTTCAATAGTGGGTGCAACAATGCAGTATAATAGATAAAGATCATAACCACAAACCATGGGGAATCCTCTAATCACCTTTGTTTTGAAAGGAAATGTTAAAAGTTCGTAACAAGTTCGTATTCCTGAAAAATCTATTCACTTGTAATTTAACTTTGTTCATTTTATATATACCAAATCCGTGAAAATGTAATGAATATCATAGCCAGGGGGAGCTTTATTAACAAGTCGTGGTGTTATAAGCCTTCAATAATTTTTATTTTTGAAAATCCACAAACATGAAATATAAATGCAAGCAATCCTTATTCCCATGTCTTACCTATTATAATTAAAACTTTTTAAAATGTTCTACTTTCCAAGTTGAAAATTAAGTGAACAGGTCAAAATTCTGAGCTGCTAGAATAAAAGGAACTTTTTTTTTTAATTTTGACAATTTGAATTGCCAGTTCATTTGCCAAAAAAATATGAATCAATTAGACTGGGAACAAAATATTATTATTGTTTTCAATTAATAGCACCATTTCTATATTTTTCTTAAAGAGATAATAATTCATACAAATAGTCTCATACATCTACATAGTTTGAAAAGAGAGTAGAAATCTCTAACAGATAGTAGAGCTCACAAAAGAGTTATCAAAATTAAGCATAAATTATTCCATTTGGGATCAGTTTTGTCTTTTTTAATAAAATAATTAGCACTAAATGATAAAGAAATATTGCAAAAGTTTTTTTTTTTTTCAGAGAAAATATTTTTTTCTAGTGTTGATCATAGATTGTTCCCTAGAAGGAAGTCAGAAGTTTCCTTTTCAAACCCTTGTATGTGGCTGATATCTGTATATCAGATTTAACTGCTCTTGTGGAAAACACTGGATGTAGGGATTCAAATCAAGGACTTATACATCAGTCTACGTTTTTTTAAATTAATTATATGTTATGGCTCTACGGATTCTTGTTTTTATCACTGGAACTTTAATTTATGTTTCATGCACAAATGAGGGTAATTTCCGTTTTCAAAAATGTATGATTGTTAAAAAATAGGGTTATCAGAGTTTTAATTTTGTTTTTGATTTACATACAAAGATAAGTACTAATTCTGCATTGGTCGTAAATGCTATCAAGTAAAGGGTACAGCATCTTTACAGTTTAAGGTTCTTGATTGGAAACCAAGTTTAATTATAGTACTCCAGATTGTTATGAAACTTTCCATTTACAGATTGTTTTGAGTTTGGAATCCCATACAGAGGATCAATAAATACAACAATCTCAGGGAAACAATGTCAGAGATGGGACCGACAATACCCACATCAACATGTATATGATAACTGGCCTGGCACTGATGAGAATTTCTGCAGAACGTTTCAAGCAGATCAGCCTTGGTGTTACACGACAAATTCAGAACTACGATATGAGTTCTGCTATGTTCAAATTTGCGGTGAGTCATTCAATGAGTAATTAACATCTTTTGAGAAATACATTTCTTTGAAAAGCTGATCTTCATTTTGGTCATATGTCTTAAGTCCCTATAACGTCCCTATAACGATCGTCATAGTGAAGTTTGGAAATATGCCTTGTCAATAGAATGATGTTTGTCTCATTCAAACAATAATACTTCTTTAAAAATTTGTCAAAGCTCTTATATCATAGTGAATGATACTTCATAAACAATCAACATAGAAAACATCATATCATGATATATCTAACAAATGCTGAATTCTGCATTCTCGAAACTTAAAGGGAAACTACCTGTGAAAGTGATGGCACTCCTTTTCTTCTACTAAAAATCTCCAATAGCATAGTAATATATATTCATGAACAATAAAATCTTCTTTTTTTTGTAAAGAGAAACCTAACAAAACTAAGTTGGATAACCGTCTTAGTGCAAGGAAACGTAAAAGGGACAATCATTGGCCTACAAGCTGATAATGATTATAAAAATATGTATTTGTGTTCCTCCATTGAAAGTAAAAGTGTTTGAAATCATTTATTACTGTTGTTACTAACTGATATGGATAAGATGGAAAAATTTCAATTGAATTCATTTTTTGTAACAAAATACAATTCCAATTTACAATGGTCTCATTTGATAATAAATACAGGTACAATTTATGAGGGGCGAGGATGGGTGGATGCGTAGGAATTCTCTCCTTTTTTATTCTAACTTCCAGATTTTATACTTAATCTGTTACATATATCCTAGAACATAGCCAATTTTAGCAAATTATCTTTGCTTTCATCTAACTGAAATCTCTACATCCTGGTAGAGTTTTTTCCTTAAATAGAAAAGGACGGTTATCAGCTTAAAATTCATCATCAAGTACATAATGCTCTGAATTTTCCACTTCTTAGAAAAAGAAATGTTTTACAAAACAAACCCATAAAAATGACATAAACATCCCAATAACAGAAATCTTAAGGATGGATTCTTCTCATATTTCTTATAATGGCAGAATCTTGATTTTCTGAATACTCAATATTCAGACTGTTTACACTCTTTTAACATCCAAAAACTTTGGTGTCATCGGCCTTGATTTTCAGTCAAGGTCATTTGAAAGTCAGTCCTAAAAATAGTACTTTTACACAGAGAAGTTTTGAAATTTATGCATATAAATAAATTTTGCTGACTGAAAAAATATCTTTCACAATAAAATTAAAGTTGTTACTTTTTTTGATGACTAATTCATATGAAATGAGCTGGTGAAAAGATAACATGAAATCCTTTATATTCAATAAATATATTTAATCCGAATTTCCTCGATATTTTTTCAAAATTCTCAGTTTTTATGAATTCACATGAAATTTCATCTCAATTTTTACAACTGACCATATAATGTCAAATATTTAGATTTTTGTCTGATGAATATTCAAAGGTTCAAGATTAATTTACAAGGTAAAAAAGATATAGTAATCAGGCAAATTATCGAAAAAAAAAAATAGCCCGAATTTGCTCTATACTTTCTGAAATCTTCATTTTACAGAGTGTTTTAAATGTCTATAAAAAAGATTTTTAATCCCCAAAAACATATCAATTTGGTGTAATTGTGACATAAATACATTCATTTCTCCCAGTTATACATTCTGTTTTTATGGTATTTTACACTAATGATATTCAAAATATTCCTTTCGAATTTCCTCTGTCATTTTATTCTCATGAATGTTATGTTTGACAATTTTATAAAATACATCAATTTTCTAGTGGCAATTACAGAAAAATTATCACATACATTCTTCACATGCACAGGACTAATTCAAAGCAACTTAACCTTTAATATAACCAGGAATAAATAATAAACCTTCCAAAAAGTTATGAGAAAAATCATACATAAAATTTTCATAGACTAGAAAAGATTTCAATACATTATTTATGACATAAACATGAAGTCAATATACATGTATAGTGAACATGCCATTCAAAGCTTAATATATGAATATCAGAGGGACTAATATGTATATGTAGTTATATACATATAGGTCCCTGGTATTATGTTATTATTGGATATTTTACATTTGTAAACTGAGTTTTGAAAACAACAAGCAAATTCAAAGAATTGTGGTCCCCCACTTTCGATGTCTTAGCGGATGGGATGCCATTATTTATGGCATACTTTAACTGTCTTGTTTGTTTGTCCTGTCTTATCTGTGCATCATACAAAAAAACATAAATTATTGAATTAATAACAGTTATGGCAAAGACTATAGCTTCTCAAAACTACATCAAACTTCAAGATCAAGGTCATGAGGTCAAATATCATAATAAAATCCAAAAGATCTTCTCACAAGTGATGCACATGTAAAAAAAAATATCAGAAACCAGAGTATACAATCAGAAAGGTCTTGAAACAGGTAATGCACATGTCAAATGTAAATACCATCTCTTCTCACAATCAAATGTTATTAGCAATGATAAACTTTTTAAAAATTAGGTCAAACTTCAAGGTCAAGGTCATGGGATTAAAAATCATAGTACATTTGGAAATGCTTGTCACAGGTAACGCACTTGTCAAATATGAATGCCCTATCTTTGCTCCTTCAAAAGTTAGCAAACCGATGAAATGTTTGAAAATTAGGTCAAACTGGAAGGTCAAGGTCACAGGGTCAAATATCATAGCATATTCAGAAACATTTTGACACAGGTAATGCACTTGTCAAATATGAACACCCTATCATATGTCATTCAAAAGTAATCACCAAATATAAAATTCTTGAAATTTAGGTCAAACATGAAGGTCAAGGTAAAGGGGTCAAAAATTATAGCATGCTTGGAAACTCTTTGTCACTACTAATGCACATATTAAATATGAAAGCCCTAACTATTCTAAATCAAAAGTTATAAGCAAAGATAAAAATTTTGAAAAGTAGGTCAAACTTCAAGGTAATGGTCATGGGGTCAAAAATCATAGTACACTTGGAAAGGTATTCTTACAGGTAATGTTCATATTTAATATGAAAGCCCTATCTTTTCTCATTTAAATTTAATGACCAATTTAAAGAAATGTTAATTTTCTGAAAAGTAGGTCAAACTTCAAGGTCAAGGTCACGGGGTCAAAAGTCATAGTATAATAATAGTCTTGTCACAGGTAATAAACAGGCATAATATGAAAGTCCTATCTTTTCTCATTCAAAAGTTATGACCAATTTAAGGTAATGTTAATTTTTTTGAAAAGTAGGTCAAACTTCAAGGCCACGGGGTCAAAATTCACAGTATATTTGGAAAGGTCTTGTTACAGGTAATGTACATGTGAAATACAAAAGCCCAATCTCTTCTCACTCAAAAGTTATGGCCAAGGTTAAAGTTTTTGTGACAAACAGCCCGACAGACGAATGAGATTTAATGTCCCCTCCCTTTCGTGAAAGTGAGGGACAATAAATACCTACACACATTTATAAGTATATAGTTTGTTCAGCACCAATAAATATAACTCCTCATTGTGATCACATATTGCGTAAAATTTGCTGGAGTTTTAAGATAACAAAAAAGCCATCTATGACAATCAAATGCCCTTTGACATCTTTGCCTGAAAATGACATCCTTGAACTTTGTAACAATAATATGCATGCAGCTATCAAACTTAATTTCACATTTAGATGCAAAATACTTATTCAAGGATGAAATTTCTTTTTAAGAATTTGTAGCACAAACATTTATTGATCAGTGTCAATAACTTATATTGAAATGAATTAAAAATTACCTCTTGAGGGTTTCTACTGCAAGTACGTGTATGTAGTTCATTTGTAAAAATCTAAATTTTAACCCGGCCACTACCAGCAATTTTGTTCGGCATGCTCTTGCTTAAAATCACCCTTTAACTAAATGATCTAAGCAGGCACATTTTTTTGTATTCCAGAACTGTATTTTAAGATTTTAACTGTATTTGAAAATGTAAAGCAACTGAATACATAGAGCTAGGTATATATCATTTACAAGTTGTTGTAATGCCAGTACATGTAAATCTTCAAATTGTAATCTAATGAAAGATAATGCTTGAAAAATTCACTCTGGGAGTAAGATTTCAAATCTGAATCAAAGATTTTGTAAAGTAATCACATTCTACAAAGTGTGCACTGTATCGGGTACTTGGGAATCAAATAATTAAACATTATATAATTATAAATAAAACTATTTTTGACTGAAAGTTTCTGAAAAAAATCAAGAATGGAATCATGCAACAAGCAGCAGTGACTATGATAACATGCATTGACTTCCACATTTCTACAAAAACATTTCTTTGATCAGATAAATATGTAATTCCTGCTTCTGATCTGTGATATATTCTGAGAAAATCTCTTTTCCACAGACAGCCATCATTCATTTGATATGAGAATTTCTTGCTGAACATGTGTCCACCCGATGAAAGTCCAAATTTTTTGTTGACCTATAATTTAAAAAAAAAAGTAATATATTTTACATAGCAACACAGATGCTGCATTACATGATAGTTAGATAAAGTTGGTTCCATATTTCTTATACATGTACCTCAATAGTCCATCTGCCAGCACTCCTTGCTCAATCATCCTGCATTCTGACCTCCAGTCTTTTTTCTAGTCTAGGGTAAAGTAGGGTTGATTTTCTCCTAAGAATTAAACACGAACATCCCTTAGACTATTTTTTTAAATTAATGGAAATTGATTATAAGATTAAACAACTTATCTCATCTGTATTTCATTTATTGATTTAAATGAATGAAGATATTTTAATAGATTCTACCATATGCATTATGTCTTATATTATAATGTATTGGATATAAATAAATAGACATTTTTCATCCTAAAAGTACAGAAAAGTAAAAAAATAAAAAAACAATAATATAAATAGTTTTTTAACAATAATGTTTCATTTTGCTCTATTTATTAGACAATTGTGTGTTTCAATATTATTGATATTTCCACATACAATATCAAGTTATTTTTCCGTTTGATTTGTACCCAAGCGGGACACCTTACTTTTCTAATAACTTGATGATTGTTGTGTCTTGAACAAAGTAGGCTAGTTAAAAATATAAAATTTGTTGTAATCATATACAAAAAATGCTATTTTTGTGAATTATTATTCATAAACCTGACGAACACACGAAATATATCCTCTTCAAATGTTGACAAGTCGCGGGAATAAGCAGACGAAATATTGATAACAGGACTATAATTTCCGTGCGAATTCCCATAAATCAATACAAACCAGCATGTAATTGAATTCAATTTCAAAATTATAAAAATCTTCAGACATATATAACTAACTTACATGCTCACTGCACACGACATGACTTCAGACGAGGCAACGTGGATCTGCAATCTTGCACATGTTTGTGACCTTCAAGTTCAAGCTTCCCTTTTGGCTGATCGGAATTTCCCGGGCATAAATAACTATGATTTAATTTGTCATAACTGTCCCTGGGCTTCTGCAATGCTTCGATAATGTTCACAGTTGGTAGATTTTACAAAACAACCCTCTCGGGGTTTTCTACGGAAAATGATCTGGACATGTTGACATTCGCTACCGAACTGCGAATATTATGGCGATTGTCGCAAATCAAAGAAAATATTACGAAAAATTTATTAATTTCAAAAGAAATAGATTCAACATTACTTAAACTGACAAATTAACTAATAGTTTTTCCCTCAGTATAATTAAATATGAATTTTGCATTTTACGACTTGCATAATTTATGGAGACCCATTGACGACGTAAAATGCTGACAAGAATCCATCCTTAAATACTACATACGAGGGTTGTCCGATAAAATCGTGGACATCGCGTTTTTATCAACAATGCACGCACTGAGCTGAAATTTTCAGTAAATGTTCAATTATCATAGTTAAGTACATCTAATCATTTTTAATACATTATATTCAAAAATAATGATTTTATTATACTTGAATGTGCACAAAGCTTACCCCTACGGCGCACGACCAGATAATCAGGGTTTTATCAGGGAATATTCGAGTATCAATTCGAAATAAAAGTATTAATTAGATTAGATTGGGATAGAAATTAAATTATTTTTAATTACCTATCAATTATGTCGTCATTCGGAAAATTTCAAGGAATTTACTTAATTTTTTCGCAGTTTTCAAAGACTTTGAAATGGGAAAGTGGTAAACGCAGAGCACAACAAGCTAATTCAGAGAATTCCCCGCTTAGGGAAAAAAGAAGAGCCTGCGCAGTTCGGGGGGGGGGGGGGTCACACTGCCCCCTGTATTTTTAGAATTAATAAATGTATACATGTATATTGGAGCAAATTAAAAAAAGCCAATATGGATATAAAGATTTGATTGTTTATTCTTTAATATGTGTATAGAAGATTCTTTTTAATTTACTATATACAGAATAGTTATTACACTGTAATAATGGTTTGATGAGTTTGTACACGCCATACATCGTAACTTATTTCATTTCACATGTTGAATAGTATCATTTAGTAAATCCAAAAAAAAACCATTAAAAAAAGAGAGATTCGTCCGGGGATTGAACCCGATTCTCTCGCTTGCTAAGCGAGCAACATACCACTAGACCACGGAGGCACTTGATTATACAACATATCAAATACAAACATTAGTTCACATATAATGTTTATATTCACGTTTGATATTGTCAAAATTTTACACAATAAATGTTGTCTAATTTAGCCTTTACTAAACAGTTCTAATAAATGTAATTAGAATATAAAGTCCGCCGACAACCTGTATTATACGTAATAACTCTCGACATACCGCTGTGCTTAAAATTGTGCCAAGCGACTTTTCATACAAAAAATTAAAAAAAAAAAAAAACAGCAACAAAAACAAAAAACGGAGCGGGACACTTTGAGAGTGGCAAGAGAGGCCATAGGGAGTTTTGGTATAAAATTTCATTGCAAAAGCTCAAAAGCTTTTTAGGATATCGTCCGGAAACGATAGTGTTACACACAGAGGGAATTTATGAATTTACGACCTTGAACTTTGACCTTTTGACCTCAAAATCAAAGGGGGTCTTCCTTAGGCCACACGGAGTTGTCATGTAAAATTTCATTTCAAAAGCTCAAAGAATTCGCGAGATATCGCGCAGAAACGAAAGTGTTAAAACAGACAGTATATATGAATTAATGACCTTGACCTTTGACCTTTTGACCTCAAAATCAATAGGGTTCTTCTTTAAGCCCAAGGGAATGCTATGCAAAAGTTCATTGCGAAAGCTCAAAGGGTTCTCGAGTTATCGCGCGAAAACGAAAGTGTTACAGACGAACAGAAATACAGACGGACGGACGGACGGACGGACAGACCAAAATTGATATACCCCACTTTCAGTGAAAGCGGGGGACAAAAATGGCGACATTTGATGACGTTACGGCGCACCGGAGAACAGTTCAGTTTTTTGTTGATTGAGTAATGACGACTTAAGAGACTTTAAATGATAATATAAAAATATCAAAAAAACATTAGAATACAAGTGGAATGGGCATTTTTTTTTTTTTAAAACGGAGCATTTTTGATCGAGTCTCCGGCAGATCAAAACATACAATCAGCTATTGGCAATTACGAAAGACTCTATCATTGCAGACTTGTCGAAGAAAGACGGCCTATTTAGTTCAGTGAAAGTGAAAGAACCCTCAATAACCTAGATATAATGCAAGTTTTCATAAGGTCCCATGTGTTTGCGATATTGGTCTCTTGACTGTTTTTGCAGGAATAAAGGGGAATTCGGATGTGTGCATTCCCCTAATTAAAACGGGGTTTATCCAACCTTTTTAAACAAAGATGAAACGTGACGCTGCTTCGGACATTTTGACTTTATCATCCATGCACCGTAAGTCGATACCACACATAACATAAAATCCCATATTTAGTTTATTTGGGCATATAACTCTTTGAAATTTGCTACGTATATTGATGAATAGTAGGGGAAATTTTATAAAGCGGTGTTGATTATTTTTCACCCTAGACTACTTGTCCACGATTTTACCGGACAACACTCGTACATGTAATTCTTTTTTTATTGAACTGATAAGAACCTGTAATTATAATTGATATACCGTTTTCAGGCAAATCAAATGTGACATGTAGATTGCCTGGGTATTTATACACTGGAACCATGAACATGACGAAATCCGGGCTTTCATGTCAGCGCTGGGATACACAAACTCCACACGAACACACGTATGGTAGTTTTAGTCATGCAATAGAGAACTACTGTCGAAACTTTGATAGAGAGGAACCTTGGTGCTTCACGAATGATTCTTCAATTCGGTTGGAATTGTGTGATGTAGAATTATGCGGTTAGTTAAATCTAAAGCTTTACTGAAACCGAATTTAGTCACGTATGTAACCAATGATGGTTTATTGCTTAACGCCGAGTCGGCAATATTTCAGCCATATTTCGGCGATACAATTAAAGTGCTTGGTATTTGTATAGGTTACAATTGATAATCATTACAATTATTATTCATTAATCAATCAATTATTTATGCATTATGTTTCTTACAAATGTGTAATTTATTGCAAGAGGTACATGTACATGTAGCACTTACAAGTCGTTTGTTCAGGTGTAAAACTCTTTGCATGATATCTGATGTACTTTTTTTTTTATCTAATCATTCAAGTTAGTGATATGCATGAACAATTTGTTCTGTATTTTAAATATTATATGGAACTAAACCCTGTTTTTGTCCCCCGCTGAAAGTGGGGGATATTAATTTCGGTCTGTCTGTGCGTCCATCCGTCCGTACGTCCATCTGTCTGTCTGTATTTCTGTCTGTCTATTACACTTTCGTTTCCATGCGATATCCCGAGAAACCTTTAAACTT
Organism: Saccostrea echinata; assembly: GCF_033153115.1. Taxonomy (NCBI): domain Eukaryota; kingdom Metazoa; phylum Mollusca; class Bivalvia; order Ostreida; family Ostreidae; genus Saccostrea; species Saccostrea echinata. The sequence goes on from NW_026889761.1 coordinate 4,003,159, forward strand.
TTACCATGAAATTTTGCACAACAACTTCCTATGGCCTAAGAAAGACCACTATTGAGGTCAAACGGTTAAAGGTCAAGATCATAAATTCAAAAATTCTGTCTGTTTTAACACTTTCGTTTGCGCGCGATATCTAGAAAAGTCTTTGAGCTTTTGCAATGACATTTTATACAACAACTCCCTATGGCATAAGAAAGACCCTTATTATGTTCCCCAAACGAAGTTTGGGAACATATTGTTTTTACTCTGTTTCTTATTATTATTAATTTTTTTTTTCTTCCTGGGTACTTATTTGTCCGTTAATGATCTCGTAAACTACACGTCCAATTGAGGTGAAACCTTTTTAGGGTCAATAGACATGTTATGTAGATTTGCGGAACGAAGGTCATTTTGCGCGCACGTGCATGCAAGTACGCGCACGTGCAACACGTGAAATGACCAATATACAGGATATAGCCATAACTTTTATATTTTATGATGTAAGGCTTTGATATTCAGAATATATAGACATATTATAAATGTAGACAAGATGACATTGTCAACATGCACATGCGCGCACGCGCAATGCATAAAATGACCTTTGTATTTAATATAGCCGTATCTTTTGTATTTTTTGATGAAATGCTTTGATACTGGGTATATGAAGAGATATTATAAGTGCAATGCTACAATGACCAATATACTTGATATAGCTGTAACTTTTATACTTTTTGATGAAATGCTTTGATACTCAAAATACTTAGATATATATAAAGAGTGTAGATAAAATGACATGGTCATCATAGACATGCAGGCAAGTGCGCGATCGTGCAATGCATAAAATGACAAATATACTTACTATAGCCCGATTTTTTTAATCTTTGGATGAAATTTGAATATAAAGATGTATTAAAAGTGTAGACAAGTTGACATGGTCATTATGTACATGCATGCCCGTGCTCACGCTTGTAATGCGTAAAAGGACCAACATACTTAATTGCTATAGTTAATGAAGCTTACTGGGAATAGGACACCAAAAGGGAGTTGGGGAGCGTTTGGGGAACATCTGTAACGGTCCCCGTTACAATTAATAATAGTTTATTTTGATGCCAAAAAGTCAAAGGTCAAGGTCGTAAATTCAGACATTCTCTCTCTCTCTCTCTCTCTCTCTCTCTCTCTCTCTCTCTCTCTCTCTGTGTGTGTGTGTGTGTGTGTGAGGGGGGGGGGGTGAGGGTGTGTGTGTGTGTGTGTTTAAAACTTTCATTTACGGACGATATCTCAAGAAGCCTCTGAGTTCTTGCAATTAAATTTATACTATAACTCCCTATGACCGCCTTTCTTACAGTGCCCCACTCGGCCATCCCCCCCCCCGTGCCCAACGAAGCCCCACCAGATCAGCTCATGCTCTTCTTTTGTCCTTAAGCGGGGGACACGGATTCTCTGAATTAGCTTGTTTTTATTGTAATTTCCAAAGCTTCACACTAACAACAGTAGGATGTAAATGTTCTTATCATATATTCCTGTTGTTCATTTTTTTAATATACTTTCAGATACACCGTGCCTTAATCATAGTATTTATAAACAACAACGAGTTCTTCAACATTGCGTTAATCAAGTGAATATCTCTCAGAACTGCAGGTATATTAAGGAATCACTGTCAGCTTTTTTGGGGGATATGCCAGGGCATCAATGGTTGTTGGAAATTTGTGATAATTTGAATAACAGGCGAAGCTCGTTTTGCAAAGCCCGTTATGCATAAATTACCCCACGTTTCCAACGTATGTCGTTGATTTAAATAGTACACCCAACAAACTAGAGAGTAATTCCTTATATTTACATTTATATCCGAAATAAAAATGTAATTTTAAATATGTTGATTTTATGTTGTTTAACGTCCCTCTCGAGAATTTTTCACTTACGTGGAGACGCCACCACTTACCAGTGGAGGGGTACAAATTTTGACCTATACTCGGCACTCAGGGCCATTGAGCAGTGAGGGATGTATCTACTGCGACACGGGACCTCGGTTTATACTGTCTCATCCGAAGGACCGATCCCCACGTCCCGCAGTGGGACGAACCCGCAACGTGAGGATCAACTCCTTATTCCGCGACTCTAGAGCAGACGCTCTAACCACTGCGCCACGCGGGCGACGTAATTTTAAATTAAAAAAAAGCTGTCTAGTAGATTCATTAAGACATCTGTGAGAAAATGTCATGCATTTTAGGCACTTAACCTTTCACGTGGCGAAATTAACAATCAGTTGTAAATATCGAAAAATAAACAAACTAAGCTTTTAAAGAGATAACACAGAGAAAACAGTTGGAAATATAAATATTAATTCATCAAAAAGAAAAAAAAATAAAATGTATTATAATGTATAACAATATGAAGCAGAATCTGTCCAAAATCTTATACTTGAAAAGAAGAAACACTTGCTGTGGCCTTCGAATCGACATTTAGATATATCGACGACGTATTGTCAATTAACAATAGTTATTTCCATTCTTATGTCGATCGGTGAACTTAAAATAATTTAATTCTGGTTGTAACGCTGAATTTGATTGAATAAAAAATTTACTTTATATGGTATAAAATGGGTTGCCTACGTCACAATGACTTGCATCAAAAACGTATCGATCCGCCTGATGTTACATTCAAATTTTTTACAAATTGAAGTCATTTTTTAAGGACAATCATCTTTTTTTCTTACACCAAATGAATGAAAATTAAATTATAAGGAATGAATTTAATAGCTACCCAATTTATACAGTATAAACTGGGTTGGAACAGTTTACGCTTTTTTTATGAACTGCTTCGCGGTTTATAAAGCGTAAACTGCCCCAACCCAGTTTATACCGTACAGAATGGGTAGCTATTAAATCCATTCCGTAAATAAAAGATACCACAGAGTCTTACACATCTGTTCCATATTTGGATATTTTACTTGAAAAAGAAGTTAATGGTAATCTAACAACCAAACTTTACGATAAACGTGATGACTTTAACTTTTCAATCCTCAACGTTTCTATCTTATGCAGCAATATACCTTCATTACCTGAGGTTTATATCTCTCAGTTGATTCGGTACGCAAGAGCATACTCTACGTATGAACAATTTCTAAAACGAGGTAGGTTATTGACAGACAAGAATATTGTTGAATATTATTTGAAGTCATCATTCGTAAGTTCTGTTGTCGATACAATGACCATGTCAGCAAATACAATCTGTCATAAAGTCAAATGCTGACTGACATTTTTCATACTAATTGTTAGACCATTATTTACACACTGAATTGTCGACGGATTTTTTTCGTTATTTCCCGATCATAACAGGGGGCACAAAACGGATGAGACCGGTCGGCATGGGATGCTCATTCCTCCATGGCACCTGATCCCACCTCTGATGATTTGAAGGTCCGTGTTTGCTCTGCTCCAGATTTGTAATGTTTGATGGACTTTTGAGCTTGACCACAGTTCGTTATCACCATATTTTTCATGTACAATTGCTTAATCATCATATTGCATTTTTGTGCAAAAAAATCAATTCTTACACAACAATTACTTTCGAAACAAATGATCAAATTAACGATAGATTTATAAGAAAATAATATACACTTATCCACCGGCTGAGAGTGGGATAGCTCTTTTATCAACCCGCGACAGGGAACTATTCCCCGAGGGCTTGTCCGAGGGGAATAGTTCCTGTCAAGGGTTTGATGAAAGAGCTATCCCACTCACAGCCAGTGGATAAGCGTTTTATTATACTGATGTGTATCATAATTTTGAGGGTTGGATTTACCTGATACTACAGTTCCATAGGAAAAACATGAAAAAAAAATGATTATAAAAGTTTTGAACAAGTATCTGGAATAAGATAACACTGATAAAATGAGCTTAAATCTTGATGACGTCACAATGCTATTGAAGTCAGGATGACATCATAAGTCTATAGATTGATTAGAGGAAATCAAAATTGGCGGCAAAAATTGCCTGAAAATTTTCCGAGGGGTGGGTAGCAAAAACTATACCCCGGGGTATAGCCTTTTATGCGTGGAAATTTTCAGACTTTAAAAGATAGTTATTTTACCTTCTTAACTTTATATAAGAAACATTTTAACAGAAGTATATTAATTGTATATATTGTATCTCTCCTGATAATCGCTGGTACATTTCCCTTTAGCGTAATACATGAAATAATGAAACAAATGTTATTGTTTATTGCAACATAGGAAATACACATATGTCTTGAATTCTTTTCATTTCCTTGATTTGTTAGTTATTTGATTAATTTGTTTCTTTTAGATATATGTAGCATAATCAAAAATTACTTCATAATACTGATGCTTATTTAATTTAAAAACAGCATTATTAAAATCATACAGCATAGGAAAGTTAATGAAACAATCGAAGACATCATAATATTAATAGAATTTTGATTAATTCCATAAATTCCTTGATGTGAAAATCTGCTTCATAGAAAAAATTTGTTATCGACCAAATGTCTGCGTTTGAAAAGAATGTTGCTTGCAAAATGTAACAATTTCTTTTGTTAGAAACCGGGGATAAACATTTCACATAAAAACATAAGAATACAGAACGATTTCCCTGCATTTGTAATTTTGAATCTCAATTATTGTTTGTTATCTTTCCTTCTTTTTCAGCCAGCTATGGGGTTTTCTGACCTGCTTAAAGCAGCAAATTGAAAATATCACTGGTGCAAAATGTTCAGATATCCCTCTTAGATCCATCGCTCTTCAGATGCAGGATGTGATAGAAAAAACTCTGCTCTGGAAAATTGACGGTTGTAAGTGGTAGATGTATGTGATGTCTATTAGTATGAGTCACCAAAAAAAAAAATCATTGTACATATAAGAACGCAAAATCAAAAATGCAGTTATATGATTATGATTTTTTTTTGGCCCCCGCTGACAGTGGGGGATATTAATTTCGGTCTGTCTGTCCGTCCGTCTGTTTGTGTGTATTTCTGTCTGTCAGTTACACTTTCGTTTCCACGCGATGTCGCGAGAACCCTTTGAGCTTTTGCAATGAAGTTTTACACAACAACTCCCTATCGCCTAACAAAGATCCCTATTGATTTTGGGGTAAAAAGGTCAAGGTCATAAATGCAAAAAAAAAATCTGTTTTTTTTTAACACTCGTTTCCGTGCGATATCTATAGAAGCCTTTGAGCTTTTGCAAATTTTACACAGTAACTCCCTATGACCAAACGGAGATCCAATATTTATTTTGAGGTAAAAAGGTCAAAGTTCAAGGTCGTAAATTCATACATTCTCTCTGTGTGTGTAAAAATTTCATTTACAGACGATATCTCAAGAAGCGTCTGAGTTTTTGAAATAAAATTTTATACTATAACTCCCTTTGGCCCCGCCCGCCCTTTGTAAAGTGCCCCACTCGCCCCCCACCCCCCACCCCACCCCTCAGATCAGCGCATGCTCTTCTTTTTCCTTAAGCGTGGGACACAGATTCTCTGAATTGGCTTGTTTTTATTTTATTCAAGTACAAAGTATCACAGAATTGCATTATAACATGAAGATACAAACCTGATTTTAGAGGAGCACTATGTTACTGGACAAAGACTTTTTAGGCAAATATATTAATACAAATTACATGATACATGTATACAGATGATTTTAATTTTCGAAGGATAGCTTAAACACTTTTGCTTCTATGATAATTATGATGAATAGCAAAACAATCTGGAAAAAAAATGACATTCATGAATTTAGACAGAGTACTAGAATTTTGCTTAATGTGTTGAATAAATGAAAAGTTTCCGGGGTTGAAGTTATGCATTTATAACTTAAAACTAAGGACTTTAAGCTTACGAAATATATATTTGGATAAAACCGTCATTAAGTACCCCTTGCATTAGTTACTAAAAAAGGATCAAAAAGTTTCCTTAGATTTTTGTTTTACAAATACTTATTTGATCTCTATTGGCAATGCATTGCAGTAATAAATATCACTGTAGAAGAACCTTTTTAGTTTGCAAAGTAAATTTTAAACAATCTATTCAAGACCGAATATTATATTTAAGATTGAATAATATAAGTTTGGCATACAGTTACGTCAAAATCTCGAAGTTCAAGGAAACACTAAAAAACGTAAGAAATCGCCATCGTGAAAGAAAAAGAGTCGAAAACAGCATCTTTTCCCGATAATTTTTAATAAATATCAAGATTATTATAATTCCATTTCATTCATTTATTTATCTATTTTTATTTTTCCCTTTCTTTTTAAAGAAATTAATTTATTATGAATTAAATTAACTAAAATGTAATGAAGAGCTTTTTAAAAAAATCATTGAGTTTTTTCTTTATTTTGTTTCGTCTACATTTGTAATATATATGAACATGTTTTCAATTTTTTTGCACTAATTTATAGTTCAACTTCTCTATATTGAATAAATTTTTACCAAAGTAAAACAGAATTATTTTTATTTTGGCGGTTAATATATTTTAAAAGATGAATATATTTGTGAATATGTATACTACAATTCCCTGCCAATATGTCGTTACAGGTATAAATTCTGCGTGTAACATGATACTTGGTGCAGAACGTGTGCAATTTAATATCATTGATGATTTTGTGAAGCCTTGCTATGGACGATTCAATGTAGAAAAGACAACAGATGAAGAAGAATTTTGCAGGTATATTAAAAGGGATATGTTTGCGTTTGTAAGCTTTGCAAAACGTTGTAACAATTGTGGAATTCAGCGATTCCTTATACTTGTAGTTGCTTTATAAAAATAGATACTAAACATTAAATCTGGCTCATTCTAACCCAAGAGGATTCTCGTGTAGAGGGATAACTGAACATGATCCAAGTTTGCATAGGAAATGCATTTTTTAAAACCTTTTAAGCTCACATGAACCAAAGGTTCAAGTGAGCTTTTCTGATCGAAATTTGCCCGTTGTCTGTCGTCGTTGTCGTCGGCGTTGTCGTCGTAAATTTTTCACAATTTTATCTTCTTCTCCAGAACTACTGGGTCAATTTCAAACAAACTTAGCACAGAGTATCATTGGGTGAAAGGGATTAAAGTTTGTTCAAATGAAGGGCCACGCCAAGGGGAGATAATTTCGAAATAGCGAAAAATTATAGGCATCATTGTAAAATCTTCTTCTCAAGAACCAATGGGCCAGGAAAGATGAAACTCACGTGGAATAATTGTCATATAGTGTAGATTCAAATTTGTTCAAATCATGATCCCCATGGGTAGAGTGGGGCCACAATGGACAATCAAAGTTTTACATAGGAATATAAAGGAAAAATCTTCTCAAGAACAGCAAAGCTATGATTGGTAATATTTATATGGAAGCATCCTCAAGTGGTGTAGATTCAAGTTTCTTCAATTCATGACCCCCAGGGGTAGGGTAGGGCCATAATGGACGATCAAAGTTTTACATAGGAATATGTATATGAAAACTCTTCTTCTCAAGAACACCAAAGCCATGGTTGGTCATATTTATATGGAAGCATCTGCAGGTGGTGTAGATTAGAGTTTGTTCAAATCATGACCCCAAGGGGTAGGGTGGGGTCACAATAAACGATCAAAGTTTTACATAGGAATCTATTTGAATGGTCTTCAAAAATCCTTTTCTTAAAAATAGCAAAACCATGATTGGTCATATTTATGTGGAAGCATCTGCAGGTGGTGTAGATTCAAATTACCGTAAATCATGACCCCCAGGGGTAGGATTGGGCCACAATGGACGATCAAAGTTTTACATAGGAATATATAGAAAAAATCTTCAAAAATCTTCATCTCAAGAATAGCAAAGCCATGATTGGTCATATTTATGTGAAACTATCCTCAGGTGGTGTAGATTCAAGTCTCTTCAAATCATGACCCTCGGCCGTAGGGTGGAGCCACAATGGACGATCAAAGTTTAATATTACAATATATATCAAAAATCTTCAAAGCTCTTTTTCTCAAGAACAGCGATAGGGTGGGGCCACAATGAAAGTTCAAACTTGTAGGGAAAAAAGTCACAGTTAGTCAAAAAAAATATGTAAGCATCCTTAATTTGTATAGATTCAGTTTTGTTCAAATCATCCACCACTCCCATTTAGGGGTAGTCAGGACAACTTATGCATGTAATCTTTTGAATACTATTTTGGTTTTTGCTTTTTTTCCTAGCTACAGTGCTCAGGTAATAATATACTTTTTTTTTTACATTATTACCATTGCTTTTTAATTAAAGTAACTTGCATTGGATTCTACTAGGGATAATCCAACTTGCGCTCATAGTTCCCATTCTAAGGATTAATCTTTAAAATTTTAAATATTTTTTAATACTTCTAACAACTCCTAATAACAAATTAAATACAAATTAAAATACCTCTACAGAACTCCAAAGCTTCCTAAATATCCTTACAAACAAATGTTTAAAGAGGGTTCTAGTAAATGTTCTACTAAACCCTTTTCTTTTAATCCTAATCAAAATATTAACAGTTGTGAACGAGAAACTTCAGGGGTACCTTGCAATGAAATATGAAAATTACAAACAGTAATCAAGCTCAGAAGTCTATTAAAACAGTGTTTATTTAGAGCAGAGCAAATATGTAACTCTGAAAAAACCAGAGGTAGGATTAGGTACCATAAAAAAGTATGCATCCCCAGTAAACTGGCCACAATTTTAATATCCTTGTATCAACAATATTTTGTCAATAGCTTGCCTTGTCTAAGAAATTGTTTTACGTGTAGCATGCTCTTGCGTTTCGAATTAACTGGGAGACAAAAACTATATATGCAAGTGATAACATCATATTTCTAATAAATAAGGGAAGTTGACGGCAACATTCGAGAACTGGTGCTAATCAGATATTGATACTTAAAGAACTCTCACCAAAATCAAGAGTATTAATACCTAAGACTTTTCAACACTTTATGCAACTATTCCACGCGATTGATTGAACACTAGGCTTTTTGTTCTCATAGACAAAATTGTCTTCAATAAAAGTGGAATAAGTACATTTGCATTCCTTTTCACTGGTTATTTGCAAAATTATTCTCATAGACTTCCAATTAATTTTATTTCAGAGACGCCCAACGACTCCTTCATTGTGTAATTTCATTGTCAACGTGGGGAAACGATTCAACCTGTCTTGTTACGGACAAACATCGTTTGGTCAACACTTTTAAATTTCTTCCTTCAACTTTTAATCTGGAAACATGTAAGTTTACTTCTTTACTGCAAGAGAAAATCGGTAATCCAGCGAAAACTCATAGTTTCCTTTCTACGGTGAAATTCTTCAAAATTTCATGTCAGTTTTAAAGATTTGAAATATTCCCAATAATCAAAGTGAATTTGAATTACCATACATATACTGGATTCATAAATAACAAAAAATCCTTTCAAAGACACATACAGGGTTTCGGTGAATATTCTACGAAGCCTTTTTCTTTCTTCCGCACTAAAATATGAACAACAATGAAGGAGAAACTTCAGGAGTACTGTGCAACAATATATTCGAGAAGTGGTGTAAATCAGATGTGGATACTTAAAAATTCCAAGGAACTTTTGGAAAATTTGAAATCACAAGATTTTACCAAAATCAACAGCTTCAAAACTTACACAACTTTTCAACTTTATACACAACCATTCTCCACGATAAATTAAAGTCCAGGCTTTTTGATATCATTGACAACTGCTTTATCAATAAAATGGAACTCGTAAATTTACTTACCTTGTCACTGGTCATTTGCAAAATTATTTTGTTAAAAAACATTCTGATTGTACACACAAGTACTCTGAAGTTGACATCAAAAAGATGCTTGAGTTTCTGATTGACAATATCTATGTGGTTTTTGGAGACCAGGTCTTCCAACAATCTATTGGAATTCCCAAAGGTATCAATTGCGCCCCGTTAATACCAGACCTTTTTGTATTCATATGAAGCAGAATTTGTCCAAAATCTTATACGTGAAAAGAAGACAACACATGCTGTGGCCTTCAACTCGACATTTATATATATAGAGGACGTATTGTCAATTAACAATAGTTATTTCCATTAAAATCATATATCCCGGTGAGCTTGAGATAAAAGATACTACAGAGTCTGTTTCATATTTGGATATTTTACTTGAAATAGACGTTAATGGTAATCTTACAACCAAGCTTTATGATAAACGTGATGACTTTAACTTTTCAATCGTCAACTTCCCTCACTTATGCAGCAATATACCTTCATCACCTGTATACTTGGTTTACTAGGGGTGATCAAAAAGTTCGCGAACTATCTCCATATTTACAAAACCACAATTCAGATCAGAATGAAATTTGGCACACATAGTCATACACATGTTCTATAAATAACAAATGTTATATAATATTTTCCTCCGTGTTTGTGACGTCACAAAGTGAAAATGACGTCAATTTGTAGGTGACGTGACAAAAAATGGTTGACTAAGTCGTACTCGAGAAACGAACAGATGTAAAGTTCAACGTATATCTTGGAAATTCCTTTGCAATAGAATATGATAATTTGTACAAGGTTTACCAAGACAAAAGTCTTACCAGAAGTTCAATTATTAATTGAATTGATTTTTTATAGTGAAGGCAGGAAGATGGTTAAAAATAATGTCTGTTCTGTTGCCAAGCGAAAGCACGCCGGGGAAAAGATGTGTCCTTAGTTGAGCAATTTGTTATGAAATATCGCCAGGTTACGATTAGAAAAATAGTTGAATATCTTAAAGGTGCTTAGACACAGATTTGAACTTAATATTTTCTCAATTTTTCTGTATAATATCACGACTTATATATTGCAATTGGATTTCACACGAAAATGTAATTAAAAACTTATTTTATCTGGAAATTATTGGAACTACGAATTCCGGGACGCGTTTGATTAACACATCTTTGCACTTACACAAAGTTTAACATTATCCTTAATATTTAAGAAAAGAAGCGATTTTGTTATGTAATAATGAAAAGTATTACATCTAAAATCCAGAAAATTCAGAGTAGAAATGTTCGAAAGCAAAACCAAATCACCAGTATTGTCAGTACGTGCTCTGTGATGTGTATAGAGTTTAACAAATTGAACACACCCGTGAAACGTAAACTGTTTTTGTAAACAGGGCCCGAACTCTGTTATTGTTAATGTTTATGATTCAGCGGGTGTGTTCAATTGTTAAACTCTGCACACACCACTGAGCACGGACTTACAATACTGTGAGTGGGTTTTGCTTTCGAATATTCTACTCTGAACTTACTTGGTTATAGTTTTAATACTTTTCATTAATACACAACAAAATTGCCACTTTTCTTCAGTATTAAGAATAAAATTAAAATATGTAAAAGCGCAAGGATGTGTCAATCCAACGCGTCCAGAAATTCGAAGTTTTAATAACTTCGAGATGAAATAAGATTTTTATTGTACTTTAGTATGAAATGCTATAGCAACATATAAGTCATGAAATTATACAGAAAATTTGAGAAAATATTAACTTCAAATCTGTGTCCAAGCACCTTTAACAAGAATATAATTGTTAAATCCCTATATTATCTTTTTCTTTAGAATCTTAACAAATGAGATATGATAAAAAGAACGCTCCCATACTTTATCCACATTGGATAAACGACGTTCCCAAGACAGAGGACTCGGGTTGTGATGATCACCATGCTAATTCTGGGAAGGGATATCCTTATCCACCTATCCTTTTGCCGAGACTTGGCCATTTCTGACAGATGGTCTGTTCTTGTTATAAAAAACAACTTGCATGGTAAGAAATATAAGACTCGGAAAAATCTTTTAGCTTCTGTGAACAGACCGCTACGAAGCATTTCACGTGACCGCCTTGATCACGTGATTCGCGCATGGGTAGAACAATGGCAGGTGTGCATTAAAATTGGAGAGAACCACTTTAAAAAATAATAAACACTGAAACTTCATTTTATCCCTTTTAAGGAAGTAATTCAATTAGTTCGCGAACTGATTGATAACCCCTAGTATATCTCTCAGTTGATTCGATGCGCAAGAGCATGTTCTACGTAAGTACAATTTGTAAAACGAATTAAATTGTTGACAAACAAGTTGATGAAACAAGACTATCAGCAGTCTCTTTTAAAGTCATCATTTCGGAAGTTCTGTTGTCGATACAATGACCATGTCAGCAAATACAATTTATCATTGAGTCAAATGTTGACTGCCGTTTTTCATACTAATTGTTAGGCCATTATTTACACACTGAATTGTCGACGGATTTTTCCGTCATTTCCCGATCATGACAAGGAGCACACGGTGGGTGTGACCGGTCGGCAGGGAATGCTCACTCCTCCATGGCACCTGATCCCACCTCTGATGTTTTGGAGGTCCGTGTTTGCTCTGCTCCTATTTTGTATTGTTTAATGGGCTTTTGAGCTTGAATACTGTTCGTTATCTCTATAAATTTCATGTGGATACTTAAAAATTCCAAGGAATTCTTCGAAAATCAAAATCACAATATTTTACCAAAATCAATAACATCAAAACTTACGACTTTTCAAAACCTTATAAAATCATTTCCAAAGATAAATTAAAGTCAAGGCCTTTGACATCATACAGAACTACTTTTTTAATGAAAGTGGAACTTATAAATTTACCTATCATCGGTCATTTGCAAAATAATTTTGTTTAAAACATCTGATTTTACACATAAGTATTCTGCAGTTGATATTAAGGAGAGACCTATGTCTTTCTACGTCAGATCAGCGTTATTTGACGTCACAATATCGACGTTTCTTTTTTTTCATGCCTTTTGTGCTTGTATTTGTGATGTAGCAATTGTAGGTTTAAATAGTTACTTGCATGTACGAGGAATGTTCACAGTTTGGAAAAAGAAAATTTATATTTTAATAGTAAACTATTTTTGTATTCAAATAAGCATAATGTATTCAAATTCATATACATGAGAAGACGAAACACTTGCCGTTGCCTTAAACTCGATATTTAGATATATCAACGACGAATTATAAATTAACAATAGTTTTTTAATTCCAGTCATGAGTCGACTAGATATATCCCAGTGAACTTAAAATAGAAGATACAAAAGTCTGTTTCATATTTGGACATTTTATCAGAAAGAGACACAATTGGTAACCTAACAACAAAACTTTGTGATAAACGTGATGACTTCAACTTTTCTATCGTCAATTTCCCCTGTTTATGTAGCAATAAACCCTAATCACCTGCATATGGGGTTTATGTCTTCAAGCTGATTTGATTGCAAGACCATACGTACAGATAATTTCTAAAAGGAGGCAAGCTTTTGCCAAAAGGTGCAGAAACAAGGATATCAACAGTCTCGTTTATGGCTGTTTTATTTTACCCTTAACTTCAGATAGAACCCTAAAATGCCGGAAAACATTTGAACATATTTACTTGAATATAATATAATCTAAAAGTTTTATCATTAATATTTTGGCTTTATGAATAAAAACGTCACAGTAAAAAAATTAAAAAAAACTGGAAACTCATTGCGAGCAATGAGAGGTCTTCCGTCCGATTCCGAAAATAAAAACAAAAATTCACTCTGAAAAAGTAATAAAAGAAATTCAGCGTGAAAGTCCAAGAAAGCTAACCATTAACCATTCACTTTTTTGCATTACTTCCTGTCACGAGCGGAAGTAACGGCGATACAAGATTTTCTCGCGATTCAAATAAACTGATGACTGACTATCAGACCTGAAAGTTTTAGACTTCAGTCGTTTACTGTTGCCAAGCAATATTGTGAGAACAAATTCTAATTTTGAGGACAGGTAATCACTCGACCGGAAGTGAATTTTATAAAAAAAAAAAAAAATCTCTGCAAACTTTTTCAATCAAAAAGATGAAAACATACATAAAACTCCTAGAAGACTCTATTAACACTGTAAATCCCAGAGAAAAATATTGAAAAACAAAAAAAGTTGCAAATTTAACATTTTTGAATTCACTTCCGTTTGCGACCGGAAGTAAGAACGACGAAAATTAATGGTCGATCCATATATCTACATTTGATGCTCTATCACCTCAGCAAGTTTCATATTCATATCTTTAGCCATTCTCTGATGATACTGTTTACTTTCTTTTATTCTTTATGTATTCAACTTTTTATTTCATGTAATTCCATATACAGGCATGTCCATGTTATCTTTTTCTGCACTTCTATATACTTCTGCATCAGACCATTTGTCTACTACAAAAGGTTGATCACGATATATTATTTCGCGCGAAACGTCACGGGTAAATATTCGCGCATATCCTTCGGAATGTATTTTCTATTGAATGGTAATGGCTTCAATGAAATTTCAAAATGTATGTTCTTATAACCTAAATATCGAGCTTGAGAAAATATATTTATCATATTGTACTTATTATATATCGTATGGATAAGTAAAACTGAAGCAGTGATTTAGGTAAGATTTTCTACAAGTTCCTGTTTACCCGCAAAGTGGACTATCCCGATTAGTTACACATTCATGGGAAGACTGGAATGTTTCGCCCAAAAACATGTCTCGTCCTGCGACGGTCAAGGAATCTGATACCATTTATGTTCACTTACAACATCTTTTAGAAAAAAAATATTTAAATCATTTTCATTAAACAATCTTTAAAAAAATGGTTTTCTTATTTCTGTCTTTTCTGTTCATTTAATATGACACAAGCCTGCATGGGGAAAAACAATGGCCACGTAATAATTACTATATATTGATTGCTTTAGTCAGGCAAGTTTCTTGAAAAGCTTTTACTTATAACCATGGTTTAGGATCAGTTTCTCCGTGGTGTAAAACAAAAGGTTGTAGTCATCGTATTTGTCGTTTTTCTACTTTGAGATACAGACAAGAACAATTAAAGTAGACGTTTGAGGAAACCCCGGATTAAAACTCTATTGCGAAACAGAATTGCAACGTAATCCAACATTTCCTTCACATTTCTTTGATCCTTATGGTACTTTCATTCAAACAAACGCTCGGCTGACTCCGTAAATTCTGACCTACTTATCGGAGTTTACAGAGACAGCCGCCATTTTGGACCCGCTTCAAATTTAGAAATGCGAATATCTAGAGTTGGGATTGATCAATTCTAAAATAAATCATATATAAAGCATTTTCAGAAGAGCCTCTATTAACCTTATTAAAATAAAAGAAAAATATAGAAAAACAAAAAAGTTTAAAAATACGACTTTTTAAAATTTGCATCCGGTAACGACCGGAAGTACTGACGACGCACAAAAAGGTGATTCCCCTCTTCTAGAAGACATAACCTATCATCTCTAATAAGTCTCCAGTTCATATCTTAAACCATTTTTGAAAAAAAGGGGGGGACAAAATTTCATTTTAAAATCAGAAAACTGTCAATAACTTGGCACCAGAAGCGAGTTTCCCAAATTTTCCTTCTGATGAACAAAGTTCATTTGACGACGTATAATTCCTGAAAGTTCATTTAAAACCACTGAATAGTTTTTGAGAAATCTCCTGCACAAAATTTTGGGGGAAAAAATAATAATAATCATAATAACTAGAGGCGTTTCTTGTTGCTAGGGCAACAAGTGGTCTTTCGACCGAACTTTTCTCCAGATCGCTATGTTACCTCACTTCATTTAATACTTTATTGAAGGAATTTTTTGTTTGCGTTTATGTAACACAGTCTTTCAACATAGATCATGATTATTAAAGGATCTCTGTAGAATCTCTATTTAAAAAGCTTTAAAAATAAGCAAAAACTATCATACATGTCTTCACAGAGAAAAATATCATTTACAACTGAAAAAAGAAAGAAACAATCTCCCGCCCCAGAAGAATTCGAACCCGCAACAATACGAGAAAGTTTGGATCGGTCATATCTTTGCAATAAATGCATCAATCAAAATGATGAAAACATACGTAGAACTCTTAGAAGACTCTCTATTAACCCTGTAAATCCCAGAGAAAAATATTGAAAAACAAAAAAGTTACAAATTTAACATTTTTGAATTCACTTCCGTTTGCGACCGGAAGTACGAACGACAAAAAGTAATGGTCGATCACCATATCTACATTTGATGCTCTATCACCTCAGGAAGTTTCATATTCATATCTTATCATATGTATCGGAAGACCTTAATAATAACTAGTAAACTAATTGTTCAGACAACAATTAGAGGTCTTTCCACCTTTTTAAGTGTTTTCCTGTCATTTGGGCTGAAAAAAATGCGGAAAAAAATAAAATAAAATAAAATAAAATAAAATTGCACCTCTAGCTGGGATCGAACTCAAAACCCTTGGTTTGAAAGGCAGGTGCGCTAACCACTGCGCTACTCATTGCGATAAAATTGGGTAAGTTAATTGTTTAAGACTATAGAATAAATACAAGCGTATTTTTAGAATCGGTAGGGGAAGAAAGAAGTTCCGTAAAAGGAAATAGTTCCTGAACTTGCAAGCAGGATATAAAATACCAAGGGACGGGCTGCGTGATAAAACGTTAACACTGTTCCCTAATGAAAATGTATTAATGGACTGTAGCCCGATTCATCGATATTGTGAGCATGCTGAATTTTTTGAAAATAGCTTTGTTGTAAGCTTAAAAGATCGGGTTCGGATTTTAACATTTCTGACTGAATATCCTGAAATAAATATGAAACATTTAAATAAGCATTTCTTTGGGTTAAATTAAATATGTGTAGCACAAATCAAACTTCCAACATGCATTTTTAGAAGGGAAACACAACAATGAAAGCGAGAATTGTTTTTAATATACCGAAAATCGCTATTTCTGGAAACTGATTAATTCTAAATAAAAATCAAATAAATTCCAAATGTAAAAGAAAGAGAGAATGCTTGGTATTAAAATGTCGTATCATATCAGGAAAATCTAATGCTACTAACGACATCTGAAGAAATAGCCGATAAAAGGTTTAGATCATTTCTTCGTTCACCTGCACTTTAATTTCAAACACAACAGAACTTGTAGTTTTTGCCGTGAAACTTCATGACTTCTATAAACTTATAAGACTCACCATAAACTCTCAAGAAAGTTTCTCTGAGGTCTATACTACATTTGTACCAAATATGGTGTCGATCCGAGGTCTGGTTTGAATTTGACAGAAATATTCTACGTTGTTGTTGATGTGATTTTTTTTAAGAAGGGGGGGGGGAATGAATTATTTATTTTATGCCTCTTTCAAACTAAGAATTGTAACTACTTTCACATCTTTAAGCCTGATTGTGACCTTTGGGTTAAGGTCAAAGGTCAAGGTCATTTCAAAAAAAAAAATCAAAAAAACAAAAACAAAAACAAAAAACAAAGAAGGAAATCTTTATTTCTATGTTTTTACCTGAAACTGGAGCTGGATGCATGTCCTTACTTTTCATTTGACCCAATGTCAAGGTCAAAGGTCAAGGTCAAAGTTCAAGGTCATTTGGTGAATTGCTATATTTCAAGGTCAAAGTCAAATATGCCGATGCAGTTGGTCCCATGTCTCTAGGATACACCGTTTTAAGAAAAGTTCATTAAATGTAAGCAGCATAAACTTTCAGGGGCAGTAACTCATACAAGGGACCAAAGAATGCCTTTGCCATGATAGAATGAAGAGAGTACTAAATGAGTCGAAGACACTGATGAAGGCTTGGAATCTCTACGTTTTACGGTTTCGGAGTAGTAGCGATAACAAGGTTTTATTGCAAAAGGGGTGACAACTTTTGAATGGGTCAAGCTTTGGGAACAAGAATGAAATCCTTAAAATAGTTTTAGAAGGACATATTATAGATGCAAAGATATTCAGTATATGTCGAAAGGTTTTCTACAGAATCTCTGACAAAGAAGCTTTTAAAAATCAGCAAAAACTACCATACATGTTTTCAAAGTGAGAGAAGTCATAAGCAACTGAAAAAAAGAGAAAAACAAAGAAAAAAAATTAACTGCCTCCACCAGGATTCGAACCCAGACAGTGGGACAAAGTTTGGATCGGTCATATCTTTGCAAAAAATGCACGCATCAAAATATTGAATACATATTTAAAATTCTTGTAAGACACTCTATAAACCCTATAAATCCTAAAGAAAAATATTGAAAAACAAAAAAGTTGAAAAATTGGACTTTTTGAATTCACTTCCATTTGCGACCGGAAGTGCCGACGACGAAAAATAAAGGTCGTTTCCCATATTGGAATTTGATGTTCTATCTATTCATTGCGTTTCAATTTCATATCTTTAGTCGTTCTCGAGAAAAATTCTGGACAAAATGCCATTTAAAAAATACAAATTTCCCCAAAAATCGCGAACGGAAGTGAATTTTGAAAAAATGAAAAACAGGTCTGGAGATATTTACATGATGCATCTTCCCTGAAAAAATCTCTGAAATCTGCTTACCCACAGCTGAGATATCGCCGTAACTATGAAAAAAAGAATAACTAGAAACTCATTGCGAGCAATGAGAGATCTTCCGTCCGATTCTGAAAATAAAAACAAAAATTCACTTTGAAAAAGTAATAAAAGAAATTCAGCGTGAAAGTCCAAGAAAGCTAACCATTAACCATTCACTTTTATGGATCACTTCCTGTCACGACCGGAAGTACGGCGATAGAAGATTTTCTCGCGATTTAAATAAACTGATGACTGACTATCAGACCTGAAAGTTTTAGACTTCAGTCGTTTACTGTTGCCGAGCAATATTGTGAGAACAAATTCTAATTTTGAGGACAGGTAATCACTCGACCGGAAGTGAATTTTATAAAAAAAAAAATCTCTGCAAACTTTTTCAATCAAAAAGATGAAAACATACATAAAACTCCTAGAAGACTCTATTAACACTGTAAATCCCAGAGAAAAATATTGAAAAACAAAAAAAGTTGCAAATTTAACATTTTTGAATTCACTTCCGTTTGCGACCGGAAGTAAGAACGATGAAAATTAATGGTCGATCCATATATCTACATTTGATGCTCTATCACCTCAGCAAGTTTCATATTCATATCTTTAGCCATTCTCTGATGATACTGTTTACTTTCTTTTATTCTTTATGTATTCAACTTTTTATTTCATGTAATTCCATATACAGGCATGTCCATGTTATCTTTTTCTGCACTTCTATATACTTCTGCATCAGACCATTTGTCTACTACAAAAGGTTGATCACGATATATTATTTCGCGCGAAACGTCACGGGTAAATATTCGCGCATATCCTTCGGAATGTATTTTCTATTGAATGGTAATGGCTTCAATGAAATTTCAAAATGTATGTTCTTATAACCTAAATATCGAGCTTGAGAAAATATATTTATCATATTGTACTTATTATATATCGTATGGATAAGTAAAACTGAAGCAGTGATTTAGGTAAGATTTTCTACAAGTTCCTGTTTACCCGCAAAGTGGACTATCCCGATTAGTTACACATTCATGGGAAGACTGGAATGTTTCGCCCAAAAACATGTCTCGTCCTGCGACGGTCAAGGAATCTGATACCATTTATGTTCACTTACAACATCTTTTAGAAAAAAAATATTTAAATCATTTTCATTAAACAATCTTTAAAAAAATGGTTTTCTTATTTCTGTCTTTTCTGTTCATTTAATATGACACAAGCCTGCATGGGGAAAAACAATGGCCACGTAATAATTACTATATATTGATTGCTTTAGTCAGGCAAGTTTCTTGAAAAGCTTTTACTTATAACCATGGTTTAGGATCAGTTTCTCCGTGGTGTAAAACAAAAGGTTGTAGTCATCGTATTTGTCGTTTTTCTACTTTGAGATACAGACAAGAACAATTATAGTAGACGTTTGAGGAAACCCCGGATTAAAACTCTATTGCGAAACAGAATTGCAACGTAATCCAACATTTCCTTCACATTTCTTTGATCCTTATGGTACTTTCATTCAAACAAACGCTCGGCTGACTCCGTAAATTCTGACCTACTTATCGGAGTTTACAGAGACAGCCGCCATTTTGGACCCGCTTCAAATTTAGAAATGCGAATATCTAGAGTTGGGATTGATCAATTCTAAAATAAATCATATATAAAGCATTTTCAGAAGAGCCTCTATTAACCTTATTAAAATAAAAGAAAAATATAGAAAAACAAAAAAGTTTAAAAATACGACTTTTTAAAATTCGCATCCGGTAACGACCGGAAGTACTGACGACGCACAAAAAGGTGATTCCCCTCTTCTAGAAGACATAACCTATTATCTCTAATAAGTCTCCAGTTCATATCTTAAACCATTTTTGAAAAAAAGGATGGGACAAAATTTCATTTTAAAATCAGAAAACTGTCAATAACTTGGCACCAGAAGCGAGTTTCCCAAATTTTCCTTCTGATGAACAAAGTTCATTTGACGACGCATAATTCCTGAAAGTTCATTTAAAACCACTGAATAGTTTTTGAGAAATCTCCTGCACAAAATTTTGGGGAAAAATAATAATAATAATAATAATAATAAGAATAATAAGAATAAGAAACAGTAGAATCACTATAAGGTCTTCCGTGAAGACGGAAGACCTTAATAATAATAAGAAACAGTAGAGTCACTATAAGGTCTTCCGTGAAGACGAAAGACCTTAATAATAATAATAAGAAACAGTAGAATCACTATAAGGTCTTCCGTGAAGACGGAAGACCTTAATAAGAAACAGTAGAATCACTATAAGATCTTCCGTGAAGACGGAAGACCTTAATAATAATAATAGAAAACAGACGGAAAACAATAAGGTCTTCAGAAGGAAGTCGGAAGACCTTAATAACTAGAAACTCATTGCGAGCAATGAGAGGTCTTCCGTCCGATTTTGAAAATAAAAATGAAAATTCAAGCTGAAAAAGTGAAAAAAAAAATTCAGACACTCTGGAGATTTAACCCTGGTCGTCAGCGTGAAAATCAAACGTGCTAACCATTACGCCATTTCAACTCCCGCTTCAAAGTAAAAATGACGAATATCAAGAGATTGGATTTATCAATTCGAAAACAAATTATATAGTTAGTATTTTGAAAAGAGGCTCTCTTAACCTTACAAATATTACAGAAAAATATTAAAACTTAAAAAATCGATTTTTTAAATTCGCTTCCGGAAGCGACCGGAACTAACAACGACACATGAAAAGGTCCCTTCGCCAATCTAGAAATCATGTCCTATCATCTCTAACAAAAAAAAACAAACAAACAAACAAACAAAAAAAAAAAAAAACATCATTAATAAAGTTGAAAACGTAAATTTAAGCAAAGAAATTTTGGATTAAACCCAGATCGACTTCGTGAAAATTCAATATGGATACTGTGGACACTGAGGACATACTGAGAGGCACTGAGGTTTACTCTGTTGGTACTGAGGGGGTACTGAGATATACTTAGGTGCCTTGAGGGAACTGAGCTGATACTGAGTAGCCCTGAGGTTTAAAACCGTGGCTACTGAGGTAATCCTGAGTGACACTGAGGCTATTTGTTTCAAAAATTACTATTTTCTTTTGAGTTTTATTGTAATATAATGGTCAAATTTCTTTATTTTAAACTCTCCTCAAATCAAAATGTGTAGATACAAGTACATGTGTATTTTTAAACCTAATGTCAACAATTAAACTGGAATTGTTTTTGCTTCTCATTCAATGAATTAAATAAATTATTTGCATTTGGAATTTTAAAGGGATATTTAATTAAGTGTTCTATGCATATATTTTTTGAAATATGATATCAGATTTATTTGTCTTTGATATCAACCAATTAGTTAATTATTTGTGAAATTTCTTTTTTTTTTTAAATTTATTTAACCAATATTAAACATCATGATAAATAGTTTGTATTGTCCAATAATTCTCGATCCACACCTGAATGTTTAGAGTGAGTTACGATTCTTCTGTGCAAATAGAGGAGTCCTTAATGTCAGGATAATGGTAATGTTTCAAACATATTCTATTGCACGGCACACATAAAAATTTTGATGAACATGTTGCAACCTTTCCTTGTAAAACATAATGTCAGCTAAAAGTTACAACGATTCTCAAACATCTTTTACTTGAAAGTTGTTCGTTTCTGATGATCAATATCATAAAAATAAATAATAAATAGATAAAATATTATTAAATGAATAAATAAATAATTAAAGCAAAAACTTTTTAGATGATCTTTAATTAATTAAAGCAGATATATATAGAGAAATAAAGCGGTGATGTGTTACAACTTAACTTAACAACTTATTAAAATAAATTTTACTGTAGATTTGAATTATATGAAATAGATGTATTTTGGCTGATATTAATCATTTATTGCATATTTTTAATGCTATTACTATTATCAATATTTAAGCTGTTGGTGCGACATCTTAAAAAGAAATATTTCGAATTTCAAAATCATATCCCATATCTCATTGCATTGTCATGTTGTAAATTTACCGGGTCAATAAGTAAAAGTAGCTGTCACTTTGTAAATTTTGTATTTACTGTCACTCGGTTAATTCAAAATTTTACAACATGCATGAAAACATTTGAAAAAAGTTTTTTTTTTTACCTATCGCGAATTATAAAAATTATTTTGAAAATGAACATGGGGGATAACTGAAAGTTTTGTTATATGTGCTTGTTATTAATTAAAATGAACACCGACAGCAGTAAATAATACCGGTAGGTTTTGTTTTATGCTTAGGTGATATTTTGTAAGAAAAAGTTTGCCGATTGTTTCAGCACACACGCAAATGAAAGTTGAAGAAAGTAGTTAGAATCGTTAAAGGAATTAAGATATTCAAAGTTTTAAGTTTGGGATCTATATGTAAAACACATGGCGCTAAAATTGTAATAACATGTAGTTATATAATATCAAATCATGCAATCTTCGATGTTTGGAAAACAATTGATCTGTTAATCAGACTGATGGCAAGTATACTTAAATTATATAACCCTCGCTTGATTTACCAGCCTGAGGAACTTATCATTGTCATAGCTGCGTATACATGTTTTCTTGGTGATAATGCAAAAATAAGACATTAAATACAGTAAATGAAAATAAATTATAACTCCGTTTAAAATCCATTTTTTGTTTTATTTTGACTGGTTCTAATTATCCTACAGTATTTTTTCAACTGTAATTAGGTCTTACTGCCCATCTGTTATAATACTGTACATTACATATAATAGTCACGAATGATTCAGTAGACGTTATAAGCTTTAGAATCTTGTATCCTTTCATTTTGAAAAATAACTAATACCTCTGCATTAAAAAAACTCAAGCCATATACTATGAACGTTATTAAAAAATACAGCTTTATCGGAACAATTGTTTAGTGTATAGTAGTGTACAATTAACAGTGTTCCTTTAAAAGATGATTTTTATTTAACACAGCAGCGTATTCAAATACTATGAATATGAATATTGTACACAATCGGAAGCGCATTGAAGTTCTACGCAGACGCTGACAAACGGCAGCGCTGTGAAGTACTACACAAACGGAAGCGCTGTGAATTACACAATGCGGTAGCGAGAAAATAAGACAATAGGTGTCACTGTTGTATATATACAGAAGAGCACTTGCCGGATATCACAAGCAGTCAGTTACGCAATGTTGACGTGACAGGTAGACTCAGAACAACCCCCTCTTTTTAAATTTTCCCTCACACATTACAGAAAATCATTTAAAACACAAAAAATCTAAATTAAATTTGCGATACATTAATATTTTTTTTTTCTCGATAATCCAAGTTGGGAGTTTCAAGATAAAATCTATTTTTTTTTTTTTTTTTTTTGAACAACTGGTTTAGTTTTAGTTTTATCTCCACTAATCCGATCAGTTATAAACAAATATCTAAAATACAGTGTGCTTGATTAATTAGACGTTTTCAGTTAGCGATACACATTATCCAACCTCTCAGGGTCCCCTTTCAGAATAAAGAAATCAACTGAAATAATCAGAAAGAAAGAAAAACAAAATATATTTGAAAATTCATTTTGATGAAAATGGAGAATATTTAATGTTTAACTTTGATTTCCATAAAGCAAGAAATAAGTACCAGTTTTCTTAGACAGATAATATGTAAAATTCAATGTTTTCAGATCTGATCTGCAATAATTTCTTTACAATATACTTTACACTTTTGTTAATATGACAGCTGCAATGTTTCCGTTTTCTTAACAGAGCTTTCTAAATATCCTGTTATTGCAATAGTCATAATAATAAACATGTCACCATAAGGAAAAAAGAAGAAAAAAAAAGAACACGAGGCTTGTATTGCCTTTCATGTTAAATCAAGTATACAGTATAATTAAGTGTTTGGAATTAATGTGTTGTATTTATGAATTTCTCTTCAACATCGTTTACATGTACCATGTACTTAAAAAATACGGCAAAATTTTAGTAAATTTATTTTCTCTCCATTCAGGAAAGGTCGTGTGATTCGCTGTTCTATACGGTCGGATGTCTCCGTAAATTTCAGACATCGGGAACGAGCATCAAAATACTTTATTTTCAGCAATGGTTTTGTTTAGAATGTTAACAGGCGACAGTTAATGGCACATCAACTTTTTTTTCTAAGTGGTTACTGTCACAGATAGTAGTACTTATTCTTGAACTAGTATGTAATATCGGTATATGGACAGTTTAATGGAAATAGAAAACCATGTAGTATAAGAATGACAAAACAATTAGAAAATACATATTATATAGTAGTTTCATGCAGTCCTACATGTATAACCACCTGGGATTCACGACACTTTTCACTAAAAGACTGGAAAGGAAATAAGCATGTCACCGTAAAAGTAATTTTTTTTATGGCCAGGTTATTGACAAATATTGCTGCTTTTTAAAATAATATTTATTTATTTAGATAAAATGGTTCTCGAAAATAAATGAATAATAAGTGGTAATTTAAGATAAAGATGTCCCTGTACATCTGTATATTTCAGTTAGTAAGTAAACAAGCACCTAATTCCATGCTTGCGGACAACCACGTGTTAAACATGTTAAAGCCAGGTATGCATGTAACCTTGATATGTTCTAATTCATGCCGATGAAATAAGTAAAGAAAATCATGTACATGTATGTAAAGCATAAATATATTGTTTTATTTTTGACAGTTCCCTATTATCTACACTGTAACTGGCCTTATTGAGAGGTATCTAGAAACCACACTGTTATATTTGATTTCCGTATCACGTTCAATTTTTACATTGTACAGAGTGGTAGAAGGAAAATATTCAAATTCTGTGACATCTCTACAAAGTAACAAATGAATTAATTGACCGTAAGAAGTAACGCGCATACATTTACATGTAAGTTGTATATGTTGTTTATTATATCACATAAAACATAATAAAATGACTACCGGTATTATACAGTGAAGTGGGGGGGGGGGGGGGGGCTGCATGATTGACGGGTCTGCATACAGTGTATAACATGCGCGGCCTAATAAAAGTTTAATGCACAAAGATATTTCTTATTCACAAAAAAATTACGTTACACGTATCAATTTTAACATGTGTAACAGTCGATGAGAAACAGTGAAGAATTATCATGTACATTCACATGCACAGCCCGACTTTAATACATGTAGAGCCTTTTGGTCATCGATCTGTCATATATTTACAGGCTCCTTTAATTGGCCAATGCTTTAAAAAAAATTCTGTATCTATCCGTTTTATGCATAATTGTCACAGAAATACTAACGACGATGGGAGTTTGCCATTAATTCAAGTGTCTACCCTTCAATTAATTAATTACATGTATAATGCTGACAATCTAATGCAAGCCAATGTGTACGTAGTGCTAAGGAGGGGGAAGGGGGGTATTTTCCTGATAATGTTCATAAACTGGAAACCCATTTTCTTAACTGTGATGAAGGAATTAAATCTTGCATGTACGGAATTGCGATGTACACTGTGCATGTATCTGTCAATTTACATTTGTTCATTTTCTGTTTATCATGCTGGAATTATCATTTTTACGTTGATGTACATGTATATATTTCATGCCTCTTATGATAGAGATGCTATAATAAGTTTTACTAAAGGTATTCAACGCTTCAATTTCCAGTATTTCTTTTTCATGCAAAGGTGAGAACAGTTTCATAAGATGTGAGAAATAAAAAAAGCATAGATTAAATGCATTTTGGCAAAGATCACAGACGTAGTTGCAAGTTAAATCATGCACCCCCCCCCCACACACACACACACAAACCCGTCTTTCTCTCATGAGATAAATCATTTTAATTTATACTAAATTAAAGAATTGATGAATTTAAATATAATGCCATCAGGCTGATTTTAAACTTTCTGATCATTTATAAATATTCTGTCAGGGCATTGATCCTTGCTATCTGTGTGATTGTTTTTTCTTGGGTAGTTTCACTTGACTTCAGTTTTGAACATTTAAAGTACGTGTCTGCGTGCGTAATTTTTATTAAAATGAATCTTCCTAAGCATTCTAATTCTATATACCCACAAATATTTCGTTTAATTGTGGATTTTTTTTTTCTCTATTTAATCTTTTAATTATTGAATATTGCAGTCATCTTATAAAATATCATTGTAGGAAAATTAAAAACGACTATGAACTTCACAATGCCTCAAATCGCCTAAAATTGACAGGTAGGATCAATTCAGTGAAATGGCTACCTCGGAAGTCAACTTGTAAATTCTGTGTACACTCTGAATTTCTATGTTGCGTAATTATATGTAAATAACCTCTGTCTTTGTGTATTTTAGGCGACACCTATATATCCCTTTCCCTGCTACCGTGCATCACTGACTGTCCGTTAGCTTATTTCCGGCTGCGTTCGGCACCCGGAAAGAATTAAACTACTTTAGTTAACTCATTACTTTACTTTAATCTTTGTCCCCAACTTTCAGCGCCCTTATAATGAAGCTGCTTAAATCATTGTTTTCATTATAAAAAGGAATTTTAGTAGAAGTATTTTTAAATCATTTGTATAATTTTATGCCGAAGAAACATTTAAATTTTACGCAAACTTTGAATGCAAATTATCAAGTAAATCAGATTTGTTGTAATTACGATAACTTACATCCCCCCTCCGAGACCTTTTACTATATAATAATTTTACTGGAAAAGATTTTTTAAATTAAAACCTAACTGAAACATGATATTGGATAGTGTTAAACAATTTTCATGCTATTATTGTGATATGTAGATGCCATGTTATTACCATTCACATACCCAGCACTTTAGATATTTTGTAACACTTGTCACTCAAAATAGAAGCCATGTTAAAATATTATTTTTTAAGTGTGCACAAAAGTGCATTAGTTTTTTTGGTAGCTGCTTACTTCTTTTATTTCTTGACATTGAATCCCTTTTCACAATTTCAGATTTTATTTAAAATTTCATGATAACAATCCTCTACATTTTCTTGAATATTTTTTGTTCGCTGCATTTTATTTCCGGGATTTTACACTGCTTTTACGGCAATTGTTATTTTCATTTATGACAAATTGTACCTTTCCGGAAATTTATGTGGGAATAATTTTTAACAAAAAGTAAATATTACCTTAAAAAAATAATTTTACACTTATTTTAAACCATGTTTTCCGAATAAAAATATTACAATACACGGTATATAAATGCAGCCTAATTAAAGGTTTTGCTTGAGTTAAATAAACACACGGTTTTCCCCAGCTAAACTCAATGTCAACCGAATAACATGTATATGTCAAAATTATATTGGATATTGATGATTTAGTCTATAAAGTCTTTTATTCTGCTTTTATTGCCAGGAAGGTACTTTATAATCAAAGTCGGAAAAATTAACTTTAAAATGTCGGAAATGAAACCATTAATATTTTAGAGGATTCATTTCATTTTTTCACTTTAAGTATTCAGATACTTCTGGCTCTTCTGAAGAATAGATATTCAAATCACATGTAATACAATTCCTCTATGTTTAATAAGCTCTACTTATTTCTGCATAGAAATGCAAAACCTAGACATGGTTAAATCACTTGATTCTTAATAATTGATGTTTTTATTTAAGGAAATTATTATTTTCAATAGTCTACTTAAATCTAAATTGAAATAATACTACAACACAATCTTATTAAAAAAAAAACCAAAGACCTCAGAGTGTCTCAGGATTACCTCAGTAGCCACAGTATTAAACCTCAGGGCTACTCAGTATCAGCTCATTGTCCTCAGAGCCACCTCAGTACCCCCTCAGTACCAACAGAGTAAACTTCAGTGCCTCTCAGTATGTCCTCAGTGTCCACAGTGAAAACCTCAGTGCTACTCAGGACTACCTCAGTTTACTCAGTACCAGGCTCAGTACCACTCAGGGTTTTCTCAGTACAACTCAGTACTTCCTCAGGGTTTTGTTAGATTCTCAGTGCTTTTTAGTTACAGTAGTGTAATGTAAGTAGTCTTTGAAAACAAAACATAGTGTTGGGTGTGCTTCAAAGTAACTCAGGCTTCAAAGGTTTAACATTTGGAGGAATTTCAAATAAGATCACATGACTTTATCAGCAACATGGTAGAACACCACTGACGTCCGTGGTTAGTGTGCTAGGAACAAGCCACCCGAGGAGCTCCGAGTGCCGACCTACTCGTCGGAGTTTACAAAGACAGCCGCCATTTTGGACCCGCTTCAAATTTTAAAATGCGAATATCTAGAGTTTGGATTTATCAAATTTTTAATAAATTACGTATTAAGCCTTTTTGGAAATGTCTCTATTAACCCTACTAATATCAAAGAAAAATATTGAAAAACAAAAAAATTAGAAAATTCTACTTTTTAAATTCCCAACCAGTAACGACCGGAAGTACCGACGACGTGGGAAAAGTCACGTCCCGGCTAGGGTTTATCACGATATATATTCCCTGAATGTTTCACATTGATATCTTTTACCGTTCTTGAGATTATCCTTGGACAAAATGTCTTTTTAAATTCAGAAAATGGTCCGTAACTTGGCACCGGAAGTGATTTTCCAAAAAATCTCTCGGATAAAATAACTTCAGATTACAACACATTGTTTCTGCAAATTTCATTAAAATCCATCCAGTAGTCTTTGAGAAATCGCGTGCACAAAATTAGATTGGGCGGAAAAATAATAATAACTAGAAACTCATTGCGAGCAATGAGAGGTCTTCCGTCCGATTTTGAAAATAAAAGTGTAAATTCAAGCTGAAAAAGTGACACTCTGGAGATTTAACCCTAGTCGTCAGCGTGAGAATCCAACGTGCTAACCATTACGTCAACTCCCACTTCAAAGTGAAATTGAATATCAAGAGTTTGGATTTATCAATTCGAAAACAAATTATATATTTAGTATTTTGAAAGGAGGCTCTCTTAACCCTACAAATATTACAGAAAAATATTGAAGTTGAAAAAATCGATTTTATAAATTCCCTTCTGGAAGCGACACGAACTAACGATGACGCATGAAAAGGTCCCTTCGCCAATCTAGAAATCATGCTCTATCATCTCTGACCAAAAAAAAAAAAAACAAACACTCAACATCATTTATGAAGTTGAACACGTAAATTTAAGCAAACAAATTTGGGAGTAGACCCAGATCGCCTTCGTGAAAATTCAATATGGAAGTCACTACACCAGCGCGATATTACCAGCTCAATGTTTACTTTGTATCATTGCCTGAAGTAACGAGAGTCAGGGAGGTTAAAGTTTTTTAAATATAGTGCGGAATTATAGAATGAGAGCTAGCTAGCCAAATTTTGTGCAAGCAGATTCACACCAGAATTTGTTACTTGAGTTTAAACAATAACAAATAATCTATTACTGATGAACTGATGCTACTGTTCACTTCCTTTATTATTTGTGTATTCAACTTTTTATTCCATGCAATTCCATATACCTGTATTTCATACAAACGTGTCCGTGTAATCTTTTTCTGCACTTCTGCAGCAGACCATTTTTCTACTATGAAAGAAGAATCACGATACATTACGTCACGAGTAAATCTTCGCGCCTTTTCTTTGAAATGTATGTTCTATTGAATGGTCTCCGTTCTCATATATATTATTGTATGTACCGTACAAATTACTCATTTTATTGCATTTGGAGGTCAGAGTATTTATGTTTTCAAAGACAGAATATCCATTTCATAATCTGCCAGATCCAACAATTCCTTCATATTCCATTGATCCTAATGGTAGTTTCGTTCAACAAGACGCTCGGATGTCTCCGTAAACTCCAACCTGCCAATCGGCAATCCTCGACTGACTCCGCTACACTCCATACAAACCTCGGAAGTGATTGGTGGAGAAATATGCATCAAATCGATTACATTTTTCCACCGGAAACTGCATTGTAACTCATTTCATATTTTACTCTGCATAAAGTTCTTCAAACATTTTTTTTCTCTTGTCTAATTCTTCCTTGTACATTGTTTTTGATCACAACATAATGTAAGTAGTCTTTGAAAGCAAAACATAGTGTTGGGTGTGCTTGAAAGTAACGCAGACTTCAACGGTATAACATTTGGATGAATTTCAAATAAGATCACATGACTGTATCAGCAACATGGTAGAACACCATTGACGTCCGAGGTTAGTGTGCGAGGAACGAGCCAACCGAGGAGCTCCGAGTGCCGACCTGCTCGTCGGAGTTTACAAAGACAGCTACCATTTTGGACTCGCTTCAAATTTTAAAATGCGAATATCTAGAGTTTGGATTTATCAATTTTTAAACAAGTTATATATCAAGCCTTTTTGGAAATACCTCTATTAACCCTACTAATATCAAAGAAAAATATTGAAAAACAAAAAAGTTAGAAAATTCTACTTTTTAAAATCGAATCCAGTGAGACCGGAAGTCCCGACGACGAACGAAAAGTCATTACCGGCTAGGATTTATCACGATTTATAATCCCTGAAAGTTGCAAATTGATATCCTTTACCGTTCTTGAGATTATCCGCGGACAAAATGTCTTTTTAAATTCAGAAAATGGTCTGTAACATGGCACCGGAAGTGATTTTTCAAAAAATCTCTCGGTAAAATAATTTCAGATTACAACACATTGTTCCTGCAAATCTCATTAAAATCCATTCAGAAGTCTCTGAGAAATGGTGTGCACAAAATTAGATTGGTCAGAAAAATAATAATAACTAGAAACTTATTGCGAGCAATGAGAGGTCTTCCGTCCAATTCTGAAAGTAAAAACGAAAATTCAAGCTGAAAAAGAGATAAAAAAAATATCAGATACTCTGGAAATTTAACCCTGGTCGTCAGCGTGAAAATCCAACTAGCTAACGTTAACCATTCATTTTTTACATCACTTCCGGTCACGACCGGAAGTAACGGCGATACAAGATTTTCTCACAATTCATATAACTGATGACTGACCATCAGTCCTGAAAGCTTTAGACTTCAGTCGTTTTTTGTTGCCGAGCAATATTGTGAGATCAAATTCTAATTTTGAGGACAGGTAAACACGAGACCGGAAGTGAATTTTATAAAAATCTTTGACTTTTCTCTAGACATTTGCAGTATATACAACATACATAAAGTCATTTCAAGTACTTTATCAATGAGCAATATTTATGAGAAAGTTAAATATCAAAGTAAAGTAGTTTATCTCCTAAAACCGGAAGTTGACGTTTTTGTTTCCGGTGGAATCTAACATATTTCATAACAGCGAAAGAGATGCAAAAAAGTGATGCAAGCATTAATTTAAAAAAGAAAAGTTAATTTTCTTTTAGATTTCTTTGATCACTTACTGTGACAAGCGGAAGTGACGACTGACGAGTTTAACCCAAATGGTTTTGCCTACTCCTCAAGGTCTATTACTCATAAAAGTTTGGTGTTTTAATCTTTTACCTGGTTTTGAGATCTCGCTCAAACAACTTCACATTTTGAGGACACAAAAACATACGACCGGAAGTAAATTTTTTAAAGATATTTACGATCGCTCTGAACCCAAATGGTTTTGCCTACATCTTAAGGTCTGTTGCTCATATAAGTTTGGTGTCTTAATTTCTCACCGTTTCCGAGATCTTGCTCAGAGAACTTCTCATTTTGAGGACAGTAAAACACGCGACCGGAAGTGAATTTTACAAAGATATTTGATGTTACTGTAGATATCTGCAGTTTGAATAACATATTTAAAATTCATTTCAAATACTTTATCTACAAAGGATATTAATGGGAAAGAAAAATACTAAAATTATGTAGTTTTTCTCTTATAACCGGAAGTTGACGTTTTTGTTTCTGATGGGACCAACATATTTCGAAACTACAAAAGAGATGCAATAATGTGATGTACGTATTGATTTAAAAAAAGAAAGTTGAAATTTTGTGATTTCTTTGATCACTTCCGTAAACGACCGGAAGTGCCGACGACGAACGAAAATGTTATTCCACAAATTTAGAGGTCACGTTCTATGCTCTCCAATAAGTCTCCAGTTCATATCTTTAGCCATTCTTGAGAACACTCGCAGACAAAATTTCATTTTAAAATCAGGAAATTGCCCGTAACTTGGAACCAAAATGGAATTTTCCAAATTTTCCTTGTGTTGAAACAAGTTCATACAATGACTAATTTTTCCTGAAAGTTTCACGGAAAACCACTGAATAGTTTTCGAGAAAACGCCTGCACAAAATTTGGTCAAAAAAAATAAGAAGAAGAAGAACAAAAAACAGTAGAATCACTATAAGGTCTTCCGTGAAAACGGAAGACCTTAATAATAAGAAACAGTAGAATCACTATAAGGTCTTCCGTGGAGACGGAAGACCTTAATAATAAGAAGAAGAAACAGTAGAATCACTATAAGGTCTTCCGTGAAGACGGAAGACCTTAATAATCATAAAATCATTATATCACAGAAATTATTAATCACAAAACATAATTTTCCCTGAGGCATTATCTTTCAAAAAGCATATGGTAACTCTTGAAATTTCAGTTATTTTGATCTTGATCGACGACTTATTTCTTGTGACGTAGCAGTGACGTTGCGGTCTAACAATTCTTATTTTGGACTGACAAACCGGTCAACAATGAAATTGTTAAATCGTTGCATTAATATTTTCTTTATTGGAATTTTTGTTTGTAATAAATATATAGAAAGATATTTATAAAGGTAAAACAATGTTATTTTATTATGCATCCCACCCCCCCCCCCCTCTTCGAAGAAGGGAGGGCATATTGCTTTGCCGCTGTCTGTCGGTATGTCGGTATACCAAGTTTCCAATTATATGCAGTTTCCATTCATTTTCTTTGCAGAAGTTGCACATACTGAAATGAAATTTGGTATACAGATTTATCATAAAAATCTCTAGGTCAAGTTCTGTTTTGGGAACGATTGAGTAATTTTGAGAGACCTATGCCCCTTGGACTTAGATTCATTCCAATTATTTGCAGTTGACCTTAACCTTTTTAGCATGTATGTCCAGGGGGAGGGGGGGCACAAATACCTCTTTTTATTGTTGTTTTGATCAATATGATGGTTTAGCTATTCGAGGAGTACAAAATTTACTTAGTCCGAAAGGTGCTGAAACATCAAACTGACTAAAAAACAGTATTATTTGTTTTATTGTATAAAAAAAAATTATACAGGATAGAAGTGGGATTAAATCCAAGTAGAAAAAACAATAAATGTTATATTGACCTGAAGGTGATGTGCAGGTTAATGTAACTCTACATAACTGATTGTAACTATCTGCACGTTCTTGATCTCTTTATTAGTTCATTGTAGAAAAAGACATATGTTATATTCACTTTGAAGGTTTCGTATAACAATCATAAATTTAATCAGCTTTTACATATTTCCTTTTCTTACTTTTTTCACTTTGAATATCTCAGTTAACCGACTACATTATGTAGTATTAAAGAATACATCTTCAATATTTTAACACAGGTTTTACACGATACCTTTCAGAGTTTCCATTTCCAGTGGAAAACGATACTGGTAGGAATAATAGTTTATTTCTTCGTTTTAGTCCCCTACCGGTGAAACAGGAGGGGACTATAGGTTTTTTAAATTCAATCTTTATGCTTTATGTGTGTGTACATGTCTGGTTTACATTACATTTTTATACATATAATTAAACTTCATAATAATGTATTTCTTTATCTTTAAGTTGATTCCGTTACCACAGAGAGGAATGAAGAACCAACGATTGTAAATCACATGCAGTACTTTTGTATGTAGAATGTCACGATTAAAAACAATGTATCTGCACTTTTTAAACAAGATATATTAATCTTGTGAATAACAGATACTTACGCGAAAACAAATCTTGGTGTACTCTGGAATTAATTGCGATGTATTCCTTATTTTTTATCAGTGGTTGCGGGGCTTGGCGCTGTGACCCTCGTCGTCGTTATCGTGACAATCGTCTTAGTCAAAATAAGGTTTGTAGTAATTTCGATGATATTAGTTAAAAAGATTCTAAAAAATGGGTAGGTTAGTATAGGAAATCTTTTGAACTGTCGGATTCGATATTATTTAATTTTGTATTCTAAAAGATTTTGATTTGATTTGCCGTGTTTAATATCAAGATATTTCTCTTTAGGATCTGTAAAAGGGGCTCGCTTTATAAGTATGATTATTTTAGAACCTTCCTTTCTGACCTTCAGAAATTTAAGAAATTCTTTTACCTTTATTTCCTCTTAAATCTTGTACTTAGAAGCATCGTCTTTATAACATTCTTTAAAAAGGAAATGAAAAGTTCACTTTCAAAAATATGACTTTTTTTCCAACGGAAAAATTAAAGTATTACACTAATGAACATGGAATAAATATTAATATTCTATATTGATTTTGTAATTTAATAATTCATAATGCATTTAGATCATGCAAAGCATTTCTCTTTAAGAAAAGGCAGGAAAGAGTCAATACGGCTTCAGAGATCTACAGAGGCAGAGAATGTCCCATACGAATCATCGTTGACCATTTCTGGTGGCATATACCTCGATCCTGACTACGAAACTGTAGAAGAGCACAACGAGGGCTACGAATATTTGCATGAATCAAAACAAGGATATAGTGATCCTCGTTGCCTTTCTGAAATCAATAGTACCGGAGCATACATAGAACCTAACAATGCTGACGGATCTTATTTAAATGCAATGCATGTCACTCCTGTTAATGATTATTACTGTAATGTTCACCCATACCTGGATTTGGTTTGTACCCCGTCCAGAATAGATAATACAGAATTATTCGATACTGAAAATCTTAAAAGCACTGGAACCGTTTCGGTAGAGTCGGTAGATGAGACAATTAATGAACTGTATACAATGCATAACAAAGAATCAGTTGATACTGAAAATATAAAAAACCCTTAAACATTTTCTGTAGATATGGTAGTTGACACAACCAGTGACCGGTTGACAATAGTTTACATAGATATATACGATACTAAAACGCTTGAAAATCAAGAAATCAATTCGCCAGTAAAGTAGGCAAAATATTAAAAATCAGCACGAGTTTACATTAAGAAGAAATACTAGTATAATGAAATATGAAGATAAAACAGTAATCAGTCTCAAATTCAATTGGAAAAACACAAAATTGGAGCAAAAAAACACGGACCTCTATACATCAGAGATGGGATCAGGTGGAGGAGTGAGCATCCCCTGCCAACCTCTCACTTCCACCGGGTGCTCCTTGTCATGATCGGGAAAAAAAGGGAAAAACCAATCGACAATTCAGTGTGTAAATAATGGTGTATTGGCTCTCTGTATTGTTTTAATTGATGCTGCAGAATGATTTTTGTTCCTTACCTTCACATTTCATTGTATGACTTAGTTTGGATATGAGAAATGTCTTCATTTCATTTTTATTAATCTTAAATCTAGGAGCTCTCAGATGAATTATGAAATAATGGCTTCAAAAGCATATATGTATTTTCAAATTTTCATATATGCCTTCACTTAATTGGCTTTTGTTTAAGATGATAGAATTAAAATCATGCCCAAAATGTTTGTTGATAATTGTGAAAATATTTAATGATTTTATTCAAAAAATAATACATGTACACTAGCAATTTTTAAATCATGTTTTCGAAAATAAATTAATTAATTATTACTAGTATTCAAGTTTAGCGTGTCAGATATTTAGGATAGTTTCCATCCCGAAATTAAAGTTCAGTGTATTCATGTCACTGGCGTTTCTATTTTGGTATATTATTTTGTTTTTTGATGTAGCTTTTTCTTCATGTCCTT
This sequence comes from Saccostrea echinata, assembly GCF_033153115.1. Classification (NCBI taxonomy): domain Eukaryota; kingdom Metazoa; phylum Mollusca; class Bivalvia; order Ostreida; family Ostreidae; genus Saccostrea; species Saccostrea echinata. Next base: position 4,039,206 of record NW_026889761.1, read on the forward strand.
TTCGTGTGACAGATCCTCATATTTCTGCCGGAGAAGAAGTTTCATTTTTTTATATCTTTAAATCTTTGTCCTTATTTCTTCAACATTTTGTTTTATCTGATCGTGTATTGCTCCTGATTGACTTGTTTGTTTTGTTATAATCCTCAATTTTTGCTTTTTATTCTGTATTTTCCAGAGTAAGTTCAAAATTTTGTTTCTGCAGTGTCAAAGATATTTTTCTTATAAAAAGTTTTATCTGTCTCATTTAAAATGTACACATTTATTATTACTCGACCGATTTTTATTGTCATCTATTGTAGAACGTAAGCATTTTAATTCCTCATTAAGTCTCGTATTCTCCACGTCCATTTTTCTCTACCTTGTTTCCAAAGCATCAATTTTTTTGTTAAATCATCAAGCCTTTTAATCCCACTTTCTGTAATGCTTCTGTTGTCTATGGCACCCATTGATATTTTCTAAACGTTCTGAACTACTGAAAGGTGAACGAAGCTTTCCTGGTTGAGAATATCCCTAAGAACACTAGACAATTTTTCTGATGTGGTATCCGATAAGGACTGGGAATTGTCCGTTACATTATTCCCAATGAGAGAAGGAAGGCAAGCAATCCCCTCTAGAGAGATCAAAACATCAACTAATAGCAACTAATACGATCACGCAGTAGTCTTAATTCACATATTTCTCATATTTATATAGGCGATTGTGTTACATATTGAAGGGTAGAATAAGTAAGCCCCAAGTATCCGGAGTAAAACACTCATGTTCAATTATCTAGGGGTGCACATTTAGATTAGGCAATGAAAACAATCAATGTCAAGAGGAATAAGTGGGCATCATTTCCGTATTTTTGTGCTACATTGTTCGGAGGGTAACTTAAACAAAATTCTTAAAAGGCATAGCCTCATTTGCAATGTTGTTTTGTTTTGAAATTTTAAATTTCCCAATTTGTCTTTAAAAATAATCAAATGATTTTAACGTGATAATACTCAATATTAAATTATAACAGCGTTCTTCCAAACCTTTCATTTAACACCTATGTTTTAAAAATGAAAATTAGCTATGTTATTGTTTTATGTTTGATCATTTTCGAGATCAAAGTTTACAAGTTTAGAATATTGTTAATCATGAAATACTATCAACACTTTTGATGAATATAAACTTTATATCGTGTCTAAGACCATTTAAGAATTCAAACATATTACACTCCTTTCACATGGGACCCGTTACAAAATGCAGCTGATTCCTGTATGAAGAATTGAATTCGACAATTTCCTGTTACCTTTCATAGAATAAGACCGCGGAACATTAATTGGCAAAATTGGAAATATGCAGCTTACGTCATTTCCATCTGTTACGGTCAAAATATTTAATGAGACAATGAAATGGGAGGGTACAATTCGACAAGGACATCCGAGAAAACATTGGATTGAAATTCTAGTTTCAAATTCATTTTCAATCCACCTCAGCTACTCTAAAACTCACGGTGTTACTGATTTACCCAGAAGACAAATAATTTCAATTTCGGAATAGTTTGAAATTCATATAAATTAGAATTTTCTGTCCAGTGTTTTTAAAGAAATATAAAGGAACAAATATTTTATTTCTGTTTGGTATGTGTATATATGTGCCGGGGGGGGGGGGGGGGTGTTAAAAGATCTTGGAAATAAATAAGATAATTTTCTTTTAGTTTGCACAACCCCTCCCTGATTTTGTTTCTCAAACATTTTTCAGTGAAGGCAAAACTAAAAAAAAAATAAGCTCTTGTCATCCTAGAAATAAATACATTCTGTCATGTGAAGAATGATTTTTGACAGCCCCCCCCCCTCTTCTAGAGCAAATGGCCGTCCCCTGAAAAATTATTCCCGCCTTCTATTACTTTTACGTGTTCTTAAAATTACAGGTTAAAAAATCAAATAAATATGAATTTCAAACAACGTGTATTTGGGAATTGAACTTAGTCTTTTAGATTATACACCCACACTTTAGGTTTGAAAACAGCTCAGGTGGATTGAAAAAGAATTTCAAACTAGAATTTCAATCCAATGTTTTCTCCGACGACCGTGTCGAATTGTACCCGCCCATTTCATTGTCCATCATTAAACATTTGAATGTAACAGATGGAAATGACGTAAGCTGCATATTTCCAATTTTGTGAATTAATGTTCTGTCGTCTTATAAAATTTGTAAAGAAACAAATCTTTCACTATTTAACGGCGAAGTTTGGTAGGGATACTATGAGTGATCCAACATCTAACCACTGAAGGGATCTGGACAGATGAGATTCATGTTGTGCATTTCCAAATGAGGACTTTAAAACAAATCAGTGTCTAACGTAGAACCTACATCGAATGACGTCATACATTAGTGAATGATTCCAAGATTTTCTCAGGTAATGAAAATACACAACTGTGATTAAGTGAATGCCATGCAACTAATTTGAAGGAATGCAAAGTTGCTAAGAAATCCTCAGTTGATAAATCTTAATAGTACAACAACTTGATAATATATCGTCTGAGTTATAAATCTATTAAAAATTGTGTTTAATGTTTGTAATATCTATAATGAAATGATATGTATTGATTTTCATAATTATTTGTTTATTATGCATATGAATTTTAATGGTTCGTGTATAATAATTATATTTCGCTAAAATATTTATTCTTTAAATAGAAAACTATAGTTTTGATAAATATTCACAATTAAAATTTGAAAGCAACACCAATATTTATTTAATCGTTAAATCCTGTGTAAGTGCAAAAAGGTCAACAGAAGTATTATTGATCAAAATAATTTCTCTAATCTTTGCAGGGAAAGGTATAAATCAATTAATCAATTTTTGTATTTATTTGGGTATGTTCTTCATCATATTAAAGATTGAAACCACTGTCACAAAGACTTATGATAAATATTTACAAATTTTGGGTTGTTTTTTGTTTGTTTGTTGTTTAACGTTCCCCTCGAGAATTTTTCACTCATTTGGAGACGCCACCACTTGCCAATGGAGGGCTGCAAATTTATACCTATACTCGGCACACAGGGCCATTGAGCAGTGAGATATCTTTTTCGTGCCAACACCTACTGCGACACAAGACCTCGGTTAATATGGTCTTTTCCGGTTTATAAGTCCCGCAGTGGATTCGAACCTGCGACGTAGGGAGCAGCTCCTTACTCCGCGACTCTCGAGCAGACGCTCTAACCACTGCCAATGACTAAAAAATTCTTTGAAAAAAAAAAATATTGAGCGCATTTGCCTATATTTTTTGATCTGTATATTTGATCTTTTATGTCAACTGAAAAAAAGAAATAATTCAATTTAAATAATATTTCTAAATATTGTTCAGTTAATAAAGTCTATCAACAAAGATATACGAAGAAGTATTTTTGTGATTTATACATTCTATACTTATGACCATGTTCCCCTAAAATTGGCCGAAAATTATAGTCGCAATGTGTTATTATTATTCCAAGATGAAACGGCTGCACTACATTTAATAACAAGGAAACGTTCCATATAGTTTAAACTGATAAATAAGTGAGTGCTAAATAAACATATTTAAAAGTTTGAAATCCTGTGACAAAGACTTTTCCGACATAGGTTCTACCTTAAGAACCCAATGAAAGTACAAAAGTATGAAGTCATTACCAACGTTAAGAATCAGGGAGGGAAAACTAATCTTGCAACCCCAGCACTGGGCATCTGATCCCTTCAATGGTTATATGTCTCACAGAATCCCTACCAAACTTCGCCTTTCACCAAAATACTACTCGTGTAGCTGGGGGATTTTGTTACATTTTTGCATTTGTTTATTTGCAGTCTTTAATAAGTTGCATGTTTTAGTCTTTGAGAGCAGAACAGCACTTTATTAAAACTTTACGAATTAGCTAGTGGCTTAAATTCCACAATTTCTGTAGGTTGTTTGTTAACTGTAAATTGTAAATATGTTATTGAAAATTATTTTATTTTATGTTTAATGGAAATCACTTTATAAATCAAATATACAAGTGTTAAAGCTATTATGATATTGAGTTAATACGTTATGATACACATTAATAAGTGAGAGAATATTTTATGATTGTTGTTTCTTATTATTATATGAACACTTGAGTATTCTAAGGTCTCGTGTGTTTAATTTGCACGGGCATATGTATATGTATTTATTCATCCATTCCTTTATCTGCTGATTGACTTATAAATAAATCTATCTGAACTGGCAGCCCGTGTTGTTGTTTTTTTATTCACAACCAAGATTTACATTATTCCTTATATATTTGCAAAAACTATTACGCGCATATCATATAAAGTACATAAATAGTAAGAAGAAATATACGTTTCACATCTCATATATAGTTAATATTTTATTGCTACCTCGTAGCAATAGTTTTCTTTAACAAAGGATCGTAGTGAATAGGACCGCTTCCACACTACACTTTGGACAACAACACACATGGAGAAATCCGTAGACAATTCAGTGAGAAAATAATGATCTAACAATTTGTATAAAAAAAAATATAAGACTATAAATCCTTGTGTAAAGTGACCATTTATTGCTAATTCAACAACCTGTTATGATCACATGCAAACATCGCAATGATTCGATTTTTTTTACCCCTACTGTTGAATCATTAAAATTCCTAAGGGCCAATACTCGTGTATTGCCTTTTTACAGGTTTGAGGCGATGTTATTTCGAGCATAAACTCATATCTACAAAAGAAAAGATGACTCTTAAAACCCCCGTTATTAACTCGATGAGGATATGAATTCGTGGATGCAGGGTACCCACCACGAATTTCACAAATATAGAGCCACCACTGAATCTAATGATTTCGCAGTAAATAAAAAAGCGTAAGGAATGGAAATTTTTCATAAAAAATGTATACGATGATTATATTGATTTTCTTAAATCGTTGACGTGAGCAAGAACACTTCTCATTCCAACAATGTCTGAAATGTAAACAACTTGAGTGTGAATTATTCAAAGTTCATCAGTTTTCTTTATTAACATTGTCGATTGATAATCTATAATCTTGCCTCGTATTATTCAATATAAAAATATATATCGGGATCGGTGTACCAAAATATCTTCCAGATTGATAATATTGCAGCAAAGAAAGAGTGAAATCTTTTTTGTAGGATAGTTGGAATAAACACATATTCATCAAGTTTTAAAATGAAAAATTAAATATTTCTTATATGTATTTTCATTTTCATATTTCACTCTAGCTTTGAAGCTTGGGGAATCATCTGTATTTGAATGTTAGATTTTATTTGATAAATGCTATTCTATCGGTCGTAAGGTAGTACACAATAGATAGTCCAAATTTTTCCTCAAATTCAATTTTTTTGAAACCTTGAAATTTTGTTCTTGGATACAAAATCTCTCTTTATATGTAATTTGAAAGAAATTCAACAGCACATTTTTTGCCCACATAGTTAGAAACATGCCCTATCAGACCCCGGTAAGAAGACTGTGAAATCAGACAATGCACTTTAGAAAATGCATTTTTAAAAATTACCAATCAATCTAATGCAAATTTGGGTAATACTTTTTTATAAATACAACCTTTCTGCTACTACATTTAAGGAAATTATTTTGATACCGGTATATTTAAGTAAAATGTGATGACAAATAAGAACATACATAGCCCAGAAAATGAAAATGCATATGTAAATATGCTGCACTCTAAGTTCTCTTAAGAGAAAATGTATAATTCAATTTTTACAAAAAAATTAACAGAATGATTGAAATGGAGGCCAAATTAAAATCTGTTAAAATGAGGAACATTGAGCCGAGAGTTTCAAAAATGTTTGCGATTAAAAAAATATTCAATGCAAAAAATTAAAAGAATCAGTAGAGGACGTCACATATTTGACCTTTGACCTCTAACTTTCACCTTGACCTTTTTTGTGAATAAAGAATGGAGACTAATTAAAAGAATGTCCAATATCAGGTCTCTACTATAAATGGATCAAAAGTAACTTTGCATTTAATAACAGACTGTCATATTGCATGTAGATGGCATAAACACATACTAAAATGTACAACAACTCTGTTGTGTTAGTTTCAGAGTTGTTGTAAAATGTGCTGTATAAATAAAATTAATTCATTACAATGTGTATCGGTAACGATCCTCTAATAAAACTAATGTCCAAATAACTGTATCTCACTTCCATTCTCAATGACCGTGTAGTGTACGACAGCGCCGCGAGAATTCCATCGGCATCGAAAGCAAGTTTTTTAACTTGCCTAGATGGCCGAGCGGTCTAGCGCGCTGTTCCTGTACTGCTAGGAGACAGATTCCGTAGGTCGAGAGTTCAACCCCGGGTTGGGGCGGAAGTGGGTATCCTTATAAAAGTGAATTTCCTTGTGCTTTCTATATTAATATTTCTTCACTTAGGGCAGTTATGTTAGTTTCAGAGTTGTTGTAAAATGTGCTGTATATATATATATATATATATATATATATATATATATATATATATATATATATATATATATATTTATCTATATTTGTGCAAAATGAAATATCACAAAGTATGTAGCTGAAGTTAAAAAATGGAAATTAAACGTACATTCAAACATTTAAATTCCTACATAAAACACTAATAAAGGAATTGGAAATTTATTTCGAAATCGCCTTCTTGTGTATGTATACTTTATACTCATCACATGCTTGTTCACGTTGTTTTGACCCTGAACAATATGTTGAATTGATCTATTGACAAAAGTCGAAAAAGTTTCCTTCGATTATCCTTAAACGTGTGTTAAAGTCTTCCGTGTTTCTTTCTTCGATTATTGTATCGTTCATTTGAGGTATTGTTTTCTCTATCTCCTCGTTTTTGTTTGAAAGACTATCATATTTCTCTTCAAGTAAAGAAGCTTCATTTTTTTTAAAATATTTAATTTTTTTTATTTGATATGTTCGAATTCGGTTTTAAACTGCTTATATATTGTTCCTGAATCACTTATTGTCTTGTTTGTTTTAATAAAACCTCCAGTTTTTTTTTCTAAATATCTGCATTTTCCAGAGTTTGTTCACAATTTTATTTCTGAAGAGACGAATTTTCTTCCCAAAGAAGTTATATATCTGTTATATATTTAAGGCATTTATATTGTCCCTTGTCAGATTTTTACAATTTAAAATTGTACAGCGTATGATTATCAGTTCTTCCTTTACTTTCGAGTTTTCTTCAATCTTTGTTGTCTTGTCCCCAAAGCTTGCAATATTTTTGTGACATCATCAAGTCTTTTCATCACATTCAAACTAAAATGTTTATTGTCTATCACATACAACTCTAATTTCTTCATTTTCTGTTCCATTTGAGAGGCGTAAAAGGCTTTTTTTTTTAATTCAGAATATTCCTTAGAGAAAGGGCTGCTTTTCCTGACGTTGTAGAAGGTAAGGATTGAGAATTGTCCGATAAATTATTCCCAGTAATAGGAGAAACACAATTAAGGATTCCATTGAGAGAGATCAAATATCCAACTAAATTGCACTGCAATGTGAATACTTTCATCAGACAATGTTTCTTATAACTACTAAACAATGGTTTTACTGATAAAAAGGCAAAATAAATAAGCCAAGCACAAGGAGAAAAAATAAAAATAATATAGATAGATAAATTTATCTAGAACAACACGTTTGGTTAGGAAACAAACGCACTTAATGTCAAAAACTATAAATTATTGTTATAAATTATTGTTTTGCGAGGCATCCATATCAAAACATCAAATGTTGTCGCTGTCCTAATCCAGGGTATGTTCATATTGACAGGGGATGCTTGCTCCTCAATGGCGCCTGACTTCACCACTGATGTTTTTAGAGATTCGTGTTTGCTCTGCTCCTGATTTGTATTGTTTCAATGGACTTTTGAGCTTGATTTCTGTTCGTCTTCTCCGTACGGAACGAACGCTTCTATTTATGTTATTTATCTTGTATATTGTTTTTCTTTTTTTTTTCAGCTTCACCATTGTGGTAGGGCTGCTCTAAAAAATCATAACATGATTTAAATAGCTCCAACTTTCCCTTTCCTGCATTTCGAAAAGTGGGAAATTCAAAAATCAAATTTTTATTCTATGTTATGAAATGCAATAAAACACTTGCTTAATGAAAATAGTCAGGGTTTTTATGGGTTTTTTTCCTATGAATTGTAGAATTTTTTGTATGGGAAGGAATCATAAAGAAACACGCATCTTAATTACGTAGATTTGATATCCTATAGGGTTTTTCTAAAACATAAAACACAAATTCTGTTCGTATTTTGATTGTTTTGTAAAATAAATTATAATAGTAATACATTTTCACGAAGAATGATTGAATTATTCTTCTTGTTTAAGTGTTATATATTTTAAAAAAAATAATAAATCCATAACAGAGTAGTCCTACAAACCCTTTCGAAAAAGCAAAGCAAATATAAAAAAAATCATTTATTTTTCTATACAAAGTTATGAAGATGGTTGATAATATGTCGACTTTAATTAAATTAACCACAGGGAAGAATATAGACAAAAGAAGATTAAAATACAGCTAATATCTATCAAAAATGAGGGGAAAAACCTTACTGCGAAATAGGGCTATAAAAGACAATTTGGACAGTTCTGAAGAGAAGGAAGTTAACACTTAGGCTGGTGGGCTGTACCAGGAAAAAGTAATTACACTAAATTGAGATCTTTCGTGTATATTAACCACTGTTTAAATTGTGGGAAACATTAATATATTTGAAATGGTTATCGGAATTAAATCTGCAGGAAGACTACTTTTACGGCCGATATTTCCGGAAACCATCGGAGAAACTGATTATCTAGAAGGACAAGTTTCATCAAAATTGTTCTTATCTCATGTGATTGCAGGTATCCTTGTTATATATGGAGTTTTATTTGCTGGGGAGTCTATGGGTGAGAACTTTGCTGTTGGTAAATGGACCGTGTTTACCGTATGTGTCATCTTTGGCTTGTTGTCCCTTGTAAATTTACTTATTTCAAGCTGTCGTAGAAAGAATGCAACTAACTTGAAAATAACAAATGAAGATCCTTCTATAAATTTACAGTTACTATTCCTGTGGATATTTGGATTGGCCAATATGATCTTTCTGAGCTTAAACATAGCTGTTTATGTGGATTGCTTAAGGAAAACAACCGAAGATTTAGCTCTTAATTTATTTTTGATATTTGCTAATGTACTTTACATGCTATTTATACTGTTACAAATACTTCTTCTCACATATCACAAAGCATCACAAATGCAATCGATGAAATATTTTCATTTTTCAGTTGTCTGTATCCTAGCAACAAACTTCTCCATATGGTATAGTTCAACTATCTATACTTTGTTTGAACATAAGAATAAAACAGAGATTCGAAACAACTACTCTTGCTTCCAGGATTCTGAAATAGAGAAAACTTTGAGAAGAAAGATATCTGCCGTGTTGTTGCCACCACGGTTAGAATTTTGTATTCTTGCAGCGACTCTTCTCATATCATTGTGGCAAAATGTGAAAAAGTTCCGAAGAGTACGATCCAGTGATACATACATTGAGCTTACTGACGTTGATTCTGAAAGTAGATCCAGAGCCGTTTCTAAAAGAGCTGAGGGCTCTTACATTGTTGCTTTTATAATTGGAATTTCTCTCAATGTTCCAATATTAACCTCAACTGTTCTCTTAGATCTTGTGTATGAGTGGAAAAATGAGAATGTACTCATTATCTTAGACTTCAGTGAAATTCTATGTGCATTCAGTAGCTGTGTTATCGTGTACGTGTGCTGGCAGAGAATCAAAGGATATTTTTGGTATTCCATAAAACCTTTAACTATACAAGAGTTTATTCTGATTATAAGTTCTATGGGAATAATGGCATATTTATACCCGCACTTTCTAAAGAAAGTTCGGGTATATTGTTGTTACTCATGTCTGTCCGTCCGTCCGTCCGTCCGTCCGTCTGTCACACTCTTCTTTCTCAAACTCCTCTTACATTTTACACAGTAGCCTAATCATCTTTTAGGAGATGTTTGATGGTGTCATGTAGATGTGCAGTAAGGTTTCGGAATTTTCATTTTCACCCTGGGGGTCAAATGGGGGTCGAAAAATGAGGGTTTTTTATGCAAAAAGCCCCTGGTTCCCTGAACTCCTCTTACATTTTACACAATAGCCTAATCATCTTTTGGGAGATGTTTGGTGGTGTCCTGTAGATGTGCAGTAAGGTTTCGAAATTTTCATTTTCACCCTGGGGGTCAAATGGGGTCGAAAAATGACGTTTTTTATGCAAAAAGCCCCTGGTTCCCTGAACTCCTCTTACATTTTACACAGTAGCCTAAACATCTTTTGGGAGATGGTTGGTGGTGTCCTGTAGATGTGCAGTAAGGTTTCGGAATTTTCATTTTCACCCTAGGGGTCAAATGGGGGTCGAAAAATGACGTTTTTTAATGCAAAAAGCCCCTGGTTCCCTGAACTCCTCTTACATTTTACACAGTAGCCTAATCATCTTTTGGGAGATGGTTGGTGGTGTCCTGTAGATGTGCAGTAAGGTTTCGGAATTTTCATTTTCACCCTGGGGGTCAAATGGGGTCGAAAAATGACTTTTTTTTATGCAAAAAGCCCCTGGTTCCCTGAACTCCTCTTACATTTTACACAGTAGCCTAATCATCTTTTGGGAGATGGTTGGTGGTGTCCTGTAGATGTGCAGTAAGGTTTCGGAATTTCATTTTCACCCTGGGGGTCAAATGGGGTCGAAAAATGACTTTTTTTATGCAAAGAGCCCCTGGTTCCCTGAACTCCTCTTACATTTTACACAATAGCCTAATCATCTTTTGGGAAATGTTTGGTGGTGTCCTGTAGATGTGCAGTAAGGTTTCGGAATTTTCATTTTCACCCTGGGGGTCAAATGGGGTCGAAAAATGACGTTTTTTATGCAAAAAGCCCCTGGTTCCCTGAACTCCTCTTACATTTTACACAGTAGCCTAATCATCTTTTATGAGATGTTTGGTGGTGTCATGTAGATGTGCAGTAAGGTTTCGGAATTTTTATTTTCACACTGGGGGTCAAATGGGGTTCAATTTTTTTTCTTCTAAATATTTAACATGTTTAAACACCCTGGTTCACAGAACTTCCCTAAATATTTTATGCATTAGCCTTAGATCATTATCATTTGGAAGATGATTGGTTTTGTCCTGTGGATGTGTAAAAAGGTTTCAAAATTTGCATTTCCATGTGGATGGCAAATAGGGGCAGGAAAAAAATGGCCCCTCCCTAACCCATAGGATCATGATGTGTACAAACTTGAATCTACACTTCTTCAGAATGTTTCCATATTAATCATGCTCTTATTGTTCTTGAAAAGAAGAATTTTGAAGATTTTTCCCCTTTTATTTTTATATAAAACTTCTTGTGGCCTGACCCTACCCTTGGAGGTCATGATTTGAAAACTAGAAATATGTCCATAGGACATGAATGCCCAGCCGAATGTATATTACTAATGTAACATGAAAATTTGTATGAGTGTATGAAGTTTGATGAGAATATCTTGAACAGTTTCTTTAAAATTGAAACTAAAATCTAAAAACAATTGGATATAGTTGATAAATTCTCACCAAATTACATGTATGTATGAGTGCATGCTTACATAAAAATATCTTAAATTGTTTCTTTAAAACTAAGAAAAACACAAATTAAAGAGAGGGGAGGTCAAGGTCACAGGAAAGTGCAAGGTGAAAAGTTTTTGATGCAGTTGAATAGCTCTCACTAATACATATCAGCATATTAGGTTTGATAAAAATATCTTGAATGATTTATTTAAAACTGAGCTTAACACTTATTTAAGAAAAGAGAGGTCAAGGTCAAAGGAAAGGTTGAGGTCAAAATGTTGATGCAGTTGAAAAGCTAATATCAGTATGTATTTACTATTAGCATATGAAGTTTGATAAAAATATCATAAATGGATTATTTAAAATGTAGATAAACACTAATTTAAAAAAGTGAAGTCAAGGTTAAAGGAAAAGTCAAGGTCAAAAATGTTGATGATAGTCATGGCTCTTAGCAGTAGGTATCAGCATATGAAGTTTGATAAATATATCTTGAATTGTTTTCAAAACTGATCTAGAAACTAATTTAAGAAAAGCGAGGTCAAGGTCAAAGGAAAGGTCAAGGTCAAAAAGGTTGATGCAGTTGAAATGCTTACAGCAGAATGTATCAGCATATGAAGTTTTATTACAGTAATTTAAATGATTTCATTAAAACTAAGCTAAGCACTAATTTAAAGAAAAGTGAAGTCAAGGTCAAAGGAAAAGTCAAGGTCAAAAATGTTGATGCAATTGAATAGCTTACATCAGTATGCATCAACATATGAAGTTTGATTACACTATCTTTAATGTTAACTTTAAAACTGAGCTAAACACTAGTTTAAGAAAAGTGAAGTCAAGGTCAAAGGAAAGGTCAAGGTTAAAAAATGTTGATGCAGTTGCATAGCTCTTATCAATATCTATCAGCATATGAAGTTTGATAAAAATATCTTGGATGGTTTCTTTGATACTGAGCTTTGAACTGAGCTAAAAGCAAAGCACGACAGAAGGACAGATGGAAGGACAGACAGAAGGATGGAAGGATGTAAGACGGACATGACAAACACTATATGCCTCGGCCATATTCATGGAGGGGCATAAAAACTTTAATCTACACTATATGAGGATGTTTCCATATCAAAATGACTAACAAGCAAATTCAAAGAATTGGGTCCCCTGTTTTCCATGTCTTAGTGGATGGAATGACATTATTTATGGCATATTGTTTCAAATATGCACGCCCTATCATATGTCATTCAAAAGTAATCACCAAAGTTAAAATTTTTGAAAATTAGGTAAAACATCAAGGTCAAGGGGTTAAAAATCATAGCATGCTTAGAAACATCTTGTTACATGTCAAATATGAAAGTCCTATCTCTTCTCAATCAAAAGTTATAAGGAAATATAAGATTTTTGAAAAGTAGGTTAAACTTTAAGGTCAATGTCACAGAGTCAAAAGTCATGATATATTTAGAAAGGTCTTGTCACAGGTAATATACAAGTATAATATGAATGCCCTATCTTTTCTCTTTCAAAATGATCAATTTAAAATAATGTTAATTTTTTTTTAAAGTAGGTCAAACTTCAAGGTCATGGTCATGGGTTCAAAGATCATTGTACATTTAGAAAGTTCTTGTTGGTTATGTACATTTGAAATATGAAAGCCCTATCTCTTATTATTCAAAAGTTATGACCAAGGTTAAAGTATTGTGACAGACAGACAGACTGACAAACAGACAGACTGACAGACAAATGAGATTTAATGTCCACGAGGTCCCTTTCACGAAAACGGGGGACAATAGTGCACTTGCTGTTCTTGAGAAGATTTATGATGGAAAAAATCCGCTGCATTTTACTATGTAAATCTTTGGGTCCCCATATGTGGCCCCACCCTACCCCAGTGGGTCATAATTTGAACAAATTTGAATCTACACTAAGTCTATGTAAAAGAAAGTTTCAACTTTTTGGGCCCAGTCAGTGGTTCTTGATAAGACTTTTTTTAAATGATACCACCAAATTTTCACTAATTCTTGACTATCTCCCCTTGAAAGAGGGTGTGACCCTTCATTTGAACAATCTTGAATCCTCTTTACCCAAAGTATGGTTGGTTAAAATTGGCCCAGTGGTTCTAGTGAAGAAGACAGAAATGTGAAAAGTTTACAGACGGACAGATGGATGACAGACAAAATGTGATCAGAAAACCAGAAAAACTCAAGTGAGCTAAAAACTTATGATCACATGTACTTGGAAAGAGTTACAGTATTTGAAAAGCATTTTTTTTTTCATGCATTGTTTTAAGAAGCTGAAAATGTATGACTTGTATCCATGTTGAAAAAACTGCACATTTTAGAAAACAGTATGATTAAAAATAATTAATCTTAAGCATGTTAAGGTGCTTTGAGTAGCAAAATAAGATAAAGTGGTATATCTAATTTAACTACAGAGCTTAGGTTAAGTCAATTTTAAGATGCACAACCTTTTCATCTCTTAATCATTCTTAAAATATTTATATCATCATTTCTGATTCAAGGGAGAACTAGATAATAAATGACCAGAAGTATATCTGTTGACTAATAAACATGTACATGTATATTGTGTTTTTTAAGTCATTTGTTTGTTTGTTGTTAAATGTCCCTCTCGGGAATTTTTCACTCATATGGAGACACCACCACTTAAAAATAATGAAGACGTACAAGTCGGATTAGAGGTTAACATTCATTTTATGAGTTTTCAACAATTAAGATGTAAAGAGATAACTCCTGCCCCCCGCCCCTTCCCCTTCCCAAACCCCTGTTTGTTCATGTATGCAAACTAATACTTTGTTTTGACATAAAAAATGTGAATATATGCAAATAGTTCAATGGTCTATCTCTTTGAATGATTTTCATTCCTAATTCTAGGAGGTTACATGGGTTGACCCAAATTCATGAATGAAATGTCAAGCTGCACCTTATCATTGATGCACTTTTATTTAATTTGATGTAGTCATATTGTGAACATTTCCAGTTCATTAAGAGAGTGGGGATGACCTCCAGGGGTTCATAACCTTAAACCATTAGATATACATAACATAATAACACAAGAAACAAAATTATGCATAGTCAAATGGAAAAGTTTTCTACTTTTTTGGAGTCACATGACCATTTGTCATTTCAGGGACAGGGAGTGGCTAGTGAGATTGCCCCCCCCCCCCGGAGAATTTGCATAGTTATTTAAATACGACTATGATTATACTGATTTACAGAAGCAAATTAAAAAAATGACTGGACGCCCTCCCCCCTATAAAAAACGGACCCCACCATCATTGTTTTTATTTTGTTTGTTGTTGTTGTTTTTTTTTTTTTTTTTTTTTTTTTTTTTTTTTTTTTTTTTTTTTGCTTCACAGGAAATTCTGGGTTGGAATTTTTTGACTGAGGTGTGCCCCCCCCCCTCCGAAAAAATTCCTGGATCTGTAATGTAATGTCGACAAGGGAAGGTAAATCTTCATAATGTGAAATTCGTCTTCTGTGGCATCCAATGATCTTTGATCCTTTTTAAACTTTAACCTAACCATTTGCATTTCGGTTTATTTTACCCCAATCTAGACTTAAACTTGTACTTACCGACTGTCATAGGTCCTGTCAACTTCATGAAATATAATCCAATTAAAACACAAAATGAATTAATTCCTACTGTATTACATGTAATGATGTTTTCACCACACTGCACCAAGTGCAATCACTCGGCGCACCTCGGCCGATTCGTACCTTATCTAACGTTCTAACGTTTGATGAAGGTGACGGAATGAGCCAAGGTTTGCCGAATGCATGTGTAATCTAAAAATGATAATGGTAAAACTAGTACTAGTAGGGTGACGCAAGCCCAATGTGATGAAGAAATTTTCAAAAAGGTGTTCACATACATGTACAGTACAAGAACAATTTTTAAATTATCATAACAAACAATGTTTTTAACATAACTTTGCCATCTAGGCCTATTTCCAGAAACAGGCAAATTGTGTGTTGGGGGGGGGGGGGTGACAAAATTGATTGGGTATGGCTTTTCAAGAGGGTTTTTGCCTAATTAAATACTAAAAAAAAGTTTGCACATTTTGATAAATTCATTAAAAACGCTTTGTACTAAAATAATATTATTTGTTGTTGAGAAAATAAATTTTAAAAGTTCAAGATGGGCCAAAAATTTATATCCCCCCTTTTATCAAAACCTAATTTACATCATTAATTAAACTCTGTTATTTCAGCCTGGTAATGAATTAAGTAAAGGATATACCTATAAGAGGCTCATAGGTCACATGGTCACCTGAGCATTTTATACTCGATTTGACAAATACATGTACTGTGTAAATTATAGAATTATTTTGGCTTTTTCCTTGGTAGGCCCAATATGAAGGAGTGCGCATTTAGAGGCAAACACCTTAGTGCGGGTATTACTGTCTCATGACAGCATCTAGTTTACAATGGGATTTCTTGCAGGACTCTCTGGCTTCACTCTCTCAAAGATAACCATTGCCAGTCGTGTGTTTGGAATGATGGAAACATTTCTTCAGACATTACTTTTGAACCAATCTGCTCGATATAAAGTTCGAGGAAACGGATCAAAATTAGTTTCCGTATGTGCAATGATTCTCGTCATCACAAATCTGTCTTACTGGTTTCAGAATTCGTACAACAGAAATATAATAACAAAATCTCGATACACCGGATATACTGATTGGTATCTTGTGGAGACAACTCTGGTGCCTCTTTTGATATTTTATAGGTTTTTCTCCGGAGTGAGTGCGTATTCTATGTACAAAAGATTCAGGCTTCAAGAATGATTATTAAAAGGACTGGCAGCTCATCGATTAATGTAACCTTTAACATGAAATGGTATTATTTAAGCATTATTATTTAGGTGCATTTCTCTTTTTTGTATCTTATTCTGTAGGCAACAAGTTAACAAAAGGAACAATTATTATAAAATACTGTCACTGAGGTGGAATGGACTTTTTTTAGTATCGTTACTCATCAACGCCAATAGGAAAAAGAAAACATGAAATATTGTTATTTGTAAAGAATTGTTGTGTATGATAAAGGAATCTATATTAGTCTTCAAATGGTCTGCTTCCGGTTTGTATCGGTTCTTGAGATTACTTTAGTAATCAATATCATGAAAGATAAAGTATTTTTATGTCGAGATAAAAAATGCTACGGACATAAGGAACGATACAATTTTTCTGACTGACCTTGATTTTAGACTTTTCGTATCAAAACAGTATTTATAAACATGTATTATAGATAAATATTAACATTTTCAAACTTTTTTTGACTTAAAACTAAAACTACAAATAAGGAAATAACAGTGTATCTTTATAAAGTCATTTGATCATAATATAAAAGAACTGCCTTCTCTCTGTTTGTGGCTTAGCAATACACTGCACTGGGCTTGCTGACTTTGATTTCTCTTCTTAAAAATTAATGATAATTGAATTAAAGATAAAGTAAAAAATCAATTTCTTACTTTCTTGGTTTCATGATGATGATCAAGCGGTTTGCTATAGTGATAAACGCTTTCGAAGTTAATGCAAATTGTTACATGAGAGCAGCAATGTTTAGGCTACATAAAGGCGTCGGGCCTAATTTATACTGCATATGTTTACTGTGATATCACACAAAAAAAGCAATTCCTCAGAATACCAGAAAATGATATATCTTGCAATTTTAAACTTTATTATAGTAATGAACTTACAATGTACCACAGCATACATTTTTGTCGCTAGTTAAATCCCACTCAGCAATGTATAAACAAGTCATTGATGGGAATGCACTTGTCGACATGACGTCATTATGGAAAAATTTGACGCAATTTATTTGCAGTGAGAGGCCGATCACGGAACCTTTGTTTTGTGTCATTATTCAATAATTATCGAGTAAATGTATTGAATTAATTGTACCATTTTTTGTGTACAGGCTTAACATCGATGTGCCTCATTAAGTCTCTTTTCGCAATGGCATATGGCCAGCTTTTGAAGATACATAAACGGTTAATGCCATAACTTGAATTGTGTTGCTGCTTTCTTGAATTTGAGGGCATTACTTAATAAACACATAAAAGTACTTAGTAAAAGTCACACACATATCCACTTGAGCCCAATTACTTGAAATTTACACTAATAAAATGAGAATTCTACTTTAATTGGCAGCACTTGCCAAGAACTTTATGTAGAAACAATTTATCAATTTATCACTTTTCTTTTTAATTTTATACCCTTTCGATATCGAATTTTGTTTATGACCTCCACACAGTACACATTATATGCATTTATCACGTGACTGTTAAATAAGGTGACCAAACTAAATTAAATACAGAGTGAGGGATACTATGTTATTTCAATTAATATTAAAGACATGTGAGAATATATTTACAAAAATAAAATCAGTTTTAAAAGGTATCTATCTATTTGCGCACGTCTTTACTCCGTTGATTTCTTCATAGTACGCCTTAACAGTGCTGCGAGTCGCGCAAACTGTTTACTCACATCATAAAAAAAAAATAGACAATTATTCCTTTGTTAGTTGAAATTGAAAGGAAAAAACGGATGGAGACAAATACGATGGTGTTACATAAGTATAACCTTTTTTTTCTTTTAGGCATCAACATTTTCACAAATAGCATGGTAGTTACAATGGCCTGTTTTCAAAACAATTTGTCTTTTGGTCGAATTTGACTGGTGTTTTCAATGCAAATTGTTAAGTCATTGTTTTTCTTCTGAGTTGTCTTCTGATCACTTTGTTATATAACGTATATCCTGTTCTCATTCTCGTAATATTTATTGAATTCTGAGCTTGATTCCTGCTACAATGTAGTTATCTTCAAATTTGTATATATAATCAACGTTTAAAACGCGTTTTATCCATCCCCCCGTAGGAAAATATATGTGATTGCCTGTCTCTCACAAAATCGTATCTACGTCAAAACTATTGAAAGCTTAAATTGATTCCCCCGACTAAAGAGCTTTGAAGGTCACTTACCATTTAGACCGTTTAAATGGTATTGATATTGGAACTCCGTTGCGTTTGAATATTTATGAAGATTTGAATTACTTTACAATAGAATATTTTTTACTGACGCTGTAAATACTTTTTTTAGATCATTGACAGCTGTTTTTCGATAAAATGGAACTCGTCAATTTACTTACCTTGTCATTGGTCATTTGCAAAATTATTTGTTAAAAAAACATTCTGATTGTACACACAAGTACTCTGAAGTTGACATTAAAGAGATGCTTGAGTTTCTGATTGACAATATCTATGTGGTTTTTGGAGGCCAGGTCTTCCAACAATCTGTTGGAATTCCCATGGGTACCAATTGCGCCCCATTATTAGCAGATCTTTTTTTTTGTATTCATATGAAGCAGAATTTGTTTAAAATCTTGTACGTGAAAAGAAGAAAACACTTGCTGTGGCCTTCAACTCGACATTTAGATATATCGACGATGTATTGTCAATTAACAATAGTTATTTCCATTCTTATGTCGATACGATATATCCCGGTGAGCTTGAGATAAAAGATACCACAGAGTCTGACACATCTGTTTCATATTTGGATATTTTACTTGAAAAGACGTTAATGGTAATCTAACAACCAAGCTTTATGATAAACGTGATGACTTTAACTTTTCAATCGTCAACTTCCCTTACTTATGCAGCAATATACCGTCATCACCTGCATATGGGGTTTATATCTCTCTGTTGATTCGATACGCAAGAGCATGCTCTACGTATGTACAATTTCTAAAACGAGGTAAATTACTGACAAGCAAGTTGATGAAACAAGAATACAAGAGTGAGCATCCCCTGCCGACCGGTCACACCAGCCGTGTGCTAATTGTCATGATCGAGAAATGACGGGAAAACCCGTCGTCAATTCAGTGGGTAAATAATGGCCTAACAATTAGTATGAAAAACGTCAGTCAGCATTTGACTCAATGATAAATTGTATTTGCTGACAAGGTCATTGTATCGACCATAAAACTTACGAAATGATGACTTTGTTCATACGTAGAGCATGCTCTTGCGTATCCAATCAACAGAGAGATATAAACCTCATATGCAGGTGATTAGGGTATAATGCATAACTCCTAGCTCTGTATAATTCACTATTTATATGCCGCATTAACATTGGTATTCTGATGAATGTATTTGTAAGTTGCTCGATGATCACTTAGTGTATTACTAACTCTTAAGGTACCAGAAGCATATATACATGTATATTGTCACTAATAATGATATGGTCCATGAGGATTTCTGTATTGCAAATAGTTCTTGTAAGTTCATGTATGATATTTGTTAATCTACAGCTATTCATAATTGTATGAACCTCATGTGAGTTAGTTACTTTTAGAAAACAATTTGTAGGTCACCAGTTATTACAATATTGCATGAGTTATCGTTGGCTTTTTCGATAGACCAAAATCGTTTTGCCAAAAGACACTACTAGTGTGTGATGGACGGTAAAAAAAGCATATAAGCAGATTTCCCCTTACTTCTGGTATTTTATTCAAATGATTTCAGTATCAATGGGTTCTAAATCTTCTCTACGACTAACCTTAATTAAATTTGAAACAAAAATTATCACTTCTCCACCATAAGAGTTACGATCTTTTCTAAAATAAAAATTCTTAAAATCTTCTATGAACAAACTTTCATTTGTAACATGGGAGTCCGAGTGAGTCTCACTCAAACACAGGATATCAAAATCTTGAACTTAATACAATAGAGAATCAATCTTATTTCTAATCCTCCTAATATTAAGATGTAAGATATCAAGAGAGTTTTCAGCAGATGGGCCTGGATTTGTTTCAGTATCACTAGAGAACAAAAGAATTTTTTAAAAAAAAACATGAATAATTGTGCGAATAAATTAATTATGAGAGACCAAGATGCCATGATTTTGTATTTTTTTTTTTTTTTAAATACTGAATATGAACAACAAGATGTCTAAGGTTGAAACAGATTTTGAAACTTTGAAAGCAGACCTTGACAGTATGTTATGACATTGAATGTGAAAAAGCAAAAAAAAAAAAAAAAAAAAAAAAAAAAACAACTGCGACACAGTTATCCATTATCTATAATTGTGGTTAAACAAACTCCAAATAAAATTCTATAACCAACTACAAAAATTTCCTCTCTATATATAAAATATTATCTATATTTGTGCAAAATTAGATATAACAAGTATGTAGCTAAAGTTAAAAAATGGAAATTAAACATCCAAACATTTAAATTCTTACATATAACACTAATAAAGGAATTGGAAATTTCTTTAGAAATCGCCTTCTTATGTATGTATACTTTATATATAAATATGAGTGAGGTTTCCCGATATGGTCATCAGTTTGCTTGTTCACGTTGTTTTGACCTTGAAGAAAATGCTCAATTGTTCTGTTGACAAGAGTCGAAAAAAAACATGTTTCCTTCGATTATCTTTAAACGTGTATTAAAGTCTTCTGCGTTTCTTTCTATGTTTATTGTTTTCGTTCATTTGAATGTTTTTCTTTATCTCCTCGTTTTTGTTTGATAGACTATCATATTTCTCTTCATGTGAAGACGTTGCGTTTCTAAAATGTTTAAATCTTTTTCTTTGATTTGTTCGAATTCAGTTTTTATTGCTAAAATTTTGTCTCTGATTCACTTATTGTCTTGTTTGTTTCAAAAAAATCCTCCAGTTTTGCTTTAATATCTGCATTTACCAGAGTATTTTCACAATTTTCTTTCTGAAGAGACGAATTTTCTTCCCCAAAAAGTGTTATATCTGTTATATTTAAGGAATTTATATTGTCACTTGTCAGATTTTTCAATTAAAAAATTATAGAACGTATGATTTTCAGTTCTTCCCTTAGTTTTGAGTTTTCCTCTTCCATTCTCTGTTGTCTTGTCCCCAAAGCTTGCAATGTTTTTGTGGAATCATCAAGACTTTTCATCACATTCGAAATAAAATGTTTATTGTCTATCACATCCAAAACTTTTTTGCATTTTCTGTTCCATTGAGAGGCGTAATAGGTAAGGACTTAGAATTGTCCAACGAATTTTTCCCCGTAATAGAGGAAACACAAAGGATTTCACTGAGAGATATTAAATATACAACTAAAATACATTTTGATGTAAACACTTGTCTTAGACAATGTTTCTTATAGTTACTAAACAATGGCTTTACTGATAGAAAGGCAAAATGATTAAGCCAAGTACAAGGAGATAAAACTACAATTGGTTAGGTTTGGTTAGGAATTAAAAACACTTAATGTCAAAAGCTATACGTTATTGTCATAACATCATCTTTGCATTATGTTAGGTTAAGAGTAACCTGGAATGAATAGTGTCTTCTAAGACAGGAAACTTTATGTTAAGCCAGCTAATAGTTTGTTTGAAACTAAAGATTCCGAGCAGGCTATCTATCCGTAAGAAAAAAATCTTTAAAAAACAGCAGATAAAATATATAAAAAATATATTTATTTTCCAACAGATATACAAAAAATTGATGTTTTACGCTGATCTATAAAAATGTATATAGTGAAGTGAAAAAGGTGAAGATAAGAACAGTGATCGATCTCAAAAAAATATACAAGGAATACAAATCTGTGAAGAGGGCAAAAAACACGAAATTTAAGAGATGGGATAAGGTGCCCAGGAGGAGTAAGTATCCCCTGTTGACCAGGTAGACGGAAGATTCCGTTAACAAATTCAGTATAAAAACAAAGACCTAACAATTGGCATGAAATAAGTCTGTATTTTATTTTCTATTTTGAACTTCCCTTAATGTAGCAATAAACAATTATCATCTGCATAAGAGTTTTATCTCACAGCTGATTAATACGTAAGAGCATGTTCTTCGTACGAACAATTTCTAAAACGAGGCAGGCTATTGACAAATAAGTTGATGATACAAGACTATGAAATACATGTACATGGAGATAAAGAACAGTATTCAAGCTCAGAAGTCCATTAAACAATACAAAAAAGGAGCAGAGCAAACACGGACCTACAAAACATAAGAGGTGAAATCAGATGCCATGGAGGAGTGAGCATCCCCTGCCGACCGGTCACACACGCCACGTTCTAATTTTCATAATCGGGAAATAATGGAAAAATCCGTCGACGATTCAGTGTGTAAATAATGGTCTAACAATTAGTATGAAAAACGTCAGTCAGCATTTGACTCAATGATAAATTGTATTTGCTGACAAGGTCATTGTATCAAATATCAAATACTATCAACTATGGAGATAATGAACACTAATCAACTTCAAAAGTCCATAGAAAAAATATCGAGAATCTCGTTGAAAGTCAACATTTCGAAAATTCTATGGTCGATACAATGACCTTGTTTGCAAATTCATTCTATCATTAAGTCAAATGCTGACTGACGTATTTCGTACAAATTTGTAAGATCATTATATTCACACATTATATTCGTCTACAGATTTTTTCGTTTACCTGATCATGACAAGGAACACAAGGCAGACGTGACCAGTCGAAGGGAAAGCTCACTCCTCCTTTTTAAAAACTCATTCCTCATTGAAGCTTGTTGAATTCAAACCACGTTTTTTATAACCATTGAAGATAGATTTATTTGAAAATTACACATTTACAGCGCATTATACTTTTAAAGTGCATGGAATTATGTTAATACGATTAATAAACTCTTGAGATCAAGAGACATTTTCCTATTTTAAAAAATACACTTTGCACATGCATATGCTTCTCAATAAATGATGTCATGTAATGAGGAATTGTTTCTTTTTATATGATTATGAATCCGCGATAGTCGAAGCCAAGAGTAATAGTAATATTTTTTTTAATTCATTAACTCGGGAAATAAAACCTCTTTAAATACTTTGTTTACCCTTCCGATAATGCCAGACCATATGTACCATAGAAATGAACCACAAGTATTGTTTATAACATGTACATCAAATCACTAGTGCCAACTTTTACGTAAAATAGTTTTTTTTTTAATTTCGTATATCTTTTCATCCAAAATGATCCTCTTCATGAAATTTTATGATATGTCAGTTTTACAAGTCATTTGAATGATTTCATTTTGATTTATAATTTAAAAGGAATTCTAAATCTGCCACGATACCACTCAATATTGTTCAGCCATTTAGAATATCTGAATAGCTTAATCAATTTCCAATACTGAAGGAAAGAAATTTCTATCATAGTCTATATATTGATCAAATAAAAATTGATTGTTTCTCACTTTTAATATTTTAAAATCTTATGAACATTTCATGATATTAAAAAGAAATAAGTAAGTTTTTACAGAAATCTTTACAATTCAAAATAAAAATTATTTTTGCTTTTTAATCTGTTTGTAGAGTAACAGCTCATTTTTGGTAGTATTGAATACTAGTCATGATTATGTTGATAGCGGTAACAACTCATTTTTGAAAGTATTATGTAATTATCATGAATGTGCTTGTAGCAGTAACAGCTAATTTTTATAGCATTGTTCACTAGTCATAAATATGCTTGTAGCAGTAACAGCTCATTTTTATAGTATTGTACACTCATGCACTCATGAATGTAACAGTAACGTTCAATTTCGGTAGTATTATATACGTCAATACCATCTTTAAGTATTGACGCTCTTTTTCGTAGTATGGTTTATTTACTAGTCATTATTATGTTTGTAGCAGAAACAGCTCATTTTTCCTAGTATTGAATACTAATCATGAATATGTTTGTAAAACAAACAGCTCATTTTTTTCTAAGTATTGAATACCAGTCAAAAATATGTTTGTAGCAGTAATAGCTCATTTGTGTAGTATTAAATACTAGTCATGAATATGTTTGTACCAGTCACTTCTCATTTTTGGTTGAATAATATACCAGTTATAAATATGTTTGCAGCAGTAACAGCTCATTTTTGTAGTATAGCATACTAATCATGAATATTTTTGTAGCAGTAAAAGCTCACTTTAGGTATTGTATGCTTTTTATGAATTGTGCTTGTAGCAGTAATATTTTTTGGCAGTATTTACAACTAGTCATAAATAAGCAGTTACAGCTAATTTTTGTAGTATTGTATACTAGTTATGATTCTTTTGTAGCAGTAGCAGCTCATTCTTGGTAGTGTTTCAAATTAGACATAAGTGTGTTTGTAGAAGTAACAGCTCACTTTTGGTAGTATTGTATTCTAGTCGTGAAATTTTTTTTAGCAGTATCAGCTCATTTTTGGTAGTGTAATATGCTAGTCATGAATATGTTTGTCGCAGCTCATTTTTTAAAGTGAAATCTCTTAAAACCATAACTATAATAACCTTCCTCGTTCCACTTGAGGACGTAATAAACTTTTAAAACATTAGTAAAAGCGTATCCAAATTTAGAAATACAAGTAAATAAGGAACTGTTTTATTATAACAATAATTATTTTACCAGTAACATTCGATCAGATGAATTTTGAAGAATGGGAGCTTTAATCTCTGCATTACGTGTCTTCGGTAGATTTTTATTTTATCCCATTTGTCCTCAAAGACAAACTTATAAACACAGAAACGCACGACATGTGGCCTTTTTGTTGTTTTCTCACTTTATTTCTGGACTATTTGTTGTTATATCAACATATGCAGCAGAACAGTCGACTGTCCGGAGTGCCAACTTCATTAACTGGGCAGTGGTCATAGGATGTGTGATTGTCGGGCTATTTTCTCTCTGTGTTCTCCTCGTGTCCGCCTGTCGAGGACATCTAGTGGTTGATGCTAAGGTATATAATGAAGAATCGGATCCGTCTCTGAATCTGCGTGTAATCTTTCTATGGATGTTTGGAATGGCTGTGATGCTCCACCTAGCGCTGAACATTGCTATTTATTTTGAGTGTCTCCAAAAATATTCATTGAATCTATTTTATTTTGCATTATCTCTCCTAAGCAATTTTGCGTTAATGTGTTTCTTAATCATCCAGCTAAGTATTATAGCCTATTATAGAAGAAACGCATTTAGAAACACTCTAAGTCATTCTATTGCTGTCGTGTTTATTCTCACTGCTAATTTTGCTATATGGTTTAATACGACGGTGAGTACTATTAATGTGTTTGAAATGATGGAAAACAAGACAGTCCCAAAATACAGCAACGAGTCCTTCTGCTTCCGGACATCTAGGATACAAGTGGAACTAGAAAGAAAAATGGAGCAGTTTTTGACACCAGCCAGAATGGAATTTTGTATATTAGCGTCTAGTTTTATCATTTCTCTGTGGACATTGCCTGATGTAAATATAAAAGAGCATCTGGAAGACAGCTATGAGGACCTCAATGATTCCATGCCATTTAATATTCAGTCCCGTAGTAGATTCTCATCAGGACAAGGAAATGTTTCCAGTCGGAGTTTGCTGGTACATTCGAAAAATGGAGTAAATAACTTGACTGGGTCAAATATCGTGTCATTCGTGTTTGGAATCATTTTAAACCTACCATCATTTGTTTCCAATATTTTACTTACTTTTGTGTTTGATTGGGACAGTGAAAAAACAGCAATGTCGCTGTATTTAAGTAAATGTCTGAGTTCGGTCTCAATCATTGTTGTGATATATTTTTGTAGTTACAATCTACAGAAGTTAAAATTTTCATGGAGTAAAGACAAAATGACAGTGAATGATTACATTCTAATACTCAGTTCCTCTGGTATGGTAGCTTATTTCATGTTTGGTCTACTTTCGCCTGATTTGAACCTAGCATTTTTAAGTAGCCGTGTTTTTCTTATAATCGAAACTTACCTTCAATCATATTTTTTGATAAAGATGAAAAGAGCTTCTGTTACCTTCAAATCTTCTCTGATATCGGCTACAGGAGTCTTTCTGGCAATATCAAATCTGATTTATTGGTTCCTGAACGCGTACAATCAAATAACGTTTGTTAAGGGTAGAAAATTAAAGCTTGTGGAATTCGAAGATTGGCTTTACATTGAGAACATCCTGGTTCCTTTAATGACTTTTTACAGGTTTCTCTCAGGAATGAGCGCCTATTCACTGTACAGAAGGTTTAAGCCACATTCTTAACCTCAAAAGAGATCAAAGCTTCCATCTAAAATATAATTCGACTTTTACATGTATTAATATCTTGAACTGAATACCATAGTGAAACAGTAACAAATGTATAAATTAATAAGTAATGCCTCTTAATATGTATACTGTTTTCACTCACGCTTTCATGCTCTCTCTCTCTCTCTCTCTCTCTCTCTCTCTCTCTTTTTATTTATATTATTCTTTTTTGATTCAGTTTTGAATTGAGATGATTTATATATGTTATATGTATGTTGAATAATTATTTTCTGTATTTATATTTTTGTGTTTATTTTAATAATAATGATAAAAACTTTTCTTTATATCATTAGTAAGAGTACATTCTTCTAGATTACCACTTTATTGTTAAGATTTGCTTTAAAAAAATATTTCAACCCATGACTTTGCAAACATTTTTTCTGAAATATTGATATCACATGAAATGAAATCAAATACAAAATTTGACTGAGTTTTCCACAAAACGTTGCTGTCCAGTTAGATACGTATCATATTTGAAAAATGATATTCGAAATCGTTCCTGCAAATACTAAGCACACTTTTACACTTGACTCAGAATTGATGAATATTTGTTTGCGGAAATGTTATGCTTTTAAACACCATCGTAAACGATGCTATTTTCCTCGCTGACTTTGATTGGAGAACCTTTCAGATCAAAACAATATATTTTTTTTAAATAAACATGAATTATAAATAAATATTTAAACTTCAAATGTCTTTGTCTGACTAAAAACTAAACTTTAAATAAGGAAATATCTTTATATCATCACAAAGCTATTTGCTCACCACGTGACAGAACTGCCTTCTCGCTGTGTGTGGCTTAATAATGTACTGCACGGTACTTGCAGACTTAGATTTTTTTTTTTTTGAATACTGATAACGTAAATATCTCTTTTTGTAATCAAGGATCATATAAACATCTAAATATAAAGAATAATTGTCTTTTTTTATGATGATGGTGATAAAACAGTTTTCTTGCGTGATAATTTTATGCATAAACGCCTTCGACGTTTTAGCAGATTATCACGTAAGCAAACTGTCTGATCACATAATAAAAAAAGAGACTAGACAGTTTTTTTCCTTAAATATTAACTGAAGAGGAACGGGAAAAGCCGATAGATACAAATACGATGATGTTACTTAAGTATCAACAATCTTGTTTGACATCAACAATCAAACAGCTTGAAAGGTAGTTGCAAACAAATTGTTTTTGGGTAAAATGTTGACTAGAGTTGTTAATGTAAATTGTTAAGATATATTATTTCTGATCTGTCTACTGATTTCTCCGTTATATCCTTTATATCCCGCTTTTATTCTTGTATTGTTTTATTGAATATTGAGTTTGATTCCTGCTCGTTATCCTCAAATTTGTAAACAAACAACGTTTCCATTGTGTTTATCTCCCTCAGCTGTAGAATATAAATCACGTTTGGCATGCTTGTCTGTCTCCAGCAAAATCGTATCTATGTGAAAACTATAAAAACCTTAAATTGTTTCCCCTGACCAAAGAGTTTTGAAGGTCACTTGGTATTTTTCAATACAATGTGATTGACAAATGTCTTGTTGTCATGACATAACCCTTAAATGATCATCTTGCTCGAAAACCAATTTCCCGAGGTGCACTGCGCACCGTTTATGCCCAGCTTACTGAGGGTGGTATGTTAGGTTGCAGCAGAAGCAGTCTCCCAGTTAAAAATTAAATAGTATACAACGATTGACTTGCGAAATGATGACTTTAAACGAGACTGTTGATATTCTTGTTACATCAACTTGTTTGTCAATAGTTTACCTCGTTGTAGAAATTGTTTGTACGTTGAGCGTACTCTTGCGTCTCGAATCAACTTGGAGACATAAACCCCATATGCAGGTGAAGAGGATATCTTGCTTCATAAGTAAGGGAAGTTGACGATAGAAAAGTTGAAGTCATCACGTTTATCATAAAGCTTTGTTGTCAGGTTACCATTAACGTCTTTTTCTAGTAAAATATCCAGAATGAAACAGATGTGTTAGACTCTGTGGTATCTTTCATTTCAAGTTCACTGGAATGTATCAAGTCGACATATGTATGGAAGTAACTATTGTTAATTGATAATACGTCGTCGATATATCTAAATGTCGAGTTGAAGGCCATAGGCTACAAGCCTTTGAATAAACCCCGTTTCATATAAATACAAAAACAGGTCTGCCAATAACGGGTCGCAATTGGTACCCATGGGAATTCCGACAGATTCTTGGAAGACCTGATCTCAAAAAACTACATAGATATTTCAATCAGAAACTCAAGCATCTTTTGAATATCAATTTCAGAGTACTTGTGTGTACAATCAGAATGTTTTTAACAAAATATATTTTGCAAATGATCAATGACAAGGGAAGTAAATTTACGAGTTCCATTTTTATTGTAAAAGCAGCTGTCTATGGTGTCAAAAAGCCTGGATTTTAATTGATCGAGGGGAATTGTTGTATAAATGTTGGAAAGTTGTACGTTTTGATGTTATTGATTTTGGTAAGATTTTGAAATTTCAAATTTCTAAAATTTCTATCTATTTGTAACAATTTTTGATTAGAGGAATGAAAAATCTTTCAATTGTTTTAATTTTTTACACATTTCTCCAAATGAACCCCCTGCAGACACCATACTGACTGCTTTCGCACTCTCCTCTAGAGTCAAACGCCGCATGCAGTGTAATAAGTATTTTGATATCCTAGTTACCCATTTAATTGCTTATTTCTTTCCATAATCCACTCATCGTTGTCTTATCCTCCTTCAAAGAATAAAAAGTCTTGAAAACAGTTTGTCTTGTCTTTGTGACGTTTAATAATGTGTTTGAAATTTTCAAAGGTGGCATATAATTTTAGCAGACACAAAATATAAATATAAGAAATAAACCAATTTGTAAAGGGAGATAATCCAAATTTCCAGTAAATACAACTTAGACTTAACAGAAAAAATCATGAAAATGGGTCTGAAAACGCTTAAAAATATAAAATTACAACCAAAACTTTTGGTGGAGGTCGGGTGGAAGGATTATCCTTTACAAAAAAAAGGATAAATCTGGAACGCGTTAAAATACATTCCTAGATAAATCAAATAAAATCGATGGAAAAATCGCCAGGGTAAAAGTTGAAACTAAATTGAAAAAACCCAAACGGGTTTAAAATTGGCAAGCACATTGAATGCCTGAAAAACGTACATAGGTCATGCCTATGGTACTGTAAACGCAACAATTTTTAAAATAATGAATTACACACGTAAATGTTGAAACTAAAATGAGAAAAGGCAATGATCTAATAAGCAGAGTTAAGATTTTCTTTCTTTTCTTTTTTTAAATAGTTAATTTACAAAAACTGCAACATTTAAACTTGTTACATGTTCCATATCCAAATGATTTTGGACAAAGGATAAAAGTGACAATCTTGTTCCATTTTCAAGAAAATCTATTTTCTCGCTGAAATTAATTCCCCTTATACTCCTAAATAAATGTACATTCCCTTGTTTGTTCAGATGAACTCCGTCGTATGCAAATTCCTAACTACAATCTCCTTCACGGGGAGAAACAAAATATTTGCCGTGTTCCCAAAACACACAATAAACTAGTGATGGCAATGCACCTCTTAATATTGCATTCGCTCTATCTGCTAAATCATTGTACCTAAAATTAACCTAAGATCTTGGTAAAACTTTGCAAACAATTATTTTCGCAACATTATAGCGGCGATGCATCAATGATATCACAGTTTCAATTTCTGCGGCCAATAATGTAGGATATGTACTGGGAATGATGTCATTCTCCGCAATCATTAAAACAACTACCTCGGGACCTAAAGGGAATGCGTTTTTCCCAGACCAAGATTTACAGAATATCTAATGTCATCACAATTTTCAAGAATTCGTGAAAACGACGCACAATTGAATGTCCAAGAATGACAACCGAGGTTTTGCCCATTGAAGACATGATGAAATAATTCTACTCACCAAATACTTGATAAAATAAATAACCAAGGCTGTAGGTGAGAGAAGAGGCAAAGTGACGCACCGCGTGGCCGGAATTTTAATTGTTAGATTTTGATTGGTCAATCTCTGCCTCTCCTAAGACATGAAATAAAATGACCATTATAATACATCACTATACAATATTTCAGACTTGAACATTCAAGGAGGACATTTATTGATTACAATAAACATTTTAAGTAAAATTAAATTTATTTATTTTCCGAGTTTTTAATTATTACAAACATGAAGAACATAAACACAAAGAAAAAAAGTAGAATTTTTTTCCTCCAAAAAAGTATGGGCATGATTTGTATTTTTTCTATGAAATGTTTACGCCTCAGTTAATATTGTAGTTATTTATCAGTTAAACAATAAAATGCCTCATTTCTACTTGTGACATAATTATATATCAAATACATCATTAATAAATTTTGAAAGTAAAATACTTATTTTCTACGGAATCCATTTAGGACATATCAAAAATATTTCTGAATTCGATATAACGAATTGTCGAATTTGTTATAACGAATTCAATTCATTTTAACAATTTCTTTGAATTCGTTATAACGAATTCAATCTGTTATAACAACTTTATTGAATGCGTGATAACGAATTCAAAATTTATTATAACAAATTAAATTTGTTATAACAAATTAAATTTGTTATAACAATTTCTAAAACTTGTTATAACGAAATAAATTTCTTTAAAACAAATTCCTTACTTTTTTTATAACAAATTAAATTCGTTAAAACGAATTCGACAAATCGTTATATCGAATTCATATATATTTTTTCTATAGGCCCAGATTGTTGAATTTGATTAAACGAATTTAATTCGTTTAAACAAATTTTAGAATTTGTTTAAACGAATTTAATTTGTTATTACAAAGTTTAGAATTCGTTTAAACGAATTTAATTCTTAATAAAAAATTTTTGAATTCGATATATTAAATTTAATAAATTTGTTAGAACAAATTAAATTCTTCATAACAAATTCAAAAAAATGTTATAACGAATTAAATTCGTCATAGCAAATTCGACAATTCGTTATATCGAATTCAAAAGTATTTTTCGATAGGTCCTAAATGGGATTCCGTAATTTTCTTTCGTGGTGCATTAGCAATTGTGTCTAGTGTATAGTTTTAAGATTGGATCTGTTTTTATAAATCACTCTTAAATCTTCCTGACTCTTGGTTAATCCATTGCGCTGCCAAGCACCTTTTGTGATCAAAAACTTGCAAGAATAAGCCTAATGTCCAACCATGCCGATATATTGTCTTACAGGAGTAAAGCATGAAACATGTAAGCAGACAACGACTTTTCTCCTCAATTAATTAATTATTAATTCAATAAGTTAATTTGATATGGGTGTATGCGATCGAGGGATTAGGGTTAGAGTATAAATACCTCTGAGATTGAAACTGTTTTATATTTACCCATGCTCGCATCTCCCTGGCTTTGGGCTAATTCATTTAATTTTTTCCTTACAAAAGGCACTGGAAAGTTTAGTGAAAAAAATTGGATGAATCAGCCTTGGACGTAATGTCGAAAAATGCCGACATTGAGCGCTAAGTTTAGATAATTTATTGGTAAAACCGACTAACAGTTTACTTAAGCTCGATATGGCCTCCTCATGTCCATATTTAGAAGATTTTTTCCTTTCAAATCGATGATATCTACAATTTAATCAACAAACTACTAATAATTAGTTACCACTTGTTTAATCCCTGCATTTCTCAAAAAAAAATCTTGCAAGTTTAGTCCATTTCGTTGTGGGTTCTTTCAGCTAATTCTCTTTTACGGCGAAACACAAGTGACGTAACTCATTAATATTTATGAGATTACTTCAAAAATTGATCATGTGACCACATTCCTAAACAATGGAAAATGGAGTTTGTAGATAGCAACCCGCGATTTAGTAATTATTCTGTACCCGCGGCTTCGTTACAAAACCTGTAAATTCCGTAGTGTCTGGGGTTTTTAATCAAGTGATTTCACTGGTTAATAGATCTGTTATGTGTTAAGTTTCTTGTATCACGCTTCTTTTATTGGTCAAAAAAAATTTATCTTGTAAAATCTTTATTGCAATTATAGATTACCAAAACTTTCATAATTATAAATAATAACTAAAATTTACAGTACACTACTGGTGTCTGCATAATATTTGCCGTTAAAATATTCTATTACTAATAGATGTATGCATTAATTTTAGCAAAGACTAAATTAATAACATGAATTATGATTCAAACATAGATTTCAGACTATGCCATTTTGTATTATCAAAAAATGATGTATATGTACATAAATTAACTTATTAAAATTTAGCGCAATCACCGCGTATGGAGTGGTTGGCGTAGTCATGAATTAGCGCTACACATGTAGCGCTAAAAAATTTATTAAAAAAAAAAAAAAAAAGTTGTACTTATTGTCTATGAGTTAAAGTACAATTTTAATATCTTATTTCTATATAATTTTTAAACATTTTATTAGATTATTGTTGTTCAATTATCGTGTCCATCTGGCTAAAAAAGGAGCCTTAAGGTATTTATTGTGCGGCCGTAGTTTTATTATTGAGCATTTAATTACCGTTTACTATTAATTAAAACAATTAACTTAAGATTTTTATTATTGAGCATTTAATTACCGTTTACTATTAATTAAAAACAATTGACTTCAGATTTTCTAATCCAGGAGGATCAATAATGTGTAATTATATGTTAGAATAGCATTGTGTAACTAATACCGTCTATACGTGATATCTGCATTGTCGAGGTTCACATACAGAGTATGCGGGTCGACACTGTTGAACTAAATGGTCCAAATGACAAAGGCCAATAACCCATTTTATATTAAAATTGTATCTAATTAAAAGTGAATTTGGGGGGAAAATCACATTATACATAGATATATATTTACATACATTTATATATGCCTATTGCCTGGTGAAATAGATGACGACTTAATCGGGTTCGATGTTCCAGGTCTGATAAAATGGCAGATCAAAGTAAGTATAAGGAAAAACATCATATCGTATTCATTTATTAACGGTAATCATGAATTAGCGCATCGCTGTCTGCACTAAAGCCGCTAAAATACGAAGCCCGCTTTTTTAAGTACACATACAGTAATCACTAATATATGTACGTAGTAGGCAGAGGCCTACAGGTGCCCATTCGATTTTTTTCTTCTTAATTATTAATAACATTTTAAAGACGTAAGATTATTTCTTCTTTTCTCGAGGAAGAAAAATTGAAAAACTAAAATTAAGGTTCGCTTTTTGGCTTTTATGTCTAGCCATCTTCATTCATTTTGTTAAGACATAAATGTATAATTGCCTGACCCAACTAAGCATCATCACGACGCAAGTCACATGAAATAATGGCCTCAGAATTGTTTTCACAGATTCACATAGTCCTGTACTAGTGTATTTATTTTGTTTTACTAAAACTGATTAATAACTCTTAAGGTAGGGTTTATCAATCGCATTATTGAAAAACCTACAGTGAACAGATTTTGTGCAGCAGTATCTTTTAACGAGGTATCCATACCAAAAACACTAAATGTTGTTGCTGTCCTAATCCAGGGCATGGTTATATCGTATAGAACGAAAGCTTCTTTCATATTGTTTATCTTATATATTGTTTTTCTCTCTATCTTCTTTTTCGACTTATTTTACTTTAAATTCCTCCAAAGGATCCACGATTTTTATTAATAAAATTCATCTTAAATGAACCCTAACTCCATTAAAACAGGTGTCCTGCTATTCTTGCTGCATTTTTACATAACAAAAAAAAGCAATTCTTCCGCATGGATAAAGACGAACAATGATATTAATTGATTGATTGTATGTTGTTTAACGTCCCAATCGAGAATTTTTCACTCATATAGAGACGTCACCGTACGCCGGTGAAAGGCTTCAAATTTAGACCTATACGCGGCACTCAGGGTCATTGGACAATGTGGGTTTTTTATCGTGCAAACCCTACCATGACACTGTCTTTGATATGATACTTAAATAAACTTAGAAAAGAATGGTGTAATACCTAATGTACAATATCTATGGATTTCTTTTCCTTCAGGCCTAAGCTTATTGTTTTCCACCAAAAAAGATGCATTACATTCGTTTTCAGAGACTTTGTTATTAAGACCTCTTGCATAAAATAATACTTTAATCACGTGTAGTTGATGAATCTGTTATAAATGTACAATAAGACCTGACAGCTTCTAGATCAAACAAAAAAGTTTTGTTAATCTTGTTAGTCCCATGAATAATATTGAGTTCGTGAACTAAAAGAATAATATACCGTGAGAATTTATTAGATCTACAATTCACTTTGTTTGAGCTGAACAAGGGGGATGTTTTAAATAGCTCCAACTCTTCCTTTCCTGCATTTCGAACAGTGGGATTTTCAAAAATCAAATTTTGATTTTATGTTATGAAATGCATTTAAAAAACTGGAAGGGCTAAATGAAAATAATCAGGGTTTTATGGGTTTTTCCCTATTAATTGTAGTATTGTTTGTATGGGAAGGAATGCTAACAATGAATCACCAATCTTTATTGCGTATATTTGATATCCTATAGTGCCTTTTATTTTGATGGTTTTGTAAAATAAATTATACTTCTAACACATTTTCACGAAGAATGGTTAGATTAATGTGCTTGTTTAAGTGTTATATATTTAAAACAAATTAATAAACTCATATCAGAGTAGTCTTACAAACATTTTCAAAAAAGCATAGCAATATAAATAAAAATTAATTTATTTTTCTATGCATGGTTATCAAGATGGTTGATATGTGTCGACTTATTTTAAGCAAACCACGGGAAAGAATATAGACAAAAGAAATTTAAAAGACATTTGATATTTGTCTAGATGAGGAAAAATCTCCTTCTAAATGGGGCTATATAAAGACAATAAAGTTCTAAAGAGAAGAGGGAAGCTAACACTAAGGCTGGTGGATTAAACAAGGAAAAGGTAACTACACTGAAAAGAGATAGTTATATATCAACCCAACCACTGCTTATATTGTGGGAAAATTTTATTATATCTGAAATGGCAGGAAGACTACTTTTACGGCCGATATTTCCGAAAACCATCGGAGGAAATCATAGTGAAGGGCAAGTTACATCAAAATTGTTCTTATCTCATGTGATTGCAGGCATCCTTGTTATTTATGGAGTATTATTTGCTGGAGAGCCTATGGGTGATACGTTCGCTGTAGGAAAATGGACCGTGTTTACGGTATGTGTCATCTTTGGCTTGCTGTCCCTTGTGTTTTTACTGATTTCAAGTTGTCGTAGAAGGAATGCTACTAACGTGAGAAGTACAAATGAAGATCCTTCTATAAATCTACAGTTACTGTTCTTGTGGATATTTGGATTGGCCAACATGATCTTTCTGAGCGTAAACATAGCTGTTTATGTGGACTGCTTGATGAAAACAACCAAAGATTTAGCTCTTAATTTATTTTTGGTATTTGCTAATGTACTTTACATGCTATTTATACTGTTACAAATACTACTCCTCACACATAACAAAGCAACACAAATGCAATTGACAATATATCTTCATTTTTCAATTGTCTGTGTCCTAGCAGCAAACTTCTCCATATGGTATAGCTCAACTATCTACACTTTGTTTGAACATAAGAACAGAACAGAGATTCGAAACAACTACTCTTGCTTCCAAAATTCTGAAATAGAGAAAACTTTGAGAAGAAAGATATCTGACGTGTTCTTGCCACCACAGTTAGAATTCTGCATTCTTGCAGCTACTCTTCTCATTTCAATGTGGCAAAATGCTAACAAGTTCCGAAGAATACGATCCAGTGATACATACATTGAGCTTACTCACTTTAATTCTGAAAGTAGA
The DNA here is from genome assembly GCF_033153115.1 of Saccostrea echinata. Classification (NCBI taxonomy): domain Eukaryota; kingdom Metazoa; phylum Mollusca; class Bivalvia; order Ostreida; family Ostreidae; genus Saccostrea; species Saccostrea echinata. The sequence continues at coordinate 4,075,680 of NW_026889761.1, forward strand.
TCCAGAGCCGTTTCTAAAAGTCCTGATGGCGCTTACATAGTTGCTCTTATAATTGGAATTTTTCTCAATGTTCCAATATTAACCTCAACTGTTCTCTTAGATTTTGTGTATGAATGGAAAAATGAGAATGTACTCATTATCTTAGACTTCAGTGAAATTCTATGTGCATTCAGTAGCTGTGTTATCGTGTACGTGTGCTGGCACAGAATCAAAGGATATTTTTGGTATTCCATAAGACCTTTAACTATACAAGAGTATATTCTGATTATAAGTTCTATGGGAATAATGGCATATTTTACAATGGGATTTCTTGCAGGACTCTCTGGCTTCACTCTCTCAAAGTCAACCATTGCCAGTCGTGTGTTTGGAATGATGGAAACATTTCTTCAGACATTACTTTTGATCCAATCTTCTCGATATAAAGTTCAAGGAAACGGATCAAAATTAGTTTCCGTATGTGCAATGATTCTCGTCATCACAAATCTGTCTTACTGGTTTCAGAATTCTTACAACAGAAATATAATAACAAAATCTCGATACACCGGATACACTGACCGTTACCTTGTAGAGACAATACTTGTGCCTCTTTTGATATTTTATAGGTTTTTCTCCGGAATGAGTGCGTATTCTATATACAAAAGATTCAGGCTTCAAGAATGATTTTAATTTAAAATGGACTAGCAGTTTATCAAACTATGTAATCTTTATTCGAATAGTTAGGCATTGCTATGTTAATACATTGTTAATTTTGGTAATCTTATAATCGGTATAATAAGTTCAAAAACGGACGTTTTATAAGTATCGTTACTCATCAACCCCGATAGAAAGAAAAGTACATTAAAGAATCTTATTCAGCTCATACATGTATGATATAAAGCTAAGTGGTTATTATGTGTGATATAGAAGTGTATATACAATCTTTTATCATATACTTAGTAGTAAATACACCGATTCTGCACTGTGCGATACGGGTGACGTCACAATACCCCATATCATATCTGCTTCCAGTTTGTATCACTTCATGAGAATACTTTAGCACTCAGTATCTTGAGAAACAAAATATTTTTATGTCGAGATAAGAAAAAATGCTACAGAGACTACAGAGGACTGTGGTCTCGATGAAGTAATGTGTTTATTGCTTACTTTTATATGCTCATTCCTTAAGTAAAAATAAAATAAATCGGTATCTATTCCAAAGATAATGCAGCTAAATTGATAGAATTTAAAAAAAAAACAAAATAAAAAAAGAAAGAAAGAAAAGAAAAGAACAAGAAGACTGAGAAAGTATCATAGTTCATAGTGCATTTAAAGTTAAATGTTTCGAAACATTTCAAAACAGAAAAAGTATCCCTTGGTCATAATAAAAGAGAAAAAAATTGAGTTTATCTATCAAGTGACAGTGTTGAAGAAAGAGATTCAAAATCAGACTTAAATGTACTTTGTCATATCGAACAGTTATACTCACATCTAATTATACAAGGATACTTTCTTCAAGTAAACTAATTGGTGACAGAACACTAAATTTTGTTTAATTAACTAAAATTCTAGCTGTACATGTGGATATTAAATCCATCCTGAGAATGTATTGTATTTTATCAAATAAAACTAACAATGTGATTTTATTTGAATTATTTTCTTGGCATATCTATACATATATAGATCTGAAATAAGATGTATGCTTTGTATAACAAAGTTGTCACGTTTACTTCTGCAACAGCAAATTTCAAATATCAACTTGTTCATGTCTTTCATGGCTCAAGAACGCGGAAGTAGATTTATTGGCATGGAGGAAACTTTCTCCTAAAGGTGAGAATCAGAAATTCCTTCCGCTGTTCTTATTCATTTGAATCAACTCAACTTTGTCTAAAATCATTAAAACAACATTGAGAATGAGACTTAATAATAAAAGTGAAATAAAATTATAAATGTTTGTACTCAAAATATTGTTAAGAGGCATGTGGTCTACAAATCTTTTAATATTTCTGGGTAATGAATATTAAACTTACCACAGTACGAAACGTTATATATTAAACTCATTACAGTGCCAAATATTAAACAAGGTCTTGTTTTTGAAGAGGTTCAAAACGAAAAACCAAAGGCTGTTACATTCTGTCTGATCAATACATAGGGCTCACGGCGGTTATGACCGGTACGCAGGGGATGATTTCTCCTCGTAGACACCTAAGCCCACCTCTAGAGTTTCCAGGAGTTCGTGTATTTTGTGCCCTGCTCAAAATTTTGTACTGTTTGTAAAAAAAAATGAGATACACAAGTATTGTGTATTCGTTATTTTTTTTATATATATATAATTTTTCAAAGTCTTAAAGAAATCCTTAACTGTATTTTACCGTATTAGCAAAAAATTTAGCAAGGATTCAATTTTGGCATTTTAGCGGAGGTGTTGAGATCGCTAAAATTAAATTTCGCTAACAATTTATTCCGCATTAGAATGTTACAGTTATCTTTCTATGCACCATACAATCGCTAAAATTACTTCTCACTAAAATTAAATACTGATTTTTAAGTACAAATCGCTAAATTTGCGTCTCGCTAAAAATTCCACTTATACGGTATTTCATATACAATATATCTGTGTAAAACAGAATAGTGTGAAAAGACACATATTAAAAAGGGGTTGATTAATTAAAGAAGTACTTAAAAGTTTTCTTTGTTATCCCTATCAGAATCTCAAAATACCAATCTTGTCAAAACTATTGAATACTGTTCGTTATCTCCATATATTTCATGTTTGCCCAGAATAAAAAAGAAAAAAACAAATAAAGTATAACTTAACTTCATTAAGAACCGAATTTTTCAGATTTAGTTTTCGATCACTTCTGAATCGTAGATGTCCTAATTAATAATGAACTGAAGTGTTTAATGATGAAATATGAAGATAACGAACAGTAATCAAGCTAGAACAATACAAATCGGGAGCAGGGCAAACACGGACAGCTAAAAAAAACATAAGAGGTGGGATCAGGTGATATGTAGCAAGAACTACATGTATTTGCTAGAACGGCTTTAACCAAATACAGGGTACCGTGTACTTGTGTAAAATATAATCATCAACTAGGATGTATTACACATGAAGTGTGGAACAAAAAAAAATATATTAGCAAAGTGGAATAATTCAAATGTACTGTAATCTTTGAACAATGTTTTTATCGTTGAGTTACCCTACGTTAACCTAATCAGAAAATAATGTATTTTGTCGAAAAATAAAGCAGCATAAAAATGACCCGTTTAAAACACAGGTTAACTCATTCTTCAAGCAATATACATGTTTAAAGTGGTTACTATGGGAAAAAATGAAATATATGTAGATAACGAACAGAATTTAAGCACAAAAGTCCATTAAACAATACAAATTTTGGAGCAGAGCAAACATGGACCTCGAAAACATCAAAGGTTGGATCAGTTGCCATGGAGGAGTGAGCATCCCCTGCCTACCGGTCACACCCACCGTCATGATAGGGAAATAACGGCCAAACAATTAGTATGAAAAACGTCAGTCAGCATTTGACTTAATGATAAATTGTATTTGCTGACAAGGTCATTGTATCGACCTTAGAACTTACAGAATGACGACTTTAAACGAGCCTGCTGATATTCTTGTTTCAACAACTTGTCTGCAAATAATTGGAATCATTTTAGTTCGTGGCAAATTAAAAAAAATCAGGTTAGGCATATTGGAGGTTGATTTTACAGACAAACGTTTCGATTTGTCCGTTTGTTCCTCTGTTTGTTGACCGTTCACGGTAGCTCAGTCGGTAGAGCGCTCGCTTCGTGATCGGGAGGTCGTGAGTTCGAATCTCGGCCGCGACAGACCTAAGTCGATAAAAAATAGGTAGCAACTGTTCCTTCGCCATGCGCTCGGCACTTTGAAGTGAAAGTTGCGGGTCTTTCGGATGAGACCTTAAAAACCGAGGCCCCGTGTCACGGCAGGCGTTGGCACGATAAAGATCCCTCACTGCTCAATGGCCCTGAGTGCCGAGTAAAGGTCAAAATTTGAAGCCCTTCACCGGTATATGGTGACGTCTCTATATGAGTGAAAAATTCTCGAATGGGACGTAAAACAATATACAATCAATCAATCAATCTCTGTTTGTTTAACGTCCTTTTCGAGAATTTTTCACTCATATTGAGACCCCACCACTTGCCGGTGGAGGGCTGAACATAAATCATAAAAAAAAATTCTCCTCTCCGGCGGGGAATCGAACCCCGGTCTCCCGCGTGACAGGCGGGGATACTTACCACTATACTACCGAGGAGTTCTTTATCTCTATAACACAACATTGTCCAATACAATGGTGATCTTATGTGATAATAAAATATGATAATTCATTCATTGCCACTTTTATTTGAATATTTTTTTCTAATTAATTCGTGACAAACATTAAGAAGTTATATCGGACCTTATTTAATGCGATGAATGACTGGAAATGATATTCTTTCTGCAATGAAACTTAGTTTACCTATACCGACAAAACTTTTGACATCACACTGGGGATATTTCGTATAATATTAGTAATTTGCTTATGCACATTTTTAAATTTCTATATAGCAAGAAAGAAAATTAGCAAAAGTTGACAGAAAAGATAGCCAATATGTTTAGCATAAGAAGTGGGGCAATAAATGTAACAATAATGACAGAGAACGGGTGTTACAGCAGGTCATGAAATCACGTTATGTCCTACCAACTAAAGAAACTTTGATGGTTAATTAAAACTGAAAATGTACATGTTTAACACATGAAGAGGGGCGATAAAAATGATATTGTTGACTGAGATAGGAGAAGGATTTCTGAGATTTGGAAAGGGAAATGATCCTTCATTATTTAATTTTCATTTGAAAGTTACTTTGAATAAAGAATTCGAGTGAGGTACTATAGTATTCAGTTTTGGAGGTCTGCTATAATAAATACAGTTTTTTTTATGTTGGATAAAAATCAATAATCTCTTTGTTTATTTGTTTTCACCAATCTGAGTCCAGTTAAACATTCATTAAGGACTAGAAAAAGTTAACGATAAAAACTTAGAGAAAATATTTTATTCCAAGGCCTTTACAGAGAAGAAACCGTAAACATGTCTCTCAGAATAATATAGTGAATACATCGGCCAGTGACACGAATCCCTAAACAAAATAAAAAGTTTGTTCAGTACGAGTAGTTTATTAAGACAGTGTAACATACAAATTCTCACATGTGACAATATGGACAAAATTAAACAGATGACTCGTTCATGCTGTAAAATCTACTTTGTTAACTACGTGTTTTAGCTTTAAAAAATTAAATGTATCAAAGATAGAACTCACAGTGTATTTTTTTTCAGAAAGTTACAGTATCTTCTTGTAGATTTAGTGCGAATTAAATTCTAATAGATAAGTCTTATCATTCAGAATACCATAATGCACTGATTCCTTACCAAACAAAAATAAAAACACAACTTTCATAGGGTTAACAAGAAATTTTTAAATTCTTGTAGTGCTTAGGAACTGTCACAAATTAATTTTTAAAAAAAAAATGCTATAGTTGAACAAGAAACTACCTATAATTATTTTACTTCACTAACTAGTCGCCCGCGTGGCGCAGTGGTTAGAGCGTTTGCTCTAGAGTCGCTGAGTAAGGCGTTGATCCTTACGTAGCTCAGGTTCGAATCCACGGTTCCTTCGGATAATAGTTATTGCATCATACTGTAAGGCTAGAGAAAACATATAGTAGGTGGCGCTCCATGGGACGTAAATACCAAAACAAGCGAGATCTCAAAAAGACATCTAAATATTTTAGTCATTATGATTATCACTCCGTAAGAACAATTGCACAGACAATCGTACTGAATTCTATCGGCAGTGTGTGGATGACATGCTAGTGTGTAGACATCCTTGAATTGGTCGCTACAGATATAACATTATAACTGATATAATATTACACACTTGCTCAGACTGCGTATAGTCAATGTCTACTCTAAGCCTAAATAAGACTCAGGATACTCTGTTTCTATCAAAGGAAAGAGTCCAAGGGAATTCATTGGAAGTATCCCTTCAAGTTACAGAATGTTTTATAATGACATTGTATATTAGTTTAAATGGTTATCTCAGACGACGATGCGGTAAATTCACAGAAGTACACATCTTTATCTTCAAAACCTCCATAACGCGGCGCAATATGTGCTGATATGTATATGTTTGTCTCCTAAGGAAATTATAATGACCAATTAAACTGATAACGTTTAAACAAGGTTCTAAATCAAAGGAAGTGGCCAATGATGTCAAAGCTTAGTTTTGTGTTTGATGACAAATTCAGGGGTAGTGGAATGTCCCTGAGCCCGGAGATAGAACCACCGGTCTGGACGTTGTTATATTAAATTTGGCAAACCTTTCAATCACTGATCCAGTTTTTAATTAGACAAAGCTCTTCAACACTGGTCAGATCCTATAAAATGCCTCTTCCCTTGAGAACTTTGCAATCAATAAACTGTAATTTTCACAAGTTCATGTTCACGGATTAAATATTGTTTAGAGGGGGAAAATTCTACATAAGAAATAGGCGTAGTTAAATAAAGTTGATTTCCTAACATTGTAAATTCGTAATCAAACGAATTATACATGACTGCCCATTAAATTGTTTGACAGGCCCATAGAAAACAATTTTAGTTGGAGGAGAAGGGGGCACAATCTAACAGAAATTCTTCGACATGACGAAAAAAGTCATTAGACATTCCTACGGGCCTATTTTATACTAAAGGATTTAAACTACGGAATGATCCGTCTTCCTGATCAATACACAGGGCTCACGGCGGGTGTGAACGGTCAAAAGGGGATGCGTGCTTCTTCTAGGCACCTGATCCCACCTCTGGAATTTCCGAGGGTCTGTGTTTTATGCTATGTTCACAGATTTGTATTGTTTGTACATTTCTAAGATTGATCACTTCGTATTTTCCCTTTTTTTTTCCTGTTAAAGCGGCAAAACTGAATGACGACGGAAAATATACTTTTAAGCAGCTGAAATCTGTTTCGATCATATTAAACAATACGCAAATTATTCTTCGAATTGAACTATGTATGGGTGACGGGAGAAAAAGATTATCTTGATGATTAAGAATAAATTGTTTTTTCGGAATTCGCAAACAGATTTCTCATCTTTCGCTTTAAACATTGATTTTCCATCTTGTTATGACGAGTGATAAGCTTCCCATTCTTACAAGTGACTTGTAACATGTAATTTAAATGTCTGATAAGTGCTTTAACTGTCTGGTAGACAGAGGACATTAGATATGATCATGTCAAAAGGTAATGAAAACGAGTGTTAAAATCCTTCGAACGAGCAGTCGCGGAAATTTTGGACACCTCAAAAGCTTGGCGATACCAGTAATTAAGTTATGTTACTGGATTTCTGTATCATTTAATTTTGATTCAGGATCGTCATTGAACACTTAACCTTAACCCAGGGAACAGTTCATTTTACAAGCCTCAGTAAGAATAAACAAGGCTTAAAGAGTTTACAGATAATGTTTTGATAAATATATTATTAAAATGTCCTCTCAAAGTGTCATAAACATGTCTTTCAGAGTTATGTTTTGACATACCTCGGACATTGACACTGCCTGTTCAAAAAACATAAGAAGTCTGATCAATATGTATACCAATTATATAAATGAAGTTATATGCCATTTACAAAACTTCTAAAATATTGACACTATTACTGAAATAGGAAGAAAACAGATCACTGCTAACATTTAAGAAATACTTTGTTCACAAAGCTTACTTAAAAGTTTTCGTCAACATAACTTTGACAGTTTTTCTTCAAAGCATATTGTACAAATTAAGTGTAAACACAACAACTAGGCTACTTAATCTTATACAGGGTCACTCAAACCAAAGCAGAAATGGTCTGTGTATGAAAAAAGTCAGCCAACATTCGACAGAATGCATATGCAGACAGAATTGATGATATCCATATTACATTAATTTTGTCAATTACCAGCCTCGGTTTAGAAATTATCGTAAGTAAAACATCTGAGAGACATAGACACCAAATGCAGACGATTATGGTATAATGCTACATAACTAAGGAACGTTGATGATAGAAAAGGTTGATATCATCCTGTTTATCGTAGAGTTTAGCTACTAATTTGCATAAATATCTATCTCTAGAAAATATCCAGATTTGAAACAGATGTGTGTCGGAGTCTCTGGCTTCTTTAATTGAGTTTAATAGAATATTTCGATTTGACATATGAATGAAAATATACATTGTTAATAGATAAAACGTTGTCAATATACTTATCTTTCGAATTCAAGGCCACAAGAGACCTTTTCTTTTCGTGTAGAATTTTTTTAAATAAATTTTGTTTTTTAACGTAGCACAAAACATGTCTGCTAATAAAGAGACACAGTACACATTCCGACAAATTGTTCTGGTCCCCAAAGACCCATGGACTTAGGCAATAGAAACTCCAGCATCTTTGTTATATCTACTTCAGAATACTTAAGCCAAAAATCAAAAATACTTTCGAGTGACTATCATATCTCTTTTTCCGAGTACCGTTTTTATTGGAGAAGCCGTTATCTATAATCGAAGATGAATTAAGTTTCCTTTATAATTGATAAAGTTTAGTGATTTCAAATTCTCTAAACGATCTTTGGGGTTTTAAGTATTCACTTATAAGTGAATAAAGTTTAGTGATTTCAAATTCTCTAAACGATCTTTAGGGGTTTTAAGTATTCACTTATAAGTGAATAAAGTTTAGTGATTTCAAATTTTCTAAACGATCTTTGGGGTTTTTAAGTATTCATATTTGATTAGCACTAATCGGAAAGTTTTTCCTTCACTATTAATATTTTCATGAGCAATATAGATTGAGGCTAAGTCGAACTTTTTCTGGATCCCGGTATGCCTCTTTTCGACTTTAGGAACATTTGAAATCCTGTTAGGATTTTTTTAAAACATTGAAAATTTAGAAAACTGACACTTACAAAATGTTGAAGAATCTCGTACTTTGAAAGAGAACTGCGAATGTAATAAGCTTAACTAAAAATGTGTATTCGGAAATGGTTCCTTATCGTTTTCTGTTGGTTAAATGATTAAGTTTTCTCTTGAAAGGGCGTTAATCTGAGATTTAAATGTCACAATGAGGGATAGAATCGCCTCACACAGGAGGAAAACATTAGATAAGGTCATAAGGGTCATAAGGTACAAATAAGGGAAGTCTGTAATGATTTGGGGGGACCGAAATTTGTAGAGCAGTCACAGAGGTCTGTGAAATATTAATATCCTAGTCTGTATCCAGAAGTACCTATATACCTGGGGACAATAACAAGTGACATTAGTTCAGTGTATAACATACGTCGGGAAAAGTAAACAAGTTTAAGGCTTACAGAAAAAAAACCCTTATTTATTACAATCCAGTTCTGTAAAGAAATAGTTTAATGAATCTGTTAATACATATCGAAAGAAATTTAAATGTTGTTTAGTGAAATGTTTTGGCGTACATAATTTTAAAAAAAAAACTTGTTAAATTAAAATTGCTTTTTTCTCTCTTTCTTGTTACATGTATATGTCTTTCATATTCTCGTGACAGAGTAAAAAAGTTTTGTTTTTTTTTTTTTTTGTTTTTTTTTTTTAATATAAAAAATATCATATTTGAGTAAAGAAATTTTTTGGAGATAAAAATGAAACTCCTCCCCGGCGGGGAATCGAACCCCGGTCTCCCGCGTGACAGGCGGGGATACTTACCACTATACTACCGAGGAATTGATTAAATTTGTACAACTTCAGATAGACATGAAATGGGAAACCCGTATGATAATAATATGTAAATATCCAACCTTCGAACAACGTGGTACATGACGGACAGATTTTTCACATATCTTTGCAAGTGTAAATTTTTCTTTACAATTAAAAGAAATAAAGTTCTAAGATTTAAAATGATATTTAAATTTCACTCATTTCAATGTCAGTGAAGATTGAAAAGTTGAGAAGTCTGCAGAAGTATTTTATTGTATATGTAAAAGATTCCATAATGATCGCAATAATTATAAAAGTCCTTATATGGTATAATGTTATTTTCATTTTTAATCTTAATATTTTTTCATATGATTTATAATATATTGCTTGACAGTCAAATTCCGATATTAATTGCACTGATTGAAAGATTATGCTCCTAAAAATGTTGATCAATATAAATAATTCAAAAATGTTCAAACATATCATATAATAAATATTATTTATATGCCATTGAAGTCTAAAACCTTAAGAAGAATAACATGTTTCCTGGATTCTGGATATTCTTTCCAAAGATTGTGTAACATTGAAATCATTTCCATTGAGCTTTTTTTTAATTCTATATATTTAAAAAACTCAAATTCTCTTGTTTGAAATTTAACATTTTTTTTAATATATAAATGTATTTCTAGATTTGTGTTTTCTCCACATTTTATAGACCATGCACTGGTATCTCTCATTGCAATGACAAATTAAAAGTATCTAATGGATTCTCTAGTACTTTCATGCGTTTCCGTTTTAAATCAGTGTATTTGTCATAATCCCATAATTGGTTGTTGTTTTCCCGGTCTTTGTACGGGTGAGTAAGACACAGCGTAAATTTATAAATAAGAGATTCAGTGTTATTTGTTAAACCTACATTGATGCGTCATATTTCCATTCATATATTTATCTAGATGATATGTTAATTAATTTGTGGTTTTACCTGTCATGTTTTAATACATGTGGTTTATATGTGTTTGCATTTAAGTAAATTGATTAGATATTGAAGTCAAGGTCTTATTGTTATTCTTTAAGCTATGATTTGAATACAGACTCCTTATTTATTCGTGTGTATTATTATTTTAATGAGTATCTTGCTGTCTCAATAAATAAATACTGAATTAAAATACAAGTAAGACCAATATAAAATTGTAATTTCACAATTCAAAATGGCATGATTTATTGGAAAGCTTGTACTTTTACTTTATTTTATATCATCTTACTTTTTTTTAATTTTATTTATTTTCAAATTGTTTTATTTATTTATTTATCTATTTATTTATTTATTTATTTATGTTTTGTTTTTGATTCAAAAACAAGTGCTTTTTAAGGATCATATCTAACACCTAAACAGAATTGTGTCAAACAACAGTTTTAAAATTACCATTACACATACTTCATAATTCGTTAAATAAGATAGTCACTAATGGCCTAAAATGAACATTTGAAATAACCGGAAGACTTTTGACACGTCTGTCTGTCTTTATAAGTTTTCAGAGTTTAAGCAAATCGAAAATCTGATAGTGAATAGCCATGTGTGTTTGTACGGTTATAACATCTTGTTTGTTTTCATTTTTTAAAATGACGTTCATTATGTAAATTTCTATGTTGTGGTGCGTGTCACTGCTGTAGGCAGACAGCCGTCACGTGATTCAGATAATAGGTAACTTACACCTGTCAATCAGGAAACCAGTCACAATACCTTTATAAATCTTCTCAGGGGATCACCATCACATTAAGGAATTAAACTGGCTAGTTTTTACATTACCTTAATATATCTGAAAATGGAACGAAAATCCTCAATAGACAGAATAACGCAAGCATTATCCATGCTTAAAGCTGATCTGGTAAGTAATAGTTTTCTGTGCTTAATTTGTATCATATTTTAGTATGAATTATATTTAACTTATGCAGTGGTTGACAGATAAATTTTAATCATGTTACAGATGGAGATGAGGAGTCAAGATGTAAAACTAATGAGACAGTTGATCTCTATAAACACCGCCATCAGCAACATAACGAACAACAGAGACAGGAACCCGGTCATGAGGAGCGCGAGCTTTGGTTCCATGAAGCGTCCAAACCTGGATAGAATCAATAAGAGAAGCGCTGATATCGTCTGTAACCTAAAGAACCCCCTCGTCAGACACAGGAGTGCTCCTCTAGTGGGGGAACTAAGAAGAAGTGAAGCTTTTGACCATAGTTTTGATGGTGAGCAATATCAATAAATTCAATCCTGATGGTAGTCATAAGATATTAAGATGAACAACTTTGGAAAGATTTCAGTTAATGTATGATGCTCTTGAATTACTCAGTTTATGCAATGTTCATATTTTCTTTCCAGATTCTCTGGAAGAATTGAGTGGATCGCCCTTTGAGTCTGAGAGTGATCTGGAATCTTTGTCTGGGTCCTCTACGTCTTTGTCCCCGGAAGTGTACAGAAATTGTCACCTGTCCTACATGAGACCTCTCCCGGAAGAGGACGATGTAGACGAGAAAAAATATCACGGAATTCTAATGAAGAACATCAAACTATGGAAGTACTCACAAGAGTCTGTTGATAGCTCCTTCTCAAACGGTTCATGATAGTGTAGAATTTATAAATAAACTCTGGGATGATCCGTGGGTTTTTATCTACAATTTATAAACACTGCCTTCCCTAGTGGCGCATGATATTCTGCGATTATTTCATATTTTCTTTTCAGTTTCATTTCAAGAGCACACCAAACATCATTAACATTGCATGAGGAGTCTATTGAAATCATTAAAACAAAAAGGTTCCTTTTCGAAGATAGAAGGGACACTTAAGGGACAGTGTTTATGGAGCTACACAAGACTCATTTACATCCAATTTCATTTGTATTCCAGAAGTGACGAGTTTGTCTCTGTAATTGTTTATGACGCACATATTTCCATTTGATTTTTAAATTCCGACGTATGTAATTAATAACAACTATATTTGCATTTTAGATTATGGTGCTTATATTTATTCATTTTTTTTAATACTTTACATTTGTTGATATTTACCATACTTGTTATTAGTTTAAAATAAAATCCTTTAAAATCTAAATATTTACTAATGTCTCATTACTTGGTACGCTTTGTCGGCGTAAAAGGTTTTTTAATGCAGGGATTATCGATAAATTCTGCTGTAGCTATGACAGATAGTGAAATATCCAGGTCTTATTTAATAAAAAGTAACATTAACGAGGCTGTTTCTCGGGAACACAGACATTATACCTTTGATAATGAACACATCCTGATTTCTACTAAAGGGAAATTCTCTGAATTATCTATATCTTTCCTCACCAAGGGAATTTCGAAGTTTAAAAAACTTTAAGTTTGATTTATCCGACTGAAATGAAAGTTTATTCAATCCAGAATAATATACTTCAACTTGTTTTTCGATCTTTTTTTAAAAATAAAATTTACAAACAGTCATTATCGTTCATCCCAAACCTGTGGATTTTCACTTAAAGTATAGTAGTAGTGATATATACTGAAAATTCTGAGATTAGATACAAGGGATCTTACTGATGCCTTGTTGTTAATCTGTCCGTGAATCACGACTCTTGTCTAATAGTATCTTACTCAGGAAGTCCTTTTAAACACGTTTATCCTTTAAGGTGAGAGTTCAGCAGGTGTGAATATTATTACTATCTCGTTGTTTTCTCATGTCATGATATTTTTATATGTTTTTCTTAAGTCCTTTTATGATGTTCAATTTTTCCTGGATGATCGAAGATAATATATCGTTGTAATCTTAATGCAATTGAACCCATTCCCTTTCTTTCCCGATAACGGACTTTTTAAAATTTAATGACGACTCTATCTTTCTTTACATTACTATTTTGTTGATATAATTGTGTCCTTTTTCCTCTTCATTTTTAAATATTTAAACACTGATTAATTTCTACACTTATCCATTACCGCCGATAGGAAAATTGATCAGATAAATACATATAGTTTGAAATTGACGTCTTCATTTAATTGAATTTCTACCTTCTAACAGATTCATTGTACGTAAAATCCTGACAACCTAAATGAGGAAGCCACACACCGCGACCTTTTCCTGTGAAGTTATTTTACTAAACGTTACCTTTTTCAGTACGTTTTAAACATAGATATTACTACACGTCTCACTAGAAGTGATGATATGTGGATGAAATGACCGCATCTTGGCCAGTTAACCAAATACAAACCACTCTCGATTGATGTGAACAAGAAATGACGAATATAGGGACTTAGTCTTATAGCCAGTTAACCAAGTCAAAATATCAATCGATTTGATGTGAATAAGAAATGACGAATGACTTGTCTTACGTAATTGTCGAAAGGCATAAATGTAAGATTAAGGAATGGAAAAGGATGGATTTTATTTTTAAAAAATGGGTAACAATTTTGGATTAGTTTCTGAAAATAAAGAATAATATGTCAACTTAAGATATTGAAAATTAAATCCGTCATTAGTAACATTATAATTTAACCAACACCAACACAAAACTAACACTGCAAAAGATGAAGCAGTTAACACATACAAGACAGATGAACATTAATTAATCAAAAGGCACCAATCTTTAGTTTGAAAGATTAATTACCCATTAGGATTTCCAGCATGCTATGAATCATACAAGGTTCCTTTTATATCTTTAAATTAAAAAGAAGTGTTCTCTTTCATTTTAAAACAGGGATAGATTAAAAAATATTACAGAAAAGGAAGATTGATTTCTATCAGAGGTACATGTAAAATGGTGATTCTCTCTGATCAATCTTAAAAAGAATATCCTTACTTTGAGGTCGGTTGGTACAGACAGTCCTAAATCACTGTGCCCCTGATCTCTTAAATTCAATACTCCATATCTAAATATCAAACAATATCTTCTACAAATACTGATGTGATACAATCAAAGAGAGGATTTATCAAAAATTTAAAGGCATTCAATGATTTTTAAATTTTCTCATTATATTACATCTTTGGTTATTCATTCACATTTGAATCCATACAATTTCAAATTAAAGATGAATCAGCAAATAGTTAACTTTTTATATGACAGATTAGTTCCATATTATTTTCATCAATGTACAAACAAAACAAGCAAACTTTATCTTTTTAAACCTATATTTGTGTGATTTGATTTTATGCATTGCTTCTCCGATTAAATGGACAAGCTTTAACAATATAAATCATTTGTCAGGACCAGTTGCACCTGTCGGTAATATTAATACATGTGCAATATAAATCCTTAATTAACATGTGATAAATTAACTGAATGACCTTATCTTTATTTTTAAAAAATATTACGCTGTTTATTCAGCACTAATGGATCAGTTACAGAATATTTCAGAAAGATAAATACTAATTGCATTATCAAAAATCATGCCATATTCTTATTCAGGGCATTGAAATAATGCTGGTATTTGAAATACATTGAAATTTATGTTAAATAAAAACGATTTAACGAAATAATTCTTCTTGAGCCTTTTGAAAAAAAAAAATCACTGAATAGTTGTTGAAAAATAATTTATTTACAAAGAGGGAAATGCAAATTAAAATAAAAAGAAATACGAAAACGTTTAGAAAAGCTTTGTTGCTTTCATTTCAAAATTTTCAGAAGCTTTAATTTACGATGAGCGGTGAATCAGCTTAGTGGTGTAATAATTTTACTTCTTTATTTATTGCAAGACTTAGAGGAATTTGACACGAAAACGCTTTAGATTTCACTTAATGATTTTGTAACTATAATTTACCGGGTACACTGGATATATATATATATATATATATATATATAGATATAGATATAGATATATATATATATATATATATAGATAGATAGATATATATATATATATATATATATATATATATATATATATATATATATATATATATATATATATATATATATATATATATATATATATAAAATTTCAAAGATTAAAGATTATAACTTCTTAAATCCATAATATAAATACCGTATCACTAGATAAAGTTGAAACTAATATAAATATTTGGAAAAATGTTTCATGACAGAAATGAGAATTTACTTTAAAAAAGATATAACGAAGAAACTTTACAAGAGACCGGATCTTCAAATTATATACAAAATATATAGTCGTTCTAAAACACAAATAAAGACATGTATATGTAAATGTTATGAAGAACATTTGAAAATAATCATATATATTAATATCGATAGACACAAAATAGTGTAAGGTCATGAAGTCTATACCCCACTGAACAAACACCTTTCTCTTTCATTAAAACATTCCTTAAGTTTCTACACAATGGTCGTCTTAACTTGATACCCTTTGTAGGGGATCAGACAATTTCGGACCAACAGTAGGGTTGAACAATTATTTGATGTTTTGTTATTGTATATTTGTTCTCGTTCGTGCGTTTCTCGAATTTGTTATAAATACTATCATCATCGTCGAAATATATCAAATACGTCTGTGAAATAAAATAAATACAAGATGGATTTTGAAGTGAATAATTTCAATGAAGTTGATTCCATTAAAAACGAACTGGTGGGTCATAAAGTTTCTAAATTAAAGAACGGATAAATTGAATAGGTCATCTTGTAACTCTGATTTATTTTTTCATACTTTTTTTATTGCACATTGTATATGCACAGCTAAAATTTAATAATTTTCCTGTTCTATTCCAGGCCAGTATAAGAAACCAGGACGAAATCTTAATGCAGAGCCTGCTTCAGATCAGTAAGACGATTCAGAAAGCGGCCTTTGACTCAAAGCCGGTTCCACGACTAACCCTTGGTCACAAAATCATCTGCAGACATGGACACACTAACTGCCTAGGATACAACAGAACAGAGGAAACGCTGCTAATTAAAAGAACAGACGCACCACCACAACATTTATCAGACTCACTGAGGAACCTTAGAGGTAACTGAGAATTGATCTATTTCAAAAATCTTTAAATTTGATAGAAAATTGTGTTCTGTAACATTTACGACGTACAATTTACACTTTTCCACTGACGGTCAGTTGGGTAGCTCTTTTGTCAACCTTAGAGATAAACTATTCCCCAAGAATTGCCCATGGAGAATAGTTGCTGTCAAGGGTTTGATAAAAGAGCTACATATATGTAGCTATCCCTTTAATTTGTCACCCAGTAGATAAATGTTTAATAATACTGATGTACATGTATATGTTTTCTGATGCCTAAAATACATATTTTATACAGCGAGGTAAAGCTTTGCTGTACGTGCAAATTTTCAAACACGGGAAATAATTATTTTAACTCCTAAACATTTTATAAGAAACGTTAACAGAAGTATTTTAATTTTATTCCTTATTATTCTTTGTTTTACAGACATCACCAGGTCTATAGAGGATATGCCTGTCTCTGATGCTTCAGATCTTTCGTCTTCTGACATTGACTCGGACTAAAAGTCATCAGACTCGTGAAGTCTTGTCTGCATAACACAGCTGATGTGATTGTTAGTAGCTCTGTAGAACCTCATAACCAGCCTTTAACAGACAAGATTGCAAGGCAGGAGTTGCAGAACGGTCAAGTTACAAACATGGTATGACATAAAACGGGTTTATCTCTGCCTATTGTGAATTTACTCTCACGAAAGCTGTGGAAATGTACATTATTCGATCACTGGCTGCAGTTGAAAAATCCGGAAAAAAAACAATGTTGACTTATCAGTACAAGATATTTTATTGTACATCAAGAATGGCATTGTTAGTATTTTGTTCATGAATTGTTGGAATCGAGTAAAACATGTTCTTTTTAGAATTGGATTTTTTTTCTTGTAACTTCGTTATGTAAACAGTTACTTTCCACAGAAGAATATAATTAAACAACGAGAGTATGAAGTTAAACTCGTCACTCTCCTAATTAGTGTTGAAGCAATCCAATTTCATTCTCAAGTTTTTATATTTTCATGGTCATTGAAATACAATAGACGAGTTGTTTTTGATTATTGCTTATATAAATAAGTGTATCACTATTCATACTTAAAGGAGTTTTAATTTGGAAATCCTATATTTTTATTACTTTTCTTTTTATGCATTTAATAGATTTACGCATAGTACAGGCTGAAGAAAATCCCTTCCTAAAGAGTACTTCGTTATTGCTTTAATTCAGATATTTGATTGATCTATACCAATCTAACCAAAATGTATTTCATATTGTAAAAGAATTCATTTTTTAAAAGATCAAAGAAATCTATCACATGTATAAACCAGAACCTGTAATCAGGTTATCTCCTGTCAGTCAGTGAGTAATTTTCTTTCGTCCTGCACCAATGACCTCCTCTTAAGAATTCCGTGTATGGGACATGACCATAACATTAGGTGCTTGTTCGAACCACATGCACTTTTAGGGGGTATGTGTTACTGGTACCCAAGTGGAGGCTCATATTTCACAACACTGTCTCCACAATTCATTTCTTTACTTCTTATCTTAAACAAAAGGCACGAAAGCTTTTTCAAATTTGTCGGTATATTTATGAGTACAGCTTATCTATAATGAAGATCTTACAGCTATATCGCACTGTTTTATACCACAGTTAATACTGGGGGGGGGGGGGGGGGTATAATTTATAGATAATTTCATTTTACAGACGATATTAAAATAAAATATTTGTTAAATATTTATACTTTCCAATTTTATTTTGGAAAAAAAAAAATTTTATGTTCATTCACTCTTTTTCTATCTTATTACTGCAACAGTATTGATTTCTTGATATACAGTGTATCGTTAAATAAAATTGAATTAAGATAAAATAAGATTAGACAGCAGTCCATTATTGTGGAAAATGTGTTTAAAAAGAGAGGAGGAATAAACAACTCCACTAAATTCATATGTAATTATTTTAATTTTTGTGCTTGTTAAAGTACTAATCGGTCAATAATACTATAAGTGTATTTTTCATCAAAAATATGTAAGATTAACTTAAAATAATTGCATTGATATGAAATTCTTTTCCCTAAAAGTTGTTTACAAAAGAACTCAAAAAAGAATTGTAAAGATTTTATTTAAAATTAGAATTGTCGGGATAGCAATACATTGGAATGAAAATTATCTAATTGTACAAGTATTATGTGAAATAAAAACGGAAAAACTTATAAATTGTTTAACAATCTTATCTCGAGATAAAAAGAAGCACTGAGACTTTTTGGTGAATTTTAAAAAAAAAGAAATTTAGGTTTTTTTCAGTAATCTTCCGTAATTCAACTTGAGTTCGATTTCTCATAATCACAAGTAATAAATATATTAAGATCCATTCTGAAAATATGCTGGAACAAAGACCAATTTAAGGCATTTTGAAAGGTCAATATGGATAAGGAAGAAGGCATAAAATGTATCAAACATTAAGTGAAATGTCTGTGAATATACTTATCACATTATAAGGTAGAATGTATGAACAAAATTGGATATGAAAGTTTATCATAAAATAAATAACTTCCTAGCATTTCAATGGACCTCTGAGCTTGACTATTGTTCGTTAACTCCACATATTATTCTGGAAGAAAATGAAAGAATATAAAGAAACACTAAGATAGAGAACAATAGGTTTGATAGATGTACAATTAATATGTAGAATGTAGAATCAAAACTTCTAAATAATATAGAATGCCATACTATGTATTAAAGCAAATAAAATAATAAAATAAACAAACATTTTAAAAAGTTTCGGAATTAAAAAATTTTTATTATATAAAATGTTTCAAAATTTGCAATACAGATAGTGATGTGTTCAATGGAAACATACTGTCATAGATTATTATTATGTTCAAAACACAATGACACTGTTCAACCAAATTCTCTTTTATCGTATGTAAGTACAAAACAATTGTCTTATCAATAATAATAATGATGGAAGTACACATCCACTGTTAAAGATTTTCTATTTTGTCCATTTAAGAGATTAAAAAATGGAAGATTTTTTTCTGTGTTGATTATTTGAATTTTGAAAATTAATAGCGAACAGTTTTTAAGTTTGAAACTATTAAATTGATGGATTCAAATTGGTCTAATCTTTTATACACATACTTTTAAATGCGTTTGAAAGTATTGAATTGACCACAAATGTATACGTATTTGTCTTGCATTTTTTGAGTATAATTGGTCAGATACACTAAATATTAACAAATAATTTATTTAAGTTGTTGAACAGTGTAAACATCAAACTTTTATAAAAACAGCTCCTTTTTGTCCACTGAACAGAATTAACCACTGGATAAAATTTTAGCTGTGTTTTTAAGCTTTATCTGTAGTTTTTATTTGAATTTTGAAAAACAATAGCTAATATTTTTCCCCTTTTTTAAAGCTCTCATATTAAGATCTGTAACCCTGGATTACAAAAATATAAATTAAGACCGAAGTGATCATCAATTGACAAGAAACACATTCTAAATCATGGCTTAGAAACCATGTTTTCAAATTAAGAAATGTATTGTGTAATTACATAAGAGAGGCTTTCAATTTTCTCATATATCTATAATAATAAGCAAAATAGTATTGACTTCTAAAATATGTGCTTTTAACTAATGATTTATAATAAGGAATGATAAACAGAATAGATAGTTATAAAAGAGTTTTATCCTTTCAGCAAGTCTTATCGTATTCTGTCACAAACCAGTTCCTCATGCTCACAACTACAATTATTTTAAACAACATACTACCACTGCTACTCAAATCAATTCCGTCTTAAGCCTCACCTCTTCTTCCTTACATTCTGAGTGAAAAAGGTGAATATAACGAACTGTGATCGATCACATAAAACCTACAAACAATAAAAACCTGGGAACTGGACATAAAACACGGACCCCGGAAATTCCAGAGGTGGGATCAGGAGGCTAGGAGGAGTAAGCATGCAGAGCAATGGTGAATAAGTGATATCCAATACACATCTTTCATTTTTCAAACTTCCTATCGAAACTGTCTTTTGATTATTCAATTTCACAATAAAAAGGCTCTCGGAAGTATCATTCAGGTAATTTGTTATTCATTTTACCATTAGACTGTGGAGCAAATGAAAGGCAGGTTTACTTCTCAGAGTAGAAAAGAACACCGACTGGACAGTAATATTACCGCGGAAATGATAATTGATAGCTATATCGTCTGCATAGTCAGGGAAGTCAGACTTTATTATGCATGATGCTGGACGTCATAGCATGCTAAGTACTATCACGACAGGCAAAAGAAGCTGCATTATACATGTCCAGTGAAGTGCGGAATAAATGTTTATTTTTGTACTAAATAATTTGAAAGGGAAAACTAGCACATGCTATGATGCATGGTATTTATTATCAAAGTCATTGGTTTTCTGACGTTTAAATTAACAACAGTAAGGGGTTTTTCCCCCCGAATCTACATAAAAAATTAAAACTTGTAAAAATATATATTAGTGAAAGTTGCTTTATTTCATTTGCACTTATTTTAACAGCCAAGAGAACGGATAGGCATAGAATCGTTTCAATAAAATATTTTAAGTCTTTGGATTTTGACACTTCATCCGTTTGTCTTTTTAAACTAATCGATTTCATGAAATTAAAATGCTAGTTTTTAATAAAACTTAAGGAGGCTTTCCATTATAAGTTGAAATTCGTGCCCTATTGTATTTTGCATTATCAAACCCAGCCTAGGTTATCACACAAATACTTTTTATATTATTGTTGACTTAATTCCGGTTACTATTTCCCCTATTAAAGGGTGCAAACCGTTCAAGATATTGGCCCCACCGAAGCAATAAAGCTTTAAGTGGAACATCGAATTGAGTTTTAAATTTGCAATAAAATGTCGCTACATTGTCACAACTTGATTAGAATTTATTTAATATTAAACATACAAAAACTATTTTGGAGAGCTTTATCGAGTGATTGCTTTCATTTGGCGGCGCGACAGGTCTTACGACATTGTCCCGGCGCAGTGTGGCACGAACAATACTCAGGGAAAGTTGATCTCCCCCCGGTGGTTCATTCTGCACCCGGAGAGATATCTGTGCGTGTGGGAACCCACTGGAGCGAAAAATTGTTAAACTCTTCCATACGTGGTATACTATAAATACAGAATGAAATGTACAGTTCCTCAGTTAGAAACTGACTTCCTTACTGAGTACATATTTCCTTTGAAAACAGACAGAGACAAAATAGAAATGGCAACTGAGCGAATTAACTTTGCCTTGGCTTCTCTCCGAAATGAATTGGTAAGTTACCCTTTTCTTGCATATAACTGCTTCAAACATTTTCATTTCTTAAAATAAACCCTTTAGATATGAGTAGAGCTTTTGGAATGACCATTGCTATTTTATTTTTTTACAGAGAGAACTTAGATGCCAGGATGTGATAATCATGAGGCAGCTGCTAGGCATAAACAACACTCTAAACGAAATGACTAAAACTCAAAGGAAACAAAGCCTAAACAGAAAATCTCACACAACTTTTGCAGAGAAATCCAGAAATAATTCTGTTTTATCAGATTCCAACAACAGTCTCAGTTCTGCTATTTCTGAAGACGAGAGCTATGCTTCTACAACCTCCCGCCCACTGCCGACCGTTGCAATGACTCTTCCTGGAAACGAGGCTGAACTTTCTGGGAGTCAATACCATGGAATCCTGATGACGAACGTCAAACTGTGGAAACTCTCTCAGAATGACGATTCTTCCTCTGATTTCTCTGATCAGGAGGAGGATGTATGAAGATCCAAAAAACATTCCAAATGTTCATTCGCGACCCCTTGGGGGTCATACTGGTTCTCAGTGCCAATCGTAGAGAACCGAATCTAGCCAAGAGATGGAAGCTTTCTGAAATAGTGTAGGTGATTATAAGCTGCGAAAAGACAATATGAGAAGAAGGAAAGATCTACAGAGAAAAGCAGTTAACTACATGTAGATTTTATAGCAGTTAACATTAGTGATATCTTCTCTCGTTAGGGAAGCATGGAAGATGCTCTGAAGAATTCAGGAATATAAAGACCCAGCAGACTGCCAAAAATTGAGCTGACTTTGTTTAAAATAACGCATTTCCTTGTAACTTGCTTATATGTATATCAAATATTTATTAAA
This sequence comes from Saccostrea echinata, assembly GCF_033153115.1. Taxonomy (NCBI): domain Eukaryota; kingdom Metazoa; phylum Mollusca; class Bivalvia; order Ostreida; family Ostreidae; genus Saccostrea; species Saccostrea echinata. The sequence continues at coordinate 4,098,490 of NW_026889761.1, forward strand.
TATATTGAGAAAAAAAATTGCATTTTATTATTTCATTATTAACTTTCACACTTTTCACACATAACATTTTAAGGCAGGTACATTAACAAAAATACGCAAGAACATGAACAGCGAATATATAAAAACAGCCTGAATTGCTCGGTGTATTTAAATGTTTGTTTTAATGAACTCCGGTTATTCATTCTATCGTTTTTTCTGTCATTGTACGTGGTAGCACTATCAAATAAAGCAAGGGTAGGGAGTACACTGAAATATATTTCTGATCACTAATTTACGTCCTAAGGTTATTTATATGACGTATAAAGGAAAAACAAGATATTTATGGATCATTTATGGATCATTCAGATAACCGTTTTCGCCTCAGTGCCCTCTCCATTACACCCCTTGTGGTGTATTGTTTTTCACTTTCGCTCAGCAAGAGGTATATTGTGTACTTAGTTTGCGACAGACACAGTGTAATCAGTAAAAAAAAATAACTGTAAATATTTGACAGTCAATATCGTAATCGACAAATAATTTTATATTGACATGTAATTAAGGAGAAAAATTTAGTGGATCATCAGACCTGGATACTGAATATAGACGTGAATGACAAAGTAACAACTGAACTATATAACTAAGGGGATGACTTCAGCTTTTCCATCATAACCTTCCCATATTTATATAGTAATATTCCACTTTTATCTCCATCTAGTGTCAATGTACACAAACTGATTCGATACATGAGAGCATTCCCCCTGCTAACTTTAAAACCAAAGTAAGCTACTGAAAATAAGTGGATGCTACAATGAAAGGGTTTCAACACTCTCGCTTAATGTCATCGATTTGCAAATTCTGTTGTCGTAATAATGGCCTTAAATTGTTAACCTTGTGATTGGTCAAATTTTGACTGATATGTTTCATATGAATTGTAAGACCATTGTTTGCGTACTTACTGAGATGACAAATATGACAAAAATTTAAATTCTCTCAAGAACAGCTGCGGCATGATCAGGCATATCAAAATGCAAGCATCTTCAGGTGATAGGATGGGGGCCAAAATTGGTATCCGAGTTTTACTTGTGTCGAAAATCATACTCTTAAAAAAAACAATACGTTTCTTCAACAAGATACTACAATTTTCAAATTCGATTTTACAAAAGAGCTAAATTGTTGTCTTCATATTGTTTCGCATTATTTTCCTTCTTTAACTATTCATATTCGATCTTTAAATTCTAATGGTCATCATTTAAAGGAGATGAAAATGGGGATTTTTTTTTCAATGCCGCAATTTAACTCGGAACAGTGAAGTCCCGCGACATGAGAACAGTGGATTCTGTGAACTAAAATATCCAGTAGCTGTGACATTACAGACATATTAAAACTTGATGAGGGCCTAAATTAAGTCTGCTATCTAGACTCTAAAGGATGGACCTTAATTAAGTCTGCTATCTAGACTCTAAAGGACGGACCTTAATTAAGTCTGCTATCTAAACTCTTAAGGATGGACGTAAAATGACAGCAGACGAAAAGTTCTTTTCAAATCATTATCATGAAATTCTTAAACCATGTGTGTGATATATGAAGATAACGAACAGTAATCAAGCTCAAAAGTCAATAGGAACAATACAGATCTGGAGCAGAGCAAACACGGACCTCTAAAACATCAGAGGTGGGATCAGGTGCCATGGAGGAGTAAGCACACCCCAACCATACACCCACCCCCGTTTACTGTCACAACCCCTTGTGCTCCGTAGACAATTCAGTGTGAAAATGTTGGTCTAACAATATGTATGAAAAACGTATGTTAAGTCAACATTCGACTTAAATATAGATTGTATTTGCTAACAAGGACATTGTATCGATCAGGGAATTTGCGAAATGCTTACTACAAACGAGACTGTTATTATCAGTCATCAACTTCCTTGTCAAGAGCTTGTCTCGTTTCAGAAACTGTTCGAATGTAGAGCATGCTCTTGCATATCTACATTAACTCCATATGCAAGTGATAATGGTTTACTAGTATTGCTAAATAAATGAAGGGAAGTTGACGATAGAATTTAGTCTTCACGTTTATCATAAAGTTTTGTTGTTAGATTGCCAGTAATATCTTTTTGCAGTAAAATATCCAAATATGAGACAGATGTGTCAGACTTTGTGGTGTCTTTCATTTCGAGTTCAAAAAGATACATCAAATCAATTTAGGAATAAAAATGAATATTGTTAATTGATAAAACGTCGTTAATATATCTAAATGACGAATTAAAGGCCATAGCAAGAGACTTCTTTTCATGTAGAAGTTTTTGAATAAATTCTGCTTCATATGAATACAAATATAGGTCTGCTAATATCGAGGCGCAATTAATACCCATGGGAATTCTATCAGATTGTTCAAAGACTTTATCTCCGAAAACTACATACATGTAGATATTGTCAATCAGAATTTTTATATCAGATTCTGACTAATTTAAGATTACAGACTGAAGGAGTTTCCGAGCACCTCCATATTTATGTTTCCCTAGAGAACGGAGGTTCATATTAGAGCACCTCCATATCAATACTTCCCTATAGGACGGAGGTTCACATTAGAGCACCTCCATATCAATGTTTCCCTATAGAACGAAGGCTCACATTAGAGCACCTCCATATCAATGTTTTCCAATAGGACAGAGACTCACATTAGAGATCTCCATATCAATGTTTCCCTATAGGACGGAGGCTCATATTAGAGATCTCCATATCAATGTTTCCCTATAGGACGGAGGCTCATATTAGGGCACTCCATATCAATTTTTCCCTATAGAAAGGAGGCTCACATTAGAGCACCTCCACTCACATTAGAGCACCTCCATATCAATGTTTCCCTATAGGACGGTGGCCTACATTAGAGCACCTCCATATCAATGTTTCCCTATAGGACGGTGGCTTACATTAGAGCACCACCATATCAATGTTTCCCTATAGGACGGTGGCTTACATTAGAGCACCTCCATATCAATGTTTCCCTATGGGACGGTGGCTTACATTAGAGCACCTCCATATCAATGTTTCCCTATAGGACGGAGATTCACATTAGAGCACCTCCATATCAATGTTTCCCTATAGGACGGTGGTTTACATTAGAGCACCTCCATATCAATGTTTCTCTATAGGACGGAGGCTTACATTAGAGCACCTCCATATCAATGTTTCCCTATGGGACGGAGGCTCACATTAGAGCACCTCCATATCAATGTTACCCTATAGGACGGAGGCTCACATTAGACCACTTCCATATCAATGTTTCTCTATAGGACGGAGGATCACGTTAGAGATATCCATATTAATGTTTCCCTATAGGACGGAGGCTCACTTTAGAGCACCTCCATATCAATGTTTCCCTATAGGACGGAGGTTCACATTAGAGCACCTCCACATCAATGTTTACCTGTAGGACGGAGGCTCAAATTATAGCACCTCCATATCAGTGTTTTCCTACAGGACGGAGACTTACATTAGAGATCTCCATATCAATGTTTCCCTATAGGACGGAGGCTCACATTAGAGCACCTCCATATCAATGTTTCCCTATAGGACGAAGACTCACATTAGAGATCTCCATATCAGTGTTTCCCTATAGGACGGAGGCTCACATTAGAGCACCTCCATATCAATGTTACCCTATAGGACGGAGGCTCTAGACCACTCCCATATCAATATTTCCCTATAGGACGGAGGCTCACGTTAGAGATCTCCATATCAATGTTTCCCTATAGGACGGAGGCTCACATTAGAGCACCTCCACATCAATGTTTCCCTATAGGACGGAGGCTCACATTAGAGCACCTCCATATCAATGTTTCCCTATAGGACGGAGACTCACATTAGAGCACCTCCATATCAATGTTTCCCTATAGGACGGAGGTTCACATTAGAGATCTCCATATCAATGTTTCTATATAGATGTGGAATACTGTAAACTAGGAAATTCTAAAAAGGGTGTGTTATGCAGTTTCCTTAAGCGTTTACATTATTTCAGCGAAAATCGGGAATGAGATTTATCATATAAAATCCCATATATAAAATGTTTAATTGCAAACATTATCCCATGCAAACATTTTCCCTTTTAAAACAATCTATATTACATTAAAACTGTTTTAGATGTATATAAAAATTACAGAACTTTTACTGATATCATCATTGATGTCAAAAATGAGTAAAAAAAAATTACATTAATTTACTTAACGAGCTGGGAATTGAAGTGGAGCAAAATAAATTAACTCGCATTTAACGTATATAATCTTGTCTTGAGGAAAACATTTGGTTTATCTCTTTTAATGAAATATTTCTCATTACTGAGTTAACATCAAATTAATAAAAATTTAAAAGGACTTGGAAGTCAATGAAAGAGTAATGGGAAAATGGGTGCCACCGCACCCACGAAACACACACACACATTGAGTTTTAGAGATGCATTGGACGATTAACAGCCTCCAATGAAATGAATTATCAAAAAGAAAATGAAGACATTGACGAATTCTCTTGATACACGAATTGTTAGCAAACTAAGAATAAAGTGTAATCGAAAGTTTAAAAAAAAAAAAAAAAAATGGGTCAGGTGTAACAGACAGTGTTAAATGAAGAGGTGTTTTTTTTTTTTTTTAGAAATTAACTCTCATGACGACATGGTTTTGAGGTTACGTTGATAAGAGTGTTCCGTGGTGATAAAACATGTTGATATTAAAATAATGTCACATGAGTTCCATTTGATAAAATAAAATTACACTGTACACATCAACAAAATAGATGTTTTTACATGGCTGTGATAAAATGTTAATCTTGATTACTAGTAAATTTCTTTAAAAAAAATATAAAGAACGATGGTGTCTACGCATTTTTTGAACGATCCTCATACTTACGGCACCTGTTCGAATACTGTACTTCGCTTTCTGATTCAAGCACTGCAATTCGAGCACCTGTTTGTACGTACATTGTATTCATGGAGCCTTTCTGATAATGTCTGTCTAGATCCAGCATTATACTTCAGGCACCTGTTCGTACATTGTATTCATGGCGGCTTTCTGACAATGTCTGTGTAGATGCAGTATTATGCATCGGACATCTGTTCGTACATTGTATGATGGCTTTTTGACAATGTCTGTCTAGATCCAGCATTACATTTCGGGCACTTGTTCGTACACTGTACGGCGGCTTTCTGACAATGTTTGTCTATGGATCCAATATTATACTTCGGGCACCTGCTCGTACATTGTATGATGGCTTTATATACTCAAAAGTTATGAATTTACCGGGTGGCAGTTAATACAAAAAATTTACAACATGACAATTTTTTTATAATGTCTGTCTAGATTCAACATTATACTTCGGATACCTGCTCGTACTTTATATGGTGGCTTTCTGCATGACAATGTTTATCTAAATCCAGTTGGTTTGAACATATTTTATTGTAATTTCTAATTACAAAGGGATTGGGCACAAGCTGTAAATATTTATTACAATCTCTACTTATATGTAAATTACAAGTTTAAATTAAGTCACAGTTAAACATGTACATTTAAAATATACAATATGTGCAAAATTTACAAAAATCGATACAATTTAGAGAAACATACATATAATTTTGTCTGTACAGATATACATTAATACTAACACTAACATGTAAATCTGTCAGAGTGTTTGATAAATGTTTGGACAATAGAGAAAGGAGGTTCATTCTCTGCAGCACTCAAGGAATCTACCCCCCCCCCCCCCATAATAAGAGGTGTATTTTTTCAATAGAGCCATTTTTTGTAAGCATTAGCCAGTAAATTTTCAATATGGGATGGCCAACTAGCGTCACGTAAAAATACTCCAAAGTGTTTGTGCCCAGATACAAAGTAGATTCAGTATTATACTTCGGACAGATGTTCAAATAGTATTCAGCGGCTTTCTTTTAAGTGGAGTTTCACTTTATGTACATATTTGTAGTATATGATACTGTCTGATCAAAGAATGTCGCAATGTTTAAGACCACTTCACTTTTATCTGGAAATTATACAAATAATAATACCAAATACTTTTTTTATTCACGAGGAAAATACTTTCCTGTTTTAAAATAACTTTGAAATACGTTAGTCAACTGGTTAATCTAATAAATTTATACACAAGTGACTTCTATTTTGAGGTAGTGATGTTGGTTATAGATTCGGAGCAATAATTAGTTACCAGTTCTTGAAATGTCTAGAAACTATCAATCAATTTACACAAACATTAAATGTGTATTTACAATCCACCGAAAGATGCAAGAAATATAAACCACGAGTATCCCCTTTTAGCTAATTGAAACTGAAAAATGAATATGTATTTTTCTTTTTCGTGGATTTAGTCGCTCAGTAAGACTACCTCCCTTCGTCCTGCAGTAGTATTCTATTAAATCTTAAAATTAGTATTATTACAATTAAATAGTGTGTTAGGATAAGTGGAAAGTGTGTCAAGAAAACTGAGACTTTACACACCATCAGCATAATCATTCGCTAAAAAAATATTATAGTAAATAAGCATTGATTTGCTTAATTACAGACAGTTGTAAATGACAAATACAAACTATAAAGAAATACTATATTTTATTGCAGTAAAATCTGAACATCAAATTTCAATTAAAAAGCACCATCATGGACCTGAGACAGTGAGATAACTGTCAACAAACGGGAAATAACTCTTTCCTGTGGATTAGTGTTTGTTCACCCTGGGGTCCGCCAGTGACACTGGGAGGAGATCGATACAGGGAATCTAAAATTGAGTCGTGGTCACTGGACAGATCAGATTCAGAGGTTGTACCAAGGTCAATGGAGAAAGCGTCAAGGTCACGCTGAAAGGACTCTTCCACTGCGTAATCTCTGTCGTCACACACAGAAGGAGAGCAGTGTTCTGGTTCTAATGAACAATTCAGCTGCTGCAGAAAGGAGGCACTTTCAAAGATTTGCAATGGAGAACTTTTGTCGGTGACTTTTTCATGATTAACCATCTGGTTTTCAACAAAACTGTATTGAACTCTGTTGACGCTGCTTGCAAAGTTAGCTGTATTACTCGCCTCAGGAATAGCTGCTTTACTCGTCTCATGGATAGCTGGATTACTCGCCTCATGTATGGCTGCATTACTCGTCCCAAGAAGAGCTGGATTATTCGTTTCAGGGATACGTGTTTTATTCTTCTCAGGGATAGTTGTGCAATTAGTATTAAAGATTGTACTATTAGTACTTTTCTGAGACTCTTCTGTTTGTTGATATTTCTTCAGTCCCAAAAAAGAAAGCATCTCGGGTGGTGCTGGTGACACGCTTATTAAACCAAAAGTCGGATCCACGAAGGAGAAGGGTTGGAACCCCCCTGCTTCTCGGTTTTTGTCATCTAAAGAACTTGTGTTGTCGTGGTGATCGTTCGATGATAGAGAAAGATCGTTATTTGGTGGTGTTACAGTTGATATCAACCCTAAAGTGTCAGTAGATGATATCGATGATATCGAGTTTTGTACTAAGGGAGAAATGTGTTGACTTGTAACTGCGTTTTGGATTAGCATCTCTGTTCCGGGAATCCTATTTTGCAGACCATCAGACTGTGCCTTCTTTGTTCCCTGGAGTTTTCTTGAGTTTGCTCTTCCATTCTGTGACACAAAAGTAATAAGCTGACCTGGTTTAAAATGATGGAGGTCAGACGCCGCAGAAGCATCTATTTGCATTTTGGAAGGTCTTGGTTGAATGGGGACGGGGTTTTTCAGAGTGCCAGGGAGTCTTTTCTGTTGCATTGTCTCTGGGTTTTCTACATTGGGTTTATTCATTTCTGTAGCTATTGGTTGATTAGTGATTCCGATAGTACTATTTTCGGTTCTCTGGACCTTTGAAGGATTAGTGGTGTCTTCGTCCTCGTATTTCCGCTTTAAGGACTGATGATTGTGTCCTCCTAGTTGTGATGAGGAAACCCCTAGATCTTGCAGCTGGAATGCTGCAATTCTTTTGACCATGATTTCACTTCCTTTGAAGTTATTCATTCCTGACAAGGTGCTAAATCTCTCCAGCATGTTTGATCCCATGGGAAGAGATTTCGTTCCTAAGTCGTTTCGTCGTAAAATTCTGTTGATAGAGCTGACACTTGGTACATTATCCTCGGAGCAGACCGCGTTTTGAATGAGGAGCTGTCTTATTTCGCGTGCAAACATCTCTGGATTTTCTGTCTTGTATTTTACAACCATGTCCACCACAGCGTCTGTCGATACTTTTGGTTTAGATCCGCCGGCGGTAGAGGGCGCTATAGATCCGGTATTTTGGTATCTGTTGAGGAGCTTGCTCACACAGCCGTGAGAGACCTTGGTAATGCGGGAAATCTCGCAGGACTTCACGCCGTCGTGGTGCAACTTCAGTATCATTTGGCGGATGTTTTCAGGCAATGGACGTCCATTGATAAATGTTCCACCAAGCTGGTTAACGCCATGAAAACCTGATTAAATTAAAAATATCCTCAGACATTAGATTTAATTAAACTGATTCTTTTGTCACTCTCTGGCTTGTGTCTTTCTGACATATATTTTCTATTTATCAATAAAAATCTGCATTGTAATTTGTGACTGCTTAGATTTTTATCGATAAATAGAAAATATGTCAGAAAGACATAAGGAAGAGAAAGTGACAATGATGAAGCTTAACTTTCATCGTTGGTTAATTACTTGCTGACTTTTTTTTTTTAATTTTTAACCGACAAATCTATGCTAAAATTTTAAAATGTTCTTTTTATGTTTATATGTACTTAGGGATGACCGATACATAGATATATTCAACATACCCTTTGCATCATTATTTGGATTTTGTTCTGTTTCGGTCATAAAATTTGATTCATTTCTTGTCAAGTTGGGATCTTGCAGTATATCTGGAAAACTGGGATAAGTTTCCATATTTTGATACTTTGTGCTGTGCAAATGAAATATTTGTTTTTGATAAAATGTTGTTTTGATTCATTATTTATATATACTCTTAAAAATACGATTGACCAATCGCATCATTCTATTTTTGGCACGTGAATTGTTTCCCTCTGGAAGCCATTAACTCGAAGTTTTTGTCGCTTTCAGGTGTAAATAGGCCAGTGTGCTGGGGAATAACGCGTGCTTGCTGTTAATTACGGTGACACGGTTTAGCTTACGGTATCTTCTCAGGGTAAATTTATGCAGATCAGTGATTTGGAACACATTTAAGTACATTATTATCAGGGATTTAATTTTAATTAAAATAATTTCGGGGCATTTCATAATCAGGTATGTTAATGTTTAAAATTTCATTTTTTATTTTATTTTATTTTATTTTATTTTATTTTATTTATTTATTTATTATTCGTTCGTTCGTTCGTTCGTTCATTCATTCTTTCATTCATTCATTCATTTATTTATTTATTTATTTATTTATTTATTTATTTATTTATTTATTTATTATTCATTCATTCATTCAAATGTAATTACCAGCTCTTCACTTTTGACATACCATTTAAATATTTTCTCCCAAACCTTCTATTTCTTGTTATGTATTCTTGAATATTTTTATTAATATCGATATTGATTATGTGTGATTTGATCCGATCTGTGTATATTAAAAAGATCTTTCTTAACAATATCGTCGGGTTCGAAGTTTTTATACTAGTCGGGAACGAGGCGGCGGCAACCAAGACGACAACAAACGCAGGATGGCGGACGAGCCGTCTGTTAAAAAACAAGTTAAGATCACAACACCTGATATAGAGCGGGAAATTAGAGATGAGAGCTCTGATGTATGTCATACTTTTGTATTTCTTACGTCTGTCCAAAATGAAATTGTGTATAAATTAATTTTTTCTAAATTGAAGAATTTTGTACAGTTCGAATTTACTCAGTGTTTACATATTTTTCGTCTTTTCGTAAATGTCAGAGCCTTTTATTTACATACCACTCAAAACTTGTTTTGTTTTTTATAAAAGAGAAAAAAGAAGGGACGTAAGGTAATAACAGAGTAATGTTATTTATTTGACTGTTAAGATTTAAGTTTGAAAAATTTTTAATTAATGGAAATTTAGTTAGCATATCTAACACAGGTAAAAGCATAAATTTCTCAGACAGTGCTGAAGTAGATATTTAAAATCTTCAAAGTATTAATTAAGAAGGGTGTTGGTTGTGAATGCAACAAGTAAAAATAACATTAGAATTAATTTTAAATATATTTCTAACTTAACCAATTTATTCATGAAAATTAGCAAGTTTTTTGTTTGTTTTGTTTTGTTTTTTTGTTGTTTTTTTTTTTTGGCTTTTGTTTGTTTGTTTTTTTTTTCTTTTAATTGAATTCTAGCAAAAAATTATGATAAGAAGCATTTTTTTTCTTTATTTTGAATATACAGTGCTACCTCGGTATATTGCCCTCCGTTATATTGCCACCCCCGCTTAATGCCAGGAATTCTCCAAGAACGGATTTCCCCCAGTCTTAATACACCTGTTATATTGCCACCCCCGCTTAATGCCATCCGCCACTTGTTTGGGGAAACAAAATGTCAAATTATATAAGGAAAACCTTCGGTAACAATGCCAATTATCTAGCGCGCGTCGGTAATTTGGACGTCACACCCGTGCTTTGACAGTGAAGCGTGACTGGCTGAACAAGGAGTTCAGCTAAATTAAAGATAATCGTTTTATAAAACTCAAAATTAGCAATTTCTTTTGTGTTGTTTTTATAAGATAGAAGTATTATTTCATCACAATAATGGGAAAGTCAGGGAAGAGAAAGCGTACAAATTTAGATTACAAACTAAAATTTAAAATAAACCCAAACAAATAATTGTACATTTTATTTAACTGTAAATCGCCGATTGTTGCTTTCACCGGACCAGGCCATAATAAATGAAAAAATCATTTTATTCCCCATATATAAAAAAAACCAAATTCTAAATTCTAAGGAAATCCCATCTCTATTTTTAGACTACTATAATTCCGCACGTGAAAATAGCATGGGATTCCGTTACCCCTGAAACAGTCATCAATTGTTGGACACCTAATGGATTGATTGATGAATATCAAAACAGAATAGGAAGAGAAAGTACTCAGGTACTAGCAAACATGAGAATACGTGTATATTACAACAGGTTCATGTACCCTGGCACGTGACTTTCCATTTGTCTGTTACCGAACTTTTTTAACTGATCTAGTATTATTGAGATGGTGAAATACATATGTAATCTACTTCTGATTCAGATGATATTGACGATAAACCTCAAAAACTTTTGTATACCGAGAGACTATAACTGCTATTGACACCGTTATCATCATTATCATCAGGTTGTTAAATTCTTCGACCCAGGATCAACAGAAGAGCGAATGAGCGGGAAATTGAAAAATGTCGTAATATTGTGACATTTTCATTTCATTTTAAAAACAAATACATTAATGACTTTTTTCCGGAAGAAATGAAAGTTGCGCTTGAGTGTATATGTATGTACACATGCGCAAAAGCATGACATTTGATTTTAACTAAAATAAATTACGTATTCATCTTGAACTGGGCTTACTGCATTGTAATTTATGACAGAACTCGTTATATTGCCACCCTCGCTTTAATGCCAAAATCTGTCTTGGACAAAAGTTGGCAATATACCGAGGGAGCACTGTAGATAAACAAGTAAACAATATATTCCAAATGTGAAATTATTTGAGTTTATTAATGCTTGCTGATTGGCAATCTTTTACAAGATCTGAAAGCACTGTAACACGTACAATTCAGAAATTACACAGGTTCCTAAACTCATGAGAAATAAACTTTAGAACTGGAATTCAAAGAGCCTTGTTTGCTCTTTCTTTTACTAAGAATATTTCTCTGTTCCATGTATTTTTTGTACATAATTTTCTGTTCAGAAGGTTAGTTTCCTTTGGTTTAGTCAAACCACAGACAAAGCTGTCATAATTATATTCATATATAATTGCATTTAACCAACTAAACCAAAGTGCTTTTTTTTGCATAGTTTTCATTCAATTTTCAAACAGTCTATTTTTGATAATACATGTATCTTTTTGAATGTATCATTACTAATATTTTGATGCTATAAATATACATATATATATATATATATATATATTTTTTCTTGATTTACTTGTACATGAAATGCATATAAGAATGATATCTTATAAAGAAAGTTTTGATTTTTTTTTCTCAGATTGCCAAATATTATAATGAGAAAATGCATTTTTAATTGGACTTGTTTAGGATGAGTTGTTAAAAGATGATCGGGGCTCAGAGATTCCCACCACTTCCCAATCTCAGAGGGTAGACATTTCTCGTATTCAGAGCGCTTACTCAGACAGATGTCACTCGAGGTCTAATTTCCCCCTAGTGCTGGACGAGTATGGAGAGGAACAAGATCCAAGGGTTAGTACTGTTAAAAAAATGGAAAAAGAGCACTAATTCTTATTTTACATGTTTTAAGTTTAAAGTGTCTGTATATGTCAAATAGGTTAAAAGTGGGCTGATACTTAATTGCAGAATTGTAGATCTTTGGGAAATAAAATTTGGAAGGACATCACCTGTATGTCTGTCGAATTTTTTATTTCCCAGCGAGTTACATTCTTGCAGCTTGCTGAGGTATAGATGTAAATACTGATAGTTTGGGGATTATTAACATTTAGGACGACTCTGTAAGTAATGCTGTGTTGATGAATAGATGATACTCATTGGCTGTATGGGCCATTTATGTTGAAAATTTGAGTGAAATTCACACTGTTATGGGCTTTCAAAATCTGCTGGTACCTGTACTTTTACCTGACTGAAATCATGATTGTACCAGCCAAAATAATTGATTACTTATTTAATTAAAATTGCGTCCACAAGGTACCTTCTATTTTGATGAAAGTACCACCAGTTTCTAATCGTTTGAAAGCTCTGCTATTAGTATCTTCTCAAAGAATTCATTTAATAGGATCTTTTATGTCGGCATATAATTTATTACATTCTTTCTATTACTTATCAAAAAAAAAATAGTTGTCGTAACTTTATGCTGAATAATCAAGTACAATTTTATTAGTCATTTTGCATTATAGTTATAGTGATTGTCATAACAGGGTAGAGACCTGATGAGGATATTAATAATCTAATTAGTACACAATTCACAGGGCCAGGTATAAACATACAGCCCCAAAACTTAATCTGGTAGAAATACCGCCACTGTATTAACCACAAAGGTTTAGCAATTCCTCGGTAGAGTTTGATCAATAGAAATGCAGTGAGAGGATTAAGAAGTTAATCCTGAATTTGTTGGCACAGTTGCCTTTAATGCACAGATTGCCAAGTACATTTTTACTTAAAATTTACTTACTTATATGGAGCAGTTTATAACTGTGATGTCTAAAAATAGTAGTTATTAAAAAAATGACAGCCCCCCCCCCCCCTTTCATTTTTATTTTTTTTTTAAAACAGAGCTTTGAGTTCTTAAATCAAACAATTTAAATATTATTCATTTAAATGTGCATTATGTTACATACTCCTGATACTGTACTGATACTACAAATAATACACTAACTTTATTATGCTGAAGCTTCAATGGAAGCATCATGAATATTTATTCTCCCGAGAATTAATTTCCATGAATTTCAAGCTGTCTGTGAATCCTCAGAATGTCGATCAGTATTTTGTGACATGAAATAATTAATGTTGAAATTTGCTTTTTCATAAGTTAAAAAATAATAGAATTTTGACCATTTGAACTAATTCATTATTGCTTGTAAGTTTTGACCTTTTCCACCAGAGTATGTTGATTCTGATTGTCTGAGAATTCCTTTTATCTCAACAGGATAAAGAAAACAAAAAGAAGAAAAGTTCAAAGAAAGTCTCTAAATCTGAGGCACATGATGATGAGGTGCAGGAAAAGAGGAGAAAAAAGCAAGAGGAGGTAACTCTTCTTATTCTTCTGTGGAAGCATTATCATTTTACTAATTAAAAAACAACAAAACAAAACAAAATATTGTCCATTTTCGAGTTTCTCTTTATCCCAACAATTTTGATTGGACTATAAGAATTCAATCAGTGCAAAGGTTGTGAAAATTTAATTATGTAGTGTATTGCATTTAATTTGGTAAAGGAATTTGCTAGATCAGGTGTAAGTGGGTTAACATTTGCAGCAATTAAATGAGGTTGGCCAAGCTTGTAATTAATAGAATGAAGTAAAAAGATTTTGTGTTTTAATTGAGAGTGAAAGTTGTCAATTTTATACCTCAAGGACTTAGATGTAATTTGTCTTGTTTTGACTGTAATAATTGTACATGTTTTAATGATCACTGAATTTTGTCACCTAGCTGGATTCTCGCACTGCCCATGAGGTAACTAACAGGATGTGGTGAATTTTGTTGTAAAGTTAAGCAGAATTTTGGACATTTAAAAGCAGATTTTGTGTGTATTAAGAAAACAAACTCCATTGTTCTTTCAGCTGTGCACAAACCTCTTCTGTACAAGATTTAGATTCATGAGATTAAAATAATGTTAAAAAAACTTCTTAATGATACATGTGGCATTTAAATCTGTGTACCTAAGAATATAGAAGAATTAACAAACTTTTGGAGGTAATCAGTAATCTGCCTTAAATTTTGGATCAATTCAATCTGCTTAACTTGTAAAGATGATTGGAATAAGAGCATGCCAAAGATTCAGTTAATCTGAACAAACTCGTGTTTAACTCTGATGTTGTGCATGTTTTGTGTAAGAAGTAAATGTGTTATATCTAGTCTGATTATGATGATTTAAGTTTACGAGTATAGATATTTTCGTATTAGTCATTGGTATTAACTTCTTATGTGTATATGCAAGTACCCTGCATATATACATGCAGGCAATATCATATACAGTAACTATACTGATTTTATAAGAAATGCACTAATTGGAGTATAATATAGAATTAACTTGCATCAGTAAATCATACACACTTCAAACTTTCTTGTACCATTCATTCAATATTCTTGATTTTTGCCTGTGAATTTTACAGAGTTATAAGATTTACAAGGTGACAAATGGCACTTAGAGCATGCTCTCTTTTCTTTAGAAAAAGTAATACCAGCACGAAATAGACAGATGACTAGAAAATCTCCCAGAATTCCTCTGACTGGAACAGAAAATAGAACTAGTGTTTACAAATGATACACTCAGGGAATAAGCTTCTACTTACACATAATATATCTACTATATTCTCACCAAACTTTTAAACTGTTACCATTTTTACCAAAGGTTACTTAGTTGTTAGTGAATGGAATGTAGCTTAGTTTGAGTAATATATTGTAAACCAACAGTTTTTATTTTCATTTAATTATAAATATTTCAAACTTTTTCTGTCTAAGAGTACATGTAGTCAGACACTTATTACTGATGTACATATTAAAAGAAATTCATCCTTGAAAAAGAAATAAAATCTTAAGTAAGTCACCACACAGGGACATTGGTTTACAGTAAATTATGAAATCTATCCATGAATCCACATACATACATCCACAAATCCACATACATACATCCACAAATCCACATACATCCATAGATTCACATACAGAATGCAAGTCAGTAAAGTGTGATCTTATAATTAATCTGCCATGTTTTGGATATTAACCTTAGTTTGATAATTAAAACAAAATATTCAATGTAAACAGTAAACCATCAATATTTTTTTAATGGGTCATAACTTGTAATCGTAGTAAAGTTTACTTAATCTGAAGTCATTTGATCAACATATACAACACGTATGTAAATTATTATTACTGGTGATAAGAATTTTTTATTTTTGCTGTGAATCGTGTCTTTGCTTTTGTGATGTTAAAGTTGGTGATGCTCCTGACTGGTTGTTATGGGATGCAGTGCTATAGGAATGCCATTGTGTTGTGAATAATGAGTTTTTGTCATTATGTCTTTGTAAATTCTAATCTTGCATTCTTGTTTCATGTTATAAACTTATTAATTTCCTGTTATCAGAGGAAGTACGGATCTAAAGTGTTTGTATTGAATTCTGATAAGAACTATAATATTCTGATACACAGAGATACATACAAGTAATGGATGACCTGAACAATAGACCCGTGGAGGACCGCTTCTACTCCAAAAAAGTGGCAGCCATTGCAACGTCAGTCACCAAGTTCCAGGACAGGAACACTAATTCTCCGATCAAATCTCCACGAGTAGAAATCATGGAGGTCGCCAAGGCAAACAAGGTTGGTCTCACTCCTTCAAGTCATTACATAAAACATCAAAGAATCCTGGGTTCTGAAATGGCATGATGAATACTCCACCATCCTTTGAAATTATATAGTATAACAGAGAATGCATTCATTTGAAGTCATTCATATGTCCCAATCTTACCACATAAACTTTTATTTATGATAAGAATGTTACATTTTCAGAAGAAGAAGAGAGTACTAGTAAGTTAAGGTTTGGTAATAGGGAGTAGAAGTAGACTACAATATATACATGTATATCTTATTAAGCTAGCTGACTTCACTCTTAACATTACAAATCACACTGTAGTTAATTATCACTGGAAACATACAGTTAGACCTGTCTGTGGCATGGATAAGTAGAAATTGCCCTGTCATTACATAGATTCTTTAATTTCCTCAGTAGTTAGACAGAGACGATGAAGACATATATTTTTTCATCAGTAAAAAAGATCTCTTTCGTAATCACATTATAACTGAAATACCTACTCGGCTACTCCAAGAATTTCATTGTAACATGGTGGTCATGTTTTCACCTTTATTTGTCAAACTGTTTTTCTGTCTATATGACATTTCAAAACATTTAGAATAGGAGGGATTCAAGATTGTAGCAGCTTTGTAGCTTTTACATAGGTTTACAATCTTGAACAATATGCTAGTCTAGCCCAATACCTAGAGAAAGCTAGCATAAATATTTGATGCTAGGTACCAAATCCAAGATGGCTTCTTTAGTTACTGCTTCACATCAACAAGATACTCACAAAGAGTTGGGTTCTATTCTCCATCTTAGCAAATTAAATGTAAATTTACATATACCAGCCATTTTCACTTGGGGTCAGTTCACTTTGTTCCAAAAATTAGTAATTAATGAGATATTTGTATCTAAAGTTTAACATGTAGCAGCTAGGCGAGCTGCCCGTTCAATAGAGCTAGATGTATACCACCTAGATACTAGGTTAGGCACTACGATCTTGAACACAGCCCCAATTTCAGTGTAGCTCTATGGAATTTTACCAGACTTTGTACAGGGAGGAATCATTCAGGATATTAAAATCTGGAATTTTTTTCCCATTTTTTTTTAAATCTTAAATAACTATGTATAAAAAATATTTAAAAAGCTTTCAATTTTTCAGTGAAATTTTTTAAAACAATGTTTATTTTAGCTAAGAACATTTTCCCTTCTGTCTGTGAGTATGCTGTATTAGGATGGGTCACACTACAACAATGACAAATAGAGACAACTCTAGTTTCCATGTGTTTGACATGTTTCTTTTAGCAGATAGATAACAAGTTGCACTATTTGGTTTAACACATATTTCAGTGATAAATTTGATGTTTATTATTTTTTTTAGAAGGCCCATAAAAAGAAAGAGAGGCACGTTCTCACTACAAATAATGAACATCTGAAATACATAACAAAGACAGAAACGGCAAAGGTAACTTAACCATGTGTCTCAGAAACTAACAAAGGTAGCTTTATAAGGGTACAGCAAAGTTAACTTTGCAATGGTGCAGTAAAGAGCAAGGGTATGTAAATCTTCTCTAAGAAGCAGTAAACAGCAAAGTTAACAATACGATGACACAAAGGCAATAAAGAATGTACATGTATTGGTGAGTTTTCTTGGCGTGTGTAAATTAAAATTTGATGTTTTGCTTGCTCAAAGGTATGCCAATAATTTTGGCATAATTCATTTTAGTGTAAACAGGGTTCCAACACTTTGCAAAAGAACACAGAAAACACAGGAATATATACTCCGTCTGGTTGGTACATTTAATTTTACATGCAATTTTTTTTTTTATAGATAGTTGAGATACAGGACAGACTGATTAAGGAGGGAAAGCTAAAAACACAAGCTGATATTGATAAATTCCGAGAAGACGCTAAGGACCCCGTTCTTCTGAATTCTTACACATCAAAGTTCTCAGTCAAGCAAGGTCAGAAATTCATACTAAATTCTGTTTTATAAAAGTGTATGAGAAATGAAATTGCCTAGTGTCTCCAGTTATATATCCGAATATTTTTTTTCTTCATTTTCTAGTAAGAATTGAAATTGAAAAATATTGTGTCCTATAAGTGTACCTTTTTACTTCCTAGATGTCAGTTCCACAAGTGTGACTAACCTAAAACCAGAAAAGTCTCTCCCCCATGCCTCACTGGCAGAGTTACCTCCCCGATCTCTGAGTTATATATCCGAGCGGTCTTCTAGACCTGATACACGACAGGACTGGGCCGTCACTCAACAGTTCAAACATAAACATGAGGTAGGCAAAGTGATTTGATGCTCCATACATTTGTTTTCAAATTATGTAATAAAATGTCAGAAAGCATCTGTAAAACAAATATATATTACAGCAGGGTTCATACAGTAGTCAGTATTGTTCTCTATATTACAGCAGGGTTCATACAGTAGTCAGTATTGTTCTCTATATTACAGCAGGGTAAGAGCTTGACCCCCCATCAGATTGCCAGACAGGCCGCCCAGGACCTAGAGAAGAGGTTCCCAAAGGTAAGATAAGACACAGTCACTGGACAGATTGATAGGTTAAAACTAGAATGACAAATTATTTAATATAAAAAAAATCCATTCAAAGTAAAGATTTAGAGACTAAAATGGTTTTTTCAAAGATTAAACTCTCTTCCATTAAATTTTGATGCATACCTTTTTTTTTCTTTTTTTTTTCTAGACTAGAACTTCTTTTCATAATATTCTATTAATAAAAGCATAAAATTTTGTTAAAACTTATTAGCAGTCACAATTGGCCCCATTAAAAGATGAATGGAAGGTAACTCAATTTTGCTTCAAATAAAATATATGTTATAGTGTTACTGCTGTATATCCTTAGTATGCCTCCATAATGTCAGTTTACAATAAAAGTCAGGTACTTACTAAACATAACTGACTAAACATGATTAAAGAAAACAGGTGATGGCTTAAAACTGTGTGATCACTGGACAGTAAAAATGTTCATCAGGAAATAATATGTCAAATATTTGTTTATATAAGTAGTAAAATTGCATGTGACTTAACAAAGGTATAATTGCCTAGTATATAAGTAACCATGCAGGTATATATAAATGTAGCAGTGCACTAATATTCCACTGAGCTGATAAATTTCTAGTGATAATAACTCAGCTGATACATTTATACATTTCTAGTGATAACTGAACCAATACATTACAAGTGATAACTGTCTTCAAGAGTGTATTAATAGGAGGGATGCATATTAATAAAACAAATTATCCCAAACAAATGAATGGCAAATGCATTGAAAAGGGGAGCAACTTTTGATAAGAAATTTGAATGTCAAACCAAAAACACCACCTGTGAAAAAGCCAATGTGAAACAAGGCATGATCTGCTTTAAAGAATTTCCAAAGAAGAATTGCATTTATATGTCTACATAAAACATGGATTTTTTAAAATACATGTGCATGTCTTCCTGGAGTTCAGAAATTATCAGTATAAAGATTTAATTGTGTATTTGTTAATTTGTAGACACAGATGCCACCAATGAAGAGCTTTACTATAGATCTTGGAGAGAAACCCCCCGACCCTGAGGAGGTAAATGACGACTATAAACATAATGTTTATAACGCATACTGAATATGGGCTATAGTTCAGATTACGATAATGTGTATAATGTACAGTTAATATCGCATACTGAGTATGGGCTATAGTTCAGATTACGATAATGTGTATAATGTACAGTTAATATCGCATACTGAGTATGGGCTATAGTTCAGATTACGATAATGTGTATAACGTACAGTTAATACCGCATACTGAATATGGGCTATAGTTCAGATTACGAACATGTCAAAGTAACAATTTCTGTGCTCAGCATGCATGCATTGATAATAGTAGCCAATACAACCAAAATAAATGGGATGGTGTCTTAATGTTTTTACTTATTGCAACATTTACGTGTCATCAAAGAAAGAATAAAACTTCCATTTCAATGATTATATTTACCACTGGTGATTGAGTATATTTTTATGACTGTTAATATAATTAATCTTTTTTCCCTTTTACTTACAGTTGCAGAGAGAGATTGATTTGAAGGTCAGAATAAAACAAAGGAAGAAGTTTCTGAGGAAACTAAACAGAATGTATCAGCTGTCAATGGCCCACAATGCAGCAACCAACAGGTATCACACCCTCATAAATCACACACAGTAGATATATATATATATATATTTATATATTTATATATATATATATATATATATATATATATATATATATATATATATATATATATATATATATATATACAGAATGTATCAGCTGTCAATGGCCCACAATGCAGCAACCAACAGGTATCATGCCCTCATAATTCATATACAGTAGATATATGTATATATAGAATGTATCAGCTGTCAATGGCCCACAGTGCAGCAACCAACAGGTATCACACCCTCATAATACATATACAGTAGATACATGTATATGTATATACAGAATGTATCAGCTGTCAATGGCCTACAATGCAGCAACAAATAGGTATCACACCGTGTAATGTGGTAGTGAACATACAGTAGATCACAAAATTTATGTGACTCCTTATTTTCATGAGAAAGGCATTTATTTATAAGCGATAAGAATTATATGAATTTGAACTACTGCTTTACAGAATCCTGTATAAAACAAATGTATTTGAAAATGAAATTTTTCATGAATGAAAAATGATTTACGGTACTTGTAAAACCAGAGGAAATGTGCAAAAAACATTTCACAAACCTACAGCTGTTTTCCAATGTTTTCAAGCCTAAGTTTTATGTTTTCAAAAATTCATTACACTGATAATATGAGCAGCACTATTGAAATAAATCCCTCTTCTCTCTCTGTAGGATACTGGAGAAACATGGTGAAATCAACCAAATCTTGGAGGGAAATAGTCTTCGAGATGTGGTAGGTCATTATAATATATATCTGTAATATTCTGACAAGTCTTATTTCCTGTAATCTGTAATGACATGTTTAAGCTTTGTCCCTATAGGTAGATGAGGAGTATGTTGCTATGATGACCGGGAGTTACCTCCCTTCGGTATTGAGAACATTAAATCATAGATCGTGTGCATTCTTAACTGTGTGAATATAGCTATTTATAAGAACTTATTTTGATTTGTAGACATGTTTGATTTGAAAAGCTAGCTGATTTGATGATCTTAAAGATCCAGCTGTATTTGATAAGGCTAATTAGTGCATAATGTAACGACTGAAAAAAAAATTTTGCTTCATGACTAATGAATATCCAAAATATTCTAATTTATTGGTTGAAATATGTAAACATATTGCATGGAATTTATTAGTGCACTACTTGTTTAACTTCCAAAACCTTTAAATCAAATTTCTTGGTTGAAATATATAAACATGCATGAAATTTATTAAAGCACTAATTGTTTAACTTCCAAAACCTTTAAATCAAATTTCTTGGTTGAAATATATAAATATGCATGAAATTTATTAGTGCACTCATTGTTTAACTTCCAAAACCTTTAAATCAAATTACTTTAATAATATAAAGGCATGAATACACTATTTTTGAGTTTCAATAGTGCATACTTGTACAAATAGTCTCTATGTTGTATGTAGCTAGAACTTTTTTGTTTGATTTCAGCGAGCACTGTACTGCGGAATCAAAAACTTTGTAGGTGTAATATTTGGTGTTTTGCACACTGAAAGATAATTTGTTTTAACCTGAGCAGACTTGTTAGTTTCACAATATGATGGACTTTCTGCACAATTGCAAAACTTGTTTCACTGTAGTGTGTAATTGATGACATCTCTTACTTTGCAAGGAGAGTGTGAACTATACAACCTTCTAAAATACTTTATTTTTGCTTTTGTGTTGATAAACAAAAACCACCTCCCAGTCTTAAGATTTAACTAGATCTCTGATGGTGTACTGCTTATTGAGCACTTTGTATATTACGTAAAATATTTTCAAAGTACCGGTATATCCATATTTGTTCTGAATAATAACAGTGATAGAAATTTTGCTGTACTGAGTTATGGTTCTTGCACTATTTATTAATTTTCCACACTAGGTGGCAACTTTACCAGCTCCAGAGGATGTTTACATCACCGAGGAGGACATTCGTGTTCCCGACCCTGTGGAAATATTTGGTCCACTCGTCGAGTCTGTGCCAGTCTCTAGGGCCAGTACTCGAACTAACCTAGTATCCCAGAGGGGTAGCAGAGAAAATCTGGCTTCTCAGAAAGGAAGCAGAGAGAATCTGTACAGTCGGGGGTCATCTAAAGCCTCCTCCAAAATTGTCAGGTGGGTCATCCAAAGCCTCCTCCAAAATTGTCAGATCAGTCTCCCTGACTCAGAAATCAATCTGTACAGTCAGGGGTCATCTAAAGCCTAAAAAAAAGTGTAAGGTGGGGCATCTAAAGCCTCCTCCAAAATTGTCAGGTCAGTCTCTCTGCTTTAGAAATCAATAATTGAAATTACAAAAAATAATTACGAGTGTTGCAATTTCATATCAAAAGAGTAATTTAAATCATAAAATGACAAAATTCCATAACAATCTGTTTAATGTCTGCCATTGCTTTGAGATTTATAGGGAGGGAACTCATGATTAATACTTCATTATCGACTTTCTACTGGCTATTTTTCATGCAGTCTCCCTTGCAAAGTTGTTAGTTCATTCCTCTCTCAGACATCTCTGCAATGGGCTCACATCAGGATTTTTGACATAAAGTAAAAAGTATAATATTCCAAGGATTATTTCATATTATTAAACTAATAGTTCTAGATTTACTTAGTAAATATCTACCTGAAAGGACAAACATTAGTGCAGGAATTTTATTATAATGAATGAAAACAATTTACACTATTTCTCGTGCTTATCACTGTGATATATACAAGCCAATGACTGAGGTGAATGTATGAGCCAATGGTAGAGAGTGTTTTTCATCATTTGGTATTTATTTTAGTCACTGTATGTACATCATAACTGTTCTCATTTCAGGAGGCAGACTTTCAGTGTAGGAGATGTAAAGGAAGATAAAGCTTTGACCTTGCCCCCAGCTCCCTTACCCCTCACCATGGATGAAATCAGGTCCAAGGCCAAAGTCATTGTAAGCCATTTTTCTCCTGATTATTTACAGAAATCCAGAATACAATGCCTTTTTTAAAAACCTTTAATTAAATGCTAACCACTTTCTTTCCTAGGAGGCTAAATGTCTTAGTACAAACTGGGTAAACTACATGAGATCTGGGAAGCCTACAGCATGAACACTCGATCTCCTAGACTGGCATCTTCTGTTACACAACCTCAACTCACCAAGTCGTGTTTTATTTAAAAGATATCCCATTCTGTATCCATATTTGGAATGTGTTCACTTCCTTTTTGAGCACAACTTTTTGATCCTAGTCAGAAACTGGTTTGTACACTCTCTATTCTTATCCAGAAGTCCACTGTACATCACCTGGTGCATTTACCAAGACATTCAGTAAAATTAATCTATTTATTAAGAAATTAATTACATTGGGAACATTTAACCATTTTTTTCACAATCTTAAGTTTTGATTTTATTGCATCATTTCACAACATATTTCAACAGACATTCAAGTACTCATGTTTTTAAAATTATTATTTAATTTATTGTTTTTAAGTACCATTATAAGTTCCACAAATATTTGAAAATTGCTTTTCGCAACCCAAATTTTCGAGACTGCTTACAGTCTATCTTTCGAGATAATTTGTGTTGTTTATGGTACATTTTATGGTACATATCTATTCTATGCAGTTTAATCTCTTGAATTTGTGTTATATATATATATTATAATACTTCTATTTTGTCACAGTTATGTTTGTTGTAATGTCAACTGTGAGATATATTTTGTCAAGTTTATAAATGGTTGTTGTAATGTTTAATGTGTGATACTTGTTTACATGAATGATAATTGTTATACTTTTTTTTTTACCTTGTAAAAACTTTGTAAAGAAGTTTTTATTTTAATAATTTATTGTGAAACATAAAAAATCATGAACATGATTATCAACTAAGAATAATTAAAAAAACAAACAAAAAAAACACAATGTTATTGTCCTTGACCTTGTGAAAAACTGCACAAGTTTCTGTCAGTCTTTGACATTTTTACTTCTCAAGCTGTTTGGTTCTGGATTTATCTACAGTTATCTATGTAGTTTTGGATTCATCAATGGTTCTGGATTTACCTATCATTTTGGATTTATCTGTGGTTCTAGATTTATCTGTCTGGTTCTGGATTTATTGGTCTTTTATTTGCTTGATTTATCTGTGGCCCTGGATTTATCTGTCTTGTTCTGGATTTATCTGTGTCTTGTTCCAGATTTATCTATAGTTCTGGATTTATCTGTCTTGTTCTGGATTTATCTGTCTGGTTCTGGATTTATCTATGGTTCTAGTTTTATCTATGGTTTTGGATTTATCTGTCTTGTTCTGGATTTATCTATGGTTCTGGATTTATCTATGGTTCTAAATCTATGGTTTTGGATTTATCTGTCTTGTTCTGGATTTATCTATGGTTCTGGATTTATCTATGTTTCTGGATTATCTGTCTTGTTCTGGATTTATCTATGGTTCTGGATCTATCTGTCTTGTTCTGGATTTATCTATGGTTCTGGATTTATCTATCTTGTTCTGGATTTATCTATCTTGTTCTGGATTTATCTATCTTGTTCTGGATTTATCTATGGTTCTGGATTTATCTATGTTTCTGGATTATCTGTCTTGTTCTGGATTTATCTATGGTTCTGGATTTATCTGTCTTGTTCTGGATATATCTATGGTTCTGGATTTATCTGTCTTGTTCTGGATTTATCTATCTGCTCCAAGATGTCAGCATATGTATTTGTCATCTAAAAAAAGAAGCAAGAGTAAATCTCTAGTAGTCATCTGATCAAGAAATCAACCAGATGTGTTTTTGAAACACTGATGCCCCCGCATGGCAACTCACTGCAAAGGTTAAAGGGTCTAGAATGCTAGTCCAACTCTCAGGTTAAGGTCAAGACATAAAAATGTTGATACCCAAAGAAAGGTCTTGTAACAGGGAATATACCTGTGAAACATGAAAGCCCTTGCAACAACCATTCATAAATTATGGTCTAGGTTAACATTATTTAAAAGAAGGTCTAACTCCAAGAGCAAAGATATTAAAACTTAGAAAAAGGTCTTGTCATAAAAGTGTGAAATATGAAAGCTCTAACACCAAGCATTCCAAAAATAAGGGCTAAAGTTAAAGTTTTACAAAAGTAGGTCAAACTCTAACGTCAAGGTCAATACTGTTGGTTCCCAAAGAAAGTTCTTGTCACAAGAAAAGCAAATGTGAAATATGAAAGCCCTAGCACCAACCATTCAAAAACTATGGCCAAGGTTAAAGTTTTTCAAAAGTAGGTTAAGCTCCAAGGTCAAAAGATCAAAAATATTAATACACAAGGAAATGTTTTAACTCAAGCTATAAACATTTGAAGTAAGAAAGCCCTAGCACCAACCATTAACAAGTTACGTCCAAGGTTAAAGTTTGGTAAAATTTTGGAAAAGTCAAGATCAAGAGGTCAAATATAAAGGTGTTGTCACAAAGAATACACTTGAAATATGAAAGCCCCCACTCCAACCAATCAAAAATAATGGGCAAGGTTAAAGTTTTGTAAAAAGACCATCAGTCAGACTTAGCAAATCTTGATTATGGGGGCATTAATTGTTGGCAGATGCATCAGTAAATTGAATGATACAAAAAGGTTACACCCTTAGAGGTGCATGAAAGAAAGTAACAAAGAGCTAATGATTGATGTTAAAGAGTCCTGATATTGATATCATTTACTTAAAATAATAAACTGAGAAACAAAAACATAAATGTATTAAGGAAATGTGCAATATTTCTATCAAAGATGGTACAAAACATCAGACAAATTTAAACATAACCTGATTAGGCATGTGATGTACATTAGTTACATGAACAAATATTGCATGTACTAGTGAGAGTTAACACTTAAAATTTTTGCCTTAGGAAAATCATGACTTTGCAAAAATAAATATCAATTTTATACATCTATCAAGGTATGGATATGGGTTGGTCATGTGATCTTATCCATAAAGTACCGATGTGAAATATGAAAGCCCTAGCACCAACCATTCAAAAACTATGGCCAAGGTTAAAGTTTTTCAAAAGTAGGTTAAGCTCCAAGGTCAAAAGATCAAAAATATTAACACACAAGGAAATGTTTTAACTCAAGCTATAAACATTTGAAGTAAGAAAGCCCTAGCACCAACCATTAACAAGTTACGTCCAAGGTTAAAGTTTGGTAAAATTTTGGAAAAGTCAAGGTCAAGAGGTCAAACATAAAGGTGTTGTCACAAAGAATACACTTGAAATATGAAAGCCCCCACTCCAACCAATCAAAAATAATGGGCAAGGTTAAAGTTTTGTAAACAGACAGTCAGGCAGACTTAGCAAAACTTGATTATGGGGGCATAAATTGTTGGCAGATGCATCAGTAAATTGAATGATACAAAAAGGTTACACCCTTAGAGGTGCATGAAAGAAAGTAACAAAGAGCTAATGATTGATGTTAAAGAGTCCTGATATTGATATCATTTACTTAAAATAATAAACTGAGAAACAAAAACATAAATGTATTAAGGAAATGTGCAATATTTCTATCAAAGATGGTACAAAACATCAGACAAATTTAAACATAACCTGATTAGGCATGTGATGTACATTAGTTACATGAACAAATATTGCATGTACTAGTGAGAGTTAACACTTAAAATTTTTGCCTTAGGAAAATCATGACTTTGCAAAAATAAATATCAATTTTATACATCTATCAAGGTATGGATATGGGTTGGTCATGTGATCTTATCCATAAAGCACCAAGGGCTTTATGATAGATTTGCTCGTGTATCAACTCATGTCTATATCTTCTTTAACAAGAGGCTCATGGTCCACAATGCTCACCTGAGTAACTTGGGTCAAAGTTCTTCTTCAGAAAATTTCTAAAAGATTTTATTCTCCTTCTTTATTCACATGAAAAATTATTAGCCCATATTGTGGCCCAACGCCAGCACTAAGGGGTCATGACATTGAATCTTTACAACATGGGGATGCTACAATATCGTTACAACTCATCTGGCCTTACTGTTATAGAGAACAAGATTATGTCCCCTGAATACATGAATTATGCAAAATTTGATCCCCAATTTCAAGGTGCTTGGACACAGATTTGAAGTTATTATTTTCTCAACTTTTCGGTATAATATCATGACTTATATGTTTTTTCTGGCATTTCACATGGAAATAAAATAAAAAACTTATTTTATCTGGAAATTATTGAAACTAGAAATTTCGGGACGCATTTGATTGACACACCTATGCACTTTCACAAAGTTAACTTTATCCTTAATACTTAAGAAAAGTAGAAATGTTGTGCATTAATGAAACATATTAACTTATAATCCAGAAAATAAAGAGTAGAAATGTGAGAAAGCAAAACCAACTCACCAGTATTGTCAGGCTGTGCTCAGTGATGTGTGCAGAGTTTAACAAATTGAACACACCTGTGAAACGTAAACTTTTTGTAAACAGGGCGCGAGCTCTGTTATTGTTAATGTTTACGTTTCACCGGGTGTGTTCAATTTGTTAAACTCTGCACACATCACTGAGCATGGACTGACAATACTGGTGAGTTGGTTTTGCTTTCTCACATTTCTACCCTTTATTTTCTGGATTATAGTTTAGTATATTTCATTAATGCACAACAAAATTTTTACTTTTCTTAAGTATTAAGGATAAAGTTTACTTTGTGAAAGTGCATAGATGTGTCAATAAAACGTGTCCTGAAATTTGTAGTTTCAATAATTTCCAGATAAAGTAAGTTTTTTATTTTATTTCCATGTGAAATGCTATAAAAACATATGTCATGATATTATACTGAAAATTTGAGAAAATGTTAACTTCAAATCTGTGTCCAAGCACCTTTAAGCCCTAACTAACCCCTGGGTCCATAATTAAAAAAAAAACATAAGTAACTTGGGAATGTTTGCATATTAAGATTTTAAATTAGTTTGTCCCTGATAGTCTTGGAAAAGAATGTTACATGAATTTTCTAAATACCCCCATGTAAAATTTATTCCCTTATTTGGCCCCACCCTATCCTTTGTTTGGGGGGAGGGGGCCTATGATTTTTACAAACTTGAATCTGCACTACCTAGGGATGCTTGCATATATGGACCAGCTGTTCTTAAGATTTTCCCTGAAATATTTCCATGTAAAATTTTGATCCCCTATTGTGGCCCCATCCTATGTCCCCAGGGCCCACAATCTGAACAATTTAGAATCTGCACTACCTGACCCAGAGGATGTTTGCACCTTAAAACATGCTTATAGCAAACACACTTATAATGATTTGATAGTTACATTGAGCGATTTTCATTTCTCCATGACTGTAAAATATATTGTGAATCTAACCTAATGAATTATTTTTATAATGAAGCAAAATCATATGTCCCTGGCACTTTGTTATAAGCATATTTTACTGTGTAATGGGAGAGGAGAAAATGCAACGGATCAGTCCAGGATTCGAACCCGCTCCCCTGAATCTCCAGTCAGGTGCTCTACCAACTGAGCTATCTGGCCGCCAGTGATTGAAACTGTCTGACCGCCACATTCCTCCCTTCTTAAAGGTCTGCCCCCCCCCCCCCCCCCCCCGACACCAACCCAGGCTCTTCCCTGGCAGGTCTTTCATCTGTCACTTCCTGGGCATGGCACAGCACCAAATGTAACAGGAGAGGAGAAAAATGCGACGGACCAGACCAAGATTTGAACCCAGGCCCCCTGAATCTCCAGTCAGGTGCTCTACCAACTGAGCAATCTGGCCGCCGGCGATCAAAACCGTCTGACCACCACAATTGTATATTAAAATCACTTATCATAGACTTGCTGTCCTTGAAGGAAACATGGTTTTGTTTCAACAATTTAGAATTCCCTTTAACCAAGAGCACTCTGTTTCAAGTCTGCTTGAAATTGGCACAGTGGTTCATGAGAGGAAGTTGAGCATCTTAAATTTACAGACAGACAGACAAACAGAGAGTTGCCAGATGATAAGTAATCAGAAGAGCTTTAAGTTTACAGCTCAGGTTGAGCTAAAAATGACACTATATTACTAATATTTACAACAATGTATGACTGACTTTTAACAAATATTCCTTTTGTTATAATCTAGAACTCATTATTAAATGTTTTACTAAATTTTAATAGACGACTTTAAATTTAATCAATTGAATATGTGCCAACCTTTCATCAATTCTTTGAATTTGCAGTCAAGAGATAAACTACATCTATCTATTGAATGATAATAAACCTTGCACAAAAGTGTTTCATAAATTAGGAAATATTTTGCAGATGTAAAAATATCTGAATTTAATCCTGTGTTTCTGATTAAGAGGTAAGAAATTTCTAGAGATAACAAACAACAGATGATGCACAGATGAGGATCATTTTGATAAGACAAGATATAGAGGAGGTACCGTTTCAGTGTAGTTACACTGTACACCAGGACTGAGATGCTTCAGAAACTTCATTCCTGTGTTGCACCACTTCTCTGCTAGTTCATACCTCCCAGAACTGTAACAGAAATACAGCACATATTAATAGTCATCTTAGCATTACAACATTATTCTTGATAATCCTATTGTGTGTGTATATCTTATCATATAGTGTATGAATCCTGTCCTATTATGCAATTTATTTATACCAGTTTTTCCATTTCTCCTGCTATATGTTTTTCGTTTATTAGTAATTATTGGGTTTCTGTTTAACATGAATTTCATATTTTTTAAGAAATGTTCATTTTTAAAAAATTGAATGAACTTAAAAATTATTCCAAAGGAATCTGAAAGGAAATACAGTACTTCAATGTCATATAGTGCCATATATATCATATCCTATCACTCCAAGAATTATGTTGCAGATGTTGTATGTCACAATTGACACACACTCTTTTTTCCTGAAAGCCAAATATTATAATAGATTCTTGTTGTGGGCCAATCCCTGCTGCTGCTGGCCATGATTTAAAAAAAAAACCAAGAGACCCATGGGCCACAACACTCACCTAAGTCACTTTGGCCCTGCTGTTTATCATCAGATTTTCCCCTTGTAATACTTTGATTCCCTATTGTGGCCCCACCCTACCCCCAGGGGCCACGGTATGAACAAATAAAAATCTACAATTCCTTAGGACGCTTCCACATAAGTTTAAACTTTTTTGGCTCAGTGGTTCTTGAGAGGACTTAAAAAGATTTTAAAAGATTTTTCCTATATGTTTCAATGTACAAATTTGATTCCCTATTGTAGCCCCACCCTAACCCCGGGGAGCCATAATTTGAACAATTTAGAATCTACACTACCTCAGGAAGCTTCCACACAAGTTTCAACTACACTGACCCAGTGGTTCTTGAAAAGAAGATTTTTTAATGAACCCACACTATTTTTGTCTTTTCTTGATTATTTTCCCTTGTGTGATCAGAAAAGCTAAGGTGAGCTAAAAATGGAAAAAAAAAAAACACCTGGACCTGGATCTTAAATTGTCAAACTGCACTCTGTTAAGGCTTGTTGTACATGTACCAAAACAAAATTTTTATCATACAGTCCCTAAAGCTTAACTTTCAGAATTAAACACCAAAAATCAAACAGTTAGTGATGGCAGATCTTTGTAATGGGAACAAATGCTGAGTGAACAGGGAGATCTGGTAATTTATGTTTAACAACAACTGGAAACCTACCTTAAGAATGTCACCCCACAATTCCAAGCCTTCGTCATCAACCACAGGATTTCCATCTCTGGGTAATCAGTCTACAATTATTATTGTAAGTCTTACAATTGTTTATAACTTGTTTACATGTAAGTCTTACATTGTTTACTGCTTTTTACATGTAATTCTTATAATTATGTGTTACATTAAAAGTTTAAATCTAAAGTCTAAGATAAATACTTTTAAATAACTATTTCAATTATGGAAACAAAAGATAAAAGAGGAAAACTCAACTTTAATATTTAAAGTTTTATCCAAGATAAATATTCATATTCTTCTTACTGGTACAAAAATCTATTTCCCCCATTACATTCCCTCTTGTCCTAACCTGTGCTTTTTTGTCTATGAGGTCCACCACTTCGTTGTAGTGAGTTAGAGCTTCCTGTTTGGTGTTGTCTGAGACAAAGGACAGAGCGTGCTGTATCAAACCACGATACAGTTTACTGTGAATATAAAACAGAGCCAGCTGTATCAAACCATGATACAGTTTACTGTAAATATAAAACAGAGTGTTCTGTATCAAACCATGATACAGTTTACTGTGAATATAAAACAGAGTGTGCTGTATCAAACCACGATACAGTTTACTGTGGATATAAAACAGAGTGTGCTGTATCAAACCACGATACAGTTTACTGTGAATATAAAACAGAGTGTGCTGTATCAAACCACGATACAGTTTACTGTGGATATAAAACAGAGTGTGCTGTATCAAACCACGATACAGTTTACTGTGAATATAAAACAGAGCCAGCTGTATCAAACCACGATACAGTTTACTGTGAATATAAAACAGTGCAGCTGTATCAAACCATGATACAGTTTACTGTGAATATAAAACAGAGCCAGCTGTATCAAACCACGATACAGTACTGTGAATATAATACAGAGCGTGCTGTATCAAACCATGATACAGTTTACTGTGAATATAAAACAGTGCAGCTGTATCAAACCACGATACAGTTTACTGTGAATACAAAACAGAGCCAGCTGTATCAATTAAAATGCTTTCCAGTTTACTGTAAATATTACAAAAGAACCAGCTTCATCAAATCCTGATACAGTTAATTGAGAATATATAAAACAACAAGTTCTTTCAAGCCCTGATTAGATTATAATGAATATACATATCACACTGTGATATAATTAACTGTGGATAATCTGCTGTATGAAAGTGTGATAGAGTTTACAGTCACAAAAGCATGCATCAAACTTTGATGCAGTTTACTGTAAATAAACAAAATAACAAGCATTATCAACTTGCAGTACATTTTACTGAGAAAATACAGAGAAAAACCCGTGTATCAAGCAAACATTTAGTGTACTGTGGATATTACAAAGGTGACAGCTGTATCAAACCATGATACAGTATGTTATGTTTACTTCAGATATTACAAAGGAGCCAACTGTATCAAACCATGATACAATATGTTTATTGTGGATATTTTAAAGGATCCATTTGTATAAAACCATGATATAGTATGTTAGGTTTACTGTGGACACTACAAAGAAGTCAAGTATATCAAACCATGATACAATATGTTTACCTCAGATATTTTAAAAGAGCCGACTGTATCAACCATGATACAGTATGTTATATTTACTGTGAATATTATAAAGGAGCCAACTGTATCAAACCATGATACAGTTTGTTTACTGTGAATATACAAAAGAATGAATTCTGTCTTTCCTAATAAAGATTGTCTGGTGCCAACTAGTTACTTGTACCTTATGAACATTACCTACCTGATTCTGTCAAAGTCCACTGCTGGCATCTGTAGATGTTTCCTAATAGCTATCTTCAGGGCTCGAACTCCTATATTTTTGTGAACGGATTGGGCTTCCATTGACAGAGCTAAATAGCAGAGGATAAATAATATTCAGTGAAAAAAAGAAAAGAAAAGGGAACAATGCTATACAGAAAGGATTAATAATTATCATCTTTGAAAGTTTCACATTTCAGTGACAAGTGTTCTTGACTTGGTGACATAAAATTAGATTTCATTCACATCTTTGCTTGTGTGGTGCAAATTTCAGAGATACCTAAATTTCCAGACAATTTAGATCAGCATCTAATCAAATACATTGTTTTTGTGCATTTCAATGTTTGTCTTCCCTTCAGATTAACTTATTGTTCACAGTGACATACACTGATCATGTTAGCATCTTACAAACTGACACAAAATTTCTATAGGATCAGGTTAATGATATCTTAATACCATAAGTCTTAAGTTTGTTAAACATAGTTCTAAGAGCTATAGTCCAAACAGGCTTTATATTGATCAAATTCAAGTACAAATGTATTACAGATCTGACTCTAAGATCACAGGTTAAGACCAGACTTGGGTCAAAATGGTACATGACAAATTGTTTATGAGGACACACCTACTCTCCATGTCATTAACCTCATCAAATTAAAAATAAAATTGACTATGATGGGTTCCTTGTCAAAGTCTGATCATTTAATCTCTGCAGTCAAAGTTCAAGGTCAAGTGAGATTTGTAATAGAAAAAGAATTGTTGCATGATTATAAACACATAAACCAAATATCTTCATCCTAGATTTCAAGTTTAAAGGTGCTTAGACACAGATTTGAAGTTAATATTTACTCATTTTTCCTGTATAATTTCATGACTTATATGTTGTTATAGCATTTCATAGGAAAATTTGATAAAAATCTTATTTTATCTGGAAGTTATTGAAACTTCGAATTTCTGGACGCGTTTGATAGACACATCCTTGCACTTTCACAAATTTTAACTTTATCCTTAGTACTTAAGCAAAGTAGCAATTTTGTTGTTTATTAATGAAAAATATTAAAACTATAATGCAGAAATTCCAGAGTAGAAATGTAGAAAGCAAAATCCTCTCACCAGTATTTGTCAGTCCGTGCTCAGTGGTGTGTGCAGAGTTTAACAATTGAACACACCCGGTGAAACGTAAACATTAACAACAACAGAGCTCGTGCCCTGTTTACAAAAACAGTTTACATTTCACGGGTGTATTCAATTTGTTAAACTCTGTACACAACTACACAACACTGAGCACGGGCTGACAATACTTAAGTGAGTGGGTTTTGCTTTCGCACATTGTTACTCTGAATTTTCTGGATTATAGATGTAATATTATTCATTAATACACAACAAAATTGCTTCTTTTCTTAAATATTAAGGATAGAGTTAAAAATTGGGAAAGTGCAAGGATGTGTTAATCAAACTCCTCCCAAAATTCGTAGTTTCAATAATTTCCAGATAAATAAGTTTTTAAATTTATTTTCGTGGGAAATGCTATAGCAACATATAAGTTGTGATATTATACAGAAAATTTGAGAAAATATAAACTTCAAATCTGTGTCTAAGCACCTTTAAAAGTTTATGGGGTGAACACAGTGGTGCTGAGAACAAAAGATGTAGGAGTCCAAATGGTTTGGAATTTGGATTAGGGATTTTTACTCACCAGCTACTGTTTCAAATGGTTTGGGATCTGGATTAGGGATTTTCAGCAAAACCTCAATAATTTCCTCTACAGATGGATCCTGCAGTTTACAGCGTGCCTCAAATTCATACATCAACATCAATGTGTCTGCTTTATCCTGGTTTCTAGCATCTGAAAAAGTGGGAAAATGCATATTTTAGTACTATCCAGAAGTTTATCAACAATCTAACCTGTTAGGGGTAAAACTTTATCTACATCACAAGATGTCCCAAGATCAACTGAGTTTCAACCTTTCCGATCGCTGCATATGGTTTAAGTAATGACAATCCATTAATGATGTTTAAAAGCTGTAGTTACCTATTGTCATCAAAGGTCAAATATACTACATAGCATTCTGTATTCAGTATCAATATGTAACTCAGGTGAATACCTATAGATGAGTCCAAGTCCATTTCCTGCTGGATTTGCTGATTTACCAATTTACATTCATGGATGAGGTGGATGGATTCCTCCAAATAATTTTGCTGTAAAAAGTAAATAACTGATCTTCAATACATGTACTAGCTCATAAATGTACATATATCATTAACTGGTGGGTGGTTTGAAAGTAAAGATCTTTAAAAAAAATTCTCTGATATTTTCACGGGCAGATTATCAATAATCCTCTGCTATTTACATGGGCAGATTATTGATAAGTTTGTTTCTCTTTGTGAATTCATTTACATTCTGAAATCACAATAATGACTTCAATTTTAGTTACACTGTAACTAACAAACCTATGGTAAAATTAAGGTAAATTTGAGATGGTAAGATTTATAAATTTGTTGCAGATGCCATGTAATTCTATCATTTGTCGATTAACTTCAAACAAAGAAAAAGAAAGTACATGTACAGTATATACCCTTAGTGTGTTTGGCAGTCCCTCAGTCCTGGCCTGTTGTAAACAGGCAGCAGTAGCCATCAATAGACACGTTTTCTTCCTTGTTAAAGTGTTCTCTTCATCATCATAACAGAGACTAGAATACTGTAAAATCAATATACAACAATATGTCATCAGTTATACAACACAGACTGGAATACTGTAAAATCATACAATACATCATCAGTCATCTAACAGAGTTGTGAATACTGTAAAATCAATTCACAACAATATGTCATACGTTATACAACAGAGACTAGAATACTGTAAATTCATACAATGATACAACAGAGACCTGAATACTGTAAAATCAATATACAATGATTTTACATCACTCATACAACAGAGACTTGAACACTGTAAAATCAATATACAACAATATGTCATCAGTCATACAACAGAGACTTGAATACTGTAAAATTAATATACAATGATATGTCATCAGTTATACAACAGAAACTAGAATACTGTAAAATCAACATACAACAATATGTCATCAGTCATACAACAGAGACTAGAATACTGTAAAATCAACATACAAAGATATGTCACCACTTATACAACAGAGACTTGAATACTGTAAAAACAATATATATACAGTTAAACTTAGTTATCTCGAAGTTGACGGGACCGTTGATGAACTTTGAGATATCCGGGGGTTCGACATATCGAGGGTTATAATTCAAATGAACTTCAAATAAACTTAGTGCAGTGAACATGTACTTAATAGTAAAAACATGTCAAAATTCCTTCTTGTTTGAAATTCTGTACACAATATCTTAAATATACATGTACATGTATTTAGCAATAAAAAGATTTTTGCATCCTCTTTATAATTCACAAAATAAAAACTTTGTATATTATATATGCACAGAAGTATAATCCTTCTACCAACGCGGCAAGTTAACCGCTAGCATCGTTTCCCATGTATACATGACCGGATATCGTCTATGCATTGTAAATTTGAAACCGATCAGAATAACGAAAACGAAATATACATTTTCTTTTATTGGAGAAACATGTTCATACATGTATAATCAGTTAAAAGAAAATTATTTTACCAATAATAAAATCAAATGCAAAAGAAGAAACACGCACTTTTGTCTAACAACAGAACAACACGGAATCACAGGACACTATAGCACAAGCTTTCACTGCGACACACGCTCACATGATGGCGTGTACTGACGATTGTAAATTCTGCACGCTCAGATGGGAACTAAAAATTCTAACTGCATCAAATTACAGAATTTTGTTTCACTTCGATGTTTATAATTTTCACTTGCATGTGCATAAACTATATATGCGCACATATTTCACATAGCATTAGCGATTATCAAGATAAACGTATCCAAGCCACAAAACAATTAACGTGTCATTCAAGCATATGCATTAGACTAATACACACAACCTTTGGCTTGCATAATTAAAATCAAAGTAAGCCATACATACACCTTGTATAATTATCGCGCTATTATCTGTTGATCACAGGAACACAGGTAACCCGTGCGTGACAGATGGGTGGCTGTTATCAATAGAGCATTCAGTTTACCTAACGGACTTGATCATCAGAGCGGAAAATTATCCTGACTTCGAGATAACGCATGTGATTTTAATGAATGGGTACACAATTTTACTTCGAGATAACCGGGGTATTCGACATTACCGTGTTCGACATAGAGGGGTTTATTTTAATCATTAATAAAGCAAATTTCGTCGGGACTGCGGCCTTACTTCGACTATCCAGGGTATTCGAGATATCTGTGTTCGAGATTTCGAAGTTTAGCTGTATATATCAATATATATTTTTTGTTTCTCTTATAGAAACCTCATGACTTTCTCAAGAAAATAAGGTGTCGCAAAAATTTGGTGACCTACAGGATATAATTTGATTTTCTTTTGCACGAGATGAGGGCTAGTATACTCACTTGAGAACAGAGAATATATAAATCTTTCATCAAGCCTGGTCTCTCTTCACACTTAAGGGCCAGATTCCAAGCTTTAAAAAAAAATCATAATACCAGATAAGTGGGACACAGGAATCTTACATTACTAATTCACTATACAGTTATACACCTCAGACAGTCTGATTTTGCAAACCATCACTCACTCAATAAAAATACTCTATTCTGGTGACAGTAAATGTTATGAGGAGAAATTTATGATAAAAACTGGCAATTGAAGTCACTGTTTTTCATCAAATTAAATAGCACAAAATAAGAAAATAACAGGGTAACTTAGCACAAAATGGCTTTGTGACAACACCTCAAACAAGCCTGGCAAGACATCCCTAAGAGAGTGCTTCATTGTACAACGTGTAAATCATTCTGTTTCAATGAGATGCACATTCAGTATCTCAAACATTGATATATCTTGAATAATATAAATATGTCACAAAATGAGTTGAAAGTCACCACTATCTCTTGAACGTTTGGATTTCTCAGTCCCATTAAGTTTAATATAATGAGGTTTGACTGTATTTTCACTGAACACTGTGTGGAACTTCACTGTTTCTACCATATACCACTCACCCACTCTCTTCCCTGTTTCTACCATATACCACTCACCCACTCTCTTCACTGTTTCTACCATATACCACTCACCCACTCTCTTCACTGTTTCTACCATATACCACTCACCCACTCTCTTCACTGTTTCTACCATATACCACTCACCCACTCTCTTTAATGTTTCTACCATACTACTCACCCACTCTCTTCACTGTGTCTACCATACTACTCATCCACTCTCTTCACTGTTTCTACCATATACCACTCACCCACTCTCTTCCCTGTTTCTACCATACTACTCATCCACTCTCTTCCCTGTTTCTACCATACTACTCATCCACTCTCTTCACTGTTTCTACCACACCATTCACCAACTCTCTACACTGTTTCTACCAAACCACTCACCCACTTTCTTCACTGTGTCTACCAAACCACTCACCCACTCTCTTCACTGTTTCTACCATACCACTCACCCACTCTCTTCACTTTTTCTACCATACCACTCACCCACTCTTTTCACTGTTTCTGCCATATACCACTCATCCACTCTCTTCACTGTGTCTACCATACCACTCATCCATGCTCTTCACTGTTTCTACCATACCACTCATCCACTCTCTTCATTGTTTCTTCCATACCACTCACCCACTCTCTTCACAGTTTCTACCAAACCACTCACCAACTCTCTACACTGTTTCTACCAAACCACTCACCCACTCTCTTTACTGTTTCTACAATACCACTCACCAACTCTCTACACTGTTTCTACCAAACCACTCACCCACTCTCATAAACCAGCTGGCCTCCTCACTGAGTTTAGGGGACAGTTTACCTCCCTTGTCTTCTTCATGCATAATTTTGTTGTATGCTGAAATTGAAATTGAGAAATCAATTTATTAATGCTATTATGTGTAGTCATCACAATTTGTCTGTTTTTGTTTCAGTGAAAACTTATGTAAATCAAAGACCATCCAGTGCAGCATCTGAAGCTTGATTGTATGCATCTCAGATGTAAGTTTTGTCCTGGAGAAAGTCTCTCAGTTACGACAGAATGGACCTTACCACTCACACGAAAATATATTTTTGATACATCATCCATTGAATGATTACTCAGAAGTATCACTCATGGATGTTTTTATATATAGTTGGGCTACATTGTTACATGAGAAAGGATCTGTGTTCTGACACTTTCCGGATTATTGTGTTCTATTTTTAGGTTCTCTGTTTTACACGCCTAACATTAGAGAAACGTTGCGTATACATTCAGCAGCATGGCATGGCTGCTTACAACTTCTGTCATCTTATCATTTAATTGCAGCTGAGTATGTGTTCCCATGGTGTAAGTAATGTTATTTGTGTAGTTTGTATATTGTATTTGTATGTTAGCTGCTCTGTATGCGGCTAAAATTATTTTGAATAATAGTTTTGCAATGTTTACATTATTTCCAGTGAGGATATTCGAACATGTGCCATCATTTCGTAAAATGGTCAATATGAGAAATTATTGCAAGTTTATTCAGATATGTGTAAGCAATTATGATGTTATTATTATGAGCATACTGTGATGTGTTGTTTATTTGTTTATTTTCAGTATTTTACCCTTTCATGTCTTGTTATAAATAAACAAAAAACTGTTTATTGTTGTTTACTTTGGACCTGGCAAGACAAGGGTAACGTCTGCCCTTGTACGCAGCATTGAGGCAGAACAATCTGCTTCAAATTAAAAATTAAATCCTAAGACATAGACACAAAATTAATAAAATTAAACTGCAACAAAAAAGTCTAAAGTCAGTTTCAGTAAATTACTAAGAAGTAAAACCAAAATATTGAACAGTGAATGCAAATAAACACAAGAGGAATACCCATCCTTATGTCACGCAAGATTCCAATATCTTCAATGCTGAAAATTGTACGTCTTGAATGAATTTATATCAATACATCATTGTACATTCTGTACAAAGCTATGGAAGACACTCTGAGGAAAATGCTTTGAGGCAACTTTAATTTGCCTGAAACTGCTTTACTTACAATAACATATCCTACAAGTGATAAGTAGATCACTTTCTGTGTACTACATAGAAATGTCTGTTGTACCTGTTATTCTTGTCCTGGTCAACTTGGGACAGTTTGAGCCGGATGAGACACCTAAGAGCAGTCAAAGTCTGGGCCAGATCAGAGCTACAATTGGCCAAACACTCCAAAGCTAGGCCAGCTGTCGATTCCCTGTGACTCTGTGAAATATTTTTTTAAATATAAAGAACTTTAAAGCTTTACATTTGTCAATTTAAATAGGGGATACATATCTTCCAGTGTATATGGAGTCAAATTGCAGAATTCAATACTCTGTCATCTAATTTTTTTTATTTTATCTAAGAAGAGATTGTTGAAGCAAGGAACTTAACTGCTATTAAATTATATTTTATAGCACATCCATGTGCTTTGAAAAATACACACACCCCTCCAAAGAAAAAAACATCAAAGTCTTATACCTGGTAAGCCATGTGAGCTGCCTGACAGATAAGTTTCTGTGCCTCCTTTTCTTTGTCTGTGTTTTCTAACTTGACCACTTCACTACACATCTTCTGAAGGATTTCTTTGGCTGTAACAAACAAAGCTGCATAAGATTCAGGAAAGAAAGCATCAAATTATCCTGACTGAGGATATTTTCTGTTGTGAGGATCACTACAGCAGTGTGTACAACTGAAGAGTAGCAATGCATTATCATCGTACTAAACATTCTTGACAAAAATACACTACAAACTAGAGGCCCATAGGCCTCAGGGTTAATCTGAGCAAACCTCACAAAAAATTTTAATTTGAATGTCTTGATCAATTCATTTCCTTTCTCCCTTTGAATTCCATATAAGCTTTCTGAGTATAAGCCAAATAGTTTTAAGGTTATAAAATGAATTAAGTTTTCCACATAAAAAGTCTATAATACTAATACTAATAACCATTCCTTGTGACATATTTCATACATTTGAATCATCAGTTTGAAACCCATCCCCAAAAGTATTGATGATGATTTTCATGAATAAAGAAACATTCTATATAAATAAACAATTAAATAAATGATTAGCAACAAGAAGTAAGATTGCAAAATTTGAAGATAGCTTCGTGCACAAAAAATAAAACATTGGTAGATGGTATTCATCCAAATTACTGTATGTGTTTTAATATTTTATCAAAATTGACTTTGTTCTACATTAGATACAGCTATGGTGAGCTTGAACACACTTTGTTCTACATTAGATACAGCAAAGGTGAGCTTAAACACATTTTGTTCTACATTAAATACAGCAAAGGTGAGCTTAAACACACTTTGTTCTACAATAGATACAGCTAAGGTGAGCTTAAACACACTTTGTTCTACATTAGATACATCTATGGTAGGCTTGAACACACTTTGTTCTACATTAGATACAGCTAAAGTATGCTTCTACATTAGATACAGCTAAGGTGAGCTTGAACACACTTTGTTCTACATTACATACAGCTAAGGTGAGCTTGAACACACTTTGTTCTACATTAAATACAGCTATGGTGAGCTTAAACATACTATGTTCTACATAAGATAAAGCTAAGGTGAGCTTGAACACACTTTGTTCTACATTAGATAAAGCTAAGGTGAGCTTGAACACACTTTGTTCTACATTAGATACAGCTAAGGTGAGCTTGAACACACTTTGTTCTACATTAGATACAGCTAAGGTGAGCTTAAACAAACTTTGTTCTACATAAGATACAGCTGAGGTGAGCTTGAACACACTTTGTTCTACATTAGATACAGCTAAGGTGAGCTTGAACACACTTTGTTCTACATTAGATACAGATAAGGTGAGCTTGAACACACTTTGTTCTACATTAAATACAGCTATGGTGAGCTTAAACACACTTTGTTCTACATTAGATACAGCTAAGGTGAGCTTGAACACACTTTGTTCTACATTAGATACAGCTATGATGAGCTTGAACACACTTTGTTCTACATTAAATACAGCTAAGGTGAGCTTGAACACACTTTGTTCTACATTAGATACAGCTAAGGTGAGCTTGAACACACTTTGTTCTACATTAGATACAGCTAAGGTGAGCTTGAACACACTTTGTTCTACATTAGATACAGATAAGGTGAGCTTGAACACACTTTGTTCTACATTAAATACAGCTATGGTGAGCTTAAACACACTTTGTTCTACATTAGATACAGCTAAGGTGAGCTTGAACACACTTTGTTCTACATTAGATACAGCTATGATGAGCTTGAACACACTTTGTTCTACATTAAATACAGCTAAGGTGAGCTTAAACACACTTTGTTCTACATTAATATTTGCAGCTGACTGAAATGAGCTTGAACACACCTTATTCTACATTAGATGCAGCTAAGGCAAGCTTAAACACACCATGTTCTACTTTAGATCTAGTTATGGCAAATTTGAAATACACTACTACTTGATCTAATGTAATCTTGTTTTAAAGTAGATGCAGCTACTGCAAGCTTGAACACCCCTTGTTCTACATTAGATGCAGCTAAGGTGAGCTTGAACACCCCTTGTTCTACATTAGATGCAGCTAAGGCGAGCTTGAACAAACCTTGTTCTACATTAGATGCAGCTAAGGCGAGCTTGAACAACAAGAACATTGTGTTGATGGATGTAGGATCCCACTTTTTGGCCTCACTGACTGCCTCTGTGGCCTGTTGGTTATATAAAAAAAATTATTCATATTCATACACAATAGTCTAGAAACTTGGGACTGAAAAATAAAATGTTCTAAACTAAACGTGTTATTTTACAATGTATGCTCTCATTAATACACCAAATGATACTTTATAAATAAAATTGACTATTTCAACCTAGCAAGAAAAGATTGCCCCTGATAGACTGTAGAGCTGTTATATACCTATATA
Organism: Saccostrea echinata; assembly: GCF_033153115.1. Taxonomy (NCBI): domain Eukaryota; kingdom Metazoa; phylum Mollusca; class Bivalvia; order Ostreida; family Ostreidae; genus Saccostrea; species Saccostrea echinata. The sequence goes on from NW_026889761.1 coordinate 4,141,261, forward strand.
ACTATAACTATACCTTGTTCATCTGACCTAGATTGAGGTAACAGGTTGCGCGGTTCCTATGGAGACGAGCCAGATTCTGGTCCCCCGATTCCTCATGATTGTACAGACTAAGGGAAAAGTTGTACCAGTCCAACGCCTCAGAATAATTCTTCTTCTATAAATTGTACAGATATATGCAGGAGACGCCTCAGAATAATTCTTCTTCTATAAATTGTACAGATATATGCTGGAGACTCAAGCAAAGTTCCTACACTTCATAATACATTTAAAATGCAAATAAAAGTTTGTAAAATTTATCATTTCATGCACCACATTTTCTTGAAAGATACAGCTTTGTTGAATTCAAATAATCCTCTTAATTTAATCTGCTCTCCAATTCCTGAAGCTTCTAATTTTGACTTTGTAAATCTTCTTGCACATGTACTACATGTACATTGTACCTTTCATATTCTACAGTCTACAGTCACAATACCTGATCTGCTGTGTAGGCGAGAGCCCAGAACTCAATATGGAATCTTCTCTTTACTGCTGGCTCCAGGGCTCCATGAGTATTGTTTTCTGTAACAGTCAACAGCAGGACTACTCATTTTAATCCAAGTCTGTAACAACTGACTAATTTCATGAAAACATATGTGAAAAGCCAAAATATAGAACTTTGTTTTGTCAGTTTAGATGCCCCCGTTAATTAATTTTTTTCAACATGGATAATACATACCCTCAATGCAGTATTCCACAAACTCCTTAAGAGACCGCATGTCTTTGCTTGCCAACAGAATATCAAAGTTAGCCATTAGGAGCTCTCCTGTGTTGGAGGTATGTTCAAACTTCTTCAGTAGCTCCTTCATTAACCCAACAGCGAGATCATGTCTAAAATTTATTTGATTCTCTACAGAGTGGTTTATGACAGGCATCCAAATAGATCACCTTAACTGCAACTAACAATCAGTGAGCAAAATTCACAAGCATAAGTAAACTGTTATGACTCGCCTTTCATTTCTTGATAATAGCAGTGCTGTGTTGATGCCAACTTCCAGTGACGCCCCAGGCTGCTGCATGATGTCCGACACAGCTGATACAGAACACAACAGCATTAAAACTACATTATTTTCTTTTCCTCTCTTTCTTAAGGAGATACCATTACTTTTCAGTATGATTGATACAAAAGTGTTTAAAAATGTCTTTGCTGGAATTGAAACACTCATATTAATGAATCTTTTTCAAAATTTTTTAGCTAACCTTTGCAGATGACAGATTTTGGTTCACTGGTTTTTAACAAAATGCGGAGGTACAAAAACAGACCAGAAGGATGGGGGTGTTCCTATAAAAAACAAACAAGAATTTATAGTAAGTCAGTGACCTTGATTTCTAGCAAATATTTGAATTTAATTTTGTGTTTCTCTCTATTCTATCACTCACATTATTAGCCAGAGTAACAGCATTCAGTGCTTTCTGAATATGGTCTTCCTGATTCATCTCCATGTAAACACAGGCTAATAGTCTCAGGGTTCTGGCCTACAAATGTCCAGGAAACTGACACTTTAACTTCATGTTACATAAAAAAGAGCAATGAAAGCAGCTGATCATTAACACAGCCATTACAAATACTGGAATACCATATCTAGATTTAAAGCTAGAATGCTCAGAGAATTATGTTTGTAACAAAATCATGCATTGTTTTCAAGAAGATGAATGTAAAAAAAAAATTGATCCATTGAATTGAAAATATTATGAAGCAGTTTAAAAATGTTTTCTTACATTTCTAAGACTGACTTTTAGTTGTAATATTCAAGTGCAATGATGTTTTAAGTTAATTATTTATAACATCATTGAAGTAACAAACACAAGTAAGCCCCTAGATTGAGTCATTTCTGTATTGCTTAATTAACATGCCAACAAAGGCAACATTCTAATACCATGATTTATCAGACTGTAACCTCACCTGATTTTTGGCCTCCAAGTTTGTTTGGTTTTTTCCCATTTCAAAACTTTCCCTTAACCAAATCACAGCTTCCTCAAATTGCTTCTTCTGGTAGAGTTCCACTCCAAAATTGTAGCTCAGCATGGACAAAAATGCTCCCTATCATTGTCATCCAAAACTTGTAAAAGGCTCGTGTTATGAGATGAGTAAACTTTACAAAAAAAAATACTCCTATTTAAAAAAAACAAATAGGACTCTGATGATGTTTTTTTAAAAAATAAATATGTAAATTGACAAAGTCTCAGACCTCATGTGGGAATTTGATCAACATTTCTTTTGCTATTTGTATGAGCTCCATGGCAGTAGAATTATCACCTTGTTCCAAACTCTGCAGAGAAAAAAAGATGTCATATCAATACCATGATGATTGGTCATTAATTATAGAAAACTGTAATGAACATGTTTCCCTCTAGATATCCCTAACTGTCCTAAAATTAAATTCTATGATAAAGCTCCACCAATAATTTAACTTTATATAATTTCTTACATTAAATATTTAAACTCAGCTAGGAACAAGCACCTGTTGTAATGGCTTACCGCTTCAGCCTTGTAACATAGCAGTTTGAATAGGTCTTCTTCCACATCAGTTTTTTGTTTTTCTGTCACGTTAGATAACCCAGACTTATTGATGTCATCTACTATCAGCTTCTGCAGCTTCTTCACAAACTGTAAATATTGTGTCAGTGTGCATATTCCTGATGCAATCTATATATATTTGCAAAAAAGTTCCTCTGTAATTTACTTCTAGGATATTTTTTATCATTTAAAAGAAAAGAAAGAAAACTTATTTCTTTATACATTTTATAAGGTAAATTCAAGGTTCTTAATAAAACCTTCCCTGGCTTTACAATATTATACATCTTACTTGATCTGTTAGGTCTAAGACTTTGGTAGCCATCACAGTTTCTCTAGTATCTGCAAAGAAATGGTTTCACTAATTGCATAAATTGAATATAAAACACATTAATAGACAAAAATCAACCCGAATATTCTTATCAACTACACACAGAATAAAACAAATCAAATGGCTTTTACATCTTGTCTAAGACCCTCATAACTTACCAAGTCATGCTCTGTAACAGCTACTTATAACTTACCAAGTCTTGCTCTGTAACAGTAATTAATAACTCACCAAGTCATGCTCTGTCACGGCCACTAAGGACTTACCAAGCCATGCTCTGTAACTGTCACTAATAACTTTCCATGTCATGCTCTGTCAAAGCCACTAATAACTTACCAAGTCATGCTCTGACAAAGCCACATACATAAACTTAACAAGCCCTGCTCTGTCACAGTTACTAATAACTTACCAAGCCATGCTCTGTCACAGTCACTAATAACTTAAGAACCCATGCTCCGTCACAGTCACTAATAACTTACATGTGTACCAAGTCATGCTCTGTCACAGTCACTAATAACTTACCAAGTCATTCCCTGTCACAGCCACTAATAACTTACCAAGTCATGCTCTGTAATAGTCACTAATACCTTAACAAGTCATGCTCCATCACAGTCACTAATAACTTACCAAGTCATGCTCTGTAATAGTCACTAATACCTTAACAAGTCATGCTCCATCACAGTCACTAATAACTTACCAAGTCATGCTCTGTAATAGTCACTAATACCTTAACAAGTCATGCTCCATCACAGTCACTAATAACTTACCAAGTCATGCTCTGTAACAGCCACTTATAACTTACCAAGTCATGCTCTGTCACACTCACTGATAACTTACCAAGTCATGCTCCGGTCACTAATAAATTAACAAGTCATGCTATGTCACAGTAACTAATAACTTACCAACCCATGCTCTGTAACAGCCACTAATAACTTACCATGTCATGCTCTGTCAAAGCCACATACATAAACTTAACAAGCCATGCTCTGTCAAACTCACTGATAACTTACCAAGTCATACTCTGTCACACTCACTGAAAACTTTGCAAGTCATGCCCTGTCACACTCCCTAATTTCCAAGTCATGCTCTGTCATACTCACTTAAGACTTATAAAGTCAATTGCTCCGTCATCACCAATGATAACTTAATTACCAAATCATGTTCTGTCATAGTCACTAATAACTTACCAAGCCATGCTCTGGCTGTTTTTAAGCCAATCTAAAGTAGAGCAAAAAATAATCATAGTTAATAATACAACATGACACATGTTATGAAGATTTCATTATGGAAATGATGCTGACTAGAAATATTACTGTATGACTTGAATTCGATAAATTTCTGAAGGTCACAAACTTATGACACGGCCAAATGCTCCAATAAATATATATCAGTGTATTTCCATGCAACTGATATAAATATCTTTCCTCTATGAAATTGATCTAAATCCAATATTGGTAGAAGTGATGCCAAGGTCATAGAGTTAAAAATCAAACAAGAATTCCATTAAGTTCCTGATGAACTGCTCTCACTAATATCTAGACTTGTTTTTTAAGTTTGATGAGACTTTTTCTCAGAAACTCAGCTAAATGCAAAGTGGAACAGATGCACAAAATGTCAATACAAGTGAAGTATGATGAATAAGATACGAGCCAGAGGTATAAATAGTGGGGTATAAAACAAGAGGCCCATGGGCCACATCGCTCACCTGAGTAACTTTGGCCATGCTGTTCATTACCAGACTTCTCCCCTTGTAATACCTATTGTGGTCCCACCCTACCCCCAGGGGCCATGATTTGAACAATTTAGAATCTACACTACCCCAGGATGCTTCCACATTAAGTTTCAGTTTTTCTGGTCCAGTGGTTCTTGAGAAGATTTTTAAAGATTTTTCCTATATATTTCAATGTAAAACTTGGGATTCCCCCTATTGTGGCCCCACCCTATCCCCGGAGTCATGATTTGAACAATTTAGAATGTACACTACTTGTGGATGCTTCCACATAAGTTTCAGCTTTTCTGGACCAGTGGTTCTTGAGAAGTAAATTTTTAAAGATTTTTCCTATATATTTCAATGTAAAACTTGGGATTCCCCCTATTGTGGCCCCACCCTATCCCCGGAGTCATGATTTGAACAATTTAGAATGTACACTACTTGTGGATGCTTCCACATAAGTTTCAGCTTTTCTGGACCAGTGGTTCTTGAGAAGAAGATTTTTAAAGATTTTTCCTATATATTTCAATGTAAAACTTGGATTCCCTATTGTGGCCTAGCCCTACCCCCGAGGGTCATGATTTGAACAATTAAGAAACTACGCTACCCCAGGATGCTTCCACATAAGTTTCAGCTTTTCTGGACCAGTGGTTCTTGAGAAGTAAATTTTTAAAGATTTTTCCTATATATTTCAATGTAAAACTTGGATTTCCTATTGTGGCCTAGCCCTACCCCCGGGGGTCATGATTTGAACAATTTAGAATCTACACTATCCCAGGATGCTTCTACATAAGTTTCAGCTTTTCTGGACCAGTGGTTCTTGAGAAGAAGATTTTTAAAGATTTTTCCTATATATTTCAATGTAAAACTTGTATTTCCTATTGTGGCCCTGCCCTACCCCGGGGGTCATGATTTGAACAATTTAGAATCTACACTACCCCAGGATGCTTCCACATAAGTTTCAGCTTTTCTGGCTTAGTGGTTCTTGAGAAGAAGATTTTTAAAGATTTTGTCCTATATATTTCAATGTAAAACTTGTATTCCCTATTGTGGCCCCGCCCTACCCCCGGGGATCATGATTTGAACAATTTAGAATCTACACTACCCCAGGATGCTTCCACATAAGTTTCAGCTTTTCTGGCTCAGTGGTTCTTGAAAAGAAGATTTTTAAAGATTTTTCCTATATATTTCAATGTAAAACTTGGATTCCCTATTGTGGCCCCGCCCTACCCCGGGGGGTCATGATTTTAACAATTTATAATCTACACTATCCCAGGATGCTTCCACATAAGTTTCAGCTTTTCTGGCCCAGTGGTTCTTGAGAAGAAGATTTTTTAATGACCCCACCCTATTTTTGTCTTTTCTTGATTATCTCCCCTTGTAAGGGGTCTTGGACCTTTATTTTAACAATTTAAACTCCCCTTCCCCCAAGGATACTTTGTACCAAGTTTGGTTAAAATTTGCCCAGTGGTTCTTGAGAAGAAGTTGAAAGTGTGAAAAGTTTACAGACGGACGGACAGACGGATGGACGGACGACGGACAACGGGTGATCAGAAAAGCTCACTTGAGCTTCCAGCTCAGGTGAGCTAAATAGCAATCTAATTCATCTATCTCATTAGTTACATACTCTGTAATTTATTCTATGAAGCTTTTTTATTATTAGTCAGTAAGGATTTACATACAGCAATTTTCCTCTTTATTTTCATGTGGTCTTCAGTGGTTGTCACTGTGGCCTCAACAATCTTCAGACAAATGTGTCGCACTTTATCAAAAAAAAAAAAAATGGCAAATTACGAATCAAATTACCAGGCAAACTTTGACATTGAGAACATGGTGTGACTGAATAAAAAATGTGGTATATCCTAGGGTTTGAGATTTCATAGTTGAATTGAGTGAATAAAAGGGTCGGAACCAGTGAACATTATATCCTTGATATTAACAGTATTATACATAACTTAAAATCCCAAATATGCATATTACCAAGAAACTTCACAAAGTCTAGGATAGTAATACAATATATTAGAAAACTGAAATGTATCTGAATGTTTCAGTTCAAAAATTTACATTTGGCATTGGATAGCAAAGACAGTCTTCTGCCAGTCTTCAAAGACACAGTGAAATTCCACAGGTTAACAGCTAATGTCTCCATCTAAAATAAACAAAAAGGGATTAAAAATGTTTGTGTACTATGCAAATATAAAAAAGGGACGGTAGTAATTTTTTATTTTTTTATTTTTGTTTTTTAACATAAACGTTTGAAACTGCAATACAATTCCAAGTGAAACTGAAACTCACTTTCTCTTATCGCAATTTTTCATCTGATTTACTTGACATTTCTAACAAATTGGCATTAAAACAGTTTTATTTTTCCCTTTATGTTACACTGAGGTTCTTCTGGGGTTTCTAATGGCCACCTCTTTTTTTCTTAAATAGTATTTTTTCAAGACTGCTGATTAAATTTTTCTGTACATAATTAAATTTAAGGTAGGTCAGGTAATCATGAACAAACATATTTCTTTCTGCAGCCTTATAATTCACAATGTCACTAGCACCAATTAACGTACAAAACTATCTAAAGATACGACTATCATATGATATCACAGCACTGTCACATTATGCCTTTCTCAGCAGTTTCCTATATTTCTATAATTCTTTATCTGATAACTGCAGTAATTTCTGAAGACCATAATTAAAAAAATCCTAGACCTTATCCCAGCCCATCCTGATTTTTTACCCATCACCTCAATTTTTTTTTAATTTCTGTTTTTACAAATTTATTCATCTTAATTCTTTATTCTGGTATTAATAGATAAATCTGCATCTTTTGATGAGCTCAACAAACACAATAAATACAATAAAAGAAAATAAAAAATAGGAAATTCTTAGACTTTTTTATGTTATGCCTTTACTACACATACAAATAATATAAAACCTGTTCCATGACACTTTTATCAGGATGCTGTTGTATTTCAGGTAGAATTTTCTCAGCTAACTGTAGAGCTTTGTCCACTAGATCACACCAACTGCCATCTTCCTGACTCTCCCCACTGCAGAAGTCTCGAATCAATGCTGTAAACAAAGGAGAACATCTCAAATCAAAACTGTAAACAAAGTAAAATCTCTCAAATCAATGCTGTAAACATAGGAAAACCCTTCCAATTTAATGCTGTAAACATAGAAAAATCAATACTGTAAACATAGGAAAACCCCATAAATCAATGCTGTAAACATAGGAAAACATATCTCAAATCAATACTGTAGCACAGGAAAACCTCTCAAATCAATGCTGTATTGGTCTGGTCCTACTTACAATCTGATTAAAATCAGATCCTTTGATCCGCTCACATAGATCGCTACACAAGGATCTGAAGAAACCCTATTCAGGGTCATCTCCTGGTGACCTTTCTAATAAAAATATTCATTAAAATTTTGTCCAATCAGAGAGATCGTACGTAAGCGACATTCGGGAAAATGAATGTAGAAGTGAAAGTAGCTGTGGAGAAGATCTTACCGTTTCGAACAAAACAAAGAGCTAAAAAACAAGACAAAAGCAAGTACTAAATATATTTCTGTACAGAAAAGACTATGGTCGTTCTTTTGACAGGCTACGGAAACCTGGTCACAATTTTCTGTTCGTGTATCATCGGGACTTTCACTTCTGTAACTGAATTCCGAGATACTTCTAAATTCTTGCAAGCAAACGTTTGATTGGATAATTGAAAGGTCACCGGGAGATGACCCTGAATGGGGTTTCTTCAGATCCTTGTGTAGCGATCTATGTGAGTGGATCAAAGGATCTGATTTTAATCAGATTGGTCCTACTTAATTCCTGGGGTCATTTATGAACTAATTTGAATCTACAGTTTGTAATGAATCTTTCTTTAAATTTCATCTTTTCTGGACTAGTGGTTATTATGAAGAAGATTTTTAAAAGTCTCAAATTCTTAATTATCTCCCCTTGAAAGAGGGTGTGGCACCTCTTCTGAACAAATTAACTTAATCCCTTACCCAAGGATCCTATGTGGCAAGTTTGGTTGAAATTTGCCCAGTGGTTTTGGAAAAGAAGTTGAAAGTGTGAAAAGTTATTTCCAAATCTTGATTTTTATGATGATTATTAAAGTGTTCTAGATATTTAAAAAAAAATTCCTCCCTTCCTTCCCACCATTAAAAATGTGTTTGTCAACATTAAAAAGTCAAAGTACTGAAAGTACTGGAAAGCGCTAAGCAATGTTTGCAATTTGACATTCATCAGAATTATTTTGAATTTAAATTGCCTATTGTATTGGAATAAGTAATATGTTGACAGTGCAAACGCTAGGGGCGAGCAAAGTTGTTTGATACACATCTACTTAAACCGCACGAGGATATATTTGAAGATACAAGACTGTGACATCCCATGACGTCGTATATACGTTGCTATTTAAGGTATGCCACTTGTTAGCTTTTAAGAAAAGTTCAGTAATAACCTCTCACTTCAAAACTATTTATTACAATTTTATTTTCTATAACATATTTGAATTATACAAATTATAAAACATTCAATTTAAAAACTGGCCATAAAATCATAAAGAACAAGATTTATGGGGGACTGTTTCTTGTGGTGGAAAGATATTTAATAGAAAGTTCTACAAATCTACATAATCTAATATCGTGGAATGTTAGCCCTACATATTTTTACTCGGAGCATTTTCCCCATTATCATACGCTAGGAATTTAAAATGCAGGTGTCAATATGTTTGATTTCCATTAGTGAACTCTTCAAAATTAGAGGCGCGTTTGGTCGTCTGACTGGGACAGCATTTCGTTGCGGATAATACAAAACATGCCAGCCTCAATCCAATTTTAAATGTTAAATGTATTTTTCATTCCATTTAAAGAATAGACGAACTAAAAGACATATGTAAGAGAGGGAGAACCCTAAATTTATCACCCATTAATAAAAAATACATTTCCGAGGCATGTGTATTGTATTTAAATGTACCATTCGATAAATAGATACATACAATCAACAATAGATATAAATTGATATCATTGTCATTTCTACTCTTAATGTATATAAAGTCCACAACAATAAAATTTTTCATCTACATTTTGTTAGGATTTGTTCATCGACATTCAACATATTGTTTACATGTTTATGTAAACGTTTGTCCCAGAAATCCCGCGAGATTTACACATTTTCCGACTTTTTCACAAAAGAGCGCACTAAGAAGTATAACTCTTCAATAGTGGAAATAGAACAAATTGATATTTTTGGAACAAATTTTACATGTTCACTCAACAGAATTTGCCAAAAAATGAATATATATTTAAAAAGTCAAGATAAAATTCACACCGTTTTTTGCCTGAGCGTCAAATTTACTATCTCTCAGCAAATTCGATTAAAGCAACTCTGTTACTTTTTTGTTTGTTTTTGAAGTTTAATTTATTTATGGCAAGAAAGAGTAATACTACAGTTATGGAAAAACTGACTATTTGTGTTAAATTGCAATTCCGGAAGTTATTATAGAAAAAAGTTCATTTGGAGCAATGTGCACAGTCCGAATTTTGCTCTTCGTCTCGGCGTTCCTTTCAGAGCTAGTTTGCCGTTATGAGCAGCACTCGCTTCTAGTTTTCTTTTTCTTTAACATCACATTTTCTTTAACAGCACTGTGATAATTTTTAATAATAAATTCATTTCGTGTTCACGAGTGTTTCAAAATGAAGATTGGCTGTTGGTGACATAGGCGTTTGGTTTCAGGTGCATGGATGGTGTATTTTGTGTAATATGTGTTTTTCTAGGTGTGTCTGAATACACTCATTAAAATAAAAATCGCTGAAATCAGCACGTTTCAAAAATATCATATCTACTGTATATAAAAAGAACCAAGGTACGACAGTTGCCATCTTGGATTTCAGGGGGTGTCTCGGTTCACACTTGATTTTAATCAATATCTACACTTTTCCTACCGTTGTCGGATGAAATCTAGCTTCAAAAATGATTGAATAACGCCCTTCAATCTTTTGCCGATTTGAACTGAAACCAAGCGCCTATGGTTGGCGACTGTCATTTTATTTGTTAGAAAATGTAGATGTTATTTCTTATTGCATACAATACTGTATATCGATAAGAAAAAAATTCTTATTGATAACATTCATTAAAGTTATGAATAAAAGATCTTTAAAATAACCAAATATTCTGTCTGAATTGTTTTTTTTATCATATCTCAATTTGTTCTCATATTCATAAGCGATTTATAAATTTACGATTTCATAGAAAGGATTTTACAAGAAGTACATTCAATGGAGTGTGTAAGATATTTACACAATCGCCGGTATTAATTAATGATAAATAAGACTTAGACTATTACATTTTGTTTTGAATATGCTACAGCTGTACATTACACATTTTTAACACTTCACATTCATGGCGCTGTGCAACATATCGGCATCAACAAGTGACAAAATCTAGGAAATTAGCACCTGAAGATTTTTCGTAGTTTTGTCAGAGATAATAGGTATATATACAATTTGAGTATATTATATTTGTCTTCTTCGTTTGATGAAAAAACATTCAGTGCTATTCTTTAATCTTTGACTTTCATATACATGATTTATTATGTATTTGCGTCGAAAATTAGTCTTTTCTGTTGATCTCACAATATGTGTAGCTGATTTGTAAATATCACATTTTTAAATAAAAATTTAAATAATTTATACTTTTTTCTTCGGAATAAAAATATGTCATTGAAAACTCGAGTATTTTTTTTAACTCTTTCTTGTCAAAATACTTTAAAATGAATCGGTAATTTTTTTTACGGACATTTGATGCTTTAGCTTAATCTTAACTTGTTTAGGTATGATATCAACTACCACTCAAAACATGCTGATAGGAATAAAATAAAATATCCACAGCACTGGTGTGTTCCTTGAAAAGAAATCCTGAAAATAATTGACCAGTAATTTTTGTGCTAGTTCCATGATAAATAATTCCACAACCCAAAAAAGAAAAGATAGTATATTAATCTCAAGTATGAACAAATATGAAACCCTATTTTCTGATTTTCATGAAGATATAAAACATTGTTTCATTCTGTTTTTATTTAGTGCTCATAAAGTTGCTAAGCAGACAAATCGGCAACGCACACACACCTGTCCCATTACTGAGAACGTTTAAGTAAGGTTTTGTATTTACCCCATATCTTGCGCACAGCACACAAAAGCACCATATTTGTTATCAATATTTCCGAGAAATTAGTTTTCCTCTCTAAGTGGATTCAGCCACTATGTGTCCTACAATGTACATGTACATACAGCCGCAAACTGACTTTCCTTGCGAAACAAGTTTAGATTACACGAATATAGACAGTCCATGAATGCATTCAAGTCTGTTACTAATTGATACTGAGATGCGAAAATCAACATCAATGATAGTTCTCTGCATGGTGCAAGGTTGATAAAAGAAAGACTTGTTTTTAGTTACATTGTCTGAAATAAGGGTCTAGAAGAAAAAAAAAGTTAGTTAATATGGATATAAATTATATAGATCATAAGAACATTGCATATCAATTTTATGCGAAATTTTCTATTAAATAACTTATTTCTAGTTTGAGTTTTAAATACTTATTTAAATCCCATATGAGTTTTAAACAATCACTATATACATGACATATAATAAACCGTTTTTAAGGTATTTGCACCACTGATGGTTTTTTTTTAATACTTCTTCGATACATGTATTATCACTGCAGCAATTGTTAGCTACATGTTACACAGTGCCGACATGATTTTTTAATGAACTACAGTGTATAGAGATAAGAACCGCCTTTATCCACTAGCAGCAGATTTTCGTACAATATGTATACTATCTACCTCACTAATTGACACCTATTATTAGACCTGTGCGTAACACACTATTACTCTAAAATAGCCGAAAGCGAAGTTGAGGATTTCCAGTTGCATATTTTTAGAAGACTCGGTGGAGTTATCTTACTTGCTAAGTGGCGCTGGATCGCGAACGGAAGTAGTATTAAGATGACAGTAAGCGCTTTGCGCTGCGTTTAGCGCTTAAAAATGTTAATGATGGCCGTTAAGAAATCATATCTTTCCTTCCAGAAGGATATGCGTGGTCCCTTATTTCAACAAACTTGAATCCCCTTCGCCCTAGGATGCTTTATGGAGAAGATATCGAAAATGTGAAAAGTTTACAGACGACACACGATAGATGGACACCCTTTCAGGCTTTGATCAGAAAAGCTCATTGGATCCTTTGGATCAGCTACGTAAGCTAAAAGTCTTCTTTTTGTACGTAAACCCATTTTCTATTACATTTTAAATCAGATGAAACAGGATAAAAATTCATGTCAATGACCGTCTCTAGACCTACAAGGATGAGGAATGTCGAGTCCGATCAAATTTGAATTTGTAAATATACATTCATCAGCTATCAAAGAAATGAAACCCTGAGATAATTTTTTCAAAGAGTAAAAACTTTTATTAATTCTGGGTCAACATGCCGAATACTTGAATATAAATTTGTAAATGTTTTTTCATCGGGCTCAAAGACTTTTACTTTTTCTGATCGTTAAAACGTTTGAGAGCAACGGATTAAGTAGCTTGTCTAACAGTGCCTGAAAAATACCCTGACCTGGAAAAGTTGTCAATGCATCAATTTTTGAGTCCTTTACAGACGACACTAACATTTGACAATAATTCTACTTAACATTAAAATTACAAGAAAATTAATATCGCATGTTCCAAAAATGACACTGTTTAAATTTTTCTTGTGGATATCATCATTTCAGAGCCTAAAAGTATCCTCCTAGCCGAGCGATGGACAAGTTTGGTGACAAAAGGTTTTTCAAGTGTTTGAAAGTCAAATAATATTTTCATTCAATGTGTATCAATGATTATTTTATCAATTAAATATTTGTATACTTTAATTTAGCCACGGATTATTTTATCAATTTAAATATTTGTACACTTTTATTTAGCCACGGACTCTCCAATGTTAATATTTGTGCGGATGTCTGTCTACCTTCTCCAAGAAAAAGATTTTCACCTTATCATTCTTTTGTGAACAAGTCTGAAGTGGACGCTCTGTTTCATCCAAATAATCAGAATATAAAGGAATTAGAAGTATGCATATTTATCAAATAAATATCATTTTTCACTTTTAATGCAGCAAAATTATATAATTGTTATTGAAGTAGATCCCTAGTCATTATCTGTGGTAATAAAGTCATACACAGGAATTAATTATTTACAACATACAACTGTTTACTTATAATGAGATTTATTTATAATTGTTTTGTGGTGAAACTGTTTGAAATTAGTGGATTCCTTCTTTTGAAATTTTAACATGAATCAGCGTATTCATAATACATGATATGAGGATGTTACATTGGAAGGTCATATATATTGGTTCCCAGTGTCTTTTGTCAGCCATTACTTCAATATGTACAAGGAATTATATTGAAGCCAGTTTTTGAAATTCTGGAACATCAAACACAAAAATTGATTTGTACATGTAGTTTTTGTAATGCTAAACCCGTATTTTCATTAAAAACATTCTGATCTATAGCAAAGCAAGTATTCACAATCATTAACCCTTAAATACTTTTAAAATTTATTGATTTTTGATAATAAATTTTAGAAAGTTGGTGACCCAAAGAGCATAATTACTTGCAAGGATCCTGGACCATTACAGAAAACAGATGAAGCAGGAGACAGGACAGGTTGGAGTGGGGTGGAGTGGGACCCTGATCTAGGGTACTGCTCCCACAGTACTTGTAGCAGCTCTCACAATGTGGAGCAGGGCACAGAGGTTTGTGATCACATTAGCAGTATTTTGATCATAGATCAACAGCAAGTTAATTGATGTGTTCAGGTAACCACTGGAAAGTGGATTTGTTTTGAAATTGCATTTGGAATTTGCATCCTTTCTTGGTGGAATTAAATGAACAAATTATGTTAATTGATATAGTTACATCAAAAATATCTATTTACTTTTGACAAATCTAGATATTATTATGATTATTTGTATTTATAATTTTGTATGTTAAAAGTTTACTGGATTTGCTCTTCTTTTTAAATTGTCAGTCCTATCAGTCAGATTGTTCAGATGTTGAGTATGATGGTGTTGTGCAAGGAGCAGAGAAAATGGAAGATGTAGTGCAACAGTTTGGTAAGATTTATTTAACATTCTGAGAAATAAACCTAATTTGTGCATTGAAATTGGACTTGTTTAAATTATTTATTTTCCTTGCTAAGGTTGCTTCAAGATTTTGAAAAAAATCACTCCACAGAGTTTTTAAAGCTTACGGATATGACAAGTAAAAAGTTTATTTCAAAGTAAATGGGTAATATTACCATACATCAGATTTTTTTATGGGTATGCCAGTATTTATTATTTTTTATCTCTGTGCCAAGTGAAATAATTTGAACTTTGGGTATATCTAAGACTAGAATTTGACTAAGATCTGTAAGAAATAATAGATGTATTTTGCCATGTACCTTAGGGAAATATTTCCAAGGACAGTATCACCAAGTGATTCATCATATCAAGTCTTCAATGCAGAGTATTTTGAGTGAACAACAAGATCACTTGAGGCACATTATCAACTTTGCATCCAAGTCATATCAGGTTTGGGTGACTTTGATATTTATAATGTGCTGGATTTATCTTACCAGTAATGCATTTGCAATTTATTGCAAAACCTGAGATAAAAAGTTTACCTGTAAATATTTATATATACTTTCTGGGCTATTTTATATTTAAAAAATATCACATTGGTATAATGCTTTTATTAGAGTTCCAGTGGAGATCCTCTCACTGATACAAGTTCTCTCCCTTGCCTCATGGCAGATGAACATGGGAGGGAGTTACCGCCACCTTCCAGCACAGCATGCAATCTCGAGGAGATGGATGCATTACCACCCCTTGATGATATCGAATTCTCCGATTTCTATTGGACACCTGACTCATCATATCCACACAATAACTTTACTGCTCACAGTTTGTACTCTTTATAAATATCATTTAAAATTTTTATAATTACATGGTGAAAAGTGAAAAAAATTAATATATTTTCTTTTTGTGTACCCATTTTCTTTCCAGGAAAATTGGTAGTTGCCCCCCCCCCCCTTTTGGGTCTGCCACTTCATTTTGATTGTGCTGTTTGATATTCTATAAATAAATCTCTTTTTTCATATTTTATTGATACTAGCACAAGTATATATAAAACAATGATTTACATGTTGATAAAAAAAGTTTGATATTTCAGGTTTTCCAGATAGTCAAGAACAGCATAATACAATGTAAATATACTACATTTAACATTATTCTTAAAGAATAAATGTAATTTTCTATAAAAAAGCATTACTGAGATTTTATAACTTTTACTTGATATTTTTAATTTGATTATTTCTACTCTAAATTAAAATTTTCTGCTTGTATTCATCCCATTTCAGGTCTGACAATCAAACTGTAGAGGACACAAAAGAAAATTTCCTACTTCAGATTTTATCATTGACTTGTGGAGTGAATAACCTTCTACAGAAAACAGAGTTCAAAACCTGACAGAAACTTTATCATTTAGAATATTTATCTTCTCTTGGCATAATTAAGAATCTCTTGGTCGCTTTGACTGTTCTCCACTGTTCTTGTGACCGATGATCTTGTTTTAATGCAGTAATTTTTTTGGTGTACTGGTGTGGGCAAAAATAATTATTTTCCTTAGAATACTTTGTGTATTTGAATAATGACAAAATGTTTACCCTTGATAATATCAATTTTAAAAAGTGTTTATTACAATTGCTGATATTCTGTATTATGACATGATGAGTTATACAGTAAATAAATTGACGTATAAACAAGGTCAATAAATGCTACAAACTTAGTGTGTTAACTGCTTTTGAAATTTCCCGCCACATTTTGCAAAACTGAAAGTAGAGTAATCTCCCTTGCATTGTGATATGTTTCACTCTGCTCAAACTTTGTTGTGTTTTACAGCAACGTTTATCCGGTGTGCGTCTACGGTAGGTAATTAATAACATTAAAGACAATATATTCATTGTTCATGATAACTAATTACAGCTTACATACAAATAATATGATAAAAGTGTGCACGTAATAAAATAATAATAAATACCTAATGTTTACCTGTTTACGTTCTAAATCTTGTACCCGAAGTTGACCGTGTATAACATAGAGACGTTTTTTTATCTGATAATTTTTTTTTCGTTGATCGTTCATTTCCATCTTTATCCTTGTTATTTGAGTATCTATGTACCACTGTGTACATCTCTGGTGTAACAGATTACAGAACAGGTCCACTACAATCTCTTGATTTAGTTATTTGTAAAGAAATGTTCATCTAAAGTTTAACAGAGCAGATGAGTAAGAAACTGCCATTGCTCTCAAAATTCTCTTAATGTACCATCTGAGCTAACTTTCAAACAGTAAGCTGAATGACCTTAATTTTGCACACACAGAATAAATATTTGTTCAGTCTTGTTTATTATTCTAGTCTCCTAACAAAGAACAAGTCTCAATAAGACTTATCTTGGTCCCCGGTTACTCGTCAAATTTTGAACATTTATTAAATTTTTTAAAAATTAAATTTTATTATTAACTATTGTCTGTATTATTCGAATCATCATCTAAAAATGTCAAATAATAGATATATGCAGCATACGAAGCTGCGTGTTGAAGGTAGGGTCCTTTGATTTTCATGAATATCAAAAGAAATCAGTGAAAGGTACACACTTCAAAGCTTTCGTAAACACCAAGCACAGGTTTGTTCAGAGTCGAGTTTGAAATATAATGTGTATATTATATGTGTAGATGTTAAGTGAAAATATCTTTGTTGAACCACCCTGTGCTCTATGTTTTCTAATTAAAAGTATCAAGATTTTGAATCTCTTCGCTGACTTCATTTACATGCAATTAACCTCTTTATGACCTGTTTAGAATCAAAGCAAGCCACGTGGATTTGTATTGTTATGGGTAAATGCCCCCAGTAAACGTGCTAGTTCTCAGTTGAAACATACTCAATTTTATATCGATCAGCATGGACTTGTTTGGTTCACCTTGTTATAGCTTTTATTGCCATAGTTTTGTAAATAGAAAATTGTATTTGTAGTTGATTGTGAATCTTGAACATATAATTTGTCTTTGAAAGAAAAACATCATACCAAGATCTTCTTTTTATAGTATCTAATCTAAATGTCTCTGCCCATTTCCATGTAATAGAGAAACCGTAGTTTGATCGGGGAAAAATGTTCCGGCATTTTTTAGTGCGATAGGTGTTAAAAGCAGGCTTGTATTTTTTTATGTGTTTAATTATTCATTATAAATACACAATGTTTTAATTAGAAATACTTCGTTATACACAATGAAAACAATCAAAATACCGTATGCTAATATTTAACCGGTAAACCAAGGCTGTAAAAAGGGACCACACTACTATACTTAAGTAGAATACTCCTTTGGAGGGGATATAGTAACACACATGTGAGTAACTGGATTATATTGGTAATAATTTACATAGGTATCAATGTCATTTGTTAGTTTTCTATCGAGGGGATGCCTCGCTTTGTGGTGCCCTTGTTAAACATTGTCACATGGACTTTTACAGATGTCAGGAATGATGAGGGCAGTAACCTTTGAACCCGGAGGTCCAGAGAAACTTGGGATTGCTTCAGTACCAATTCCACAACTGAGAGAAAAGGAGGTGTTACTAAAAGTATACGCCACAGCAATTAACAGGGCAGACACTCTACAGGTATATATACTCAACAGTTTATGAATCCAGTAAAAAGAATGTGTATCAAGACCATTTACATAGTAAAAGTGCTTGTACATTAAAATCATGACAGAAAGCTATAGAAAAATTACTGAAAGTGAATGTCAAAAGTAGTGACTAATTCAGGCTACTCAATTCACACAAGCACTTGAAAACACTGAAGTATATGTAGTGACAATGGTGAGATTCCCTTCCAGTTCAATTTATTCAATTAAACCTAAATTTTTAATACTGGTACATTGTACATAGCCAGGGTACATTTAATAAGATATATAAATTTATCATTTTATACAAACTAGTCAAAGTTACAAATGGGTGAATTCAAAAAAAATGACCACCAAACTGAATTTTTTTGGCAAAATTCAACTACTCATAACATATTTTTCACTTATATCATCATATTGCAAATGCATTCTAGTTTAAAAGTGGCAATAGAATAGACAATTGGATTAAAAAGTTTCAGAATTTTTATTAGTAAAATTTCTTTTGAAAAAAGAAAATATCATTACACCTTAAAAGACCCTAAAATACATAATCACAAGAAATTATAGTTTTTTATGCTTCAAAATGGTAAAAGGGGTATAAATGATTAAATCTAGACCTTGAATGAGTATCTTCTCTTGTACATATGACAAAAAAAAGGCTTTTTGATTGTTATTTTACATTTTTTTTTTTGTGGTTTGAAAAGTTTTAATAAGAAAAAAATATGAATCAATAAAATTCCTCAAAATTCACTTTTTTGTCAGTTCAAGTCAATTCTTTAAATCTAAGCCAAAAAAGAATTGTTATATATGAGTTCTCTTACGAAAAATACTAGATTTTGAAGTGACCCTATGTTACATTATTGTGTTGCACTCCTGACATCTGATATGTATTTTATTTAACATTGTTTTAAAAATTATAACACACAATAACCCATTCTTACTTTGTAAATCAATTTGTCATGTTGATATTTTTCATTGTTTACAGGAGGTTTTTCATATTTTGAAGACCTTAAAACATGATTATTTGCAAACTGTAATATATATAAATTGTATTTAAAATATATGTGAAATGATGAAAACTATTCCCTGAATTGACTGTAAAATTTCTGTAATTTGTTGATAGACATAGTGTTTTGAACATCAAATAGTATCAAGCATTTTTTTTCAACTTATTTTTTAGTAAAGATAGTTAAGAAGCATCGGT
The DNA here is from genome assembly GCF_033153115.1 of Saccostrea echinata. NCBI lineage: Eukaryota > Metazoa > Mollusca > Bivalvia > Ostreida > Ostreidae > Saccostrea > Saccostrea echinata. The sequence continues at coordinate 4,160,826 of NW_026889761.1, forward strand.
AATTATAAAGCAGTTTTGTTGCACTCCTGACTGCAGTAAAGTTTAAAATAAAAACCATAGAACACAAAAATTCATAAAGTGTGGGCAACATCAAGTGGTAATGAAATTGTGCAATATTTATAGTCCAATACTTCATAATTAAAACAGATGAAGGTATTTAAAATTCGCATTTTATCTGGAATTATACCCTATTTTATGCCAAAAAACTAGCTTAAATGTATATTTAGAAGATAAAATATATTTTAAAGCATATTTTCCTTTAGAAGACAAACACAGTAACCGACCAGAAAAATTCTACTCATCATTTTTTCTTTATTTTTATTCTTATCGGATGATTTATAATTCTAACATATTTGTTGCACTCCTGACCAAAAGCATTGGGGCCTTTAAAGTAGAATTGTGAAGTGAAAATTACATAAGAACTTGTTCTGTTGTTTCAGTGAAGTTGAGGAGGAATTACTTGAATTTTATAACAATGTTTTAGTGTGTTTATTTTTTACGTTCATTAAAAAAATCACAAAAAAGAAAAAAACACATCTGAATTGACAAAATTGAAAAAAGAAGGATTTTAATAATAAAACTGTCAATAATTTAGCATTAAAATTTATACAAAAAGATCATTATTAATTAATGAATACTTCTAAGCATGAATAGAAGTCTTTTCGTCACACAACTTGAATCTTTAAAAAAATGTGTTGCACTCCTGACCATAGAAATATGGATCTGAAGCACAGACAGATCCTGTAATTGATAAATCTATTTGGTAAAAATGTTCTTTGTGTCTTTATTTTCCAAAATAAAAATCAGATCATCATATAATGATAACAGTTTTTTCATGCTTGGGAGCAAAACATCAAATGTTGCACTCCTGACATTTTTGGGTATGCACATATAATTGACTCTCATTAATGCTGCTTGTGATTTATATAACATTTTTAAGTTTTAAAATGTATATAAGTTATTATTTTACACTTCCAAAATTCTTTTTTGTCTTAATTTTCTATCTGAATTTTACAATTGATGTTTTTTTGGCAACACTACATTTTTTCTGTTGCACTCCTGACATGGTATAAAAAATTTTTAAACATCAGCCATGACCACAACCAGTCATACATGCCAACTTTCCCGATTTAGGCGGGATCCTCCCGATTTTACCCTTTGATCCCGCTCTCCCGATCGGGAAAGCAAAATTGCCCAAAAATCCCGATTTGAAAAAATTCAACCTAAAATTTCCGATTTTCTGAGTTTCCCTACCGCAATATTTTGTCAATCGGGATTAGAATATCAGACTTGTTTATTCAATGCACACAGATTAGTCTCTTTGTTTATTTAACGCATGTAGAGGTGTTAATTTGCCACAGGAAATCACTTCTCGCTTGAACGCACACAGGTAACATAGCCTGGAGCAGTTAGAGGATTAAACTTTTCAATCAGAAGGGGTATGCATATAGTGATACACATAGATTTAGGGTATAATTAAATATCATTTTATTAAAAACAAAAATTGAATACAGTAATATGATAAACTAACAACAAAATCGGAATTAATCCATATTGATCGTTTTTTAAAAACGAAAGTAGAAAACAACAAAGCATAGCTGCTGATTTTAAAATATTGTAAAGTTTACCGGTTAAAAGAAGATTCATGAAAATAATTTAGATGAAACAACAAAGTATTATACCTCAAGTACACTGAATCCCCCCCCCCCCCCCAATGTAATATGACAACGGAATACCCACACGACACTGCCAATATTATGCAAATTAAAGTTCATCATGTTTATAACAATTTTAATTTTTGTTTGGGATAGGGGTATCCTTGTTTTAAATAATTGATGATCTCAAGAGTAAATTTATTTCTTCAAATTGTTTTGTGTGTGTGATTAAATTAATCATCATGATGTCTACTTATTAAAAGGGAATAAAATGACACTTCTATTTAAAGTACATACCACAAACAAATTTTCTTATCTTTCTCTCTCTCTCTCTCTCTCTCTCATCCTCAGACACACAGTGCATTGCAATTTTTCAATACTTCTTTCAATCTAATGTCTAATTAGGAAATTCTAATTGTGTAAAATGTAAATATAGAATTTAACAAATGTTTCCCAGAAACTGTACAGTAACAAAACTTCATATATTTCTAAAACTTTGCAAAAAAATTATTGAACTGAAAGTTGTACATTTTCACATTTTTCACCAAATTATGTGTCTTGTTCAAACATAGTGTTGTTAAACTAAACAGATATCTCTTCTTTAGTGAGAGAGGTTTCTATTTAAGCAAAAGATATTGAATTTTGGAAGGAGAAAAATTGTTTGTATTATTTATTCTTAAATTGTATTAACAAGTGATATTGATATTTTAAATTTAAAAAAAAAAAATGGGATAAACATTTATTTTCACGACAAAATGCCGCGAATTTAAAGCTTTGAAAATTGTCGTCACACGCAAAATCCCCCATGGGAATTTTCAAAAGTTGGCATGTATGCAACCTGATTAAACAAAAGTTATGACAGCCCACATTTAAAGCTCAATACTTTGAATATTATCAGAAAAGTCTTTATTTTCAACATGAAGCATTATTTTTTATTTCACAGAGCTCCAAAAAATATTGAAATTTCAAAATGTCACAAAAAGGTGTTGCACTCCTGACAATTTTATCATCATTTTTGGGCATAACTTTTTTGTTAATTGAGATATCAATGAGATATTTGGCAGGTATTTAGACACTATCTAAAGACATATGCTGAGACATAGAAATCTATTTTCATTGCCTGTATTTTTAGTGTGGGTTGATAAATATGCATTTGGTCATTTTTTTTTAATTCACCCAAATACAATGCAAACACATGACAGAAAATGAATAAAAATAAAAACAGCAGGGAATTTATCTATGAATACATGTATTAAAACACAGCAATGTCATTTTGTCATGTTGGGAAGCACACTTAATGAAAACTAATGTTTGTCGTGTGTTACAGAGGAAGGGTTTGTATCCAGCACCCCCTGGAGAATCTGACATTCTGGGACTGGAGGCTGTAGGGGTTATTGAGAAGCTGGGACCTGGATGTGTCAAGTCCTGGAAGACAGGAGACAGAGTCATGGCTCTTCTACCTGGTAAGGAGATAGATAAGAAAAGGAAATTAGTCTGAAAAGTATCCCAAAGTTTTCCTAAATCATTGGGCAGGCTATTTGCCTTTTCTTGATTCCTGATGCCATATTGACAGAGATATAGCTCTAATCTGAGGTCTATTTAAAGGAAACTGCAATTTCTGTTTTAGACTGCCAAAGCCCTAAACTACAAATTATCTCTGTTTTGTGTAAAATGGGAACTAACTTTTTTCTAATGTTTCTGACATAATGTTGTGCAACTAGCATCATAGGATCCACAGGCTGGTAACAATAAGTCATATAACCCCTCAGGATGGTATTTTTAGGTCAGCGGGGTTTCTCTTTCCAGATCAAGTGTCCTGTCATTATTTTAGAAACCTGTGCTTAATTCACTGCACTTCATACAGAGGTTGCCTTTAATAAATATTCCTTAACTGAGAGATATAAAAAAGCACATGATATATGTTCAGTTTTCTTATTTAGGTGGAGGGAATGCAGAATATGTAGCCAGTAGGGAGGAGTTGTTGATGCCTGTCCCTGACAACATGAAGTTTACACAGGCAGCAGCTATTCCTGAAGTCTGGCTTACAGCATTCCAGCTCCTTTTTACTGTTGGTAAGTCTGGTTTACAGCACTCCAGCTCCTCTTCACTGTTGGTAAGTCTGGCTTACAGCATTCCAGCTCCTCTTTACTGTTGGAAAGTCTGGCTTACAACATTCCAGCTCCTCTTACTGTTGGAAAGTCTGGCTTACAGCATTCCAGCTCTTGTTCATTGTTCACTATTAGTAAGTCTGGCTTGATAATGATAGGAGAAATACTAATTATAGCTTTTATTTGCAGGTAAACTTAAGAAGAATGACACCGTCCTGATCCATGCTGGTGGTAGTGGGGTCGGCACCGCAGCTGTACAGCTCTGTCGTCAGTACGGAGCTCGAGCCCTAGTGGTCGCCGGCACACAGGAGAAGATCGACTTCGCTAAATCTCTGGGGGCAGAGGAGGGGTTTAACTATAAGGAGGCTGAATTTGAACCCAAGGTCTTGGAGCACACTCAAGGTACACAAGACAGTAATTTATCTCTGTTTTATATTTTGTTTTCAAAGGAATATTTCTGTTGACTCTCATTCATTTTGCCTACTTTTTTGTGTGATGCTTCAACATTCATAGCGTGTGACAGCTGTAGATTTTGAATACTGTCAAGTATTCAAAATCAGACAGAATACTGTCAGGATGAATAGGAGAAAAGTGTTCTTTGCATAAAAGTGTGATAATGTAACATATATACTCGCATGTAAGTTCGTTTTTTTTTTTTTTTGGAGTTAAACTTTGGTTCAAAACTCTTTATTTGACTTATACATGAGTTATAAAAAGATTGGTATTTTAGCGGGTCAATCCCTCTAATTTAAGCTTAAAAAATACAACCAACTTATAGGTGGACGGACTTATAGGTGAGTATATAGGGTAGATTTGGTACATTTTCATTGTGTGTATATTTGTGTTTTTTAAAAGATGGAAGAAGTTAAAAAGAAAGAAACTAAAATTATTTAATGGTTGCAGGGAAGGGAGTGGACTTAATCCTAGACTGTGTAGGAGGTTCCTTCTTCAACCAGAACATCAACTCCATAGCAACAGAGGGGACGTGGGTTGTATATGGCTTGATGGGTAAAGTGAATATTTGTGTCAGAGACTCTTCACACAATCTAAATGTAAAGAAATGTCTCAAAGGTTCACACAACTCAACTGCAAAATATCAATAGATTTTGGTCTTGCATATTTCAGTTAGCATAGAAATCTAGATCTATATTATTGACCCATGTATTTCAGTAGTTACACAAATATAATATAAATCTGTATCACTGACCCACAACTGACAGTAGCCATACAAATAACTGACTTACATGGGTTTACATACAAAGAAGTATACATCTGTATGTCATCAAGTATTTATCTCACTCAGTTCAATACCAAGACACAGTTCAGTCTCACAGACACTCATATGTTAAGTTGGAGAAATGAGCTTTCTCACAGACACTCATATGTAAAATGGGCAAGTAAGAGTTATTATCATGGACAGTAACAAAGATATTTTTTTAAATGACACAGTTCCGATTATGCAGGTACTGATGTAAGTTTTTATTAGGAAGATTATTTGAAGTACCTGATTGATAAGTTTATGAAATCTATTTTATTTAAATAGGGGGCAGCACAGTCAGTACTGGTGATCATTTAGCCAAAATTTTACGAAAAAGGATAACAATAATTGGCTCAACATTGAGAGCTAGATCTGTAGAGGTGAGATAGGTTTTATTGAGAGCTAGATCTGTAGAGGTGAGATAGGTTTTACTGAGAGCGAGATCTGTAGAGGTGAGATAGGTTTTATTGAGAGCTAGATCTGAAGAGGTGAGATAGGTTTTATTGAGAGCTAGATCTGTAGAGGTGAGATAGGTTTTATTGAGAGCTAGATCTGAAGAGGTGAGATGTATGTTTTATTGAGAGCTAGATCTGTAGAGGTGAGATATGTTTTATTGAGAGTGAGATCTGTAGATGTGAGATATGTTTTACAAGTGTATGTGAGATAGGTTAGATCTGTAGAGGTGAGATAGGTTTTACTGAGAGCGAGATCTGTAGAGGTGAGATAGGTTTTATTGAGAGCTAGATCTGAAGAGGTGAGATAGGTTTTATTGAGAGCTAGATCTGTAGAGGTGAGATAGGTTTTATTGAGAGCTAGATCTGTAGAGGTGAGATATGTTTTATTGAGAGTGAGATCAATAGAGGTGAGATAGGTTTTATTGAGAGCGAGATCTGTAGAGGTGAGATAGGTTTTATTGAGAGCGAGATCTGTAGAGATGAGTTAGGTTTTATTGAGAGCTATATCTGTAGAGGTGACAAATTTTTTCTTGTGAGCTAGTTCTGAAGATGTGAGATATATTTTATTGAGAGCTAGATCTGTAGAGGTGAGATATGTTTTATTGAGAGTCAGATCTGTAGATGTGAGATATGTTTTATTGAGAGCTAGATTTGTAGAGGTGAGATATGTTTTATTGAGAGTGAGATCTGTTGATGTGAGATATGTTTTATTGAGAGCTAGATCTGTAGAGGTGAGATAAGTTTTATTGAGAGCGAGATCTGTAGAGGTGAGATATGTTTTATTGAGAGTGAGATCTGTAGAGGTGAGATAGGTTTTATTGAGAGTTAGATCTGTAGAGGTGAGATAGGTTTTATTCAGATTGAGATCTGTAGAGGTGAGATAAGTTTTATTGAGAGCTAGATCTGTAGAGGTGAGATGTATGTTTTATTGAGAGCTAGATCTGTAGAGGTGAGATGTATGTTTTATTGAGAGCTAGATCTGTATAGGTGAGATGTATGTTTTATTGAGAGCTAGATCTGTAGAGGTGAGATAGGTTTTATTGAGAGCTAGATCTGTAGAGGTGAGATAGGTTTTATTGAGAGCGAGATCTGTAGAGGTGAGATATGTTTTATTGAGAGCTAGATCTGTAAAGGTGAGATATTTTTATTGAGAGCTAGATCTGTAGAGGTGAGATAGGTTTTATTGAGAGTGAGATCTGTAGAGGTGAGATATGTTTTACAAGTGTATGTGAGATAGGTTAGATCTATAGAGGTGAGATAGGTCTTATTGAGAGCTAGATCTGTAGAGGTGAGAGGTGAGATAGGTTTTATTGAGAGCTAGATCTGTAGAGGTGAGATAGGTTTTATTGAGAGCTAGATCTGTAGAGGTGAGATAGGTTTTATTGAGAGTGAGATCTGTAGAGGTGAGATATGTTTTATTGAAAGCTAGATCTGTAGATGTGAGATATGTTTTATTGAGAGCGAGATCTGTAGAGGTGAGATATGTTTTATTGAAAGCTAGATCTGTAGATGTGAGATATGTTTTATTGAGAGCTAGATCTGTAGAGGTGAGATAGGTGTGCTGCCCCACGGTACGGAACCCGCAGCCAGAATAAACCACTAGACCTCTAAAGTGTTGACTGACTTTATTGGTAAATGATTGGTAAAAAGCTGGAACAAAAGAAAGTTTGGTATAAGAATCAATTAACAAACAAAGAGCACAAGGTGACTTATAAAAAGAATACAATCCCAATTTATGGCACAAACTGGTTTCCATACATAAAAATTTTTATCAAGCCCCTAGTTTAGTAATTCCTGAATTTAAACACAATAATCTGAGCCAAACACATATTCAAGTAATACTGATAATATAAACTTTACATGTACATAAAGAGTGATACATAATAATACTGAACTATATCAATTTAAGAGACTAGATAGCACAATGAATAAGTCACGTGATCAACAGTAGTAAACAATCTAAATCAATTCCGTTTGATATCAAATTGATACACAAATAAGAAACGAAATGAGGCAAATCTCAACTGCTTCACAGTCACTAAATAAATGTCATAACTTACACTGTGGTCAGCTTCCCGAAACAAAAACATGAACACATATTGCTTCGCCGGAAGCACATGTACCCCGTTAGCACATGGGGAAAGTCAGGTATGGAAGCTGTGGCGGAACAATAGGTTTTATTGAGAGCTAGATCTGTAGAGGTGAGATATGTTTTATTGAGAGCTAGATCTGTAGAGGTGAGATAGGTTTTATTGAGAGCTAGATCTGTAGAGGTGAGATATGTTTTTTTGAGAGCTAGATGTGTAGAGGTGAGATAGGTTTTATTGAGAAAGAGATCTGTAGATGTGAGATATGTTTTACAAGTGTATATCTATAGAGGTGAGATAGGTCTTATTGAGAGCTAGATCTGTAGAGGTGAGATATGTTTTATTGGGAGTGAGATCAATAGAGGTGAGATAGGTTTTATTGAGAGCAAGATCTGTAGAGGTGAGATAGGTTTTATTGAGAGCGAGATCTGTAGAGGTGAGATATGTTTTATTGAGAGCTAGATCTGTAGAGGTGAGATATGTTTTATTGAGAGCTAGATCTGTAGAGGTGAGATTGGTTTTATTGAGAGCTAGATCTGTACAGGTGAGATGTATGTTTTATTGAGAGCGGGATCTGTAGAGGTGAGATAGGTTTTATTGAGAGCTAGATCTGTAGAGGTGAGATACGTTTTATTGAGAGCTAGATCTGTAGAGGTGAGATAGGTTTTATTGAGAGCTAGATCTGTAGAGGTGAGATAGGTTTTATTGAGAGCTAGATCTGTAGAGGTGAGATAGGTTTTATTGAGAGCGAGATCTGTAGAGGTGAGATAGGTTTTATTGAGAGCTAGATCTGTAGAGGTGAGATATTTTTATTGAAAGCTAGATCTGTAGAGGTGAGATATGTTTTATTGAGAGTGAGATCTGTAGATGTGAGCTATGTTTTACAAGTGTATGTGAGATAGGTTAGATCTATAGAGGTGAGATAGGTCTTATTGAGAGCTAGATCTGTAGAGGTAAGATATGTTTTATTGGGAGTGAGATCAATAGAGGTGAGATATGTTTTATTGAGAGCTAGATCTGTAGAGGTGAGATATGTTTTATTGAGAGCTAGATCTGTAGAGGTGAGATATGTTTTATTGAGAGCTAGATCTGTAGAGGTGAGATATGTTTTATTGAGAGCTAAATCTGTAGAGGTGAGATAGGTTTTATTGAGAGCTAGATCTGTAGAGGTGAGATAGGTGTTATTGAGAGCGAGATCTGTAGAGGTGAGATATGTTTTATTGAAAGCTAGATCTGTAGATGTGAGATATGTTTTATTGAGAGCGAGATCTGTAGAGGTGAGATATGTTTTATTGAAAGCTAGATATGTAGATGTGAGATATGTTTTATTGAGAGCTAGATCTGTAGAGGTGAGATATGTTTTATTGAGAGCTAGATCTGTAGAGGTGAGATATGTTTTATTGACAGCTAGATCTGTAGAGGTGAGATATGTTTTTTTGAGAGCTAGATGTGTAGAGGTGAGATAGGTTTTATTGAGAGCTAGATCTGTAGAGGTGAGATATGTTTTATTGAGAGCGAGATCTGTAGAGGTGAGATGTTTTATTGAGAGCTAGATCTGTAGAGGTGAGATGTTCTATTGAGAGCTAGATCTGTAGAGTTGAGATATGTTTTATTGAGAGCAAGATCTGTAGAGGTGAGATATGTTTTATTGAGAGCTAGATCTGTAGATGTGAGATAGGTTTTATTGAGAGCTAGATCTGTAGAGGTGAGATGTATGTTTTATTGAGAGCGAGATCTGTAGAGGTGAGATAGGTTTTATTGAGAGCTAGATCTGTAGAGGTGAGATAGGTTTTATTGAGAGCGAGATCTGTAGAGGTGAGATAGGTTTTGTTGAGAGCTAGATCTGTAGAGGTGAGATATTTTTATTGAGAGCTAGATCTGTAGAGGTGAGATATGTTTTATTGAGAGTGAGATCTGTAGATGTGAGATATGTTTTACAAGTGTATGTGAGATAGGTTAGATCTATAGAGGTGAGATAGGTCTTATTGAGAGCTAGATCTGTAGAGGTAAGATATGTTTTATTGGGAGTGAGATCAATAGAGGTGAGATGGGTTTTATTGAGAGCAAGATCTGTAGAGGTGAGATAGGTTTTATTGAGAGCAAGATCTGTAGAGGTGAGATATGTTTTATTGAGAGCTAGATCTGTAGATGTGAGATAGGTTTTATTGAGAGCTAGATCTGTAGAGGTGAGATGTATGTTTTATTGAGAGCGAGATCTGTAGAGGTGAGATAAGTTTTATTGAGAGTGAGATCTGTAGAGGTGAGATAGGTTTTACAAGGGTTTTGGTTTTGATAAATATGACTTTGTTTTGATTTTAATGTAAAGAAAGGAAAACTGGATATTACAACCTACTTTTATGTTGTCCTAGCTTGGTTTATAAAAAGTGAAAAAAATTGGAAAATTATTATAAAAGTTACTACCAAGTTTTTTTATTCAATTTTACATGTTTGAACATTTTTTAAAAAAAAATTCTTTCTGTTTTTCTAGTACAAGGAGTTACTTATCTCAGATTTTACACAACGTGCTTTACCTCACTTTGGTAGCAGTGATCTCCGTCCTATCATACACACCGTATTAACACTGGACAGCATTAAAGAGGCTCACCAATTAATGGAGTCTAATGTAACCACAGGGAAAATCGTCCTCCAAGTTAGGGAGGAATCAACTAAGGAGGAGCTATAGTTAGTCTTATTGATATTGACTTGTATTCATATACTTATTTATTATTTGTAGTTTCATTTTATTATTTAATAAAGAATAATTGAACATGATCTCACAGAGAATTATATTTGTATGGAGTTGTATGATGTCATCCTTTAATTAATGGAATTCAATGAGATGTAGTTACATTTTGTCATTTAATAAAAAAAAATGTAAAGTTGTAGTATATACAGTATATTATCTTTGTTTGGAATTGTATAAAGTTATCCTTTATTTGACGAAAGTAATCCTTTTATTTCTGGAATTCGATGAGATGAACATGGAGCAAAATGAGGAAAAGTTGAAGGTCATTGGAAGGTTAAAGAAATTATGAGACAGTTGCATTGATCTTTCCAGTTTGTATGGGTGTATGAACTAAGAAGTTTGATGTAGATATCTGAAACAGTTTCTTTGAAACTAAAAGCAAAATGAAGAGTTACTTTGGTGAAGTAAAAATCATAGGAAGGTCAAGGTCAGAAAATTATGAAAGTTGAACCTTTATCAATACATATATGTATCTTTGTATGAAGTTCGATAAAAATATCTTGAAAATTAAAGTTCTAGGTCATAGTGAAGGTCAAGGTCAAAATATGATGAAACAGTTGAAGTGCGCTCACCAATTTTAATCAGTGTTTGAAGTTTATTGAAAACAAGTCTTCTTCTTCTTCTTCCGGTAAGGAGTTGACCTCTGATACAAAAGTGATGATAACTCTGGCTCGGTTAAAAACAGGAGGCTTCTTTTTATAAAAAACAGATAAAACTATTTACAATATGGCTCATCACGTCTACCAGGGTTACAGCTGGGTCCAGGGGACACTGTCTAGTCCCATCCTGAACTCCTCAATAATAGCGACCGCTTTCACTCTCTCTGGCAGACGATTCCAATCTCTCACCGAACGTGGAAAGAAGGAATTCTTATAAACCTCATTAAAATGCACGAGGCTGTCTGTATCTATGGCTACCTCTGGTTCTTCTGTCCCCAGGTCTGTCATATTTGTCTGGATTAATGTCCACAAGGTGGTTCCTAATTTTGTAGCATAGAACAAGACGGTGTAATGTTCTCCTATGCTGGAATGAGTTCCACTCTAGTTGGTCCAGTAATGCTGTTACAGACCCAAGGGAGGTGTCCAAGTACTTGTGGTTGAAGACGAACCTGGGTGCTCTACGCTGTACCTGTACCAGATCCTAAGTTAAGGAGGGATTCTTCTCATAAGAACACTTATGTCTTATATTTAAAAATCAGTGAAATTTTCACAGAATCAAGAAGACAATATCACTAAGTGATGGTATCAGTTAGATTAAATTTGACCTTTTTATATTAGAGGCAAGGTCAGTACCTTTTCCCCGGAGATTAAGAATAAAAAATTTCTGTTGCCAATCATGCGATGCCTACTTCTATTTCAATAAATTAGATGTTTTTCTTTTTGCATAAAGAGATATTACCATATAGGATCTATAAGATGATATTACCAAATTGACATAAATAATTTAACTAAAATGGATATTGGCTAATCCGAATTTTCTCTATTTTTCTTAAATTTTTAAGATATTTTAATTATTTTTATATGCTTCCTATATTTAATTTTTTCTTATTTTCACATGTGGTAAAGCTGTCACATAAAGATACAAAGTGATATAAAAAAAAAGTTTTGACCGTTTACTAAGAGAGAAAAAACACTTTTTACGGATTTTTGGCTCAAATCTGAACTTAGATTGGAAGCTTTTAAAAGCTAACATAATTGTTGTTTGTTTGGAAAATCATATTAATTCGATATATTTTAAAACTTTAGTCCCTTATTATTAATTTAACATATTACATTTAAAAAGAAAATTCCAAGTCTTTGATTGTGTAAAAATTATAACTAAATTCATTGTTCTGTAATTATTTTGAGAGGCAGAAAAGAAGATATTTTCATATGCCGCCATATAGTCCCTGCTAGATTTCAAACTCAGTTTACCATTTCTATTTAAAGTTGTACAATTGTGATGAGGAAAAAAGAATGTGATCTTTTAAATCTCTTACATCTAAATATATAAAACATATAAGCAAATATACTTTGAATATTTCATCTAGTCAGAAACCAGACAAGAATCCCTCCTTAAGGTGGCCTGATAAGAATCCCACACTGATGACGCATATTCGATCGATGATCTGACTATAGTACAGTACGCTGTTGCCTTTACTGATGATGTACAATGGCCCAGGTTTCGTCTCAGAAAGCCCAAGTTCTTGTAGAACAGTTTCTGTTTAATTAAGGAAACTCAAATTGTGGAATAGAGAGGTCAAGGTTGTAGGGAAGCATAAGGGCTGAAAATTATTATACTGGTAAGTTGCTCTCACCAATATCTTTGAGACTGAGTTAAACGCAAAGCATATAGGTTTCTTTATAGTGTAAAAACTCGAGTCAACATAAAGGTCGCGGACACTAGAATAAAAAAGGCGGAATTTCCTGTAGCTAGGAAATCGCCACCTTTTTGCATCACCTACTAAATATTTAATGATTGGATATAAATATTGGATTTTATTAAAATTATCGCCAAACCCCCTAACTCCGTCACTACCTTAACTCCGTCACTTTCGGGAAACTCCGCGCTGTTTGTAAACGAATACGATTGTGACGTCATTTCTTACATGCTGAAAATCTACTTGTATAATCAAATGCCAAAAAATTATTACAGTCAAGTTCTTTATGTGAAATCAGTAAGCACTTTTTCCTTTATGCGCTATTCCATCGATACCTCCGACATGTGCGTCAACATGCTCATTTTCACATGTCAGTCATTTATGAAGGTCTTTGCCAAAAAATTAATATGAAATACCATATTGAATACGGCTAAAAATATCTTATTTTACGTCTCAATTTTCCCTAATACGCTACACGTTGGAGATAACGTAGCGTGACGTTATTTAAGCATTGAATCATTATTTTTTGAAAGATATAGTCTCATAACTGCAACGGTGTGTGCAAACAAATTGAGTAACGCGCGTTAGCGCGCTATGAAAATTTGTTTGCACACACCGTTGCAGTTATGAGACAATATCTTTCAAAAAATAATGATTCAATGCTTATATTTACATTTTTTATCTTCTTTCCTTGACTGCAAAGGTGATTTATATTTTAAAATCCCTGTATTATCATTCGGGTAAGTTACAATAAATGGAAGAGCCGTTGCAACAGCTTCTGTTCAATGTGAGCGTGACTTTTGACGTTGCACTTCCACGGCGTTCAACGTTTGTGACGTCAAAATAAAACGCATACTTTAACCTTTTGACCCCCTTTCCATGTTATGGTGTTTTGAATGCCGTAGCTTTCCTCACACTTTATAAGCAAGATACATATTGAATGTAAATTTTACATAATAAAATACGTTGTATTGACGTTATTTTTTCTTTTGTTGATACTTTTCCCAAAATAAAATTTAATGCTATTTTAAATCTTCAAAACTAATTTTCTATGCTTACAAGTTTAAGATGAAGGGAGAAAAAACTAAACTGGAAAAATATATTTAAGCAATGAATCATTACTTTTTGAAAGATATAGTCTCATAACTGCAACCGTTACGGTGTGTGCAAACAAATTGAGTAACGCGCGTTAGCGCATTATGAAAATTTGTTTGCACACACCGTACGTTGCAGTTATGAGACTATATCTTTCAAAAAATAATGATTCAATGCTTATATTTACATTTTTAAACTCCTTGCATTGACTGCAAATGTGATTTATATTTAAAAATCCCTTTATTATCCTTCAAGTAAGTTACAGTTACTGGAAGAGTCAATACAACAGCATCTGTTCAATGTGAGCGTGATTTTTGAATTTCGCGTATGACGTTACACTTCCACGGCGTTCGACGTTTGTGACGTCAAAATAAAATGCATGCTTTAACCTTTTGACCCCCTGTTCGTGTTATGGTGTTTTGAATGCCATAGATTTCCACACATTTTATATGCAAAATACACTTGTAATGTAAATATTTCTAATTAATATGTTGACATATTGTAGAGGGCCCTGGTGACGGAGTTACATGTAGGGTTCATTGGACGTAATGTACACGGATGTGATACGCGTTCTATTTATAGTAGTTTTGTATAAGCCCAATAGCTGAATTTTTAAAAATATTTCTGCAAACAATGTTTAAGTTCATTACTAAGTGTAGCAAACATGAAACAAATCAAAAAATAATTCAGAGAGTTACCTGGCGTGTTTTCCTCTTATGGTGACGGAGTTTGGGTAGTAGGGGATATACAACTAATATATAGAGGATATTCAATGTTTTGTAGATGAATATGGAATTTATTTCACGAGTGGGACAGGATTTTTGATATTTTCACGAGTGGGAAGCACGAGTGAAAATATAAAAAAAATCCTGTCTCACGAGTGAAATAAATTCCATATTCATCTACAAAACATTGAATTTTCTGTTTATTACATTTTCTTTGATTTTCCCTTTGCCCCTGTCTTTTCCTAACACAGTGTCATAGGCATGACGTCATAGTTGAGCGGTTGAAACGTCATAGCTTAGAAGTACATTAAATAGCATGGATTTTAGCAACATTTTTGGGAAGAAATTTGCAGTTTTAGCTCTATCAAGATGCTTAGTCACTATCTCTATCTTATGACAGGCCAGAAATTATTTTTTACTTACTTTGATATCCTTTCACACTGTGAGAGAATATCATTTTTGGTATCCTTTCACACTGTGAGAGAATATCACTTTTATTCAATTAATAAATCACAGTATTTCACTGTTGAAAATGTAATAAATGTTCTCTATTTTGATTGCATACATGTATATTTAGTGATTTTCGAAGAATATTTAATTTTATTAAAATGCCATTAAAAAATTCACAATATGCGATCAAATTTCTACATAGGAATTTATAAGGAAAAAAAATCTGCTGATCACGAACAGCAGGGTCATAGTGACGTGAGCGTTGTTGTCCATGGGTCTCTTGTCAGAAAATAGTTATTTTGTACATTTTTGAATATAAATATTTCACTGCCTTTGAACATCTAAATCTGAGTGTACGAATTTTAATTTTTAAAAATTATTATTTTTAAAAATAAAATTGTAAGGAGTTCAGCAACTAACTCTGAAGATTCTTTAATGATAAAAGAAAAAAAATTGTTTCAAATCGGGGGGGGGGGGGGGGGCATGATTTTAAAGACTTATTAGATCATAGTTTTTTGACATAATACCAAAGATTATTGTCACATAACAAGGAAAAGTTGTCACATTGCATCCTACTTACTCACGAAATGCGGTCAAAGAAAATATTTTGAAGCTTGGTTTTGGGGGCTTAAGAAATATTCTTCTAGAGTGAAAACTAACCAGTTTCTTTACTTAGAGACACACAACAGATACAGAGCCTGTCATTTCCCGTTACTAATCGTCTGAAAATGCACCGCTAACGCATTTCCGCTGTACGCAACATTACCGTGGTCTTCTAAACTTTTACAAGAAACAATAAAACATTTTTTTATGGAATATCGTTATTCATGCATCAAAAAATTAGATTGAAGAAATCGGCAAAAGATATTTTGAATATATTTCTATAAACATAAGTATTAAAATATTTTTTTTTCACGTAAAACTTTTAATTTAAAAGTTTTCTACGTATTTATAAGAGGGAATTTAAAAATGGTTGTTAAGTATTTTCATCAACTAATATGAAGTGTTTCTATACACTACTGCATGGTGGAGAAATTGAGCTAAGCAAATATAATCTTATAGACAGTTCCGTTAATCTAAAGTGACCTTGAACACTATAGTATAATCAAAAACATATCGGGGATTTCCCTCGCTTCCTACAGTTTATTGTTTGTTGTTTTTCACGCAAAATTACCCGCCACCACAAATCGAAAACCGACATCAAATGCAGACAGAGAATTTATCCCCGAGAACCAACAAAGTAATCACTTCTGCAGATTATCAATTTTTTTGAGAGGGAATTGTCCTCATATTTATACTAATTAAATCTTTTATTTTTCCTTTCGTATATTTTTCATGTAATAAAAAAAATAACTTTTCAAGTTAACTAATCTCATATTGTTATATACAGATAAATGTGCAATATTGCCCCTGTCATGTTTTTAATGAATACTCCTCTAATCATTCAGTTGAATTATACATAATACTTATTACGTGAGAAGGGTTGAATCACTGAGAAGAGTCGGGACAGGGGAACTTAATCCCCGCTTTTCTGTCATTTTTTGCGGCTTATCGCTAAATTACTCGTGACGGAAGAACTTACAAAAACATGTTAACGAACGAAGTACAAACACTCACTACTGCAGCTCAGTGCTGCAAGGAACTGGGATTAACGAACAATTGTGACGGAGGCATACTCATTGTGCGCAGAGTCAAGATTTGCCTCACACACTTTATATAAAGAATGCATGAGTCTGATAAAACAATTGTAAGAATAACAGTATAATTGCGAGAAGTCAGACAAAAATTTCTTGAATGCTGAAAGCTAAATAACGATCGAACAAATGAGTCTTTTGTTTCTGCTTGCCATGTGAAAAACGTATAAACCAGTTTCCCCGTTGTACATTGGAATGCGTTATTTTCGGTGAGAGACTACTTGACTCATACAATCTTCTAACCCGGCATCATCAGTACCAGGGGAATGTATAAGTGAGTAGGTAATTCTTAGTACAACTGAAACTCGCCAGGAAAGAGAGTAAACAGGGAATTGGTCAACAGATCAGGGACTAATAAGTAAGTATATATTATAATTTATATCAAGTGATTCTTAGAGCAAGAACTGTTGAGATACATGTAGCATGCTAGATATAATATGTAATTTATGTAATATTCCAATTTTTAAAATTATTATTAAGAATTTGTATAAACATTTGTAATGGAATATTCATAAAACTTGTATCATTAATAGCTGTTGCAAGGATTTGGTCAATACATGAAATGTTTAAGCAATTATTAATTAATCTAAGGTTGATTTTTCCATATCGATTAATTTTCGCAAAGTTACGGGGAAAAAATCCAAACTTTTACAACTTAAGATAAATCTTAAGTATTAGATTTAAACTGTGTTCATGTCTTCCTTTGAGCAACCAATCAGTTTCGTTGTTAAAAACAATATCCAAAAGCCTGCACGGGTGTTAAAAAACTGTCTCCTGTGTGTCCATTCCATTTCCGGGCTTGGGTCACCTAGAGCTGTAAATAGTGCTTAGCAGTCTTCATCCCATATTAATTCCCGCATATCCCCCTCAGATTTTCAGTGGGATGTTTGCCTTTATGATGTGACAATCAGACATACAAACATATGTATCTGCATTATAAATCTTTATTCCTCACAGACATTAAGCTGATGCATTCATGAAACTATCAAACACAAGTACTTTCTATTGCCCTTATATCCACAGATGTGTTCATCTCTAGTTACTGGATGTTAGAGGCTAAAAACAAACTGCCACAGCATTGTAAAGAATAGATTCAAAATTTATTCCATCCTTTAGTTCTTTGTCCATAATTTATTTTCATTTAAACACCCTCCTTAGTCCTTTTTTGATTACCACTATTAATACATTTCTGTAATTGGATTTTAGGTTCTGTCTCAACAAGATGTCTCACTCGTGCCCCCTCCAGCACTGGGTGTGTACACTGATCCTAGCAGCGAGTGTTTGGGAGCTAGTAACCGCAGGTAAATCATAACCGTAAACTAGACCAACCAAATGAAATGCAGTTTGGAAACTATTATTATATTATATCGTATATACACTATCGTAGGTGCTGTTGCTATCATATAATATTTTTGTAATGTTTAAATTGAAAATGTATCGTTAAAGCTTATCATTTTGGGATTCCATTATATGTTTCCTTAAACAATATCATTACTTAAAAGAAATAAAGAATCCATATGCATCTTTGAAAAAACTTCAACGTTCTTATAGAAATGTATGCTAATATCAGTGGGATAGTTGTGAAGAAATTTTAGAAGAACACGGGCGAATAAGTTGAGAAAAATAGTCATGGATCGACAAACAAGAAAGAGAAAAAATAGATCTTAATCAAAACAAAATTTACTCTAAATTTACTCTGTTTCAGGTAGGATTACGGCTGTGCGGAATTCATAGAATTTAACACATTTGCCGAAATATACGAAAAGTTTTAATAACAATTTACACAAAGTCCGAAAAGTTAATTCGCATAGTAATTTATGATAATTCCAAAAAGGTCATATTTTACACCGTAACACAAGTATGAGACTGATAGGTCAAATGATAATCATTTAAAACTCGCCCAATTTTGAATTTTAGTTTTTCGTCCATTAGTAAATAATGAAATTAAAAAGGACAGATGGTTTTCAGACTCTGTCCACGCTGCTTAAACCTGTCTCTGTATTTGATATACTGAAATTGAACCTGTCCGGTAGAAACCAGTTATGTTCTTTAACTACCCATCTAGCATTATGAGGCAATAAGATTTAACAGCACTATAAAAATGATATTATGTCGATTACATTGGAACATACGTATATGCAATGGTGAAGGTGGGGCGAATGCTCATATGGACAAGTATTGATATCCCCTTGCAACTTTGTTGCAACTGACAAAAAGTAATCTTAAATTATATTCAATGTTTATTTTTTTTTATTTCTAGACAGTAAAAAATTGAAGTGCGTTTTCTTTCTTATTTGTTTTGATTTCGCCCTTTTGGATTGTTGACATCCTATATTCATTTTGAAAGAAAATAATTGAAGTCCCCACACTTTCTAAAAATCTGTGAAATCAATTTAAAGATTGTATACAGTTATCTATCATAAAAAGTAAAATATAATCATGCATTCGCTATTATACAAATACTAGCAACCAGTAATTCGGTATAAATATATAGGTTTAAAGTCAGCTTTCCAGAATTCTACGGCTTCTATAATGACCTTGTTTGTAAATACAGTCTTTCGTTGGGTCTTATCTTGTCTGATATGTTTCACATCATTTGTTAAGTGATTGCTTTTCTACTAACTTAAATACTGACACGGTAGCTCAGTCGGTAGAGCTCTATGATCGGAAGGTCGTGCGTTCATACCCCGGCCGCGACTGACCTATGTCGATAAAAATTAGGTAGCAACTCTTCCTTCGCCAAGCGCTCGGCACTTTGCGGTGAAAGATGCGGGTCTTTCAGACAAGACCTTAAAAAATTAGGTCCCGTGTCACGACAGACGTTAGCATGATAAATATCCCTCACTGTTAATGGCCCTGAGAGCCTAATAAAGATCTTAGTTTGAAGTTCTTCATCGGTATATGGTGACGTCTCTATATGAGTGAAAAAATCTCGAATCAGTCGTAAAACAACATACGTACAATCAATCAAAATACATATGTACTAACTTTAACTAGGGAGTACTCCGTCTACTTGATCAAATTATAGGGCCAACGGCGGTTGTGACCGGTCGACAGGCAAGCTTACTCCTCTTAGGCAACTGATCCCACCTCTGATGGATTTATGGGATGGGATTAATCAAAGTTCATCATCTTCACCATTTACATAACTGTTGTTTTTATGTATTCAATGCGCTCCCAAACAAACGAGTAAACTATAGCACAGCAATTTTGATATTCATCGGTTTTGAATGATGATATTCAGTAAACATATTGTATGCAAGCCACATGTTTCAGTCATCTTTGTATCATTTCAGCTGACAGAGGTTACGGTACTCAGTTTGGAAATTCGGAAAGCACAAGAGGTAAGATGAACGGCGAGTTTACCCCCCCCCCCCTTCAAAAATAAGGCGAACTTTTATTTAGTAGAAAAGAATCTTCTCATTCACCAGTAATACTTAAAATAATCGATCATTTTTGTAATTTTTTATGAGCTACATTTGTTTTTAGAAAGATACTAGTAATTTAATCATTAATGGTTTGAAAATGGTCAGAACAAGGTATACATATGACGTGCTACTCTTAAAATACTACCTAACTGGGTTGTTAATGACGTTTCTTACTCATACCTATTTATCACTGCAGACTGCACAGGGAAGTGCAACCACCGAGGAAATACCTATAACGCGGGGGAGAAGTTCTCTTACACCGAAGGCTGCATCAAATTCAACTGTGAGTGTCACTGTAATGGATGGTACGACTGTCCACGGGAAAAGAACGAAGACATTTGTCGAAACAGAAATACCGATCGTACAGGTCCTTCCGGTCAAAACTGTAAGGAGTGTAACGTACACGGGGTGTTATTTCCAAGTAACGCCCCCTTTAATTATAACCGTGGTTGTACAGAGCTGAGCCAGTGTCACTGTCACTGCAATGGCTTCTGGAACTGTACACAAGGCAGGGACATCTGTCGTAACACTATGATAACTCAACTTTCTGGTGGAGGGAGTCGTTCTTATTCCTCAGGGTCGTACAGTAGTGGTAGCTCGTCGTCACAGAGTAGCGGATCCTCTAGCCGACAATCCGGTGGATATTCAAGTGGATCATCCTCCTCTTCTTCGGACGGATTATACTCAAGTAGTGGTTCTAGAGGTGGTGGTGCAGGTGGGAGCTTTGGAAGTTCCAATTCAAGATGTAGACAATGTTTGGTATCACAGGACAGATTGGAAAATCCAAATACTTATTTCAAATACCGGAATGGATGCTCTGAATGGGACAGTTGCTTCTGTAACTGTGAAGGTAGATGGAGCTGTGATGATAAAACTTATAAGAAAGTGTGTGGACAAGGCGGGGGAAGTGGCGTGGATCTGAGCGGAGGCTCTTGTACCCCATGTGATGTTTATGGAAAGATTCAGCTCGGAAACACCGACTTTGTACACAGAAATGGATGCCATGAATGGACAGACTGTCATTGCTCATGTGGAGGATCTTTCTATTGTTCTAACACGAGCTACCGGTGGGCATGTGACAATATATGTCGTGAGTGTAGTGTCGACGGAAGGAAATATGCAGGAAATACAGAATTTTCCCACACCGTTGATTGTATAACCTATGATCCTTGCCAGTGTCACTGTAACGGGTCATGGTCATGTCCTCCCGAGGCAGGAAAGTGGACGTGTACGGATCGATGTAGAGAATGTGACGTGGATGGAAATCGGTATCAAGGGAACAGCGAGTTCCGTCATAAAGAGGGCTGCTGGGAATGGGACCACTGTCAGTGTAATTGTAACGGGTCCTGGAAGTGCCCCAAAGAACATGCTAAGTGGACCTGTTCACAGCAGTGTAGAGACTGCGTGTTGGACAATCAAACATACGCAGCCAATTCTCCTTTCACATTCGAGCGAGGGGACTGTTATAGATTTCACTGTCAGTGTGGATGTAACGGTTCCTATGAATGTCCCCCAGAAAAAACCGAAAACACGTGTTTGATTGACCCCAGCACAGGATGTTATCCTTGTGATGTACACGGGAAAACCTACAAAGGTCAATCAGTGTTTAATCACACAGACGGCTGTATGCAATATCAGGATTGTATATGTAATTGTAATGGATTCTGGGAATGTCCAGGTTCAAAAGCAGTGGACACTTGCCACCCTCATACTTCAGGTAGCTGTTATACCTGTGACGTAAATGGGAACAAGGTGGCTGGTGGGTCCCGTTTTACATTAGAGGACGGGGACTGGCGCTTTGATTGTGAGTGTTACTGTAACGGGGGGTGGCAATGTTCAGCAGAAGCCATATACACTGGTGACACCTCCCATCATGTTGAAAATCAGTGTAAAGATTGCTATTTCCTAGGCCGCCGTCATACAAGCAGGACTTCCTTCGATAGCCAATGGGGTTGTATTAAGTACAAATGTCAGTGTAACTGTGATGGAAAGGTAGAGTGTCCTGTTGAACAAGCAACCAGTGTATGTTCTTCATATAGCCACTACTTCCAGGAATTCCAACTGAAGTCTCTTGGTAGCACACCAGTAAAGTATTGTTCAGCTTGCAAAATTAATGATCACTTCTTCCCTGGTAATTCCCAATTTGAATATGTGGATGGATGCCATCGGCATATGCTGAGGTGCTATTGTAATTCTGGATACAGAGTCGCCAAAAAGATCATCGACTCGTGTGTAGAGGGTATCATATCTGGGACTATAAAGTACTCAAAGAAATCAGCTGTTTTTCTCTCAGTGTCTCAACAGTGTGATCGCAAGTGTATTGTAAATGGCATTGAACACGCATCAAGATCTTCCTTCGAAATATACGTTGGATGTTCGACATACCGCTGTCAGTGTGCGTGTAACGGTCTGCCTCAGTGTCAAGCTCCCATAGATAGGTTATGTAATCTACAAATACACGTCATAAGCAACTCAAGGATAACAGGTGGATCCAGCAGTTCGTCACATGTCGGCGGTGTACACGTCCAGTCTGGTGGATCAACTGTCGTCAATGGTGGTAGCCATTCTAGTAGGAGGGTCATATCTGGTGGAAGCTCCTCTAGGGGCACAGTCGTATCAGGCGGAAGCAGAAGAGTCATTACCGGAAGTAGTCATTCTTCCAGTGGAGGGGTTATAAGTGGAGGAGGTAGCTCCTCAAGCACAAGAATAGTAAGTGGTGGATCTCGAGTTGTCGGTGGTGGATCTCGTGTTGTTAGCAGCGGATCTCGAGTTGTCAGCGGGGGATCGTCGGTCGTTTCTAGCGGAAGTACAGGAAGTTCTAGAGTCATACGGAGAAGAATTGTATCAACAGGCGGTGGTGGAGGAGGAGTCTCGGTGACTAGGGGAGGATCTACGTCAGTTGTCATCAGTAAGTATTCCATACTATCTATTCCATATAATCTCTTCCCTAATGAAACCTTTCTCCTACAGTTGCTGTTTTTGTTTTCTTTCACCAGGAGATAATGGGGTATCAAACAGTGATTGTCATTTTTGTGTGGTGGAGGGCAGACGGTATCATGGTATGGCTGTATTTGATTATAAACGAGGCTGTGTTCGATATAGGTGCCAGTGTGACTGCAAGGGGTATGCCATCTGCCGGGCTGTTAGTATTAACGAATGCTTTGCTGAAAAAAGCCAGTGTAGACCTTGTTATGTGGAAAACAAACGGTATGAAGCAAATTCTCGATTCACATTTGACAAAGATTGCCAGAGGACATCTTGTCGTTGTGAATGTGACGGTATGGCAACATGCGTCAGAACACAGATTCCAGGTTGTACGCATCACGATGGATGCCTACAATGTGTCTACAATGGCGTGACCAGGGAACCTAATACACAATTCAACATCGATAAAACATGTGAGAGAACTGTTTGTCAGTGTAATTGTAATGGACAAGTTCAATGTTCATCTCCTTTTCGCACATGTGCACAACCTCAAACATGCGGTGGTTGCACCGTTGAAGGACATTATAGGCCTGCAAAGTCAACTTTCACACTCACACAAGGAAATTGGAGAATGACTTGCACTTGTGAATGTGACAATCGTTATACGTGTGACAGAGCCAATGCGGAATATATCGGCGATGACTCTCATGTTCATGACACATGTAGGTCATGTACAGTTGATGGAAAAGTTCATCAAGGCAAAACCAAATTTCAAAGAGAGCAGGGATGTTACAGGTATAGCTGCCAGTGTTTTTGTGATGGTACCCACAACTGTGTCAGTACAGGAACGTACATCTGCTCTAAACCAACCACTCCTGCGCCACATATTGATCACCAACACTGCAAGCCCTGTAGAGTGGGAAGCCAGGAGTATCCGTCGGAACAGCCTTTCAGTCTAGATCGGAGCTGTAAGCGGTACAATTGTGAGTGTTACTGCAGTGGTCGCTATGGATGTCAAGATTCGGGGGAGAATACATGTCACCATGGCTCTCATGCAACAACAACGCCGGCCCCACAACCAACATGTACTAAATGTCACGTGCAAGGAAAGGACTATTCGCCAAACACCAAGTAAGGAAAATATATTGCATAAACAGATGTGAAATGAAAAATAAAGAATATAAAATACGAAATAATTTGGTAGCATTATCTTTGAATTAAGTACTGGTAGTATATCTTTTTTTTCTGCTGATTTACTATATTTTATTTATAACAAATTATATGCCAAGTTATTTTTTTTTTCAAATAGATTTACAATTGTTTATGACAAGTGTCGCGTGCTTAACTGTAAATGTTCTTGTGATGGCACCCATGATTGTGACAGAGAGGTTACGAATGTCTGTGGTCCGGGTCAGAATCAGTGTAGATCGTGTACTCACGATGGTGTCACTCATCAGTAAGTGATAATCTTGTAAACGTTTGAATAAAAATATATCAAACTCGGTATAAACCCACAGATTTGATCAACGTTATAATAGAAAGTGTTGATGAACTTTCATTAATAGTGCACCAAAACTGTAGTTTCTTGCAGTTTACAATTTCCGCTTTTAATTAATCTCTATGTTGTCATTTCACAGATCCGGTAAGCGTTATCGTCGAGTAGAGAACTGTGTGGAGTATGACTGCGAGTGTGGATGTGACGGAAGTCCTCGGTGCAGCGCCCTCCGGCGGGTCTGTCACGAGAGGCCTCAGTGCAGATCATGTACAGGTCCTGATGGTCAGGAACATCAGTAAGTCTTGTAGAAACAACCCCCTGAACAAAGTGAAGTGGCATTCTTAATTATCATGTAGATGCTGGTGCACAATCTAAATTTGTTAACGTGAATTTACCCTTAATATCTCCAATGATATTTATGCTTTTGTTGATATATATTTTCAGACCATACACACAGTTTCTCTATGACAAGGACTGTCTTAGATACACATGTGACTGCGCATGTAACGGAAGCTACAACTGTCCCTCAGAGAAAACTAGAAGAATTTGCCCCGAGCCTACACGAGCACCGCCTCGATGTCGACCATGCACGGATCCCAACGGACGACGACATCCGTATGTTACCTATGACACATACTGTGCTTTATTGTAATCTTCCATGAAACGTGGAAGGGGAAAGGGGAGGTTTGGACAGTTTTAGGACCACTTACAATATACATCTGATTTTAACTACTGCAGTAACCCTTAAATATTTTATACCCTTTATGTTTATATTTGGAAATGAATTACTTTATCAACATTTGCTTCATTTTTTTTTTTTGGGGGGGGGGGGGGGGGTAATTGCAATGGTATCGTCTACTATCCATTACCCATGTAACGTTTGGGAATACAATTCTATTTTAGTGCAAACAGTCAGTTCACGTACGATAAGGATTGCCAAAGACACCGCTGTAACTGTGCCTGTGACGGAACTTACAACTGTCCCTCGGGGAACATCCGCAGAATATGCAGGAACGGCGAGAATAAACCTCAATGTAGACCGTGCACGGATCCAGTGGGGCGGCAACATCGGTTTGTGCACTTTAAAATATTTGTAATATAATAATGCACATATATAAACGTAAATTTAAATATATATCTGAGATAATGAATCTCGCATTTACATATTTTATCACCTTTCAGTTCAGGTAGCGAGTTTATATACGACAAAGAATGCCATCGGTACACGTGTACTTGTGACTGCAGTGGCGAGTACAATTGTCCTGCTGAGAAAACAATCAACTACTGTGATCGTGGATCCTCTCAAACAGGTGGCTCCATAAGCAGTGGTAGGTCATCATATCAGAATGTTTCGTCCAGCAGTGATGGATCAACTCATCATAGCGGTTCCTCTAGCAGTAGTTGGTCAACACACCAAAGTGGTTCCTCTAGCAGTAGTGGATCGTCATTTCAAAGGGGTTCCAGTCACCAAAATGTAGGTGTACAACCCAGTCATCTCTATAGATACGGTTACTCGTCTGCTAATAGCTATGGTAACACTGGCTGCTTTTACTGCGTTGCTGGTGGAGCTCAAAGAAAACCAAACGAACGATTCGTGTTTGATGACAATTGTTATCGATTTTCATGCTTCTGTGCATGCAATGGAAGTTGGGAGTGCCCTGCCTCTCAAACACAGGAAATATGTAAATCCCACTCCACCAGCTCAGGATCTGGATCATCAAGTCACGGGTCTTCATGTAGGCAGTGCACTGCCCATGGTAAAACATATGCCGGAAACTCGCATTTCCAACATGATGATGGTTGTTATAGGTTAAATTGCGATTGCTACTGTAACGGGTCATGGAATTGTCCTGCAGATCGCACCAAAAACATTTGCACCCCAGAGACGGGGAACTGTAGAAAGTGTAACGTCCAGGGATACGACAGAGAACCAAACTCAAGGTTCCAGTTCGACAAGAATTGTTTCCGGTTCGACTGTGATTGTAACTGTGACGGGTCCTATGTCTGTCCTGCTGAGAGGACAAGGAGAATCCCCGGATGTGGAAGTCATCGCACACGCCAAGGAACGGAAGGCACAAACTGTACCGAGTGCGTGGTTCAAGGTAGTAAATATCGATCGGGTACAAGATTTCAGTATGTAAACGGCTGTGCCGAGTACGATTGCGACTGTTTCTGTGACGGAAGCTTTAATTGTCCACCAAGTCGTACCGTGGACATCTGTAGGGACAAGCCAAACTCATGTACCGAGTGTGAATACGCCGGAACAAAATACCCAGGGAATTCAGACTTTGTGATTAATGAGAAGTGTTCTCAGATTAAGTGTTCGTGTGATTGTGAAGGTAAAATCACGTGTAAAGATGCCATTAACACGTGTACAGATCGCGGTGATCTGGGTTAAGGGTGTACGGCGTGTACTGTATGGTTTTAGGTTATGTCTGCATAGTAGTGCATTTTCTAGATTGTAGAAAATGAGTTGAAGTTTTAAAACGTGATATGATTATTTTTTTAAAGGAATGAAAAGCTGTTAGGTTTTGTAAAAGATTTATTTATAAGATGTCTTTGTACCAGATTAGTTGTATTAATGTTGAAAAGAAAGTCTTGATTATACATACATATAAGACATACGTGTTGCTCTATGTTTGTGAATTGGTTTGTTCTTAATACGTATGTAAAATTCATATATTAATATTTTTATAAGTATAATAAAAGGAATCTCTTGCGTAATTCATATTTCTTTCCATCATCATCACCATCTTCCATATACAGTCAGAGTAGGAGTTACAGATACTAAATATAATTACCAAAAGATTTTAAATCTAAACACTATTCTGGAAAATACAGTCCACTTATAGCATCCGAAACCTTACAGCACATCTGCAACTTAAGCATTTGAAATTGAGCTAAATGCCAATTTAAGAAAGGTGAGCTCAAGGTCAAAGGAAAGGTCAAGGTCAATAATTTTAATGCAATTCAATATCACTCACCAAGATGTATCAGCCAATAAAAGTTTTATAAAAAAAATCCTGCTTTCTTTCTTAAAACTGAACTAAAATAAAACACAAATTTGAGAAAATTGAAGTCGAGGTCAAAGGAAAGGTCAGGGTCAATAATGTTGATGCAATTCAATAGCTTTCATCAATATGTATAAGCTATGAAGTTTGATCAAATAACTTGAATAGATTCTTTGAAACTGAGCTAAACACAAATTTTTGAAAAGAAAGGTCAGAGTCAAAGGAAAGGTCGAGGTCAATAAATGCTGTTGCAGTTGAATACCAATACGTATCAGCATATAAGGCTTGCCAAAAATATCTAAATAATTTGAAATTTAACTAAACACAATTTGAAGAAAAGTGGGGTCAAGGTCAAAGGAGAGGTCATGGTCAAAAAAGTTTTTTTTTTGGTTGAATAACTCTTATTAATATGTACCAGCAAATGAAGTTTGATAAAAATGTTTTGAAACTAGGTTGGTGAAGTGAAAAGGCTCTCTCCAATATGTATCGGCATATTATATTAAATAAAAATAGCTTGAATATTTTCTTTGAGCTTAACACATAAAAAACATAGGTAATCAGTGATTACAAAGCTCAACTCAACGAATGTTGTCTTTAAGTAAGGCAAACTCCCACACTAAACTAATAATCTAGTAGTGTGCATTCCTAGATGCAACATTTATGCAAGTTTGGTCTGAAAGGGCTTGCAGTTACTTTGTTCGTTCCTTGATGCATCATCCATGTAATTTTGGTTCAAATAGGCCTTATAGTTACTTGGAAATGAGATCTGCTCCATAAACTTTAACCTGGTCACTCACCCAGAAAATGTAAGCCAGATCCAGAGTCCAAAGCAAGTCCAGTAGTGTGCATCCTTAGATGTATCAACCATGCAAGTTTGGTTCAGATAGGCCTTATAATTACTTGTAAATGAGACCTGCTCCAAAAACATTATCCTGGTCATTCTTTAGCTGAAATTGCAGCATCTGAAACCTTGACTGGTACAATGAAACACACTAGAAGCATAAGAAGCATCCTCCATGCATCTCTGATTAATATAGAAGTACTTGAAAAGAAATCTACTCCAAAAGCTTTAACCTGGGACGCTGATGCCGACACCGACGGTATTACATAATCTCCCCCAACTTCGTTGAGGTGAGCTAAAAATAAGAGGTAAGGGTCGAAGGAAAGGTCAGAAAATGCTGATGCAGTTGAATAGCTCTCATTAATATATATCAGCATATTAGGTATGTAACAGGAAAGTAGAAAATGTATGGCTGGACCGGGAATCGAACCTGGGACCCCTGCACTACTAGTCAGGTGCTCTACCGACTGAGTTACCCTGGCCGATATCAACGGCCCAAACCATTACAGATATGATAAAAATATATAAGAACATTTTCTTTGAAATTGAGCTAAACACAATTTTTGAAAAAGAGAGGTCCAGGTCAAAGGGAATGTCAAGGTCAAAAAATGTTGAAGCAGTTGAATAGCTGTCATAAATTTGTATCAGCATGTGAAGTTTTGTAAAACAAAATATACAAAGATCTTGTATATGAATTAAAAAAATAACAATTTCAATATACATATATAATTCGAAAACAATTTATTTCAACACATATTACATATCATGTTAATTGTATTAAAAACAATGTAAATAAATGTTGAAAAACAAAGGCTATAAACAGATTACTGATAGTTGAATAGTACTGAACACAGCTGAAAGCTACATATGTACACCCATCTTCTTTTGCTTTAACATGGCGGAAACAATCATTCATGAATTTATGTCTCCTTGTAATGATAGTGTTAGCTCTCAAACGTGTAGGATTTAAACACATATATATGCTTAAAATTAAATCATTTTCAAGCGTACCTTGAAAAATAAATATATGATTTACTTGTTTTAGTGATACTTGTCGTCGCACTACTCTCTTATCTTATCCAGGGGATGGTATTAATAGTGAGCAAAAGGTGACATGTGACATCCTTGGTGACCAATGGGATCCTCGCTCTTAGGAAGATTACGATGCTCAACATCATCCACGAAATTATGAAGAGCCAATGGGAATTGGGCATGTGAATCTGACCAATAACATTTCATAATTCATTTAACCAGTCGTCGTTGTGTTTAAAACATTCGGGCTGCTCTGTAAACCATGAAGGAGCTTTGAACGGAAGAATGTAGCCTGTTTTAGTTCGGGTGTAACCTTCTGTATGTAGCCGTCGTATCCCAATCTCTTCATCCCGAGTCCGATTTCTTCCGAGTAAATACCCTCTTTAGTTTGTTGTATGTAGACAATATCCGGTTTCATGCTGGACACGTCATTGTGCAAGGTCTTAGTGAATGTAGATAGTTCATTTTCTGTGAGACCAGAAACATCAAACTGCATGCAGTACACAGATTTATTCCCACTTTGATCCTGGTCTAGAAAATAATACCGTAGGCCTTAGAATGAAAATTTTCAGTTATCATAAAATCAGAAAAATAATTACACACAATTATAATTCTCCAACGTTGACAACTTGCGACAGAACAGTCCTATTTACCAAGGCCTATAGAACAATTCTTACCGTTCCAGTAAAGTCGTTTTTCGTCCGCTGACCTCGATGAATATTCATTGGTATTTGGTTTCTTCAAAGTATACGTCAAGGACAATGTGCTTCTCATTATCTGTTGTGAAACAAAAGCTTTCAACTTGTAGAGCAACAAATTCTTCAAAATGATCAAACTGCTCAATGATGAATGTATAATAAAAACATATTAATAATAATACATCATTTAAGATGTGTCGAGATATGCAATTATAACTCCGTTGGGCATGTGTTGGGCATTGTTAAGACTCTTGGTAAAGCGGTTTAAAGATAAAACCTCTCCGATGAAGCATATATTCATTTTGCGGTCATATTATAATTTATAATCATGTATTCCATTGTTTTCATATTCAAATTAATTTATTGCATGGTGAATTCAAAGTCAATAAATATATGATTTAAAGGAGATGGTGAACAAGGCGTGCAGAATGCCTATTGCTTCAGATATGTTAAAATCATATTCAATTTGTAAATTTAGTATTTAGAATAAAGTTCTCTTTATTGAAATTTATATGAAATTATGATAAACAAAACTTTTCTGAAGAAAATTTTCTCGGCAAAAATTATTCTGTTATTAAAAATTAATGACGTGGGGTTCGAACCCTAGCAATAAAAATCCTTAGTATCATTTTCGTTTGAGACTGACGCGCCAACCACTACTCTACACAGATCCTGGTGAATAGTGACATTTAAATCATGTTTGTGATATGACCCTTGACTAAATGGACTTCAAATATTTCTCGGAAAGATGCGAATGTGGTGTCATAAAAGTGTATTTTTAAGATAAAATGGGTCTTTGCTCCATGTTTTTGCTAACCAAAAAATTAAAATTTTTACGCATACTTTGAGGATATATAAACTTTCAAAAAAAATGGAGCAAAGACCCACTGATATGGAAAAATTGTTTTTTAGTATGAGAAGATGATCCTTTTTGCCCTCTTTAGTGTGATTATGCTATTTCATAGGCAAATATTTTCAATCTTTGTGAGAGTTTGCAAATAGCTGAGATTCTACATAAAGTATACTTTAATGTTAGATGAAATATCTAAGAAAACTTTGTTATAATTATGATTTAATTTTTCACCTTCATGTTTGTCGCACTACAGGGACTTCGCTCGCCTTGATCGCCCATCTTCATTTTTATGTTTTTGCATAAACTTCAATATGGATACTCTCGGATTTCCGAGAATGCAAAAATAAGAATGTCTTAATAAGCATATTAAGTTTATATAAATTTAATATGTCTAGCTCATGAAAACAGTTGGAATCTATTGTAAAAGAAAGAAATATTTAAAAATACTTAACAGTATTAAATTGTGTCTAAAAACGAAATGATTTAAAGAGAATCTCTTCTGAGTCGTCTTTTAATAACTAATGACGTTTATTACGGATTAAATTTGTCCATCTAACACTGATTCTGGGCCAACTCTGAGTTTTCCTCTTATAGTTGAACCCAATGAGTTTCATAAAACCTCAAAAACAACAACCCGCGTTATAATTTTTTGTACTTTTATATAGACTTAGCATGGAATATATTTTTACATGAGTTTGGGATGTTTCAGCACCGAAGGTCCGACTCCAACTGACTATGATTTTTAACAACAAAACATACATACTGAACAAAGATAGAACAAATTAAAATAAAAGGATTAACAAAAAGTATAAAGAAATCAATTATCAAACAGCTATTGAGCGACTGATAACATTTAAGCGGCATGTATATAATAGAATTAAAGTAGATGAAAGATTAAGTGTCAATAAATATAAACAGACGTCAAATAAGAGATTGTCCATCTCTGACTGTGCCTCGGGAGGGATTAGGACTGTGTGGAATTTATGAAATTAAAATTTATTACATTTGCAGAAATATACGAAAAGTTTTTATAACACTTTACACATTTACACATGCACGGATCCTGGATTTTTTTTTTCCGGGGGGGGGGGGGGGTCCACCCCAGTCAAAAAAAAAATCCAACCCAGAAATTTGCTGACAAGCAAAAAAAAAAAAAAAAACAAACAAACAAAACAAAACAAAACAAAAACAAAACAAAACAAAACAAAAACGTAAACTCGCCGCCCAAACGTGAAAAAACCTATTTCGAGGAAGGGGGGGGGGGGCGGAGGTAGTCGTTGACTTCTTACCTTTGACTTTTCATACCAACTTAACACAGGTCCGAGTTTTCGAGGGGGGTCTGCGTTTTCTGGGGGGGGGGGTCCAAGGTCACTTTTTACTTGGTTTAGTAGATAAATTTAATAACTCTGCAAATTCCAGGGGGGGAGGGGGTCCAGACCCCCCAACCCCCTCTAGATCCGCGCATGTTATTTTAGTCCAAAAAGGTCATATTTTACACTGTGACACTATAATTATTTTCGACTTCTGTTTAAATATTAATAGCGATTCTCTGTAACCACTTAAACTTCTTTGCCACGCATGGTCACCGATTTTGATGAAACTTTGCCCATTATTACAACTTGACACCAGAAACATATATCAAATAAAATTTCGTTGCTATGTGTCTTGGTTGCCATGGTAACAGCCAGAAAAGTTGAAAAAATTGAGATTTTCAGCTACTTTAAATCTTTATTAAGCCTTAATAAAGACTAAGAAAAACAAACACACTATTCTCCCAAAAACATGACACCTTGTTGCCACTTATGCTATAAAGAAACTATTTAGAATTTATCTCTAAGTAAGTGGTAACCATGGGTACATTTGGAATACATTTTAGATGCTGAAAAATGCTGAAAACGCTCAATATTCACAAATGATAGATGTTACATGATCAAACTCAATCAAAAACCTAAGAAAAGCAATGAAAAATATTTACCTTATGTAATTAGGTATTGCCAGTATTATTCGAAAAATAACTTTCATGGTTGCCATGGTAACACAGTGTCACCATGCAAAATCTGTTGCTATGATTGGATTAATGCTACTATCTTGAGGAAAAACAATAAAATTCATGACTGGCACATATACATCCTTAGGAACTTGCAACACCGACAACATAAGAAAAATTGAGATTAATTGTTACTTTGCAGTGTAACCATGGAAACAAAGTTCTAGTTGTTTAAAGTGATATTTTTTTGCTGCCTTAGGAATTTACTAACCTTTTAATCAAGAAACATATTATTTGAATCACCTTGAATAGTACTTATCTCATAGAACAAAAGTTGAATATCATATATTGATAAAGGTTGTTGAAAAAATACAATGCTGTTGCTATGGTTACCAAGAAGAGAAAATGTTCGATTTTGTTAATTTTATGTCAATATTAGACCCTATGTGCCAGCTTTTTGCATCCAGTTAGAGATTGGGTGGTAGTCAAAATTGAAAGTCAGGTTAGTTGTTCACATATATCAATCATAAAAGTTTTGGGAATCTACATACAAGGGTACGTATCCAAGGAAACAGAGTATTTTTCAGATTTTTATGCATGTTTTTTCGCCTTATTTCCATAGCAACGCACTATTTAAAGTATTGAAATTAAATTTTTTGAAATGTGAAAATTAGGGTCACACCAAGGCCTTTAAAAATTGATCATCAGTTATATAGAAATATGCTTTTTAAAAAGATAGGATAAGATTAAAACACTAAGAGAGTAAATTTAAAATCCCTTCATGGTATTAAAACCATGGCAACCATTGCCAACCTATAAGAAATATCATATTTTGTCCTTGGTATATGTTACAAGGATCTCTTGTCTATTATTTGCTTGCATTTCAACCTATAATTGTTTTTATTCTTAAGTGTATGACTTTATAAAATTAAATGAACAAAATTATTACTCTTGAATACTTTGTTTCCATAGTAACGTATGTTATAGTTGATTTACCAAACATGTTTATCATGCATTTAAGACATCAGACCTTCAACTTTCAGAAACAGTCATTGCCACTTGTTTGCTTTGCTGCAAACGTTAACTGTGGGACTCTGAACATGATGAAAAATGCCATTTTTCAAACTTTACAACATGTTGCTATGGTAACCATGACACGTAGCAACCAATTTTTGCCTGATTTGAATTTACGGTATCAAAGACTTTTATCATAGAGAGTTTGGAGAAATTCTGAGACTATGCGTGCCACAGCTCCTATATAAAAGTTCAAGTCATTACAGAGAATGGCTCTTAATAAACAACAAAAATATGCAGTTCCATATGTTGATATTTGTGATCAGTCAATTAGAGATGTAAATGTAACATGAAAAAATAAAATATTTCATAAATGTAAGACAGAATGTAACGATAGGTCTTCTACTCTGAGAGAGAGAGAGGGAGAGAAAGAGAGATATTTAAAGGAAGGTCTATGTTTTAATGCAAGACACTTCTTTTCTTTACCAAATATGAGTCATTAAAGGAACACAGGATATTACAGTATCATTATGTAATCCCCTCGACCCCTTGAACCGCCCTAGTTAAACCGTGTCCGTATAGGACATTATCATTCTAAAACTGCCAAACCCTTCTGACCATGCTGATAAACACTGTGCAAAAGTAACAGAGTTTTACTACTCAAGTCATTCATTAATATTTGAAAGTAAGGATGTATGAATTGTTCACAATGTATATTTAGGAGCATATGATGATCGAAGGCCAAAACAAGTTTTTTTTTAATCATTTTCTTCCGCATCCCCCCCCCCCTTTTCCGCGTGAGTCTCATTTATAGTTTTCTGATCATCTCAGTCTAGGCTTTTCATTGAGTGCATATTTATCATGTTTATAGTCTGAAGAAAGTCTGCATTGTTTATCGCCAGAAATTAGGAATTAATTCACATAATCTCGAGCTCATACGCAGTTTCGATATCGATTGCTATATATATATATATATCCGCGACCTTGACTGCTCCTGTTTTCCCAAAACAAATAAACGTACATGTAATATTTATTTACATACACGAGATATTATTGAATCTGTGTTTAACCTGACACATTTACTTATTTAGACTGAATAGCATTGAAGCACTTCTCAGTGAAGAAAGTCTAGTTCTAAATACATCTAAGAAATGATCAATGTATTAAGAATCAATGAAAAAAAAAAATCAAATAAATCTATTCCACAATAAAAATTGTACATACATGTACATCTATATGCGTAAGAGAAACAAATACTACCTTGCGAGTTGCCTCTGCGGGTATCCGCATCATCTTCTGTGCCAGCATCTTTGATAAGTGACTGCTATTCTCAGCAGGTGCGCGGTCAGTACATGTGTACCACAGGATAAACAAATCACAACTTCACTCATGACGCACTGCTCAGTATAAATAAACTCCGACAGGAAATCACGTATGCTTGTCAAATGCATTTATGTAAGAGCAGTGTTGACTAATAAAATTGTTTTGCTTGAAGCACTTTAAACTACACTTCGACTTGGTGAATAAATATTAATTTAATTGTTGCACCTGAAATAAATTTTGTATATCTTAAAATTATGAATGCATGTACTACACAAAGTGTTACATAGTTACATGTAAAGAAATTTAATCGAATGAAATTAATAAAATAAAGACCTTTTGGTATTGTACAGGTGGAAGGAATCAAAATGCACATGTCGACTTCTCATAGTTCCGTATGTATGGATTAGACGTACATATTGGGCAGATTCTAGTTGGGAGGGGGGGGGGGGGTGCTCCCACCTAAATATGCCACAGTGAGCGTATTCAAAATAAATTTCAAATTGATTGAAATTTTCTCTGTATTGGCTCTGTCAAATATTAAAGATGTTCATGAAATAGGATATTGCGAACTAAATAATACATTGTTATGAATTCGAAAGGCTCATTCCAAATGGAATATTGTGTACGAGCAGAGACATAATCTTATTAATGTCTCCGGTACGAGTTCACTCAATGTTTAATATTATACGTATGAACTTCAGCGTAGGTGGATATAGGATGTCAAGTGATATTGACCGAAGACATGGAAAGTGATATCGACAGAGCTTGCGAGGTCAATATCCTTTGTCATGAGTCCTGACAACAAAATATTGACCTTCACTGAAGTCCATAGTTATACACGTATTCTATGATCAATCATAAGTAATAAGACACTCTCTTATGGTACAATTAACGGCCAGTACATGTAATAGACTATATAATTCTTGGAATCTAAATATTCCCATAAAACATTTACCGCTACACCTTTCGTTGTTAAACGTATATTGTTGATACTGATGACATCAAATAGCAAGTACCATAATACGACGCCATAATATGTATTGGTTATAACATGTCGTGGATACTAAGTATGTATAAGAAAGTGAGTTCAATCCTCGTATAATAAACATACGTCTTTTGTGTTTAAATTATTTAATTTACATTCAAACACCCAAACCTAGCCTTAATTAATTTTCACTTGTATTGCTTACAATATATGGAGACGAGATGTACGATATCATATTCCGCGGACGCGCTTACGCGGGCATCATTATGTCAGCGCGTCTGCGGAATATATCGAACGTCTCTGATCGTTCTCCATATATTGTAAGCAACACGAGTGAATATTAAGGTAGGTTTGGGTGTTTGAATGTAAATTAATTGATTTAAACACATCTTGACTTCGTCGAGGTGACTTGGGAAACATTTCAAAGTGTAGAAGCACGGGTGAGTCTATGATACAGGTATTTTGCGATGGCAAAAAATTTTCCCGAAGCAACAAAATCAGCACCAATACAGGATCATCATTATAATGTCCAGCAGATGAACTTGTATAATTTTACTTGACAGTGCTATAATCAGAATATTCAGTCAAATATCCTTTAAAAACAAACAAGACAAAAACGACAGCAGATTTGTTTGTCACAAATAAATGTACATATAAGAAAAAAAAACACGTTTTGTCTAATAAAAAGCTTTACATTTCCTACTCTCTCTGTGACTTTTTTCCTACATGTATTTCCACTAATAAATGGTACTCTAAACCATAATCATATGTAACTCAAGATTCATAGATCCTATACAAGTCTACAGCTGTCATGGGTCCGGGTCAGTGTACTGGAAGAACAGCCCAGTCTGTCGAAGTTTGAGGGCTATTTTCACATTCAATCTCTCGTCCTGTTCTTTTGACAAATAGTTCTGCCAGTCACCAATTCTTCCTGAAAACAATATCAATTTTTTGAGAAAATGTCTGAATAATCAACATAGATAAAGACTTAGCAAAAAATTCAATCCATTAGTCTCCATTTTAGGATGTTGCACTGGACTTTTATAGGTAAAGAATCAGATGACGATGCTGCTGTCAAATTTTGACACTTTTGTGTGTCATTTCAAAAGAACAGACCATCATGGACTAGCTCACATTATTTGAAGACTACCTAACTTTCTTTGAAAAAATTCTGCCTGTAGACTACCTCATCTTCTCTGGGGAATTCTGCCCTTAGACTAGCTCATTCTGTGAGGAATTCTGTCCCTGGACAAGCATACCGGCTTTGAGGAATTCTGTTAATAGGCAAACTCATCTCCACTGACGAATTCTGTTCCTAGATGAGCTCACCTTCTCTGAAGAATTTTGCCCTTATACTAGCTCACCTTCTCTGAGGAATTCTGCCCCTAAACTAGATCATCTTCTCTGAGAAATTTTGCCCCAAGACTAGACTACCTTCCCTAAGGAATTCTGCTCCTAGTTCATCTTTTCTGAGGAATACTTCTCCGAGACTAGCTCATCTTCTCAGAAAAAATCTGCCTCTAGACTTCCTCGCCTTCTCTGAGGGGTTCTGTCTCTATAGAAGTTCACATCTCTGAGTAATTCTGTCTCTACAGAAGTTCACATCTCTGACAAATTCTGCAACAAGTCTAGCTCACCTTTTTTCTGTGGAATTCTACCCTAGTCTAGCTTATCCTCTCTGAGGAATTCTACCCTAGACTAGCTCATCCTCTCTGAGGAATTCTACCCTAGGCTAGCTCATTCTCACTGAGGAATTCTACCCTAGACTAGCTCATCGTCTCTGAGGAATTCTACCATAGACTAGCTCATCCTCACTGAGGAATTCTACCCTAGACTAGCTCATCCTCACTGAGGAATTCTACCATAGACTAGCTCATCCTCTCTGAGGAATTCTACCCTAGACTAGTTTATCCTCTCTGAGGAATTCTTTCACTACCTAAGCCCACCTGCTCTGAAGAACTCTGCAACAAGACTAGTTCATCTTTTCTGAAGATTTATGCTCCTAGACCAGCCAACCTTCTCTGAGGAATTCTGCCTCTAGATGAGCTCACTTTTTCATCAGAATTCTACCCCTAGACTAGCTCAACCTCTCTGAGGAATTCTGCACTTACACTAGCTTACCTTCTCTGAGGAATTCTGCCCCTAGACTACTCAAACTTCTCTGAGGAATTCTTCCACTACATAAACTCAACCTTTCTGAAGAACTCTGAATTCTGTCACAAGACCAGTTCATCTTCTCTGAGAAATTCTGCCCCTTGACAAGCCAACCTTCTATGAGGAATTCTGCCTCTAGACTACCTACCTTCTTTTAGGAATTTTGCCCCCTAGACTAGCTCACCCTCTCTGAAGAATTCTGCCTCTAGACAACCTATCTTCTCTGACGAATTCTGTCCCTAGACCTAAACAATCTTCCATGAGGAATTTTGCATTCACATAAGCTCACCTTCTCTGAAGAATTCTGCCCCTTGATTAACTCTCCTTCTCTGAAAAGTGCACCTCTCTGAGGAATTCTGCCCCTAGAATATCACCTTCTCTGAAAAATTCTGCCCCAAGACTAGCCCACCTTCTCTGAAAGAATTGTACTCCTAGACAAACTCACCCTCTCTGAGGAATTCTGCTCCAAGATGAACTCACTTTCACTGAGGAATTCTGCTCCTAGATGAACTCACTTTCACTGAGGAATTCTGCTCCTAGATGAACTCATTTTCACTGAGGAATTCTGCTCCTACACTAGCTCACTTTCTCTGAGGAATTCTGTCCCTGACTAGCCCGCCTTCTCTGAGCAATGTGGCCCTATAGACTAGCCTACCTTCTCTGAACATTTCTGTATCTACAATTTATTCTAGCTCACCTTCTCTGAGGAACTCTGCACCGGTCGGATTTCTGAATTTTAAATCAGTAAGCCATTGATGGTTAACAGCAGGGTTCTTCTTCATTTCATCAAAGCTGCAGTGTTTGGCAATCCTTTGTATATCCTCCCTTGATAGGTCTCGCTGTAGGAACTGGGCTACCTTCTTGATGCTCTGCTCCAAATCCTACAAAGTCAGAAACAGGGAACAACATTAAAGTCATATCTCATGTATTTGGTAGTTTCTGATCCTTCAAAGAAAATAACTGGTGATATGCGGGTAATATATCAGCTAAAGTATATTAATACCCTCAAGAAGAAATTTACTACCCTTCCTAATAAAGTTGCATTAAAGAATTTCATGAAATGTATCAACCTGTAGTTCAACTAGGTATTGACTTTGGATAATATAATTCCTGAAATTATGGTTTAAAAAAAAGTTTAAATGAGCTGATGGATTTAATTTTCCACCAGGTATCCTGTCAACAAATCTGAGAAACCAAACTCACCATCTTCATGTCTTCATATGTCAGGAAAAGAACATTGGGTTGATCTTTTATTTCCCAGAACTCCAGTACATGTCTAGACCAAGGACTGTAAGGAACTGTAAACAAAGGAATAATGCATGATTATTTATCATATACTTCATGATTATCGAACTTGAAAGTTTGTGCCAAAAGAAAGTGATGGGCATCTTTCTACTATTTTTACCACCCATGACTCTATTCTCTAAACTTATTTATGGTGTCACAGCAAAATACATATACAAGTACAATGCAGCAACTGTGTCAACAATAATGTCATAGGGATGAGTGGGTAAACAACGATAACATAGTCTAAGTCACCAGCATGTAAAAAGTAATGTCACAGTCTACTGCATTTGTTTGTAGACAAAGATGCCACAGACTACTGCACTTGTCTGTAAACAGTGATGTCACAGACTACTGCACCTGTCTGTAAACAGTGATGTCACAGACTATTGCACCTGTATGTAAACAAAGATGCCACAGTCTACTGCACCTGTCTGTAAACAGTGATGTCACAGTCTACTGCACATGTATGTAAACAGATGTCACAGACTACTGCACCTGTATGTAAACAGTGATGTCACAGACTACTGCACCTGTCTGTAAACAGTGATATCACAGACTACTGCACCAGTATGTAAACAGAGATGTCACAGACTACTGCACCTGCATGTAAACAGTGATGTCACAGACTATTGCACCTGTATGTAAACAGTGATGTGACAGTCTACTGCACTTATTCGAAATGGTGATGTCACAGACTACAGTACCTATATGTATACAAACATTGATGTCACAGTTTACTGCACCTATTTGTAATCAAATCAATTTTGCTGTTGATTTAGTATAAAAAGTACAGCAAATGTAAATATTAAATGTTGAATTCTCAATACCTTAAGTTTGACGATCTTTTTTTTCAATATCATCAAGTTTTTTTTTTTATGATTTGAAAACCTTTGATCTTAACAGCTGTATATACATGTGTATGTATTTGGACAATCACAGAGCATGACATATAGAGAGATAGGTCAATAACTAGATGCCCCAGAGTCTTAAACTGATAACAGAAAAATTCTAATTAAACTACAATCATTGTCGGAAACCTACGGTAGGTCTCGCTTCTCTTACCTCAGAGGTGAGGTAAGAGAAGTGAGACCGACCGTGGGTTTCCGACGATGAACTACAATGTGACAGAGAATTTTTGTACAGACCTCTATCTTTAAGAAATGAGTCCACGAAATCTGCTAGCTTCCCACGGTATCTGGTTAAGGCATGTAATGATGTCACTAGATAAAAGTAGGAGACCACCACATCCTTGGGGTTTCTTGCAACATAAACAATCTGAAAAATCACCGTAATGAAAATAAAAACTGAAGGTACTCTGAGCATTGAGCTCACAAAATGATACCCCCTCCAATATGAGAATAATGACAAAGTCCTTTTTCTTGCATTAGAAACCTCAAATATTTGTCAGATTAGAACATAAAATAGGAGGTGCACAATAGCATTACATGTATATAATTAAGATTCTGTGAAAGTCTTATTAATTTTTATACAGTGGTATAGGAGGAGTTCAGATAAGAGATGGGTACCCCCAAACTTATAGAAACTGAATGAATGGCAGCATCCTTTTGGCTTTGGGAAACCAGAAATATTTCACGATAAAAAAAAGGTGCACAATGGCACTATGTTATAAAGATTCTGTGAAAGACTCATTAAATTTTATTCAGTGGTATAGGAGGAGTTGCGGATGAGTACCCCTAATATTAGAATCACAGAGGCG
This sequence comes from Saccostrea echinata, assembly GCF_033153115.1. Taxonomy (NCBI): domain Eukaryota; kingdom Metazoa; phylum Mollusca; class Bivalvia; order Ostreida; family Ostreidae; genus Saccostrea; species Saccostrea echinata. The sequence goes on from NW_026889761.1 coordinate 4,202,208, forward strand.
ACAGAAAACTGATTCCACAGAACCCAGAAAACAGTCAAGTTGAGTATTTTGTTGAATTTTGTGTGCTTGATGTTAAATCAGATTTTGAAATCATAAGTTCTGTTAAAGATCATTTAAAAAATTAACTCACAACGATTTTGGGAGCATGTACTGAAGCCTTCTGATTTAATATTTCCTGAATGTTGTAAAATATAGAACTTTACAGATTAGAGTTTGAGAGTTCTCCTGATAGAATTTTTCTTAAAAACAATAAATCCACTTTAGAAAATGCAGATTTTGTAGCAAAATCTATGCTTGATCTGGTTAGGGAATGTTTCAAGCTCCCATTTTGTGTAAATCCACTAGTCTAATGAACACACCTAACATACTTGTTGTTGTTTATTCAAATTAGTCAAGTAAAGATGTATTTCAAAGGAGAAAATGTCTGAGGGAGAAAACATTAACTACTTTTTTTTACCATCTGAAAGTCTTATTTAACAAGAAAAGGTCACCCTTTGCAATGTGAGATCTCTTCTGTATTTCATTTACCATTGAATCATTTTAATTTGTGGGGGTCATTGTTCGTGGGGAAGCAAAATTATACTTTTTCATTGGAACGTAATTTCCTTGGTTACTCGTTTATTCAGTACATTCAATGAATCAATATGTTTACAAAATAAAGGTTCGTAGGGATGTAAATTTGTGGGTAAGGGTGACCCACGAAATCCACGAACTTTGGTCCCCCATGAACAATGATGATTCCACAGTATTATATAAACTCACAGTGTACCTTCAAGAATGATTTGTAAAACTATGCCCTTTATCATGTTTATGGTATAATATTATTCCATTGTCTTTTAGAAAATTTCATAATTTAACCATATCATGCATATTTCAGAAAATTTCATTTCAGAAAGTAGAAGGTCATTTACCCATAAATGGTTGAATAAGTTACTGAAATAAAACATATTTTAGCGGTAGTCATACTTTAGAACCTCTCACACTGCTTTTTGTCCTCTAATTCAAGTACATGCTAATATATGATTAAAACAAATACTTATCATGCTTATACAGAAGCTTTCCACCAAACTTATGGTTAAAGCTTATTGGTAAAGCTAATTGCTAATTAGAAGATTTTGCTAAATTAAGAGTGTCATAATTTATTTAGGTTTACAGTTATCAGTTGAATAAGTTTATAAGTTCAATGAATGAGTAAGTTGAATTTTTTATACCTTTGGTTGTTTTGAATGTATTTCCTCTGGTAACAATTTGAGAGGGAGGTGTGTTTTTAAGATCCTGGGGGAGGGCCTTTCAGAAAGCTCTTGTAGAGAAGGGGTTGGGAATTCTAGGTACGGTATTCTCTCATGACTATCAATTTGACGACTTCCTTCAAAATCCAAAGTCTGCACCAGGTATATGATTTCCTGCACCCATGTCATACCTATCAAAACAGATTCTTGCAAAACTGTACTAGTTACGTAATATGGTTGGCATCATTCTTGACATATGCATGCTTGTGTATCTAATAATCTACTTCTCAAATCCTTCTTCAGTTTAAATGCTTGTTTATTAGTGTTTTGCTAATTAACTTAAGGTACTATATTATGACAATATACAACAAACTATAGCACTATATTCAGAATTATTAAGCTGATCAATATCTTGTTAACATGGTTAAGAAGTGTTCTGGTAACAAAAACTGGATTCAGCACCTACCTGACCTTGGAAAACCTACAACCCATACGTCGCTCTCTCGAACTTTAAATTTTGAAATGCCTTTCATTTTCTTTTCCACAAAGTTTGGTAAAACTGTATCATTGAATAAAACCATGTTAGATTTACTGCAGTTTTCATCTGTGATGTCAATAAAACCATCACGTCGCCTTAGGCCAGTTTTAATGACTTTACTATAAAAAATAACTCCTAGGATACAAATTCCAAACGCAATAGAACCATACGTTGAAATCAATAAGCCTTTTCTTCTCGTTTCGTTTTTGAATGGAAACACGTAATCGTTCGCCTGGTTTCCTGACCCTTTCTTTTGACAACACACGTCATTGCGATGAAAATATCGCACCTGTTTATGTTTAACACGACTAATAAACCATCTGCATCCAAATCCTTGCGTCCTACCCAGACATGAACCTGTGAGAAGAGGTTTTCTCAAATAAACAAATGCACGTGGATTCATTATGCGTCAATGTCAACAAAGTCTTCATCAAGTCGTACGTAGAATATTCGTATTTTATTTAGTTTTGTCAATGGTTTTCTACTTCGTTTTATCGACTTAGAACAAATTTCCGTGTGATTGAGGTTTGTTTATATAAGAATCGCAATTTATTTTTTCTGGAGTAGACCACATATAATTTTCAGAGTCCCCTTCCACCAATTTTTTTCACTAATTCTGCACAAAAATTTAATATTTACATATTTTCCTCTCTCATTTCTTTGACATCCAAATCTATCTGGTCAGTTGTCATTTAGGCATAAATATGGCCCTTCTCTCTCTCTCTTTATATATACATGTACATGGCTTATAACTTTACACCATAAAAACCCTCTCAAAACACTATATCTATATTAATTTTATGTTTATCCAAATTCAAGACAAAAATTTTTAAATGCAAAATTTATTCAACATTTAACATAATAAAAAACAGCTTTATGAAAATTTAGAATATCTAAAATCAATTATTTCATAAAATTCTGACACCTCTAAAGCATGCCATTCCGTTCCTAATAATGAAGATACGGCATTTTCAAAATTATCCCGCTCATAATTATCAGCAATAAACTGTTTAATTACCGAGTCTGACTCTAAGTCCTCTGGCAGATCATTAACGTACAATATCATATCACGACGAACAAGAAAGTCTGTCAGATTTTTATTTAGGTACACCATAAGAAGAATAGCCGCACTAGACAAGGTCTCCTTAATGGTGAGTGTCTGGAGTCGTGGACAAAGTCGTGCCAATCTGATTATATGACGGTCCACCCGGTCCATATAGCAATGTGGGACTGGGTAATTATAGGGCTGATGACTAAGACTGAAGTCCACAAAAGTTGTCAACGTACCCGAGTGATATGTCATAAGTGTGCACACCGATTCTAAATATTTAATCCAGACATTTTTTCGATACACAAGGGACGCCAGAGGCATACTAGGTTTCAAGAAAACCTCTTTTTCTGTCCATTCATTGGATGTTGCTAAGAAACAGTGAACTCGGAGTTTGGGTCCATGTTTCCTGATTTCACCCCACTGTGCATCACTGATTGCCTCGTTGTAGAAGCCTCTGGTTTGAGCATTGGCCACGATATGGAGGTCTCTCAGAGACAAAGAAGCCAGGTGTTTTAGGAGACTGAAGTTTAACTGGTGGGGAATCATTGCTAGCTCCGTCAGGTTCACAAGATACATTAAATTACTCAAACAGCTGCTCCTGAAAGAATTCACAATCCATAAACTATGAAGACAGCCTGACTGTTTCAGTCCAATGGGCAGGGGTGCATTTTTAGTACCTGAATTATCTACATTTTCAATTTCTAATTCCCTTATCACATTGTTTCTCTGAAGGAACTCCCGCAATGTACATTTCAAAAGCTCCATTTCTGATAACTCTACACACATGCATATTAAAGTAAATTTCCTAACATTACAGCAATTTTGAATTATTTTCTGGTAGACTTCAAAGGAAGATGTGCTCTGGATGGCAACATAGATCCTCCTCATATACCTTCCGAATCTCTCAACGCATTCCAAAACACTCTGATGGATCTCCTGATATTGCTGTAAGTCTTCTAAGGATGATGGGATACCCATTTCAAAGATTTCATCCCAAACACGACTTTCTGAGTACTGGAATTGGTGCCATGCACCGGTCTGTCCCAGAGCTTCTCTCCAGGAGGAGCAGGTATTGTATACACTCACTTTGTCCACTAAAGATAGACAGCTAAACACTTTACCCAAAACAACCTCGGGTGTCTTCTCCCAGTCTGTCATTCTTTACAGACTTCTATGTTAAACTGAATAAAAGAAACACTAGAAATTATTATTGACAGAAAACTAGTTCAAAGACCTGTTCAGCAAAGTTTTGCACAGAGAATAATCACAACAAAGAAACAGTGAAACATGCACCTTATCTTATAGTTTGTCTCTTCATTTCTTAGTAGCTCATCTTCTACCATGATGTTGTTAAACAGGGGATTTTCCATATGGAAACATTTCCCCCAAACCTGTCTAACATTAAAAACAAAAACACGAACTAGAGGCCTATGGTCCACATTGCTCACCTGAGCACATTGGCTAGGAAAAAGCACAAATCAGTTTAGTATGAAAAGTTTACACTGGGGTTTGGGGGGTAGTGGCAAACTTGAATTTTACACTACCTAAGGATATGCTTCCATATCAATATAACTAATGACTTTGCTTTTCTAGAGCAGAAGATTTTTAAAGATTTTTAAAAACATTTTTTCCTATATATTCCTTTGTAAAAATTTGATCTCCCATTGTGGCCCTTCCCTATGCTCGGGGGTCATCATTTAAACAAACTTGAATCTACACTATATCTGAGGATACTTCCATATTAATATGACTAAACATGGCTCTGCTATTCTTGAGCAGAAGATATTTAAAGATTTTTTCCTATATACTCCTAAGTAAAACTTTGATCCCCCTCTGTGGCCCCACCCTACCCCCGGGGGTCATCATTTGAACAAATTTGAATTTATATTGCCTGAGGATGCTTCCATATCAATATGACTAATCACAGCTTAGCTGTTCTTGAGAAGATTTTTTCTTATTTATTCTTATGTAAAACTTTGATCCCCCGTTGTAGCCCCACCCTACCCTCAGGGTCATCATTTGAACAAGTCTGGATCTACACTAACTGAGGATCTTTCCATATCAGTATGACTATAAAGCTTTGCTGTTCTTGAGAAGAAGATTTTTTCCAAACAGGGTTCGACACTCATGTTAGTACGTTAGTCTCTGGTCAGACTAATACATTTTCATTTGGACTAACAAAATAATTTAGTCTAAACAGACCAATAAAAATTTCTGGAAAACAATATGAATAAATTACCAATGTCCAATTCTTGACAAATTTTACTGGAAAACCCTGCATGTATTTTAGCTTTCCAGCTTCTTGGCAGGTAGTAAGGTAATTCAGCTAGCGCTTAATTTTACAACTGATTGATATGAAGTTAAACATTTTAGTGATCATGATTTAGCATATGACAGGTAAAAGAAAGATGTTGGACATTTTGAATGTAATTGTATAGAGAAAAAGAAAGAGATCGGGAATATGACCGTACTTCCTGATCGCGAGATTTCAATGAACACTTCACATAAATGCTTTGTTTATTTCAAAAAAATATAAAAAGTACATTGACGTTTCCAATTTTTGATGGACTCGCAAAGTCGTGTGCGGACTTATAAATTAAAGTAAAGAAGCACTAGTCTGGTCGGACTATTATAAAGCCTAAAAATGTTAGTCTCGAACCCTGTCCTATACACTTCTATGTAAAACTTTGATCCCCCACTGTGGCCCACCCTATCCCCGGGGATCATCATTTGAACAAACTTGAATTTACATAGCGTGAGGATGCTTCCATATCAGTATGACAGCATGGCTTTGTTGTTCTTGAGAAGAAAATTTTTAGCGATTTTTTCCTGTTTACTCCTAGGTAAAGCTTTGATCCACCATCGTGGCCCCATCCTACCCCAGGGGTCATCATTTGAAGAAAATTTAATCTACACCATGTAAAGAAGCTCGATCCTCACCAGTCTAGACGAACTCCAAAAACAGCGTTTCCGGAAGTAAGAAATTGAGACTGAAAAAGACTCCGAAAAAAGAGTCCGCGCATGCGCACACACACAAAAAATGGCGATTTTTCGGCAAAAATAATGGGTCTACAAAAACTGTCCGTGCAAAGTTTTGGAAAGTATGGCAATTATACCAGTACTCAGAAATGCTAAATAAAAGACTTCGGAAGAGATCGTATTTGTCAGATTTTTGATTTTATTTGCAAAAAATGAGATATTTACTTTCAAAGTTAACGTTTCAAGTCAGATCAATTATAGAGAAAATGATACGTTTTGAGAAGTAAATATGCATAAAAAAGGGATATATCTGCAAAATGGGGCAATATATATTGTAACTGTTAAAAACTTGACTGAATTTTACACATAAATTAGCATTCCGGTTTTTTATTTGTGTACGACATCTGAATTGGACGCGTAAGTTTTTACCATCGTTATTTACCGATTTTTTACCATATACGAACAGATATTATTATGAACACATTTTTAAAACTATTATCTATCAATATGAAGACTTTAAAACCCACTCTTCTAGATATTAAGGGCACAACATGTCTTCTAAAAATGAACCTGTTAATACATCTGCTCCGTGGTGAAAAATGCACATTTTCTGATTAAAATAAATACAAGTTGGGTGTCTTCAAAAACAAATAAAAGCACCTTTAGTGTAGGAACGACATAAAATTTAAATCAAGGAGACAATAAATTTAATAAGAAAATATTTCTTACCGGCAGTATTGAATTTGATGCCGTATATCCAATTCACTAATATGCAAGAGTTTGAAGCGATAAATAAGTCAATATTCACAAAATAATTTAATAAATGCAATTATCCATTCAACAAAAAATAAAATGAAGTAATATTGCACTAAATACAGCCATTATGCAGCCGTATATTTGGAGAAAGCGAACGATAATCCATCGTTTGTTTACACTGGACGCCATTTTGGCGCAATGCATGATGGAGCCAAAGACTTCGTTTTCGGAGTTCACGCTGTTTTTGGAGTTCGGCTAGACTGCTCACATAAGTTTCAACTTCTTTGGCCTCAGGCGAGTGGTTCTTGAGATTTTTATAAGATACCACCAAATTTTCACTTAATTTCTAAATCAACTCCCCTTGAAAGAGGGCATGGCCCTTCATTTGAACAAACTTGAATCCCCTTCATCCAAGGGTGCTTTGTGGCAAGTTTGGTTGAAATTGGCACAGTGGTTCGATCTGGAGAAGTCGAAAATTTGAAAAGTTTACAGACAGACAGTAGGACTGTAGACAAAATGTGATCAGAAAAGCCTACCTGAGCTTTTAGTTCTGGTGAGCTAAAAATTATAATGACATGAAAACCACAGAAAAATGCAAAATTTTCATCTGTTACATTTACAACCACCTGATTGAATAATATATTGTACGAGTTAATGTATTTCCAAAAAGATCAAGGGAAATCTCCGATCAGAGACGTATAACAGACATAAAAGTTCACCTTCTCTTGTCGACCCTTTGATTCTTCTTGTTGTCAGTACGAGTGTTTAAATCTAAAGGCACTCTGTAATCTCTAAAACGGTAAATTTTATTTTTTGTCAAAATCATAAGACCGGATGTCAGAGTTGCCAGAGAAAAACTTCCGTAAATGCGTACTTTTCTTGCGCAGTCGTAAAAATTCCTATAGGTGAAAGAATTGATGGTTTGTAAAAAGATTAAGATGTATTTCTTTGGAGTTTAATATAAGCACATTTGGTATTTTGTTTGAATTTTAAGAGAAGAATTTCACTGTTCGGCTATTTATGATAGCATATTCAAAAAAATCAGAATGAAGTTACAAGGCCGAATCTTGAACGTTTTAAAAAAAGGAGGGGGTTATAACATGTACAAGTAGAGGAGAAAAACAGTCAGTAAAAGACATAATGACATTTCTTTTTATACAGAAATTCTTGGCATGAATCGCATGAACATGATGGAACAAGTCCATTTAGCTGGCGAGGACGAAGATGACATTTATGGGGGCTTCAATGATTATAATGCCACCCTGGATGTTGATGTAAGTGTATTTATAGTATGTGTACAGTGATGTATCATTTAATCATTGCATGCATAATATTCTAATCTGACACAGGCCTTTCATAATCTGCCATTACCCGGTACTTTTACCCAGCAGAAATCATGATTAATGGCATAAATATTCAATAGAGAAAAATTTAATAACATATACATGTGTAATGTTATATGAAAATCGATTCCACCAGATAAATCCTACTTTTATAAAAGTACCACTTGTTTCTAATCATACTGAAAGCTCTGCTGACACTTTTCTCCATATGTTATATATTGCAAATTCACAATCCATTCCCACTAGTGGTTTAATAGAAGAGTCTCACAATCTAATGCAGGGTTCGACACCAACTTTTTAAGGCTTTAGTCCAGCCGGACTAGTGCTTCATTTTTACTAGTCCGCACGCCATTTTATTAGTCCGTCAAAAAAAAAGAAACATCAATGTTTTTTAACATTAATTTAATGTGACAATTAATATACGTATTATTTTTTGAAATAAACGAAGTATTTACGTGAAATATATTATTCCACAGATTCATTGAAATCTCGCAATCAGCAAGTACGATCGTATTCCCGATCTCATTTTTTTTTTTTTTTTTTGTCTTTACATTACATCCAGAACGTCCAACATCTTTCTTAAAAGTGTCATACTAAATCATGATCGCTAAAACCTTATACTTCATATCGATCAGTCGAAAAATTAAGCGCTGAATTGACCCAGCATTGTGTTACTACCTGCCAAAAGCTAGAAATCTAAAAATACACACGGGATTTTCCAGAAAAAGTTGTGACAGTCGAGAATAGGACATCGGTAATTTATTCATATTGTTTTTCAGACATTTTTATTGGTCTGTTCGGACTAAATAGCCACATATTTTATTAGTTCGAATGAAAATGTATTAGTCTGAGACTAACAGACTAACGTTAGTGTCGAACCCTGTAATGAAAATTAGATCTTTCCATCTCAAGAAAATAAGGGAGAAGATAGAGTGTGACAAGGTTTGCCCTCTATAACTTTGTGAGAGCATCAGCATGTTTACAGGGAGGTTTCTGGTTTAAGGTATTCGATCCATAATAGCCTCAGATTCAATGAATTTGAATACATAACAGATGTGTACAGGTGGAATACTCAGTATATTTAGACATAATTCCAATTTTTTACTAATAGCATGTAAGAATGGAATGTGTCCTAATTTATGACCTTGACCTTTGCTGAAGAGTTATCTCCCTCTTTTTTTAAGTAATAAAAATCAATTTTAAAAAATCTATATGGTAAAAAAATTGTTTTCAATTGTCATTCTATTTCTAATGATATAATGCATCTTTACACCACAGTTTTTATTGATATTCTTATTATTTGAATTTTTATTTTAAAAAAATTGTTTGTCTCCATAGATTTCAATGCAATTTCTGTTAATTAATTACTGCTTAGTTAATTACATTTTTGAAACTTTCTCTTGGTAAATCCTTTTCTACTGTAAAATGCTTTGAATTAATATCAGGGTATTATATACGTGATGGATATTTAAGGATAGAGAATTAGGTCCTATTAGGGATGGAAAACCTTAAGACCCAGTGACTGTCTTGTTACTATTTCCCTATCTATTATGAAAACAGTATTGTATGTAAGATACCTTTTTGATTGTAGGATTTACAACACGATACGTCCTTCCAGAAAGCTGTGATGAGAACAAGTCATGGCCGCAGACCTCCACCTGTAAGTCACTGTCGCCATTTTCACAGTATTTGTGTTTTTTCATACTCACTTATGTTATAATGCACTCTGCATCAAAATATATGATTAAACCCTTAACAATTATGACCAAATTATGACAAAATGGTACCCCTAACAAGTTAAATGATATATAACACTCCCATGTTCTAGACAATAAAAATATTAAAGATTTACTACCTAAAATAAGGGGTATATTTTGCATTATGCTGTTGCAGCTGAAAAATGGCTTTGTTTTCCAGTTTTTGTTTCAGGAGATTTACAATAGAAACTCTTAGTGATAGATGCCAAATCATTGTGAAATTATCCCTCTTTTATATGCAATTTACTTTATGTAAATCAACAAAATATTAGCGAAATAATGTTTAAATATGTGAAAATGCAGATACGTTATGAAATTTAATAAAATTAAGTTTAAAAAAAAATATATGTTAATGCATTACTCTTACTTTAGGTTCATTTTAAAATTAGAGTTAAATGATAAATGAAACAATAAAGAAAAGTTTGAGTGGATTCTTCGAAACTTTAGAAAATGACACATTTTCTTCTTACTGGCATAAAAATGTCCCAAAATTCTGTAGTGTCCACAACATGTGCTTATTCTGGAATGCACTATGAATTATATTTCTTTTATTTTACATGTAAGAGGCCAGTACAGCTTCTAATCTATCTACCAAAAAATATCAGACTTTAGCTCAGTGTTGCTTGGAATTCTGGCAAATATATTGTGTTTTGTAGAGTCCGCAACACTGTAGAGTCCGCAACAGCTTTTTAAATTCACAGTTTCTTCAAAGAAATGTAACATGATTTCAATTGATCATCACTATAATTGTCCAAATATTCAATACAAATATGTAAGGTTACAAAACTTAGTGGAACTATAACTTCATACTTTGAATAACACCCATAACGACTTGTTTATACATAATATTCAAAATCTTTCAATTGTCAGTCTTATGTTATATATTGAAAGTTAATTTTCATGTGGTATTTAAAACTGAATAAGTGGAAACTAAAGAATATATCAAGATGTTAATTGTTAATTAATAAGTCTAGTTCTAATTAATACAGTTGTGTTGCGGACACTACAGTAATAACTATATACCACTTTTATTTATTATTTTCACTTTTTATTTCATTAAATATTTTTGAAATGTAAAACACTTCTCTGATACTTTGCTCCTTTGATAATACAATTAGTTAACTGGATTAAGATAACAAATGGTGATTTTTGTACAAGATAACTTCAAACTTACTGGTATATATATGGGTTTTAATTTCCAGGCCGGATAGCCATTTTTGACTAGCCTTCTTTATTTCCCTATAATATAACACCATTTACTGTACATATAGAACTAGTTAGAGATTAAGATTTTTAGTTTACTCCATTAAAACCAAATATGGTGTCATATAGCAATATTTCAATATATTGTAGTGTCAGCAACAATTTCAATACTGAAAAAAGAATTATGGATGCCTCAGTAAATTCTTTAATTCATTGAATTTATCTATAAAACTATTTGTTATAACTTCTTTAATTGTATTAAAATAAGTAAAACCATAGACAGTTTTTAAAACTGCAAAACAATTATACATCAAGAAATAATTAATGCTCCTCAATGTTATGTGGTTATTTTCATCTCAATAAACCACATTCTGCATCTTTTTATATGGTACATTTTCAAGAGTTGATCCTGTGGTATATAATTCAGCCTAGAAATGAACATTTATCAACAATTATTTTTATAAAAATGACAAAAGATTATTCTTATGGTTACTTGTAGTGTCCGCAACAAAAATGCTATACATTTTCAAAGGTAGACAAGATACAAACGAAGATATCCAGGGTGTTATGACAAATGTATTTGAAATATAGAAGTATCCAATTTAATTTTCACATGATAATTATATAGGTCTTTTGTGTGATTGTAAAGGTAGATAAACTTAAGGAAGGGAGATAAATTAGGCAAAAAAATTAGCAAGTCATTAATGTGAATAAAAGATTTTTCTTTTATTTCACTGCAATTAGGTACATAATCGAAGTTTGGAATAAATAAATATCTTTAATATTTTATTTTAGACATAACAGGTGTAATGTAGTGTCCGCAACACAAGGTCTCGCCCAAAATTTGACTTCGCACAACTTTTTTTGTAAGAATGCTTATATAAAAAAAATTTGGGACTCATTTGCATAGGTATTGTACTTTCTAGAAAACATGTCAATAATGTGCTGTTTGTTTTTTTATTTTTTGGTCCAAGTGCAACACAATTAGCACAAATACTGTGAAAATGGCGTGTGATCTTGTGGTTCATTTGAAATTATACCACCGTATTATTTAAACACTTTGATTTCTCTCTGGCTCAGAATTCCAGAATGTAAGTTAAATGAATGATTAGTTATGTTTCATATGGATTAGAATGTAGAGGATGATGATTTAATATTGATTTATTTACAAAAAAATCAAAAGCTTCAGAGTTTTTCTGCCATATTGAGAGGTATGCAAGAAGGCAAAATATGACAAATTTTGATGTGTTGTGCATTTCATGACCAGCACTATTGAGATTATTCATGAATTTTAATTATAGACAGCAGCCAGGGGATTGGGGGGAGTTCCTGGAACAGCCGCCAGAGGTAGAATGGGAATGCCCTCCTCCATGGGCCGCCTAAATACAGGAGCAGTGGGAGGTGGCCAGGATATGGCTCGTCCAATGACAGCTGTGAGAGGAGCTGGGTATACGTCAGCCGGTAATAGAGGTAAGGGAGAGCACTCACATAGCTGATTAGAAATTACAAGAACATTTTGATGGACTGGGACTATGGGAATGGCACTAAGCTCAATGGTTTTAAATTATTATTATTTTTTTTTTAAATGAAGAATGTACTGTTTAAGGGGAAGGCTTATCAGTTGATATGACCAGTAAACGGTACCTTTCCCCCATTGAAAAAATGTAAAAATTCCCCATTTAGTTACAGAACTTATCCTGATTCAAAAATACAAGTAACATTTGAAGTATATTTATCTATGATAATTCTAGAGAAAAAAAATGGATTAGCTCTCAAAAATGCAAATTCTAGCAACAATTCTAGCACAGACTTCCAAAGTATATTCACACATCCAGCACTGATGTTGAAAATTTTCCCCCTTTTATGTGAAAAGGGTAGTCAACAACAAAATACCCAGATAAATCTCTATAATGATACATGTGACGTAATGTTATTTTGCAGCATAAACCTTCAATCAAATCTAATTATTGTTTATTACCCTGTGAGTAATTTTACTTCTTTTGTTTTCAGCTGCAGGTTTTGATCCCATGAATCAGGCAGGACCTGCTCCCCCACTGGAACCCAAGCCAGAGGAAAGGTAGGTCATTAGGACAGATGTAAAAAGTGATTCATCAGTTGTCAGTAATGCAGACAATTAAAACAAGCACCTTTATAAAAACCTTGCACAATAGATGTTAAATAATTGAATATTTGTGTGTTCCATGATAAGTTGTGAAAAAAAATGCAGTAATCACTAGTATTGGTTCCATATATTTAATCAGGAAATAATTAATAATTACAAACTTACACTTGCTTAGTTGTTATACAGTATACTATGCAGTATTTTATTACAGCCCAGAAGAGAAGATTCGTCAGTTGGAGAAGAAAGTGAATGAACTGATAGAGGAGAGCTGTTTTGCTAACAGCACTGGAGACCTTAGTTTGGTATGGTGGTAATTTCATAGGTTTTAGATGTTTGTTTGATTTTTGATCAGAGCTCAATCAAAGAAATTTGAAACATGAAATTTTAGAATGAAATACAAAATAATGAGTCCATTTTTTTTTTTTTTTTTTTTTTTTTTACATATTTAGGCTCTTGAAAAGGCTAAAGAAGCAGGGAGGAAAGAAAGAGTTCTAGTTCGACAGAGGGAGCAACAGTCTATGGGAGATCAGATTAACCTTGACCTTACCTACTCTGTGAGTAACTTTGACCTTACCTACTCTTTGAGTTAATAACTACTTTTCCTATTCAGTGTGTTAACTTTGATCTTACCTACTATCTGGATCAAAGTTAACCTTGACCTCATGCACTCTTTGAGTAAATTTTGATCTTGACCCTATCCATTCTGTGACTTAACTTTAAGCCTGACCTCTGATACTTGCTGAGTCAGTTTCAACCTTGACCTTATCCACTCTGTGCTTAACTTCAAGCCTGACCTCTGATACTTGCTGAGTCAGTTTAAACACCATCTACTCTGACCTTACCTACTTTGCAAAACTAGCATTAAACTTTACCTTTTCTGAGAGTTAACTTTAACCCTGACTTTACCTACACTACAAGATTAACCATAGACCTCACCTGCTCTGTGAGTTAACTTCAACCTTGACCTTACCTACTGCAAAGTGACCTTATTTTGTGAGTTTGTATCTTCTCTCTGTGTTAAGTTTAACGATGACTTATACCTTGATTTTATCTTGACCTTGTCTGTTTTGGAATTAACTTTAACCTTGACTTCACCTACCGTGTGAGTTAAGTTTAACATCCACTTCTACTGTTTTAACCTTGACCTTGTCTACTCTGGGAGTTTATCTTCAACCACATCTTTATTCTTTCTCTACTATGTCAGGCAACTTCCACTTTACCCACACAGGCTGATGGCTAGCCTTGAACTTCCCTTCACTGCAAGTTAATTAACAGTGCACTAACATACTCTGTAAGTTAAAACTTTAACCTTTGTACTCCAGTGATTATGCATTCGTATACACTGACAACTAGTCTTGACCTGTTCTATTCTGTTAGACAAGAGAGGATAACTCTGATACAAAATACAAATGTTTGGGATATATACTATATTGTATTGATTTTAACACAAATACGCATTAATATAAATTTTTAGGTGTTGTTTAACCTAGCCAATCAGTACGCTGCCAATGAGATGTTTAATGAAGCACTGAACACTTACCAAGTGATTGTCAAAAACAAAATGTTTACAAATGCAGGTACGGCTATATTTCTTTGTTTAAGTTGATTGCTAGAAATGGTACAGTTGATAAAACATACATACTTTCTCATACAGTATAAAATTTGTTCATGAAGATACAAGTTTTTCACCAATTAATTTGGCACATAAAATAAACCAAGTATATCCTGTTTAGTTCAGATGTATGTGACTATGGGCGATATGAATTACGGTATGAGGTTCATGTTTTAATTGAGAATTATATCTTTGGTTGATTTCATTGATATCTATATTATAAGTTTTATTATTGCATGCTTTACAGTTTTCATAATGTTTTATGTTAATTCAGTTTAACCAAATGTAGGTTAAAAGTAATAATAAGGTTGTCACAGGTGGTGAAAAATCAAGTCTCAACCGGGACTCGAACCCAGGGCCTCTGGCGTACCGTGCCAGCGCTCTAACCACTGAGCTATTGAGACCCGATATATTGACTGACTTTCACGCACCTGTGAACCCAGTGACAAGGTTAAAAAAAAAATTGATAGTTAAATAAATATTTACTTCATTTGTCTTGTTTCTTTTTTTTTTTTTTTTTTTTTTATAGATATTTCATAGGCTGGTATTTATCTTTCATTTTGTTTTTACATTTTATCTTCTGTGTACACACCATTTGGGAATGTTGCAGGTCGATTAAAGGTGAACATGGGGAATATATACTTTAGACAGAGGAATTATCCCAAAGCCATCAAATTCTACAGAATGGCCCTGGATCAGGTGCCCAATTCTCACAAGGAAATGAGGTAAATTTAATGAATGCAGCATTATAATGTGAGTAGACTGAAAAGGAGCATATACCGTAAGTTTTGGAAGATAGGACAATACTTTTTTCCTCAGAACCGCTGGGGTCGTCCTATTTAACGAATCGACCTATCTAAGGCTCAAGTTTACGAGAAATGCCCCAAAATCAGTAAAATTTACGTCAATTTCAAAGCAAATCTGTGCTATTTTCGTATTTTTTAAAAATTATTTTACCGAGAAAAAAATAAACAATAAAGAATTAAATATTTATTCCATTGATTTCTTACAAAGTAAGTTCCATTAAATATCCGTCGATGTACAAAAAAAATTAATATATCATCTAGTAAATAATGTCTCAAAGTATATTTACAACTTGCTGTGTCCATCTTGTCAAGTTGGAAGTCGCAATCGTTTACTAAAAATAAAACTGCAACCGTATCAAAGTTTAAAATACGGAAGAGTTTTCACAATCGCAATTGTAATCTTTTTTTTCTTTTTTTTTTTACCATTTATTTGTAACGATTAATTGAAATAGTATACCCAAATATTTTTTCATTGTCTTGTGACATTTATTTAAATGTAAAATGCGTGAAATAAATTGTTGCCAGTAAATTCCTAAATTTATTCTAGTCATAACTATTTTGTTTTATATCCCAAATGGTACACTGAATTATACAAAGATTGGCTTCTAATAGAATTTTAATTGTCTGACAGATAAAGGGATATACACTGCATGTGTACACAAAGGTGTTAACACCTGTGTTGGTTTTAACACCTCCGGGGCATGATTAACAGATCCACGTGCCGTTACAGGGGTATTAGTGCTATACATCATTGAACAAATCATGATGACTGTTAAATTGCGAATGTACTCTCAATTAAATTTATTTGTTACAACAATATCTCGAGCAAAATTATAGCATATTAATATGATTAATTTCAATTGCTCACTGTTACATGTATAGTCATTTGCGTGTTTTAGCAAATCCCTGGACAAGAAATATAAAAAATGGCGGTCATCGAAGTTAATATTGTACCCCGGTAAATAATGTCGGAATAAAGGAATGTGCCCACGATGTTCTAAAATGGAAATGATTATTGTTTGATTTCGGGTATTACTCTAATTATAGCTGTTGTATACTACCGTATTTTTGTGTTTAACAACAGAGTCAAACTACGACGGCATTGAACAGCAAGTTGGAGAAAACACGTTATATCACAATTCAAGGAAGTTTTAACTATGTGTGTATAAACACTATTAAAATGCTGTACTCATAAAAATACCAGTTTATTTTCTCAATACGTTAATATCACGGGTTAAATTAAAGAGGTTTACATGTTCTGATATGTAGTATCTACATACTAAGAATCTCTAGAAAATCGATAAACAAAGCCTCGTCCTATCTTCCAAATTCGTCCTATCTAAGGATTTTTTAAAAATTATGGCTGAAAATGAGCCTTTCGACCTATATACCCTATCGACATATACCCCAAAAATTACAGTACAAGATGTATTTGTATATAAGAAAAATAAAAAGGAATGCATTACTGATTTCTGATTTGATTATGTATTTATTTTTTTTTTTTTCTGTTTTAGATAAATGTTTTGTAGCTGCTAGGTTATCAGTATTATATTTACAATAATAAATTGTAATAGAAGCATCTGTAAAATGTAGTTAATGTTATTATGTGCTTTTTACCCAGAACAAATATCATGCAGAACATAGGGATTGTGTTTGTGAAGATGGGGCAGTACAATGATGCCATCACGTCGTTTGAACACATCATGCAGGAATCTCCCAACTTTAAGACAGGTTTTAATCTCATCCTTTGTTACTTCGCCCTGGGGGACAGAGAGAAGATGAAGAGGGGGTTTCAGAAACTGCTGACTGTGGACCTCAAAATTGACGATGAGGACAAATATCTCCCTCATGGGGTATCAGATTTTTCAAACAATATGCAGAGTGGAATTCTACATTTTACAATTATATCAAAATACTTCTTATTTTTACTTGCAACTTTTATTTGCAAATTTTAGTTTGAAATCTTTAACTTGAGGAAATACTGTACATATTAAATACTCAATTATTAACATGAATAATATTCGCAAGTACAAGAAGATGGCATAATACATGGATATTTCTAGTATGCAAATTAAAGTTGGTTTACAGTTTGTTGTGCCTTAAAATTTCTTTAAAAACTGAATTTCTTCACAGTTTTTTGTGTTAATATTTACAGGAGGATAAAAACTATAACCTGATTCTGGAGGTCATCAAAAACGATTCCCTCCGACAGATAGAGAGAAAAAGGTATAGTATTTTACATCTGAGAAAGAAAGATGAACAAAAAAGGATTGGTGATACACTCTGTAGTATTGACTGTTGTATTTTAGAATGTTACACTAAGCTGTGAATAATTTTGTTAACAGGAAGTATGATGCAGAGAACTGCATTAAGACAGCGGCCAAGATCATCTCTCCGGCCATTGAAGCCCAGTTCTCAGTGGGATACGACTGGTCTGTAACTTTATTAAAAAAAAAAATCACACCTTATGTGATTCATGGTTACACAGAAGCCCAGTTCTCTTGTGACTGGTCTGTAACTTTGTAAAAGATTTCACACCATATTTGATTTATGCATATATATACAGTAAAGCACAATTTTCTATTATGCACAATTTAATCTTTATTGAATTCACATATATCATAGAGCCTTGGTCCTCAGATTGGATTAGTTTGTTTACTGTTTACAGATCAGTACTGATTTGATACTCGCATCCAAGATGATACATGACTTGTATAAGCAATAAGCTGGAAATTTTGTTACAGAGTATGCTTCATGAAAACTTTATGTCAAAATAACATTTGCATGTAAATTAAGACTAGAACTACAGTTCCATGCAGCTTCTGAAACATTTTAACTCTGTTTAAGATTGAAAAAATCAGTAACAGTTACATGGCATTTTTTAACCGAAGTACCAGCAGAAATAAATATTAGATAAAGAAGTTTGTTAACCTCATAGACAAAGAAGCCTTTTGAGGATTAAGTAAGCTTTAGTCTGAATATGTAAATCATTTTGAAATAACAGGTGCACAGAGCAAGTTAAGTCATCACAGTACCTTGACCTTGCCCATGACCTTGAAATTGACAAGGCCATCATGTTCCTGAAAGAGAAAGATTTCAACCAAGTGAGTGAAAATACGTGTAATTTAACCAAGTAAGAAAAATTTTGAACCAAGAAAATGGGTATTAAAGCATGCACATAACCTCAGTCATTAAATATGTTTAGAAAGGGGTAAAATTTGAGAGTTTTATAGCTGGATTGATTGATTGTCTGTTGTTTTATGTCCCATTCAAGAATTTTTCACTCATAAAGAGCTGGAAATAGAGGATTTGAATTGTACTCCAGGTCAGTTGTATAGCAGAATAACAAAATACATATGTGTATCTATGAAATACTGATACAGTATGTACATGTACTAATAGAAAGTCTGAGTATTGCTCTTGTGTATCTTTTATGTACATTATATTTTAGGCGATCGAGACTCTGAAATCGTTTGAAAAGAAGGACACAAAAGTAGCGAGCACCGCGGCCACCAACCTGTCCTTCCTGTATTTCCTGGTAAGTGATCTGACTTCCTGGTTTACTTCCTCCTTCCTGTCTGACGGAACAAAGACAGTTGTGTCTCGTCAATAAAACTAATAGCCAGTATGAAATAGGCTTAATTACTGCTATAGGTTAAAAAAGAAAGATAAATTACTTACTGATACAGTGGATATGCTGCAAGAATAATTAGATTTTACTTTTGCTTATAACCATATACTTTTGAAATCTTTCTAATTTCTGTCTGCTTGGCCTATACTTGATGAATAAATCATGGCAGTTATGTTTAAATTTAATTTAATCATTAAGTTGAAAAACTACATTCTGTTGCATTTAATCAGCATCTAATACAGTCAATGCCTATAACTTGTCTGAAGGCTGAATGTTTTAACCTAGTATTGTCAGATGTTATAATCACATCAGTATACATCACACATGTTCTTTGTGGGTCAGTTATTGTGTGTTTTATGTTTACACTACAGCATGGAGAGGTATTTACAGCATAATTAGCTTATTTACCATTGCATATTGTCTGCTCTCTTTTTCATTTATTTTGTTTTATTTCCCTTTCTCCTGAAGTCATTCTTTCTCATTGATTGATTATTGATTGAAAATATGCTGTATCTCTTATGATATTATTTCAGTTATTAAACAGAAAACAATGTTAGAAAAAGAATGACTTCATTATTGTATAGGAAAACAGTTCTGACTCTTGTATTATTCCTGATTCCTTTTTAGCTCACCTGAACCAAATGCTTATGTAAGTTTTTTTGATCAGAAATGTGTCTGGTAACTGTCATCCTGTATGTGTTTATTTGCATACATGTCAGGAAAAGAGGACATGAATCCCTAAAGGGTCTCCTGAAAAAATGCTGATAATAAGGACATGCGTGAAAATGCAGGTGCAGTTTAGTAATCACAAAGTCTGTTTGTTTGTCAACGTTGTCTTGGCTCAAAGGTCAAATCTTAAATGTCAAGATTATTGAAATAAATATACTATACAGTGTTTTGCCCCCGAATGACCTTCTCAGTTTTCTAGGTTTCAAGAGATCGGAATTCCAATTGACCACCATGGCAACTGATAAGCAGAGTTAACTTCTTTATTTGATAGCGAGTAATTTTTTTTCCCCAACTTTTGGGTTAAGATGTTCTTCTATTAGATTCAATAAAATTTTAATGATGGAATAATGAAGCACAAATTGTGACTTTGGCCTCTGATTGGTTGAAACTGATTACATTCAGTTGATTATTGCTATGAGTGCATATAAAAGATGTGAAGTATACAGTTTTGGTTGAGTTATTTAGTTTTTTTTTTGTTCCAAGGAATTGTAATGACTGAAAAACATCATTTAATATACATTGTAATCATGAAAATAAAAATAATGAAAAGTGAAGAAAATTAACTATGATCATGCTCAAAATCCATTAAAAGAATACAAATTATGATCAGAGCAAACATTGACCTCTAAAAACATCAGAGGTGGGATCAGGTGCCATGGAGGAGTAAGCATCCCCTGTTAACTGTTCATGCCTGCTGTATGCAGTAAATGATAGTATTATACAATGCAGACTTGTAAATTAGGTGAGCTTTGTGGCTTATGACCTCTTTTTGTTGAAAAATTGCTTTAGAATTTTTGTTCATTTGAAAGCATGTACTTTTTTACTGTGTCAAATGTCAATTAACTCCCACCACCAAGTAGATGGTAAATGTTGAAATCTTCCTCTTTTTTTCTTTTGTTGTAAAAAGGGGGGTAGGGGGTTTATAGAAAGCATAACATATAGAAATTAATGAAAATAACTAACATAATTAGATATAGAATTCTGTTTGAGAGAACACTTGCTTTTTGGTAGTTCACAGAGTTTACTTTTTTTTTATCACAGAAGTTGTTTCTCTGCTTTTAAGGTCGTTTTTTCCCTAATTGTTATTGTTTTATTGCATATAATTTATGTATTCAGTCTTGAATTTTGAATTATGCATTCCAATTATAAAACTGTCCTTGAAATTTTTATTGCAGTAATTTTACGTAATTATACATGTATGTCTAAATGTTATGTAAGGCATACAAACTCTGCATCTGTTACATTTATATAACCAGCCAATAAACAGCTAAATTCTATGGGATTCAGTAAATACATATCTAACTTCTGCTCATTATCAAAATCTATGTAATGCAATTCCCACATGAAATATTCATTTGTATCATTTTGATGTGCTATTAATCAGCTGCAATGTTTCACTCTTATCACCAAATATTTTAAATCAGGGAGAACCATGATGGTTGAGACTAGAAATTGTACTTCACATTAGCTTCGTAATTAATAATTACATCTACAGCATTGTTTTCAAGGTTTGCAATGGTAAAAATCTTTTTATGCTATAAATGGAAGGTACAGTAATTATTCCTATAATGGACAATGTTAATCTATGTATATGTTGTCTGATGGATATGTTACACAGGGTTTTGTTTACTGTAAATCACAGTTATTGTTTATTTTTACAATAGGAGAATGATTTAGAGCAGGCTGACAAATACGCAGAGCTGGCAATGAGTGCTGATAGATATAATCCTGCAGGTAAGTCACTCAACTTCTACATTATATCACAATCCCACAGGTCCCATGTACTTATATATGTACACCACATTCCCACTGGTCATGTGTTCTCTGATAGATATAATCCCGCAGGTACGTCACCTATGTTCTACTATACACAATAATCAGATTTATCAGAAGTTAATATTTTTAATGACCCATCTTTATTAGCTTGATTATTATGTCTAGTTTTCAAATTTTTTTACAAAGAAGATATGACTTGATATTGATTTTCACGACAGATTACATTTAATCATACATTGTAAAAAAATGTTTCTTACATAGTATTACAGTATTATATAATCACACGTAGTAAAACTTCTGATAGAAAACAAAGAGCAAGAGCCACTTAGGGCCTTTTTTGGCCCTGAGAATTTCTGAAAAATCGAAACTGCTCAGTTTTGGTGGAAAATATGCAGTATTTATAACTTGGACCCTTAGTGACCATGTATCTATTGAACATGAGGTAATTTTCTCTCTAGTCAATGCATTATGACGTCATAAAGTGCGTCATTTTTCCCATATCCTGTAAATTCCCTTAAAAATGGCCAAAATTTGAGGTATTTTTTCAATATTTCATATAGAGCACAACCTCTGATCCAAAATATTTAGATATATAATGAAAGATCTGTTTCTGAAGATCACAAAACATATTTTAATTTTTGGATCGTGGACTGAGCTCATATTTTAATTCTTTGCTGAAGGTAGTCAAATACGTATGTTTTTTGCAAAATTCACAAGAACATGGTATTTTCTCAAAGCCTGTTTTCCAATACCTGGATTCTCAAAAAGAAATTTTGTTACAGGAAATGAAAGCACTAAGTCTCTACTTTATTAGCTCTACTGGTCAGAGACCAGAAGAGCTTATGCGATAGTAAGGTGTCCGTCGTCCGTCCGTGCGTCTGTCTGTCCGTCTGTAAACAATTTTTCAAAATCCTACTCCTCCTACAGTTTTGGTCTGATTTCAATATAACTTGGCACACAAGTAGACTACACTAAGATACATAATTCTGTTTATCAGTTTTTGATTTCGATGAACGGTGTTGCCATGGTTACTAAAAATAGAAATTTCTGTGAAATACTTTCAAAATGCTACTCCTCCTACAGTTTTGATCTGATTTCAATATAACTTGGCACACAAGTAGACTACACTAAGATGCATAAATCTGTTTATCAGTTTTTGATTTCGATGAACGGTGTTGCCATGGTTACTAAAAATAGAAATTTCTGTGAAATACTTTCAAAATGCTACTCCTCCTACAGTTTTGATCTGATTCCAATATAACTTGGCACACAAGTAGACTATACTAAGGTGAATAATTCTGTGTATCGGTTTTTGATTTCGATAAACGGTTTTGCCATGGTTACTAAAAATAGAAATTTCTGTGAAATACTTTCAAAATGCTACTCCTCTTACAGTTTTGATCTGATTTCAGTATAACTTGGCAAACAAGTAGAATACACTAAGATACATAATTCTTTATTTGATTTCTGATTTCGATGAACGGTGTTGCCATGGTTACTAAAAATAGAAATTTCTGTGAAATACTTTCAAAATGCTACTCCTCTTACAGTTTTGGTCTGATTTCAGTATAACTTGGCAAACAAGTAGACTACACTAAGATACATAATTCTTTATATTGATTTCTGATTTCGATGAACATTGTTTGCCATGGTTACTAAAAATAGAAATTTCCTTGAAATACCTTCAAAATGCTACCCCTACAGTTTTGGTCTGATTTTAGTATTACTTAGCACACAAGTAAACTACACTAAGATGCATAATTCTCTGTACCAGTTTCGGATTTGGATGAACAGTGTTGCCATGGTTACTAAAAATAGAAATTTTCTTGAAATACTTTCAAAACGCTACTCCTCCTACACTTTTTGTCTGATTTCAGTATAATGTGGCATACAAGTAGACTACAGAGATATATAATTGGTGTTATTGTTTTTTTGATTTTGTTGAATGATGTTGCCATGGTTACTTAAATCAAAATTTCTGTAAAATTGTTTTAAAAGGCTCCTCCTCCTGCAGTTTTAGTCTGATATAATAATAAATCTTGCCACAAAAGAGACTAAACCAAGGATCATTATTCTATTTATTGCTGTTGCAAAGTTTCAAGTCCAAGTGCTACTTTTATCTTCCTTTATAAATACAACCAGTAGAGCTACAGTCTTGTCAGAGACTTCTGGTTTTGATATATGAAATGGGACAGAGGGTGATAACCAATTAATTGATATAAGGATAGGGCCATTTTATGCATAAAGTGAACCTAGCTCTTTGTTGAAATCCCAACAGGACAGTGATAATCTTGATATTTATATATCATTTCAGCTCTGGTAAATAAGGGAAATGTGTTGTATGCCCGAGGAGATTATGAAAAGGCAAGAGAATTCTATAAAGAGGCTTTACAGAATGATTCCTCTTGTGTGGAGGGCTTATACAATCTAGGTGGGTCATCATTCACACTGTGTCTAGGATCTACATTGTAATATTCCACTAAGATGAATTTAACGGTTATCAGAATTTGCACAACTATCAGGTCTTCATCTTAGATAGTTCACAATATTTTTTTAGTTTTTCAAATCTCAAGATAAAATTTTCAATGCTTTTTAAAATTGTATCTATTGTTAGCTTTAAATTCACCTCTGTCTTTTCACACAGGGTTAACCAATAAAAAGATAAGTCGATTAGAGGATGCGTTAGACTGTTTCTACAAACTCCACGCCATTCTACGGAACAGTCCCCAAGTCATGTACCAGATAGCAGATCTGTATCCTTCTGTCTCACTGCTCTCTACATTGCAGTATTTATCATTTTCTAAATTTATGTTAACATTACTGAAAGACTCTAGTAACATTTTTATAAGGAAGAAGAGCAAATACACTAAATATTGTGTGTGTAACCTTGACCTATAAATAGACATGATCAGCTGGAGGACACAGCTCAAGCTACAGAGTGGTTCATGCAGTTGATAGGCGTGGCTCCCACAGACCCCTCGGTTCTCGCAAGGACGGGAGAAATCTACGACAATGAGGGAGATAAATCTCAGGCATTCCAGTACTATTATGACGTAAGATCATCAGTCATATAAAATCTTCAGTAATTAGAATATGTTCATTCTATTTTGATGAATTTACACCCACAATATAATACATATTGTAATGAACCTATATCAACAGTCATACCTGTTTCCCTCCAGCATTCCATTTTTTGAGTGGTTAGGAGCTTGTATATATTGTATATTGTAATGAACCTTTCTTTATGTATAGTCATGCTGGTATTTCCCCTCCAACATTCCCGTAATTGAGTGGTTAGGAACTTGTATATATTGTAATTAACCTCTCCTTATTTACAGTCATATCGATACTTTCCCTCCAACATTCCTGTCATTGAGTGGTTAGGAGCTTACTACATAGACTCACAGTTCTGTGAAAAGGCCATACATTACTTTGAGAGAGCAGCCATTGTTCAGTAAGTCAGCTTTGTTATTTTTTTCATCAGTTATGCTTATTGTCAGGTAGTATAGACTGAAAAAAACTAAAGAATCATTCGTCAGAAGTCATTTGATAATAAATAAAGTGGATAAAATATTTGTTCTGTTTAAAACCATAAAATTTGAAACTGTATACAATGTATTAGTTTTATTATTCTTTTCCATTTTTGAATGTCCTTTGTTCTCGCTGTCTAAAATTGTAAATAGAAAGGCATTACTTTGTATTGTTTTATGTGTAACCATGTACATGTACAGTAGTTATAAAACTTCCCTGAACTGTTTAACAGGCCAGCTCAGGTGAAGTGGCAGTTGATGATAGCCAGCTGTTACAGAAGGAGTGGAAATTATCAGCAAGCCCTGGAGACCTACAAAAAGATTCACAAGCGATTCCCCGATAATATAGAATGTATGTACTAATAATCACCTACAAAAATTACTAATAATATAGAATGGATGTACAAATTATCACCTATAAAAGATCTACAAATGTTTCCCCGATAATATAGAATGTATGTACAAATTATCACCCATAAAAAGATTCACAAGTGATTCCTTGATAATATAGAATGTACATGTATATATGTACAAATAATCATCTATAAAAAGATTCACAAGTAATTCCCTGATGATATAGAATATATGTAGAAATTTTCAACAACAAAAAGATTCACAAACGATTCCTTGATGGTAAAGAATGTATGAACAAATTATCATCTACAAAAAGATTCACAAGGGATTCCCAGATAATATAGAATGTATGTAGAAATTATCATCTACAAAAAGATTCATTCTTTTGAGAATGTGTTCAGATGTTTGTTTATTTGTACAGGTCTATGGTAGCTTATGAGAATCTGTTTAGATGTTTGTTTATTTGTACAGGTCTATGTTATCTAATGAGAATCTGTTCAGATGTTTGTTTGTACAGGTCTACATTATCTAATGAGAATCTGTTCAGATGTTTGTTTGTACAGGTCTACATTATCTAATGAGAATCTGTTCAGATGTTTGTTTATTTGTACAGGTCTACATTATCTAATGAGAATCTGTTCAGATGTTTGTTTGTACAGGTCTACATTATCTAATGAGAATCTGTTCAGATGTTTGTTTGTACAGGTCTACATTATCTAATGAGAATCTGTTCAGATGTTTGTTTATTTGTACAGGTCTACATTATCTAATGAGAATCTGTTCAGATGTTTGTTTGTACAGGTCTACATTATCTAATGAGAATCTGTACAGATGTTTATTTATTTGTACAGGTCTACATTATCTAATGAGAATCTGTTTAGATGTTTGTTTATTTGTACAGGTCTACGTTATCTAATGAGGATCTGTTCAGAGGTTTGTTTATTTGTACAGGTCTACATTATCTAATGAGAATCTGTTCAGATGTTTGTTTATTTGTACATGTTTGTTTATTTGTACAGGTCTACGTTATCTAAGGAGAATCTGTTTAGATGTTTATTTATTTGTACAGGTCTACGTTATCTAAGGAGAATCTGTTCAGATGTTTGTTTATTTGTACATGTTTGTTTATTTGTACAGGTCTACGTTATCTAATGAGAATCTGTTCAGATCTTGGGTTACCAGAAGCTCAGGAATATGCTACCAAGTTAAAGAAAGCAGAGAAAACTAAAGAGCTCAGAGAACAGGTGAATTTTTAGCTCTTCTGAGCCAAAGGCTCAAAGAGCTAATGCTATGGCCATTTGTGCAGTGTGCGGTGTGCGTTAACTTTTTAGAATATGGGCCATAACTCAAGAACCCCTTGGCCAATTATTGTCAAATTTGTCACAGGGTATCCTTGGCCCAAGGGCTCCTTTTTATACTAAAACTGGGGTTGTGACCCTTTAACAAGGGGAGATAATTAGGAAAATAGAAACAAAAGTACTGGTTGCTAAAAAATCTTCTTTTCAAGAACCACTGGGCAAATTATCACCAAACTTACACAAAAGGATGAGGATATGTTGTAGATTAAAATTTGCACGGGGATTTACCCTGGGGCAAAGGGTGTGGTCTCAAGGTCACTTCAAAGTTGACCAAAAATTACATTTTATTAAAATGTTGATATTTTGCTTACTATAAGGACTAGGATCATCAAATCTTGTCAGTTGGTGCATCTAAGGACCTCATATCATGTTGACTCAAAAGTAGGTCACGGTGACCTACTTTTTAAATTTTTCGGCCATTCTTTTTCAAAATGATTTAGAGGCATATTTTGAACAATTTAAGGCCTATGATCATCAAACTTTGTCAGTTGATGCATCTTGGGTCCTCAAAGTACGTCAACTAAAAAGTAGGTCACCTTGACCTACTTTTTGAATTTAATGGCTAATCTTTTTTAAAACAATTAAGGTCATTAATTCGAATACGGGGAGGCTTAGAATCATTAAATCTTGTAAGATGATGCATCTTGGGGCCAAAAAACATAATTATTAAAAAGTAGGTCACAGTGACCTACTTTTTTAACTTTGCAGGCATTCGATTTCAAAGCATTTTAGAGGCATAATTTGGACATTTTAAGTCCTATGATCATAAAACTTTGTAAGTTGATGCATCTTGGGTCCTCAAAAAAGGTCAACTGAAAAGTAGGTCACCGTGACCTACTTTTCAATTTATATGACTATAATTAAATATTTCAGGTACTAATTGGCTTAGAATCATCAAACTTTGTCAGTTGATGCATCTTGGGTGTTCGGAGAAGGTCGACTAAAAAGTAGGTCACAGTGACCTACTTTTGAAAATTTATGGCGTTAATTAAATATTTCGGGTACTAATTGGTTTAGAATCATCAAACTTTGTCAGTTGATGCATCTTGGGTCTTCAGAGTAGATCGACTAAAAAGTAGGTCACGGTGACCTACTTTTGAAAATTTATGGCTTTAATTAAATATTTCGGGTACAAATTGGCTTAGAATCATCAAACTTTGTCAGTTGATGCGTCATGGTCTTCGGAGTAGGTCGACTAAAAAGTTGGTCAACGTGACCTACTTTCGGAAAATTTATGGCTTTAATAAAATATTTCGGGTACTAATTGGCTTAGAATCATAAAACTTTGTCAGTTTATGCGTCATGGATCCTCGGAGTACAACAACTGAAAAGTAGGTCACGGTGACCTACTTTTGAAAATTTATGGCTTTAATCAAATATTTCGGGTACTAATTGGCTTAGAATCATTAAACTTTGTCAGTTGATGCATCTTGGGTCCTCGGAGTACAACAACTGAAAAGTAGGTCACGGTGACCTACTTTTGAAATTTTATGGCTGTATTTAATATTTTCAGGAATTATTTGGCTTAGAATCGTCAAAATTTGTCAGTTGATGCATCTTTGGTCCTCGGAGTAGGTTGACTGAAAAGTAGGTCACTGTGACCTACTTTTGAAAATTTATGGCTTTAATTAAATATTACAGGTACTAATTGGCTTAGAATCATCAAACTTTGTCAGTTGATGCATCTTGGGTCCTTGGAGTAAAACAATTGAAAAGTAGGTCACTTTGACCTACTTATAAAATTTTATGATTATAATTTTAAAAAATATTTTAGGTATTAATTGGCTTAGAATCATCAAACTTAGTTGATGGGTCCTCAGAGAATGACAAGTGATAAGTAGGTCACCATGAGCAACTCTCAGGTACTAATTGGCTTAGAATCATCTTGGGTTCTCAGAGTGTGAATTGGAATTTCAAGGGTTTATGGAAATATACAGGATACTTCGAGGCTTCAAATAGAAGTGATAGGTTGTACAGTTAATCAGAAGAGCGATTCAAGGCCCATGGGCCTCTTGTTTAAACCATGCTCGATTTCAGAAGTTTACATGTAAAGAAAATGGAATATTGAAAGTTATTTATAACATATCAAACCTCAATAGGATTCAATGGAAAGAAAAATTCCATCCCCCTCATATCGTGATAAATAAGACATTTGGAAAATTTTGTACATGAATTATAATGATGTCATTTTTTTCACCAGAGGGCAACCAGTGGAACTCGGAGAGGAAGTGGGCGTGGCAGGAGGGGAGAGGAAGGTAGGTAAACAAGGGAAATAACTGGAAAGTGGGCATGGCAGAAGGGGAGAGGAAGGTAGGTAGACAGGGGAGGTAACTGAGAAGTGGGCGTGGCAGGAGGGGAGAGGATAGACAGGGGAGGTAACTGGGAAGTTACTTGATTGATAAGAGAGAGGTTTCGGAGGCACTACTTGCTACTTAGTCTTAATGTTTTACTTCCTCAAAAAAAGAAAGATTGGATGGCTGTTGTTAAAAGCATATGCTCTTTTATTTGGATATAAATTCCTAATTTTCATACAAAATAACAGACTAAATTATGTATATCTTTTTTGTGAATTGTTAATGTTCTTAATCAGAGCGTGAAGGAAGTGGTGGAGGCAGAAAAGGAAAATCTAAAGGTCGTCGTCCACACCTGGATGACATTGGTGACGAGCCATACCAGGTCGGACGTCAGGAAATTGGTATGTAACCACTGTAGTCACACTGTATCCTGTAGGTTAGAGATTGGGGAGAGGGGAAGTCATTATAATCATGTGTAGTACATGTAACTAAAATGGGTCTAAGTTTTCAAATATGTCATAGTGTCAAGTAAACATGTAAATGAAAATGGTAATATTCATCTTAGATTATTTTAGATAGTTAAATTCCTTAGAAGTTAGAATAAACTGTTACATACATATTTATATTACTCTTTCTCCCAGGCATGTTAGAGTGTATAGAATGAAGTATGATTATAGCATGCTACCTGTATATACTCATTGGTTATGGCTAGGGTAGTCTTTAGGGGAGGGTTGCATGAAGGGTGTAGTAATTAATTTTGTTATTTAACAGTGGAAGATCAAGGTAAGATTGTTGAACTGTGGGTGGTAGAATCCTTTTTTCTTCCTCTATATATCAATATAATATTTATGTTGCTTATAGCATCCTCTTACTTTACACTTCATACTTAAGCTTGTGTTTCAGAAATCTTTTTCTATCCAGTTCATTGCTTGTTTTTGATTTTTTTCCTGTTCATTTTTTTCCCAAAAAACTGTAAACACAATTATTAAAGCATTTTTACATAAACTGTAAGAAAAAAAAATAAAAAAAAAAAAAGAAAGAAAGAAATATTTGTATGACAATTTAAAGAAATTCTCTGTACTGCATTTTTCCTTTGTTGTTTATTTTTGTCCATTTGGCACCAATCCTTGTTCACTAATACAATGTAGAGAACAGCCTACAAAAATAAACTTCCAACACTTACTGATAAAATGTAGACAGCCATCTAAATGGCAAGATCATAACATTGGTGGGCATTAACAATTCAAACTGACATATATAAATATGGCCGTAGAAATGTAACCTAGGATGCACTAACATAATTTTAAAAATCTGTGGAAAATCATGGAAAAGATATATATTGATTTTAAATTTACACAAATAATTGAATATGTGTAAAACAACTGTTAATTTGATCAAGATGAATGTATATTCAGAATGAGTATTGAAAAAGACAACCAAAAAAAAAACAAGAGAGAGAGAGAAATCAGTACTACTCACAGAAATATTGTACTTTATGCACCATTTGTACATCTTTAATTTCTTTGATGAAATTATTAAACTTTGAAGGCTTAAGATTAAGATTTTAATTCCCAGTGAACTATTTGTAAAGGATGCACATAAAATTTGTAATCACAATTGGTCTAGGTTCAGTAACTGATGAACTGCTACAATATCAATTCAGTATTTTGTTTTATAAAGTATACTATGAAATAAAGTCATTGATTGAAGGACATAAATTAATATTATTTATATCTGTTTCAGATGCTAGCTACTCGGATCCTTTGGGACCACAAATGGAGCGTCCGAAAACAGCGGCTGCTCGTAAACCGGACAATGACGATTTGTTTGATGAAGATGTCGGTGATGACCTTTTACCAGAATAAACCTGCGACTAGTTCTACAAAACTCTGACCAAATCCAATGTTGTTATAGAAGTACTGAAATTGTGAAGATCTGGTTATCCGTCCATTTTATAATTTATTGAACACTGTAAATATAATTGACGTATAATGAAAATAAAATCTGATGTTGATAGCTGTCATTTTACCTTTTTATCATCATTTTTGGAAATCCAGGGGGTGAAAATCAGAGGAAATATTGATTACTGTTTGTCTGACTGAATGTCAGTCCACATCATTAATTTTGAACTGAGATAGTACTGGAATTTTATATTTAGTCTCCCAGTGTAGTTTTATACATTGTAGACGTAATTCCTAAGTAATCATGAGAGAAAACCAAATAAATGAAAGCAAAGGAAATAAATATCAAATGCAGAGTGTTTAAGGATTTACAATTACCCATCATACACAGTTACATAATATACAAAGTACTTGATAAAATTAAAATTTGAGTTTAAACAGAAGTACTGTGAGCACTGAGCTCACAAAATGACTTCTCCCCTCCCCCTCCTATGATTATGATGCCAAAGTCCATATTTTTGCTATGAGAAAACCCAAATATCTGTCTGATCAAAATATGAAGTAGGAGGTGCACAACTGCACTATGTAATAAATTTCCGGTGAAAGCATGATTGAATTTTATTCAGTGGTATAAGAGGAATGGGTAGCCCTGATATTATAGAAAGAATGGCAGTGCCCAAGTTTTGCTAGGGGAAATCTGAAATGTGTGCCCAATCAAGAAGTAAAATAGGACGCGCACATGTACAATGGCACTGTGTAATAAAGTTTCTGTGAAAGTCTCATTAAATTTTATTCAGTGGTATAAGAGGTGTTGCGGAAAAGAGAGGCGTACCCCCAGTAGTACAGAAAGAATGGCAGTGTCCATGGTTTGCTATGGGAAACCCGAAATATATGACCGATCAAAAAGTAAATTAGGAGGTGCACAATGGCACCATGTAACAAAGATTCTGTGAAAGTCTCATTAAATTTTTATTCAGTGGTAAAAGGAATTGCGGATAAAATATGGGTACCCCAAAGGATAACGGGTGGACGAACACCCTTATTACTATACAATCCCCGCTTTTCTTTTTAAGTGGGGGTATAAAAATCCCCCAGGTGAAGAACTTTTTTGACTTCAGCAAGCTTTTTACTTCAGAGTTCCTAAGTTGGTTAATTCCAGGAATTTTATAGTTACCATCACTGTAGGAAAATCCTCATGACGCTATTCAATAACAAAAAGAATGCTGTGCTTGGTTCTGAATAAAATGTTAAAGTTTCCCAAAAAGTTGAAAGTACTGGAAGTAAAATAAGTGATGCCCATTCCTTTGTACTAAGTTGATGTCACGTGTAGTAAGGGCAAGGAAGCCTTAAGCAACAATAAAAATTTTGTTTTGGACTTCGAGAAAATTATTACATGTATATCATTATAATATGAATATTGAGTTTTTCTAGGATGTTTTCCATATAGGGACGAGTAGCGTTGTGATCGGGATGTACCGGGCTCGATTGTCGTTCTCGGCGCCTCGTCAAACCTAAGACGCTTAACATAGGTACATGTAATGACTGTTTCTTAGCCTTATACACGGTAATAGAAGTAAACGTCTCGGGTGTTTCGGATGAGATCATAAAAACTGATGTCACGGTAGGCGTTGACACGATAAAGAACTCCACTGCTTAAGTTTGAAGCCCTTCACCGGTACATAGTGACGTCTCGTGTGAGTGACAAGGGACGTAAAACGACAATCAATCAACATATAGGGAACTGCCATATTTTCCCTAGTTTTCCCCCCATTCCTAGGAAAAGATTCCTGGATCCCGTCCTAGCAACTTCTGGGCCACTTTAGTTAATGCAACAATCACTTTGGAAATTTATGTCATATTAAAACTCGCAGAAGTCATTGCTATGCAGCTACAGGCACAACTTGAATATTGTATTGAGTTAGAGATATATCTAAGGGTCATTGTACATGTACCTCTGTTCACTCATATAAAATTTTGCTTTAGCGGGAAAAGCAATTTCAGCATAACTTGCGAGGCAAAATATGTCAGCCAAACAAAAATAAGAACCAGGTATTTGTATATAGAAGTAGCTTATCTGTTTCCTATATTACCTACGTGGGCGCCATTTGTAGTTAGCTGTTGTATAATAGGGACGTAGCATCGTTTTTGAAAAGGGGGGGGGGGGCAGCCAGAGGGAAAAAAAACTTTACCTGAAAAAAAGGATGGAAAATTTTGGTAGGTTTTAACTTCTTTCAGTGCCAAATTTTATTCATACACTACTACAAACCCTTATTTGTCTATACTGCAACAAAAAAAAGGGGAGGGGGGTCCTTTCAATGAATATTTCCAATAGTAAAAAGTTATGTTTCGAAAAGAGGGGCAGACCCCTGTTGCTACGTACTTGCATAACAAGTTTGTTTTCGGGTGTTCAAGTTATTGTTTGGTATTAATAAACATATTATTGAATATAATAAATATTATAAAGAGGACACAAGGACACCACAGAAACATGACATTTCATACGACAATAAGAAATATCATTGAAGTATGTATTGCTGAAATATAAAATCACCAATTCCGTACAGGAACATTGTCTACCATATCTCCTTGGACTAGAATTGTCTCAAGCAAATACTGATTTCTAGTGAGCATCAGAAGGAGGATTTAGTGAGAATAAAGTCACGTGATCTATGTAGTCGTTCATTTCGTAAATAAGCATGCAGTAACTGATAGATAGAGCCTATAAATAACAATTTTCTCTGGCTACAGTGTAATCTTTAATAGAAAACATTTATTATTATGCAGTTAATAAATTTCAAACATAGCAATTGTGTTAAACATGCAAACTAAAGCCAGAGAGAACATAACGGGGTCATCTTTGATATCCGTTAGTAAAAGAAAGTTTACTGAAGTGAATGGATTTTTTAATGTGTTCCCATTTCCCAATTTCTCAGTGATAATCGTGCTTTCAAGAGGATAGTTGCATACGTAAACAAGGTCAAGATCTTTACGTTCCTTTCATTTACATCATGTTTAAGGAAACTTCCAGAGATAACTTATTTTGATTTAAATACGAGAAATTCAGGCGTCAGGATTTCCCATTCGATAAGAAAATTCTTGAGGCCAAAATAAAAAATACCTTTGTTTCCCCTAACGCGACCGACCCAATTAAATCGCGCCGACTGAAAAGTTTTTTTAAGATAATTCCAGTATTTTTTTTTTTTTAATGTTTATCAATGAAAATACAATTTCATCAAAATCCATTATCAGAACGTCAGATTTTGTTAACTGATTTTCAAGGTTTGTTGGAAACATAATGGCGCCCACAACACGTGGTGAAAGAGGGTTAGGTCGAGTTATAAATAACGGCGACTATTAACCTTATGTTTTTAGCTCACCTGAGCTGAAAGCTCAAGTGAGCTTTTCTGATGACCCGTTGTCCGTCGTCCGTCCGTCTGTCCGTCCGTCTGTCCGTCTGTAAACTTTTCACATTTTCAACTTCTTCTCAAGAATCACTGGGCCAATTTTAACCAAAGTTGGTACAAAGTATTCCTGGGTAAAAGGAAAGCCAAATTGTTAAAATGAAGGGCCAAGCTCCCTTACAAGGGGAGATAATCAAGAAAAGGCAAAAATAGGGTGGGGTCATTAAAAAAATCTTCTTCTCAAGAACCACTGGGCCAGGAAAGTTGAAACTTATGTGGAAACATCCTGGAGTAGTGTAGATTTTAAATTGTTCAAATCATGACCCCCGGGGGTAGGGCGGGGCCACAAAAGAGAATCCAAGTTTTTCATTGAAATATAAAGAAAACATCTTTAAAAATCTTCTTCTCAAGAACCACTGGGCCAGAAAGTTGAAACTTGTGTGGAAGCATCCTGGGGTAGTGTAGATTCTAAATTGTTTAAATCATGACTCCCGGGGGTAAGGCGGGGCCGCAATAGGGAATCCATGTTTTACATTGAAATATATGGGAAATTTTTTTTAAAAATCTTCTTCTCAAGAACTAATGGGCCAGAAAAGCTGAAACTTATGTAGAAGCATCCTGGGGGTAGTGTAGATTCTAAATTGTTAAAATCATGACCCCCGGGGGTAGGGTGGGGCCACGATAGGGAATCCAAGTTTCACATTGAAATATATAGAAAAAAATCTTTAAAAATCTTCTTCTCAAGAACCACTGGGCCAGGAAAGTTGAAACTTACGTGGAAGCATCCTGGAGTAGTGTAGATTCTAAATTGTTCAAATCATGACCCCCGGGGGTAGGGCGGGGCCACAAAAGAGAATCCAAGTTTTTTATTGAAATATAAAGAAAACATCTTTAAAAATCTTCTTCTCAAGAACCACTGGGCCAGAAAAGCTGAAACTTGTGTGGAAGCATCCTGGCGTAGTGTAGATTCTAAATTGTTAAAATCATGACCCCCGGGGGTAAGGCGGGGCCGCAATAGGGAATCCATGTTTTACATTGAAATATATGGGAATTTTTTTTAAAAAAATCTTCTTCTCAAGAACTACTGGGCCAGAAAAGCTGAAACTTATGTAAAAGCATCCTGGGGTAGTGTAGATTCTAGTTGTTAAAATCATGACCCCCGGGGGTAGGGTGGGGCCACGATAGGGAATCCAAGTTTCACATTGAAATATATAGAAAAAAAATCTTTAAAAATCTTCTCGAGAACCACTGGGCCAAAAAAAGCTGAAACTTATGTGGAAGCATCCTGAGGTAGTGTAGATTCTAAATTGTTAAAATCATGACCCCCGGGGGTAGGGCGGGGCCACATTAGGGAATCTAAGTTTTACATTGAAATACATAGAAAAAATCTTCTACTCAAGAACTACTGGGCCTGAAAAGCTGAAACATATGTGGAAGCATCCTGGGGTAGTGTAGATTCTAATTTGTAAAAATCATGACCCCCGGGGGTAGAGCGGGGCCCCAATAGGGAATCCCTGTTTTACATTGAAATATATGGGAATTTTTAAAAAAAATCTTCTTCTCAAGAACTACTGGGCCAGAAAAGCTGAAACTTATGTAGAAGCATCCTGAGGTAGTGTAGATTCTAAATTGTTCAAATCATGACCCCCGGGGTAGGGTGGGGCCACATTAGGGAATCCAAGTTTCACATTGAAATATATAGAAAAAAAATCTTTAAAAATCTTCTTCTCAAGAACCACTGGGCCAAAAAAAACTGAAACTTATGTGGAAGCATCCTGGGGTAGTGTAGATTCTAAATTGTTAAAATCTTGACCTCCGGGGGTGGGGCGGGGCCACATTAGGGAATCCAAGTTTTACATTGA
Source organism: Saccostrea echinata (assembly GCF_033153115.1). NCBI lineage: Eukaryota > Metazoa > Mollusca > Bivalvia > Ostreida > Ostreidae > Saccostrea > Saccostrea echinata. The sequence goes on from NW_026889761.1 coordinate 4,238,440, forward strand.
AATATATAGAAAAAATCTTCTACTCAAGAACTACTGGGCCTGAAAAACTGAAACTTATGTAGAAGTATCCTGGGGTAGTGTAGATTCTAAATTGTTAAAATCATGACCCCCTGGGCGTAGGGCGGGGCCACAATAGGGAATCCAAGTTTGACATTGAAATATATAGAAAAAAATCTTCCACTCAAGAACCACTGGGCCAGAAAAGCTGAAACTTATGTGGAAGCATCCTGGGGTAGTGTAGATTCTAAATTGTAAAAATCATACCCCCCCACCCCCGGGGGGAGTAGGGCGGGGCCACAATAGGGAATCCAAGTTTTACATTGAAATATAGAAAAAAATGTTTAAAAATCTTCTTCTCAAGAACTGCTGGACTACAAAAGCTTAATCTTATATGAAAGCATCCTGGGGTAGTGTAGATTCTAAATTGTTAAAATCATGACCTCCGGGGGTAAGGGAGGGCCACAATAGGGTATCCAAGTTTTACATTGAAATATATATAGAAAAAATCTTTAAAAATCTTATACTCAAGAACCACTGAGCCAGAAAAGCTGAAACTTATGTGGAAGCATCCTGGGGTAGTGTAAATTCTAAATTGTTAAATTCATGACCCCCGGGGATAGTGTGTGGCTACAATAGGGAATCCAAGTTTTACATTGAAATATATAGAAAAATCTTTAATTTTTTTTTTTTTAAAAATGGGGCCACAGTAGGTATTACATGTGGGAAAGTCTGGTGAAGAACAGCAGGGCCAAAGTTAATCAGGTGAGTGTTGTGGCCCATGGGCCTCTTGTTAGTTATTAGAATCCTACACTCTTCAAGTATTTCGCGAATAAAATATATTACGACTAATTACGATTGTTTCTGTGATATTTACTAATCTCTTTTAAAATCAAGGGACGTAGTGTCCACGATGCATGGTAAGGCCAGCATTCCTCGTGAACACATCAATCAATTTCACTGCATTTTATTTGAGTTTTGATCTGATCTATTTTCTTATATGTACTAAATGGGACCATAGAAGTTGTTGTTAATATGTCTGCATATTTAATACTGATGATTAGAATTCAGACGTTCCTTTCTTTCATGCCTTTTATTCATGGGTTAAACTTCGTGACTTTGACATCGTGTATGACATTTTTATCATTTTTAGATATGGTTCTGTTCCATTAAATATTGTTTACTTACTCTTTCCAAATAGTTTTGAAATCATGATACAGCTTCTTGAGACGTCCAGTGCATTTTTTCTTTAATTAGGGCCCTGAAGATTGGTTGTTTCTTTGCTTTAAATTTCTTTGAGAATTGTTGAACATTAGCCCGGCGAAGGACTCCAAATTTAGTCTTGTACTCAACACTTTTAGCCATTAATGGTGAGGGACCTTTTTCGTGCCAACATCTACTGCAACACTGGACCTAAGTTTTTAGGGTCTCATTCGAAGGACCGGTCTCAACGTTCCTCATTCGGATTTGAACCTACGACTTGGAATTTAAATTAGCTCCTTACTTCGGGACTCCAAAGGAAATGCTCTAGACCACTGCACAATTCGAAGCCCTTGATAATGTACATTGCATGTATAAGCACTGGAACCTGATAGTAGGTTTGAAAAATATACTCAGATTCCCAGTCCTTGCGTATCCAAGAATTTTGTCTTCAAATATTCGATTTCAATAAATTTACACTGGCGTCAGATATTTTACAAATTTAATTGAACAATAGTTGTAAATTAATTTACCTTATATTTTGCTTTTAAACGTCGTTTGTCTGAAATTCTCTTTATAAAATGCTTTCTTTTGTACTTTTCTTATTTATAAAGGTATTATTCCATTACATTTCAAAATGTATTTTCAAAGCTGCTGTCAGAAAAAAAAAATTATTTACCTACCTACCTATCCAACTTGAGATTTTAGGGTCGGGTTAGGGGAAACAAAGATATTTTTAATGATGGCCTGGGATACTTTGTAGAAGATCAACAATTAAAAAATAGATATAAAATTTATTTACAAACATTTTCACATCTTTAAGATTGGAGAAAATCGCTCCATCGATCGACCTTTAGTCGATGCTCGATGGTGCGATAGTGAACTACTTGGCCCTATGCGGATTCCATAATGCGCATGATTACATTTTGCAAAAGCATTTGATTTCTTAATGATAATCGTTCTTTCAAGAAGATAATTACCTAACGTAAGTAAACAAACTCAAGGTCTTAACATTCTTCTGTTACATCACATTAAAAAAAAAAAAAACACTTTTGGAGATGACCGTAATTTCAGTTTGAAAACAGGAATATCAGGATTCAGGTTTTTCCAATGTGATAAGAAAATTATCGAGATACTCTATAGAAGGTTGCAATTGAAAAAAAATATATAAATCATTTGAAAAAGTATCCTATCTTAAAAAGTTGAAGAAATAAATTCTTTTTTGTCTGGTTTTCTGTCGAAGCTTTTAGCACCGCACATTATTTTTGAACTGAAAAATATAACAGCGCTTTATATTTAGTTTTAGAGTGTGATTAAATCTACAGAAATGTATAGTTGCTACAAAATTAAACTTTTATTCATAACTAATTTTTACAGTAGTTCAAAGCGAAACAAATAGCTTAATTTTTTTTTTTTTTTTTTTTTTTTTTTTTTTTTTTTTTTTTTTTTTTTTTTTGCTTAATCTTTACATTTTAGAAATAGAATTTCTTAACTACAACTTTTTACCTCAGAATTGCTTCAGTGCCTTAGATTTTTTTTTTTTTTTTTTTTTTTTTTTTTAATACATTTTTACCAGTTCCAATGATTAATGACTTTCCAGTACATGTCTTGAAAATTCTGAACATAATTAATTCTGTTCATGTCAAATTGCAGCTTACAACTGTCTTTTTCAAGAACCTTAAAGAAATTATATGTACCAGAAACGGTGCCATGAAACTGAAATTAAAAGAGATAAAGACATGGATCCGAACACACTAGGAAAATAATCAAAATCCTAACTTAAACGTTACCTTAAACATGATAAAATTAAAAGAAGAATATAAACATTGACCAATTCAAACAAAAGCCGTTATCTGACTTAAAACAAGAAAAATATTGAACAACCTTAAATTTAGTATATCTATTTTGATAGTGAAAACAGTTGGTTATCTACTAATCAGGGACAAACAAAAAACTAAGTTAGATATCTCTCAGACCTCAATATCATTAGGGAAAATTTTCTTGTAAGAGAATAGGAATGTACTGAATTTGATGTCTGTAAAGCAATTAGATCCACATGGCAATATCTTCCTATATATCTATTGTCTATGTTGTTTAGAGGCGCTGTGACGGCAGATTTAATAGGAATCATCTACTCTCTAGAGTGAACCAGTGTACCGAGATATCTGTCCAGTAAAGTGTTCTTAACTAAAGATATTGAGCGGTCAGTATCTTCCTACGTCCAGTTTGATCGTAGACCTTTAATCTCGTGACTCGTATGCAATAGGAGTCATCTTCTTAAAGAGAACCTGAGTACTAAATTTGATGTCTGTCAAGCAAAATTTTTTTAAGAAATAGAGCGGTCAATTTATTTCTATGTCAGGTTTGACCCTTGACTTTTGATCTTGTGATCTCAAAATCTGTAGTGGTCATCTACTCTTCAGTGAGTACCAAAATACAGTGGTCATCTACCCTAAATGGGAACCAGTGTACCAAGTTTGTTGTCTGTAAAGCAAAGACTTCTTATAAATATAGCGATCATTATATTCCTTTATCCATTTTGACCCTTGGCCTTTCACTTTCTGACCTAAAAATCAATAGAGGTCATAAACCCAGTTGATGTCTGTCAAGCAAATGGTTCACAGGATTTTGAACGAATTTCTTCCAATGTCCAGAGTAGTTTGCTTTGAGTTTTGACCTTGTGACTTTGAAATTAAGTTTATCTACTCTTCAGGGGATACCACTATTCCAAGTTTAATGTCTGTACATGTCAAGCAAAGAATTCTCAAGATATCGAGCAGACACCACTTGGTTTGGCGCAGGATTTGATCTCAGCATCATCGAATTTTATTTTTATACCATTGCAATGACAAAAGAGATTTGGGGCCCGATGAAAAGAGTCTCACATACAGTCCCTGAAACGTTCTACTTTCCCATTTTTCCGTTCGCTCACCGTTCGTTCACCGTGCGTTCACCGTGCGTTCACCGTTCGCTCTCCGTTCACAGTTTTGCGTTCAGCGTTCACCGTGCGCTCAAGTTCACCGTTCACGAAGCGTTCACCGTTCGCTCTTCGTTCGTTCACTTTGCGTTCACCTTGCGTTCAGCGTTCACTTATCGTTCAGTCTCCAGTGTCATTCGGAACTCCGAAGTGAAAGGACTTATCTTTTTTATGTAAGGATTTACAGGTTTTGAATTTAATAAATAACATACCGTGTTTAAAGAATCATTATTTCATGGGAAAAAAATTATCTACAATATTTATTTTTATTATTCTAATTTAGCTGTTAGGTTATTTATAAAATTTATCTGGAAAATAAATGTCGTTATAAGTGCATGTATGTACCTATGTAGAACGATGCTGAAAAATTAAATTTAAATACGGGCAAAATAGTGATACTTCAAGCACTGCAACATTTTGTTGTTATGTTAAAGACGACAAATCGTTAATGGATAGATAATAATCGAAGTCAATTAATTCACCAACTGTAGCAAAAATACGAAAATATTTATTTCTATCACATTTTTTTTTCAAATAATACAGAAATACATGTTAGAACTTGTTCTGAGAATGATAAACAGTACTGCGGATATCCAATTAATTAAATATCTTTAGAGCGAATTAAATTGATAGTGTGGTTAAAAAAAATATTTGTTTAAAATGTTATACATTAAAGAATTTTTTTCTACTTTACATATATAAAGTCTTTAATTAGTGAGAGAGAAATGCCTTTATAACATGATTATCATTTATATAACCAAGGTGATTCTCCAGTAATGATATTTTTCACCGTAACTTTATATGTTTGTCATTCAATATTATTAAGAGCCCCCCCCCCCCCTCCTTTCCCCTAAATCGATTACTTAGTTAGTATTTCCAGTATATTTTAATTAACATTTAAAAAGAAGTTAATGCGTTTTGTAGCACAAAAATTTCAGTCTCAAAACAAACAGGCATCTAAACAGAGTCATTAAACAATAGTAGTTCAAAATATACATGTGCCGGCGGTGATATTTTAAATTGGCAGGGAGTATGTTTCAAATTCAAGAGGCTTAATTATTCCAAGTATTTATTCCTAATGTATTTTATTCATTTATTTATTTATCTATTTTTTAGAAATGTTGGAATCAGATCTAGAAATAATAAGAAAAATGTTCAGTAAAACTTCTTGGAAATACTAACACTTTGCCTTCGGTGTGACGAGATTTTCACACCTGCACAGTGTCGAATGATTTTGATTGACAGGTCAAGCACGTGGACTTCGTGTGAACTTGAAGCAGGAAAATATAAACCGATTATGATTGTAAAACAAATGGATTTGTTGATAAAAAATGGTTACTTTCACTGCCTGATATATTTAGAAAAAATTTAGAATTTTTGTTTGATATAGGTACAAACATTTGAGGAAGGGGGGGGGCTAAAACCGAATCTCTCTCTCTCTCTCTCTCATTTGTCTATTTAATAAAAACAATGACAGCATATTACTTAAATATCAAATTGTGAAAATTTAATATATAACAAATAATATGACTGCCTCTTTGTATCATCTTCTCCGAGTATAATCACGGCCGGGAAATGTCTACAGATAGATGTAGAAGTCTGCTCAATAAATCATCATAAAAAATAAAACTGACACATAAATATATTATTGCATTAAAATTTTAAACTACGAGTGTATTTATGCAATACGTCCACATACCTTTGTAAAATATTTTTTTCTCATTATTTTACACGGAATCGCCTTGTATGGTTGTTACAACCTTTGTAATTCATTCTGTAAGTCCGTAGTTTTCTCTTCTAAAATCCACATTATTTGTAATGGTTTTATATATCAAATAAGAATAAACATATTTGTTTTACAACTAGATTAATTTCATCTGTTATACTACAGCGTTCGGTAACAATTACAATGTTTTACAGCGACAAAAATCGTATTATCAAAAAGTTGAATTTAAACATCGTACATATGTGCAGAAAATATTGTAAGAAACTTAAATTAATAATTTTACTTAATGTGCATTTATCATCTTTCTTAGGACAATTTTCATTGATTTGTTTATTTATTTATTTTTTATTTATTTTTTTAGCACCAGGCATTCGAATACAATAGAATAGTTACAATGCAAGGAAAAGATCAGAGGCATTCCGAATAAATCGTTCATCTTGCGTTCACCGTTCGTTCACCGTTCACTTTGCGCTCGCGTTTGCGCTCCGTTCGCGTTGTGCGTTCGCTCACCGTTCAGCGTTCACACATCGTTCACCAAGTTGCGTTCAGCGTTCACACTTCGTTCACTCTGCGTTCGTTCAGCGTTCGTTCACCGTTCGTTCAGCGTTCGCTCACCGTTCAAGTGGGAAAGTAGAACGTTTCAGGGACTGTATTAAGACTATAAGACGGCCGTCAAGTACACATGGGATCGTCAGAGTTGACTACTTTGCAAACAATTTTGAGAGTACTAGTGGAAATTTTTAGCAAGTTTCCATATCTATTTCAATGTTAACCATTCGAATATTTGTAAAAGTGTTTGGCTGGTTTTCTTCTAGTGACTATTCCTGTTTTGAAGCATTTCAGCATAGTAAGGGTTTATTTCTAATCTCATCCAGCGGATTCATCTGTTGACAGTAAACGTATTCATCAGTCTTAAGGACAGATGATATAAACAGAAAATGGATGCCTGGATTGGTACATATTTTTGGAGTTTTTGGTCGTAAATGATGAGAAAATCAAATTTCAAAAAATATTAAGAAATTGTAAAATCTCAATGATCTTCAAAATTCTACCTTTGTGAAATCATCCTTATAAATCTAGATACAACTTTTTATCCCTTTAAAGGACATTATTGTGAAAATTTGAATTAAAAAAAATGTACGAGGGTTGTTCGGAAAGTTCGTGGACTACCGTCATAACTTTTTTACTTCACGTCATATTATATCCAAATTTGGAAGAAATATTTCAACAGTAAATTCAAATGATGTGTATTAAAAAAAAATTAAAATATCGTGGTTTATTTCAAAATTATTTAGACTTAAAAAATGCGAAAATCGGATCACGGAGCAGGTAAAAATTTCGTAATTTACAATCAAGACACTAAATAATGTCTGAAGTCATCTCTTCTGTAAAATTATACAAAACGGAAAAATTCTATACATTCAAATTAAGAATTGTTTCATCGTTTCTCATTCCAAATTATGACTTAATATTTTGCTTCGTTGAAAAGAAATCAGTTTCAGAAGATAGGCAGCCCTCATTGAAAAGAGTAAAAAAAAGATGACGTCGTAGAACGTCACGGAGCAGCAGCTAACCATACAATTTTGTGTTGTATTCTGGAAAACTCCAGAAAAAACTGAAATTCAAAATGCTGGAGGAAGTAGGAAATATGTCAAAAGCGAGCCATGCATGTGTGCATGTACATGGTACAAGCGGTATTTGAATGATAGACTCTGCTTAGACGATGGTGATCTGTAAGAAAACGGATTATCTGTAAAATTCTTATCAAAAACATTGAAAAGTTAGTAACGTCATGCCATGTATAGGGATAGTATTTTTGAGAAGCTCATGTCGGTATGTTTTTGACGTTACAGTGTTGTTGAGTTTGCTCCGTGGTTACAAAACGTGTTGATTTTAAAATTAAATAACAACATGAATTCTATTAAATCACATGGAATAAAACTTCACACTTAAACAAAATAAATATTTTTACATATGATAATATGCTCATTTTAAATTTCTTGAAGATGGTATAACGAAGATTGGCATAGTCCACGAACTTTCCGAACAACCTTCGTATGCGATTAAACTTATTCATTTTACTTGTATAAACATGACTTTAGTTCTTATTTTCATGATGTTTGAAAAAAAAAGTTTATATCATCTGTCCTTAAGCAGAGATTTTTTAAAAAAATTTGTACAATTCCAATTAGAAAAGCCAAACGCTTCCATCACAGACTTCTTGAGGATAATGTATGCTTGAAAAATCACTTGCATGACAAATAAGGCTCTTATTCTTTAACTAAACTAAATCTATGTCTCAGAAAAATCCACGCAAATTTCCAAGATAACATCATTTGGAAAACACATTCTTGGGTATGGTAATAAATTTCCAAACAGCTAATCAAAATTTCAGCTTGCAGGAAAAACACTTATTTTTTTTAATGCTGTAAGAATTGTGAAAATTTTGCCCAATGCCGAGTGCTTTATAACGAGTGGTTATCGTAATATACCGAATAAAACAGCTTTTCACTCGAAAGAGAGGCAATTGCTAAAGAGATGGGAGCTGTAGTTTTACTATGTTTCGTATTTTCCATGCTTATTAACAAATCTTGTGGACAGTTATCTTTGCTCCAAAACAAAACCTCAGATAAAAATGGACTGTTGCTTAGTACTGTAACAGGTAAATTACCAAAAATGTTACGAGACATTCTGAAACGGGAATCCTTGGAACGCTTCTCTATGTTACAGAAGATACAGAGTTTGGAAAGGAAGGACCAGGGAATGGAAGCAGAGAATGCAAAACTTAAAAGAGAATTGATTAAGATGAATGAGACTTTACAACAGGAATTCGGAGCAAATAATGATGTCAATCTTCTTGCTGCAACACTGGAAACTGCTCTTGGAGTTCTGAATGAATCAAGTTTGCAGTGGACAGTGATTTCTAAACTGTTGACAGGTAAGTAAAGGCCGGTTTACACGATAGTCGTATATTCCACGTGTTCGAATATAGAGCGTTTCTATTCTGTACAGCAAGTCGTATGAGACATTCTTTCTCTGGCCAATCAGTGGCCTGGGATTTGGGTGATCTATTTGTGCTTCACTGACCACTTCAATTTTTTAAAAGAATACTTCAACCTTTTTATACGTGTACATGTACATGGTTTAAGACTTGTTCAAATTCAAAATGTAAATCATTTTTTTTTTTACATTTTCGCTGAAAAAAAAAAGAAACAAATCGTATAAAATAATAAAGAGTGAATATCAATATTTCAATGCTGAATCCTTAGTTTAAATGGATGTCTTAAAGATCCATCCAATAAAATTTTGGTGAAGCATTCCTCGATAAAGGTATTTCAAATAGACGATTAATTTTATATTAAAATGGCCAAAACGCAGTGTAAGAGCAAATCGTTATGCTGGTGAAATTGAATTTCTCATTAATGTGTTTCTCTTCTTTATAAATGGGGATACTCCGTCCAGAAGATCATCAAAATTTGCCGTATCTTTTCGCAGAAAGTTTCTAGAAAATTTAATTAAAAATAGGTAGTGGTAAGTTCTTTAACATGAGCATGGTATGCACCATAGTTGTCTCTCCTCCCGATCCATTGTCTGACCCATGGGCTTCCTCTAAATCTTCTTTACTGGTACAAATGCAGTGCAAATTAAATGAAATTATCAAAATGCACAGTAAAATAATTATCTTCCTCTTCCTGTGCTTCCATGTTGACAAAATAAAAAAAACTGTACTTCTTCGAAGGGGCGTTTTGTTTGTTTAAGAGGGCTGGGTGGTCGTGACCATTTTTAGACTATATTGATCTCCTTTAGAAGAAGAGCTCCCTATAAAGATACACAAAATGATCAAATTTTAAAACTAAAATGTATGAATTTTTTCTTTGCCAAATGATAATTGACAGCTTAAGATATCATATCTAAAAAATAATTTATATCTGATGGTTAATTTGTTGACCCCCAGCCTCTTTAAATAAGATTAGAGAGGAATGTAAACCTGTTTGACCATGTAGACATGTGAGAAATATATTACAAAAGTCGTATACGACAAGTTTTATAAGACATTTATTACCGTGTAAGCCGGCCTTTAAGCTACACAAAAAATTCTCTCTCTCTCTCTCTCTCTCTCTCTCTCTCTCTCTCTCTCTCTCTCTGTGTGGGTGTGTGTGTGTGTGTGTGTGTGTGTGTCCAGACTATTTGATCTCCGCGAATCATCCATCCGACATCTTAGACATCATAGAAATAATCTGTTGATAGTGAAATGTATGTACATATATATCTGAAAATATGTTTTTTTTTAATCAGACAATACAGGGAACTATAGCGATTGCTGGGATATTTTACGGAAATATCCGAGTCTACAAGGAATTGATGGAATTTATGAAATAACTATAGCCTCCAAGACAAAGTTTGTGTACTGTGACATGACAACAGGAGGGGGAGGTTGGACGGTAAGATAAAAATGTCACACGTTTTATAAAGACAAAATCTTATTTCTTTAGAACTACAAATAGACCTACATTTTTAAACGCGGGTTTGTTAGTGAAACCTGCTACGCGTTAAAGCAAATCTAAGACAAACTTCGTAAATGTTTCAGGCGATACAAAGAAGACAGGACGGGTCTACAGATTTTTACAGGACGTGGTCAGAATATAAACACGGATTTGGGGATCCCTCTAAAAATTATTGGATTGGTAAGATTAGTTTAAGTCACATTTAAATTGTAAGTTGTCTTTTTAAATCGTATCGGATAGTTTATAAAAAAAACGTGGATATAATAATCAGGATTATTTTATTTTGCAGATGTTATCTAAACCATTTTTTATGATTATAAATAAAAAAACATACTATACTTTCTAAAAAAAAAATCAACAGCAACAACAAAACTAACCATCCAAACAAAAAAACAAACAAACAAAAAAAACAAACAAATAAAATAAAACAAAACAAAACCCAAAAAGAAAAGAAAAAAAAAACAAAAACAAAAGAGAAAGAAAAGAAAAATACAAAAAAAAAAAAAAAAAAAAAAACAAAACTGTATTTTGGAATTTTTTTTTTATAACTTTATCTCCATACTAAGGACCGATGGACGCATCGTAAATGGGAAATTCATTTAAATTAAATGTATGTAATTTTTCAAGTTTATTTTGAGTTCATTTTGTGCAAGTTTGATATAATTTCGATCAGAAATAAGATCATCCCAAAATTTCATCATGGTATAGAAATCCGATAACGACGGCAAAATGAATTTTGACGTCAATTTTGTGTGGCGCTGATGAGACCTCCCTTTAAGACCAAGCACATGATAAAACAAATCCAATGCAAAGGAAACATATTTAGGGTTTGGTTTTTCATTGTCATAAACATTTTTGCCAAACTTTTCATCCAGTGTGAAAGCAAAAGAGCCGAATGATCATCAATTTTTTAAGGAACATCAGCGTTCTAAAGTCCCCACAGCAGGATTCTAGTCAAACTGCACATGTAAATGACATATTATGGCAATTTTTGACATTGAGGTAGCATTTACACACAGATTTTTGACGAAAAATTTAAGAAAAGTTAGAGTTTAATTTCCAGAACGATATTAATTGATGACAGTAAAAATGAGTTAAAGCTTCCCGATCATTTCAATGTGGGAAAAAATCAACAGTTAAAGTGATGTTAAAACGACGCAGGGAAAATCTCTGCGGACTGCTCCAGGTCAATGGACATTTGCAATTGATGATTTCACCAGGACTTATCTAATGATGCTATTAAATAGAAATTTTGCACAATCGTTTTATTTGTTCTTGATATAATGTCGTCGTTTTTTCATGAATTGATCTTCTTCTTTAATAAAAAAAAATGTAAATGTCTCCATAATTTCGAACAGTCCTCGTGCTTGTAATAAATATGAAAGTTTTTAGTGAAGAAAACCAAAGTATTCAGCAAAGTAAATTAAAGAATCAAAGTGTTTACCTAATTATTAAGTATTAATACTATTTATCGATCAGAGATCTATATATAAATTGGGATCAGATTTTACGTAATGCATGTATACTGGAAACGAATTTTTTTTATTTTATAACTGCGGAGCCATGCTAGTCATATTGATATTGAAGCATACCCATATTGCATGGATTGAGAGACCCTTAAAATTAGGGTGGACCCATAATATGGGGTCACAATTTTTCGTTGGAATACAAAGGAGAAAATTATCTTTAAAATCTTCTTCAGAGCTTACTTAAGTGAACGTTATATGTGGACTATATGTCTCTTGTTGTAATTATACACTAAAGAATCAAAGAATTTCTTTTGAATAAGGTTCGTTCATTGTAAATAGAATCAGTCTTTGCATTTCTTACATTTACCAAACAGCTCATTCATAGTGTAAAAATGTTGTGTCTTAAGGCTCAGTTATGAATTATGGAAGCTCATATGATTAAAAATGTACGAGGGTTGTTCGATATGTAATGTGTATTGTTCGATATGTATTAAAAGCATTTGACTCAAATAGTGAAATGAATATTACATCCCTTCAAAGCATTCTCCTCGGTTTGAAATACATAATTTCAATCTCTGAATCCATTTGTGAAATGCGTCACGGTACGCTGATTTAGGTGGCCCTCTGAAGCACTGACTGATGGCTGAGTCAAGGGCTTCTTCGGACTTGTTACGACGACCAGATAAGAACTTTTTAATTTTTGGAAAAATGGAAAAAGTCGCATTGGGCTTGATCTGGAGAGTGTGGTGGGTGTGGCAAGACAGTAACCTTCTCCGACTTCAAAAATTGCTTCAGAAGCTCAGATGTACGGGGTGGGGGGGGGGGGAGGTCTGGACTCTCCTGGTATTATGAGTTATTGAATTTTGTAAATTAATTAAAAATAATGACCTTGAACAAGTTATTTACTTTTTTAAAAAGATTATTTTATTATTGTTATTTTTTTTCGCTTGTCAAAAATATTTGTTTGAGTGAGTATGGACCCCTCTCCCCCACCCCCTGGAAAAAAAACTTCCTGGGTCCGCCCATATAAATTAGTTTAGTTAATAAATATAATTAATCTGTGCTTTGGGGGGCGGGATATCATGAAACTTTTTCTTCGATAGAATAGAACAGATTTAAAGAAATATCATCTCTTTGAAAGTATGTATTCCCCTTAAAAAGCATAAAAAGTGTAATTTCTTATAAACTGCAAATAATTATATGCATTATAATTATATTTCTGTATGAATTCCTATTGGATTGTACACACATCTCTTAAATGACTAATGGAGATTTTACTTGAATGAAAAGATTTCCTATACAAAAAACTTCCTAGATAGAATAATACTGTACAATCTCTCATTTTCAAAGGATAAACTATTCTCGGATTAAGAAAAACGTATTGGTTTTCTAAGCAAGATATATATGAATATATTTTAAAATGAAATTCTCTTTCTTGATTAGAGAAGTACTAGAAAACGATTACCTTAATGAAAGCATTCTTTTCAACAAGTAATCCGGATTCTGTGTCCAACATAAGAATTCTTATTTCTTATACAAACGTATAAAATAGAAAAAAACCCAGACATATATGTAGAGGAGTATAAGTTGTTCATGTGGTACCTGTATTAAGTATAGAAGTGCTGTATTTAAACACTGATTTAAAATGTGGCAATTTTAAAATTGAGATGACGAAGATCATTTTAACAATCACGCGGTTAACATAAACAGTTAATAGGCTACACTTTACAATTAAAGAATATAACAGTGTACTGAATCTTTTTTTAACAAAGGAAATGACGTAATCTATGAGCTGACAAAGAACAAGGACCAGGAACTCCGGGTTGAGCTACAAAGTTTTGACGGCGCTGAGGCATACGCTCAGTACTCCACATTTTATGTCGGGGATGAAGACATTAAATACAGACTCACTGTGTCGGGGTATTCAGGAACTGCAGGTATATGATTTTACACATCTCACGCTGTTACATGATGTTCAGGGCATCTGATCACAATTGCAGAGTTATAGTTATATTGAAACGGTTGAAATGATAGGAAACATACAGCATTTTTAGTTTAATATTTAATTTCCTTATCATTATGACAAATAAGAATATAAATTAATTGATATTTCTAAATCTAGGATTATATCAAATCTATAGGAGTAATTTGTCTATTTGAAATTAAAGGGAAACCCTTTATTGCCTTAAAACACAGCAAATAATTACTTATTTCATTACAGAAGTAGACTTTTCATAAACATGTACATAATATATTTGTACACCACAAATATTTTGATACAGATATTATTCAGAAATATAACTATGAAAAGTAATGAATATGATTCCTATATTAAAACACTTAAATGTATTAATAAAATCATAATCGCTTGATCATTTTTTTTGGAATTCCCCTCAGAAATGAGGATAGCGTTAATATAAATATGGATACAGTAGACGACAGTCTTATTCCTGAAGTTATTTTTTACCCTGATAAACATTAATTGTTTTTGATAAGCAATAAATTTTAATATTATCAATACTCTGTTTTAGGTGACAGTTTGGATTATCACAGTGGTAGTGAATTTAGCACAAAGGATCAGGACAATGACAGTAATGGTGGTGACTGTGCTACATCATGGCACGGAGCCTGGTGGTACAACTCCTGTCACAACTCAAACCTTAACGGACAGTACGCCCAGTCTGCTCTGTCTGATTATAAATACACGGTATGGACACACTGGAAAGGAAAGGAAGCATTACAACAGACTGTTATGAAGATCAGGCACAAAAACTAGAGTCGATATTGGTTTAATCTTGACATGTTTATAATAATTTTGATATTTACTATCATTAAACAGATTGTATAAACAACTTAATGTCATTTACTTACCTCAGTACATGTATATGACATGTATTTCTGTAAAATAAGCAGGTACATTCCGCTCCTACTCAGAACAATATCTGTAATAACAATTATTTGTCTTTTAAATATAAACAATTCTATGTGCCTTTTTGCCTAAATGAATAAAGCAAATATAAGCATATATAATGAATAAATTGCAAATAGAAAACCCAGACTTTATTGTGCGCTAGTAAGGTAGAGTGAAGATTAGATACAAAAGCTACTAATTTAAATACCACATATAAAGGTAATCTTTTTCTACTTTGTAACTAACCATTTTAAAGCAAATAATGATATAGAATATGTAAATCGTGTATTAAAAAAAATCAATGGAAATTAAACGAAAAAAATTAAATCGAAATTTTAAAACAGACTATGAATTGGAAAAATATATGCTTGTGATATTCTCTCTCTCTCTCTCTCTCTCTCTCTCTCTCTCTCTCTCTCTCTCTCTCTCATTTTTCCAGTTTCTACATATCATATAGTCTTTGATGACATTTTCATAGATAGTTTGACTCTCCTTTGTTGCCGACAAACAATCCTTAATTACGTTTACAGAAAGCAATGAAAAGCACTGACTAATCCGATATGAACAAAATACGTCAGAGTTTGACGATTAGAAGGAAATCGAACAAGCATTCAGAGAGTATTGCATTAGCAATACTAGTCCCCTACCGGCAAGTGTAATCAAATTTAAAATGTAAAAGGTTAGGATAAAGAACAGTTAAGTTAACAGCTATATTACCATGGTAACACATGGAACATATCCTGACTAGATTTGACAAATAATTTGCAATTTCGAAAGGTCACCCATTTAAAATTTAGTTCCTTATCTCTTTAAATTCAGAATTTTCAACATAAAAATGCCTTCATTTGTTTGTGTAGTGCTGAAATAATTTATCTCAATTTTTTCTTTCATTGGGTGTGCAAATGTACAAATATTAAATTGAAACACAAAATAAAACGTCAGTGTTCATTATAATGGAATGATAACAATGCATGGAAATACTGACTGAAAAGTCAACAAAAAATCAGGAGCGGAATTCATAAACACTCTTAGATTTTTCTTAAAAGTTATATTTAAGTGCTAAAAAATTCGTAGCTAAGAAAAAAATGAAGTTGCAATTCATAAAAGTTCTAAGATAAGTTTTATTCTAAGAAAAATGACATACTTTATACTTAAATTTCATGTACAATGAAATATATGGAGATATAACGAACAGTATTCAAGCTCAAAAGTCAATTAAACATTACAAGATAGGAGCAGAGCAAACACGGACCTCCAAAACATCAGAGGTGGGATCAAGTGCCATGGAGGAGTGAGCATCCCCTGCCGACCGGTCACACCCGCCGTGTGCTCCTTGTCATGATCGGGAAATAACGAAAAAATCCGTCGACAATTCAGTGTGTAAATAATGGCCTAACAATTAGTATGAAAAACGCCAGTCAGCATTTGACTCAATGATAAATTGTATTTGCTGACAAGGTCATAGTATCGACCATAGAACTTAAGAAATGATGACTTTAAACGAGACTGCTGATATTCTAGTTTCATCAACTTGTTTGTCAATAATTTACCTCGTTTTAGAAATTGTACATACGTAGAGCATGTTCTTGCGTATCGAATCAACTGAGAGATATAAACCCCGTATGCAGGTGATGAAGGTATGTTGCTGCATAAGTAAGGGAAGTTGACGATTGAAAAGTTAAAGTCATCACGTTTATCATAAAGCTTTGTTGTTAGATTACCATTAACGTCTTTTTCAAGTAAAATATCCAAATATGAAACAAATGTGTCAGACTCTGTAGTATCTTTTATCTCAAGCTCACTGGGATATATCAAATCGACATAAGAATGGAAATAACCATTGTTAATTGACAATACGTCGTCGATGTATCTAAATGTCGAGTTGAAGGCCACAGGAAGTGTTTTCTTCTTTTCACGTATCAGATTTTGGACAAATTCTGCTTCATATGAATACAAAAAAGGTCTGCTAATAACGGGGCGCAATTGGTACCTATGGGAATTCCAATAGATCGTTGGAAGACCTGGTCTCCAAAAACCACATAGATATTGTCAATCAGAAACTCAAGCATCTTTTTAATGTCAACTTCAGAGTACTTGTGTGTACAATCAGAATGTTTTTCAACAAAATAATTTTGCAAATGACCAATGACAAGGTAAATAAATTTACGAGTTCCAATTTTATTGAAAAGGCAGCTGTCAATGATATCAAAAAGCCTGTACTTTAATTTATCGTGGGGAATGGTTGTGTATAAAGTTGAAAAGTCGTAAATTTTTAAGCTGTTGATTTTGGTAAACTCTTGTGGTTTCAAATTTTCCAAAAGTTCCTTGGAATTTTTAAGTACCCACATCTGATTTACGCCACTTCTCAAATATATTGTTGCACAGTACTCTTGAAGTTTCTCCTTCACTACTGTTAATATCTTAGTAAAGAAAGAGGCTTGGTTGAACATTTACTGGAACCCGCTATGTATCTTTGTTTGTAAGGATGTTTATGAAGTTTCGGAATCCAATATAGATATGGTAATTTGAATTCATTTTGGTTGTTTGGAATGTTAAAAATATTCAAAGCTGACATATGATTTTGAAGAATTTCTTCCTTAGAAAGGGAACTATGAGTATAAGTTGGATTAACACTTGTAGAATTAAATCCAAGTTCCTCTAAAATACATTTCATATAATGAGCCTTATAAACAAAGACAATGTTGTTACCTGCTTTGTCAGCAGGAACCAGTACGTACTGATCATGTAATCTATCTATTTCTTTTTTCACTTCTGGATTATTGAATACAGAAGGATAGGTGTTTCTCATATTGCCCCTCAATCTTTACATGCGCGATTTTAACATACATCTGATTCATTTAATCTATTCTGACAAAGTGTCAAAGTGTCAATTAATCTCTCTATGAAAAGAATACCAGCTGAATCTAATCTAAACGTCCCCACAAGTTCAGTATCACTGTATACTACTTATCAATCCTTTCTTTCCCTAAAAATCGTCTCTGTGTGTAATCTAATGGCAGCCATTTTCATTCAGTACTTAAGGGGACCGACTGGGGTTTTCATTGCGCAATATTTTGCGCAGCATAGTAAAATAAAGCGTATTTACTCTTTTAAAGCAACTATTTTTACATAATTTATAGAAATAACAAATTTTGGAAATTTCAGGATAAAAAATCTAATTACGTTTTTAAATAACTGATTTTTTAAACGATTTTTCAAATGATGGGTAGATAGACGTCGTAATAGTGTGTTTTTGACGTTATGAATAACCGAAGTTTTTTAAGCGGGGTCATTAATTCTGACATAAAATAAAAAGTATAAAATAGATGCTCTTGAAATTTTAAACATAGGAAATTGAGAATCTCACAATCATCTTAATTATTTTTTATGTAAATCTGTGGTATCTGTCATGTTTTGTTGTACTCCATAAAAACAGGAAAGTATCATGCATTTTGACATTTTGAGATGCCCCTTCTGGAAACCAGACGGTAGAATTTTGTGTTTTTTCAATAAACTTGTACAATATAGTATTACTCCTCAAATAATATAATTTGAACAAAAAGTCTATAGTAGTATTTGTATAATTTGCTCCGAAGTGTGAAAAAATAGTGTTTTCCTATATAATCCTATAGTAAATGTACATGTATTTTGAGATGGTCCCTACAAAATAACCAGACGGTAGATTTTCACTAAACTTGGCATGTATACTGAAGTCAATATAAGGTACATATGGTATAAAATTAAAGAGTTTCTCTATAGTAGTTTTCACACAATAAAACCCCAGTCGGCTCCCTTAAGTTTTTCTTCTAACTTTAAGATTACTATCTAGTGCTCTTAGATTTAAGAACTATTTAAGAATCTAATAATTTTCTTAGACTTTAGAAGTTTAATGAATAAAACTTAAGATTAAAACAAAGTCTTAGCGTCACTTAAGTATTTTTATTGGATTAAGAAATTTCTTGCACTTAATTTCATTTTAAGAATGTTTATGAATCCTGCTCCATGTGTAAATTTACAGAAAATCAGATAACTTAACAGAAAAGCAGGTGATATATTTACAGAAAATCAGGTGTAAAATAAACAGAAGCAAGCTGGGCACGATTCAAACTATGTCCACCCTGGCTTAGCGGTCAATTTGTCATACAACAAGGATTCTCTCATAAGACAGTAATATCCGCACTGAGGTGTTTGTCTCTAAATGCACTCTCCTTCATAATTTGGTAACCAGGGAAATTCTATAATTTAAATCAAGCATAAAATGCTTGTGTTCGGCTTACGGCCTAGTAAAATCAGATACAGCTCGTCATTTTGTAGAGCATTGTTCAGCACACAGGTGAATGTTATATTAGTTGGTTAGTTTTCAAGTCCAATTTGCATATGAAATGCTCAAAAACCTCGGTGTACCAATTGTTTAAAAAAAATTTTGAAGGTAGTCATAAAAACAACACGGGATTACCATCCTGAAATATGTTACGAAAACTGACGAATTCTGGATCACCTAAACTGCGAGTGTCTCTCTGTAACTTTGTTGAAAAGTTACCGATCTTGCAATTCCTTGCCAAGCTGACTTTGATGGAATTAAACCAACCGAAACCACTCTCTCATATATTCACAAAGATTATAAATGCAATATAGATACAAAATATCCGGAATAAAGCTGTAAATGAGTGATTCCCTCAAAGTTCTTAAGAAGATTTTCTTTGACAAAGTTTTGCATTCCAGGTGACATAGATGACAAAGAAATTGTTGCATCTTTGTAGCAATCTCACTTTGTACTGGAAGAATTCCAAAAAGGTTTTTACAAATATCAGAGTTACTGTCGTTTCTCCTCAAAACCAGAACGCCCCATGCATGAGCGCCCCAAAAATATTTATCGGTGTAACGACGAAAATTGACCCCCGTAGAATATTGACCGGGGGGTCAAATTTCTTCGTAGAAAAATGACCCCCCGGTCAATTTTTTACGGCAAGTAGGGTCATTTTTCGACCGTAGAAAACCCTTCCAGGCCGGTATTTCTACGACTCCACACACGTTGAAAAATGACCCCCATAGAAATCTGACCCCCTACTTTTTCACTATATTTTATAATTAAACCTTTAGAAATGAGGTGTGAAATGCGTTAATCCGATGTTGGGGAGGCTCGGTGAAGGCCTAGAGTCTCCTGATTTTTTTCTTTCAAATGTATATTGGAGGAGGAGCAAAGCACCTTCCCCTTCTTAACGCCACTTCTCAATAATAGCATGATATACAATGTATATGGTATGGTTATTTTTGCTTGCATCCCATGTATATAATCCGTTTTGTTTTTTTTCTTGCTTTTTTTTTTCTCACAGGTTTTGTTCCAAAAATGGCATGATATGTTTCTGACAACGATATACCTGTATGGAATGGATTTTATCGGAAACTATTTAAAGGACAAGTATGTGGCCCCATACATGTACTTCTAGCTTAAAATTTGTGCCCGCTTTCAACCTGCCTCCACCCCAGCGTACATATATCAATTTCTGGATACACCATTGCATTGAAACAAAAAAAGCATTGTTTTATTATTTTTAGACAAGGAAAAAAATTAGAGAAAGCACAGCATGTGAAGCGTCCAATATGGAAATGCTATCATTAACTGTAATTGCTGCTTCATTTTTAATATCATATAATATCTTTTTCCCTCTTTTAGGTTCATTTATCCTTATTTATTACATGAATATTAATACCCCCGCTTCGAAGGAAATTGGGGTATATACCTTGTACCCTGCGAATCTCTCTGTTGTGTGTGCGGGGTGAGTGTTTGTGTATGTCTGTCCGAAACATTTTTTTTCTTTGCAGTTTTCTCTGCAACAACTCATCGCAGATGCTTGAAATTTTAATACACTCTTTGGTTCGGCATGCTATACAGTGATATTCATTTTGGTACAAATCTTGTCCGTCTGTCTGTGCGGGTGGGGTATCACTAGAAAGTACTGGCTCATAGACTTGTTGTTTCCCCTGTAATTTGTGTACTTACAATTATTGTCTGTAGAATTATAATATCTCTATTCTAGGGAAAAACGAATGTATCTAAATAACGTTAACCATGAAACACTATATATATATATATATATATATATATATATATATATATATATATATATATATATATATATATATATATATATATATATATATATATATATATATATATTGTTTGTATCAGGATCGCTATATGAAAAACACTGATAGTCTCTAACCAAAAAAACTATAGTTTACCAAAGTTAACTATAGTTTAATGCAGTATCTAAGTTTTTACTATAGTAAATCAAAGTATTTTTTTGAATATATGATTGTGGTATTTTATGTTCTTAAATATATATATGCACATTTTTTCTATATTTTAGGGAACTACGAGGGGTGATCAAAAAGTTTGTGAACTATCTCGTTATTAACAAAACCACAGTTCAGATCAAAATGAAATTTGGCACACATTTAGTCATAAACATGTTCTATAAATAGCAGATATTTGCTCCACGTTTGGACATCACAATATAAATATGACACAATATGTAGATGACGTGACAAAAAATGGTTTACTCAGTCGCACTTGATCAACGAACAGCTTAACATTTATCTTAGAAATTCCTTTTCAGTAGCATATAATAATTTGTACACGATTTATGAAGACAAAAAGACATGGCAGAAGTTCAATCATTAATTGGATTGATTGTTTTAGTGAAGGAAGGGAGGTGGTTAAAATGGTGTTTGTTCTGGTGACCAGTGAAAGCAAGCTTGGGGAGAGGGAGAGATGTGTCCTTAGTCAAGCAATCTGTAACGAAAGATCGCCAAATTACATTAATTTAATAAATTACATTCTGGTGCCCAGTGAAAGCAAGCTTGGGGAGAGATGTGTCCTTACTTGAGCTATCTGTAACGAAAGATCGCCAAATTACATTAAGAAAAATAGTTGAATATCTTAACAATAATAAAATTATTGAATCCCTAAAATATCGTTTACCATAGATTTTAAACATATCATATATGTTAAAAAGGAGGCGTCCATACTTTATCCACAATGGATAAACGACGCACCCCAATACAAAAGAGTCGGGTTGTGATGGTCACTATGCTCATTCTGGGAAAAGATATCCTAATCCACCAATCCTATTTGTGACAAATGGGCTATTCTTGTTATAAAAAATAACTTGCATGGTAAGAAATATAAAACTCGGAAAAATCTTTTAATTTCTGTGAACAGAACGCTACGGAGCATGTCACGTGAACGCCTGGATCACGTGATTCGCGCATGGGCAGATCCATTATAATAAGAAAACGTGAAATAAAATTTCTAAGTTAAAAAATAAGCCGATTATTCAATAAAAAGATACAACTGAAAGATAACTGAAAGGCCACTGAAATGTATCTGCCATTCAGTTGACTGAATGATAACTGACAGACCACGGAAAAGTCACTGGAAAGGAACTTTTCAGTGACCTTTCAGTGGCCATTCAGTGGGCATTCAGTTATCATTCCGTCGACTGAATGGTGTATTTTCATTCTGTGAGAACGATGGCAGATGTGCATTCAAATCGGAGAGGACCACTTTAAAAAATAATAAACATCGAAATGTGATTTTATTTCTTTTATGGAAGTAATTCAATTAGTTCGCGAACTTTTTGATTACCTCTTGTATTTCTTGTTCATTAACATATCATCCCAAAATTTTACATTACTGATATCAATTTAAGAAAGTTTCAGCTTTGAAATCTCAAAAAAGTTCCAAACAAAGTTTCATAGTTAATCAAAGTATTTACTATAGTTAATAATAGTAAACTATAGTTAACTACGAGGGTTGATCGGTAAAATCGTGGACAAGTTGTCTAGAGTAAAAAATAATCATCACTACGTTCTAAAATTTTCACTATTTTCTAGTACACTTTTCATCAATATACATAGCAAATTTCAATTAGATATGTGCTCAAATAAACAAAATATGAGACTTTATGTTATGTGCGGTATCGCCTTATGATAACGTCAAAGTGTATAAAGCAGCGTCACGTTTCCTCTTTGCTAAAAAAAGTTAGGTAAGCCCCACTTAAATTCGGAAATTTTATTGATGCACATACTTGAGTTCCCCTTTATTCCTCCATAAACGGTCAAGGAACCAATCTCTCACACACTTGGAACTTTCTGAAGATTTATAAATAAGTTATGGATAGTACTCTCACTATTATTCAACTAAATAGGCTGTCTTATATCGATGGTCTACAGTGACAGCGTCTCTTGCTATTGCCAGTAGTTGTTTGTTGGTATGTTTCGTTCTACCCGGGGACCCGATCAAAAAGCTTCTGCTTAGAAAACTCCCATTTCACTTGTATATTAAAGATCTAGTGATATTTCTTTTCTTCTTTAGTCATTCAAAGTTTCTTGGGGCGTAATTACTACATCTAAATCAAACGGAACCGCTCTCTGGTGCGCCGTAACGTCACCAAACATCGCCATTTTTCGCTTGTTGCGTTTACCACTTTCCCATTTCAAATGCTCGAGAAACTGCCAAAGTTTAAGAAAGTGCCTTAAAAATTTACAAAAGACGACATAATAGATAGTGGATAAAAAATAGAATAATTTTTACCCCAACCTTATCTATTTAGTACTTTTATTTCGAAATGATACTCATGTATTTTCAAATGAAACCCTGGTTTATTCATCGTGCGCCGTAGGACCGTACCCTGTGTACATTCAAGCATAATAAACACTTTGTTTTTGTCTATATTTTATCCATAAAATTACGATGCACTTAAATATGATAATTAAACAATTGTTGAAAATTTCAGCTTAGGTCGCCCATTATTTTTCGAGAAAAACGCTTTGTTAACGATTTTACCGGACAACCCTCGTATAGTTTACTATAGTAAATTTTTGTTAGGAGTGCCCTTCGATTGTGATAGAAATACTGGCAATATACTCCCCTTCCTTGATCATTATATAGATACATGTATAATCTACATCACCATGCACATATGCATTATGTAACTCCTTATAAGTAGGATTTTTAATGTAAGAAAAAAGATTTTTGTTTACTTTTATCTTTAAAACTCTTATATTTTTAAAACCTCGTATCACACAGCAAGATTGCTTAATTTGTGCATAGGAAAGACATGGCCAGATTTTTTTTTCTATAGGCTAACAAATTTAAAGAGTGGGTTACATCCCCGTTACCCAACCCCTCAAAACTTACCACTATAGATACGCTGACACGAATCACGTACTTGAACAATATTTTTTTGGCAGAGTTCTATGTAGTCTTGCAAACGCAACTTCAATTGTGCTAATATTGCCAATCATACTTAGGGAAAAAATAATATGTAAATTAGGCAGGGAAGCTTTTTCATAATGCAACATTCGGTTTTTTCTATTGGTAAAAATTATTACATGTAACTAGAAAGGGGATATACGTACTACTGTGTATAAACTTGTGTCAATTCTTAGTATACCAAACACCTCTTTTATTAATTAATTATTTTTTTTTATGTAAAAAGTCTCATTTTGTTTATAGGCTTTGTTGACACTAGCAAACGACAAAAGACATTGGTAAAGATTTTGAGCTAACCATTTTTTGTGACTCTGAAATCGAATATCACAGGAATTTTTATTTAGTCCTGTTTGGTATTTTTACACAAATTTAATCTTCCTTATATTTTATTAGAATTTTTTTTTTTTTTTTTTTTTTTTTTTTTTTTTTGACCAGAAATCAGAGATATATATGAGATCTAAATTTCTTAACAATTGTCCATTTTTTCACGCAGATTTATTTGGGTAAGGTTCGAACACATTAAGCTTGAGACTTTATTTTCATTTTTTTTTTTTTACATTATTTACCCAGAGTAAAATTTAAAGAGGATCATTACAATTATACACAGAAACCATGCATTTTTATTCATATATATAAGTTTCTCTCTCTGACACCAGCTAAGTAAATAATCTTGTTTTTGTTTTTTTAATGACGACTTTGGAAACTTTTTTATATAAAATTTGATAAAACATATCTTAGAACACGTGTATTTTTACTCTTATAGTCATCGAACAGCATAATAGTCTATAGTTATTTGATTTCCTATAATGGGATAAAACATCATGTATTATTGATGTACATGTAAGGTATAGTGTAACCTTTTGTTACTTAAACTTTAAAGCTTTTAGGCTGCGTGATTTTCTCTCTATGTATTTGCCTAACAAGAATATTCCTACCAAAACCAGTTTTTTGTATTAAAAAAAGACACGGGGTCATTATTCTACGGGGTCATTTTTCTACAACCCACACGGAGAAAAATGACCCCCAGGCCATAATTTCTACGAAAAAGGGGGTCATTTTTCTACGTAGAATATTGACCAGGGGGTCAAATTTCTACGTAGAAAAATGACCCCCGGTCAATATTCTACGGGGGTCACTTTTCGTCGTTACACCGGCACCCAAGTACAAATATGAGCGCCCCAAATTTAAATCACGAGCGCACCAAACTTATTTCATGAGCGCCCCAATTAGTATTTCGAGCGCCCCAAATAATATTGTGCGATCTAACGGCACAGATACACAGGTGCTCGCTATGTGATAATTTTTTACGTAGCACTTCAACAATTATATTTTATTTTTTGAACATTTCATTTGAATCTATGTTGAAATTGACTGACTTATGATTAGTTGCAAATAATTGTACGAAATATTCTGTTTGCATTTCCTTCTTCAAAAGAACACTGGTGAAATAATCTTTTAAATTATCAACTTTTAATTATTTTTGTGTAATTAAAAATTATAGTATCAAAGTCTGAGCACCGCCGTTATCCCAAATAAAAGAAACCCCCAATTAAAATCTCATAATTTTCTTTTTAGCACATTGTGATGAGAAAAATTGCCGACAGACTCTTCAATGTATGATCCATCTGTGTAAGCATGCTTGATATAATTCACAAGGAAAGGTTGTATAAGTATTAAAAATGTCGCCGAAAGACCAGAATTACGGTGTATATTTGTAAAAATTGGTCTGAAATAATGTGGATGTCTGAAATTATGTGTACTGTGTATACACAGACTGCTAATCCCACTGGGGTTAAGTTATCGATCTAGTGACAGGTGTGTAATATTATGTGGTATTACATAATCAGGTACACGACAATCAATGAAAACACAAGGCACGTGCACTGGTTTATTCTACTTATTCCCACTTTCTGAAAATCAGGTAGGGAAAGGTAAAATTTGATGTGGGAATAGGTGGAATTTTTGTGTAATCAAATAATTAACTGTATCAACATAATAAACACTGCATAAACAGTGATTAATTAACACCTGTTGGAATAGAGGACTGGTGAATTGGCTTTTTTAAATTATATATCTGACTTTTTACTCATATTTGAAAGAAAAATTAGACTTACTAATATTTGCAAGAAAAAAAACAAAAAAAAACAAATACACTATATTAACTATATACTTTATTTATTTATTTGAAAATCACATTGCATAAGTCCTGATTTATTTAGGACATTTCATTGTGTGCACGGAGCATAGAATAAATAAATATAAGCTCTAAATCCATATTTTTTTATTATCTAAAATCCATATATTAAAATGAAATAAATAATATATTTTTTATAAATCTATTTATTTTCTTTATTAAAATGTACAAAATACAGGTAAATCTAAGATGGGATGTAATTAGTCTAATTACTATCAAAACATCTGTTTTTATTTGCAAGTGGGAATAGGTGGAATTGAGATTTTTAAAAAGTGGGAATAGGTAGGAGACACCCGTGCACTATACAAACTCCGAGATGGAATCATGGATATACCGAGATTTTGAACCACATCACTAAAATTAATTTTAATAAAGTTTTAAATTGTCCACTAATGTTAGGAAGGTCTGCGTTATCCCGATTCGTACCCAGTTTTTTTAAAATTGTTTTATTTGATATGATTTTTAAACAAATTATTATTCCATATTGGTTGTTGAATAAAGCTTACATTAGATAATTTAGTCTCATCGATACATCATATACAATCATTAAAACTACAAAAATCCTCTTTATCAAATTTTGAAGGTTTGAAATAATTTTAAAGTCGGAAGGTTTGTCTCCGATAGACTTAAAACAGCATTTATACGATTTAAATATCCGTCTACTATTTCGCTAATTATGCAATTCTTTTCTATTATGAATCTAGTCCATGCACCTTTAATGCCTTAAATTTCAATTCAATATTTACCACACCTATACCGCCATCTTTCTGTTCTCCAACCACAGTATCTCTTTTAATTCGATCACGTTTATTCCATATGAAGTTAAATATTTTTATCATTAAATGTTTTATAGATACTTTGACTTTCATTTGTTGACGATACACAATGAAGGTACCAGTCCTTTATTACAGTTCATAGAAAACACTGCAAATTACCGACTAATCCGACATGCTCAACGTTTGACAGAGTTTTGCGATTAGAAGGAAACCAAATAAAAGCTTGCAATATACAGGGCATTAAATGTCAAGGGGCATTAGGTGGAAGGCATATATAAAAATACAACCGCTGACTGAAGATCAAAAATACCGATAAAAATGTAATACCTTCTTATGCAAAGCGAGATCACAATATAATCATATTAATATTCAAGCATCTCCATGAACTCTAAATTCAAGTTATTTAAACACGTCCCACGAAATGAGGTCCATGAAATAGAGAGATCAGACTAGGTTGTCAATATTTTAAATAGACCTTAATAACAAGCTTGTGCAAGAACAACAAGGGCGACAATATAATGTCAATTATGGACATCTTGTAAAACTTTTCTTTACGATTGAACGTTAAAAAGACTATTTTAGCAAACTGTGCTTAATTAGAGTTTCTGAAATTAAATTTTTTTTCCATCCATCATGTTCGTACCTGGAGTGATGCATTTCCTTAAAATCTGAAGGCAGCAGATGCTAATTCTAGACCAAAGAGATAACTCTTGAAAGCTTTCAAATGATAATTTAAAGAACTGAAAGTACTTATACTTAAGCTTGATAAAGTGACGTAAAAGGATAGCATTGTTTCTTGCAGGGTAGAACAACACTTGGAGATCACTTTTCAGGCATCTTTCATTAGCTATATGTTTGTTAACATAGCAGAATAACACTTAGGAATCACTTAGCTATATGTTTGTTAACATAGTAGAAAAACACTTGGGGAATTACTTAGCTATATGTTTGTTAACGTAGCAGAAAAACACTAGTGGAATCACTAAGCTATATGTTTGTTAACATAGCAGAATTACACTTGGGAATCACTTAGCTATTTGTTTGTTAACATAGCAGAAAAACACTAGTGGAATCACTTAGCTATATGTTTGTTAACATAGCAGAAAATTGTAAATCACAGTTGAAAGAAGAGTATTGAATGTGTAAAGAAGATTCCAATATATTTTAAATGGGTGCATCGGACGCACCCCGTAAAAAGCAATAATTTTCTTTTTAAAAAATCACAATCTCGTAATATAAGAAAATTATGTTCGTTTATAAGGAAAATAAATAAAATGTGCTCCCCAGCCTAGACTTCCCATACTTCACATTTATAGCAACAAACTAAATTTTGTGTTTTATTTTTCACTCCTGAATTATCAATCAATTATTTTGTATAAATCACCTATATGTTCTTTTAATCTCTATATTTATTATACAGCTAATAAATAGTCTATAATGACAAAAAACTACTTAAAGTCTAGAAAATTTGAGCGTTCAATATTTTGGCAGTTTATTGAACGCTGAGTTTGTATTACGTATATGAGTATGTCCGAAACATTCGAAATACGAGCGTTCAATATCGAACGCCCCGTCGTAAACAAAAAATCTCGTCTGTTCAACCTCTCAAAGGCAAATTGATGAAAGGTAGTAGCAGCTTGGTAAGATGTGTCAATTTGCACGCAAAATTGAAATTATTAATTAATAATTAAGTACGCACAAGCTTCAATAAAACCTCAATAAGCGTATCAGAACGCTTGGTAGGGTCATAGGAATGATGCGATATCGAACACTTACAGGACAGACGTTATTTAAAATACCGATACTGAAAAATTCTTATTAATTTGAGTTATTTAATTGAAATAATTAATATAAATCAATGGGAGATGTTTTATTTCTATAACAAAGGAATTATTGAACTTATATTGGTGAATATTGTCACTCGTTGGCTGTACAAATGCAATCGCAAGCTCGTGCATTTGTACAGCCAACGAGTGCTAATATTCACCAATATATGTTCAATAACCCTATCATATACTATTGTAAAATGGTGAAGAGATTCAATTAAATGAATGAAAAGGACAAGACCAGATTCCTGATGAATTTTCGTTTGAAAAAAAAAGGTTCAGTATTGCTCTGTTTAAAAAAAGATGTATTGAACTAAATACTTAAAAATTGACATACATGTAATTAATTACTTTGAACACATTTTCTGTCCATCTTTATTATTTAAAAAAAGAAATGTAACCGGAAGTAGAACTCTTTAATAGATAAATCAACAAAGTTAATAGCCAACTTGGCTTAAAGTGGTACTATACCTCCAGTTATCAATAATCAACCCAGGTAAGGGGATATCTGAACTATGATCAACGCTAAATGAAAACACAGTTGTAAGTTTTATAAATTTAATAAAGTAAGAATTAACCTTTGTAAATGATAACAAATAATAAATAATAATCAAAATTTAACCAAGAATAAAGGGAGGAATGTGAAAAACCTATGAAAATAATTTTTGTCCCTACTGAGCTTCCATACTTATGAAAAAGGTCAAAAATCCTATTAAAAACTGCTATAAATGTCAATGATTTGGAAAAATATAAGGGAAATGAGCTACATCACCCAATATGAACTCTACTTATCAACACTCTAGAGTTGAACTTAAAATAATAATGCTAAATCTGGACTCTAAAAATATCTAACCCAGAAAATAAACAACACCAAAAATAAATAATAAATAGTGAATAGGTGTTCTAGGAATTATACCTGTTATCTAAATCCATAGACCAGGCTGGACTTGGAAAGGGGAAAACTAAATTAACTCTATGAAACCTACATCCTAACTATTTCTTAACAAAAACCTAGAACTTGTGAAAAACATGAAACTAAAGCTAGCTAAGACCTAGAGTACTGTTAAACCATGAGGTTTTCTTAGCACTCTAAGGTACTAATCAAATAGTGCTCATAAACCATGAGGTTTTCTTAGCACAGTAAAGAGGAACTAACCATGAGCTAGTGTTCCCCAACCCAAGTGAAGAAAACTACACGAACACGGCTTTAAATACCCTAGCTATAGGCCCAAAAATAAAAGCCAATAAACATCAAAGATCCTACAACTAACTTAACCAATCAGAACACAGCTACCAAAAGTACTATGGAAAGACTCCTAACATGGATGACACTTCCTGTTTAAAAAGTAAAACATGTGGAATGTCAACACATGTCCTAACTCATAAAAGACAAATAATAAAGGGGTTTTACGTAAGTAACAACTGAAAACATAAGGTAAATAGAATCATCAGACTGAAATACCAACAAATACTTGCAAAATATAATTTACGAAACGAGGGCTATGAAATAGAAATCTAAACCACTACAGAAAGAAAATCAAACAAATATGCAAAAAGTACATTACCATGTAATTTTATTTTGTTGTTTCTGTATTTTTTTTCCACCACTGGCAAGATTTATCCGAACAATATAGTTACAAAAAACACAGTATGACATCTTGATCTATCAATATCTATATTTAAGATAAAATGACTTCCGAATGAATCCTGCAAGTTTCTCACACGATTCTTGCACGAAAGTCGCTCGTTTCTCACACGATTCTTACATGAAAGTCACACGTTTCTCAAAGATTCTCGCACGCTCTCTACACGGTTTGCACGAAAGGCTTTGAAGCTTACACAAAACGCTGCACGGTTTACACGAAACGCTACAGGATTTGCACGAAACGAAAAGCGCATAAAAGTCACACGCTTTTTTGGGGATAGTAGCACGCTTCAGGGTCTGTATACGTTTGGTAACATAGCAGAATAATATATGGGGATCATTTTGCCAGACACTTTTTTTATCTGTTCATTTCCTTTATACAATAGTCAAATTGCTCTCAGGAATCAAGTAAATATTAATCCAACTTTTTAGTCTACTTTTAAGCATTATTGTGACATGTGATATTTCTTTTCATTCATTTAAAATGGACCAAAATATTCATTCACTGAAATATAATTTCCACTCCTTGTAGTTGGACAATACGGAAATTAATTTTTACATGCCTGCTATGTGTGCTATAAAATAGACCAACAAAATTGTGTCAATATACAGATTTATTGCTTTGTATCAGTTACATGTGTATGCAAGTTAACAGCTATATTACCATGGTAACACATGGAACATATCCTGACTAGATTTGACGAATAATGGGCAATGCCGAAAAGTCACCCATTTAAAATTTAGTTTCTTTTCTCTTTAAATTCAAAATTTTATTTTCAACATAAAAATGCATTAATTTGTTTTTGTAGTACTGAAATAATTTATTTCATTTTTTTTTCTTTAATTGTGTGTGCAAATGTATAAATATTAAGTAGAAATACAAAATGGAATATCAGTGTTCATTATAATGGAATGATAACTCTGGGGATCCTGACAAAATAGTCAACAGAAAAGCAGATGTTAAATCATCTGACCTGATTTAGCAGTCAATTTGTCATACAACAACGATTCTCTCTCTCTCTCTCTCTCTCTCTCTCTCTCTCTCTGTGGAACCATTCAACTTACATGTATTACGGATTACGAATGGTGTAGCAAATTACAAGTCACGCTTTTCTTGCTCTCTTCTCTATAAAATATTATATTATGAGAAACCTGAATAAAGTAGTATGTAAAGATGCTAATGATTATATAACAGATACCCTAAGTCAGCATTTTATAAGCTGAGAGTCGATCGGTATTTTAATAAAGGCTTTTAATAAGAAAGGTATTTAAATAAAAGGTTTTAAATGAACATATTATCATCTTTAATCATATAATATAAAGTTGTGTATCCAAATAAAATTTGTTCCCAAAAATTTGAATTTAATAATGCATTTTTAAAAAATATATACAATTGTACTCGTGAATGCAAACACGTGAAATCCTCAAATGATAAAACAGCTCTCAGGTTTGCTATATTCATTTGGAAAAAAATAGTAATCGCCTGCACGATCAAGCTCAAATACATCCCAATTCCAAATTTTGTAAAGTGTTGTTAGTGGAGACATCATAACGTTTCTCAACTCTTGCACATCGTCACACTAGATGCATTCTATTTTAGATATGATCTGATTTCATTCATAGTGAAATTTCATTGCCTTGGTGATTCTCATAGAGGAAAAAAAACTTCCTAAAAATAGGTGTAGTAAATTCCTTGCAAAATATAAACTGGTAAGATTTATCTGACTTAACAGAGATATTTTATTTGTTTCATTTCCTTCCCCCTCTTTTTCTTTCTTTTTGATTAAATTATAAAATCTGTAAACAATGACATACTTTTTAGCGAGAAGAACTGCGGTAAAGAACTCAGACCATATAGACAAACAAACGCAAAATAATTTAAATACAAAAAAAAAAAAAAAAAACAAAAACAAACAAACAAACAAACAAACAAACAAAAAAAACCCCAAACAAACAAATGCAAAAAAAAAAAAAAAAAAAAAAAAAAAAAAAAAAAAAAACACAAAAACCCCCCTTCAGAGACATAAATTAGACTTAGAGCATATGAATTAAAAGGGATTTATACTGCGTAATATTCTTTTATAATATGATTTAACAAGGCCATCATCCTTTTGTGTGAACTTTTCCAATCACAATTTTATTAAATTATTTTATAAAAGTTAATGATATGAAATCCTTTTTATCTCTCTTATAATTTATCGTTGCTCGAATTAAAAAAAAGGGATATAATAATTTACAAAATCTGAACTGATTTCTCTTACACTAAATGATATTTCGTTGCTGATAGAAAGCCTTTCGTGTTGCACGTCTTATTAGTATCCATTATCCAATCAGACAGAAACCAGCATAAGTGAATGACTGGAATCAGTTTTGGAGAGAGAGAGAGGGGGGGTTAATTCTCCTTTTTAAAAGGAGGTGAAGATCTGAATGTTACTTTCGCAATCATAAATTTATTTTATAGATAAATGAAATATGTGGATATAACGAACAGTGCCTCTGTATCCTTATGTACTTCCATTCCAACTGATATTGTTGTTCGTAAAACAGTTGTTAATAATGCTAACAAATTAGTGCCAGGTTCAACTCTCTACAAAAATTCTTCAATTATTTAGTTAAAAAAAAGTTTTACATGGGTGGACCCAGATTCCTTTTCCAAAGGGTGTGTGGAGAAGGGGGGGGGGCTGGGCTGGGAGAGTATAATCATTAAAAATACAGATTTCATCCGACTGGATCTATGTGACAAAAGTAAACCCCTTTCATTATTTCAATGTTGTGATGGAAATCGATTATTATTAGAAAAATATAATATTCAGTGGAGTTTGGTGCTTCAACCATGGTCTCAACTCAGACATAAACATGACGTTTCTCAAGTCCTCAGTGATTGGTTCATTTTGTCAGAGCGTGCAAAGCCGAAAAAATATAAATCATGTTAAGATGATTTTGTGATTATTATTCACATATATAGGATTTGAGTGAAATACAAAAACACCAGACATTTTATCAAAGAAAAAAATTATAATCTATAAAGTTGTAATCAATTTATTTTAATACATTAATTTCATTAGGTAATACCTTCTAAAATGAGTACGTTTACACAAATATTACGCAAAATACTTATAGATTAATTTAACATAATTTTTATACATAGGTTTCAGTAGACATTCCAATGAGATTTAGTTTTCAATAGACTTGTCATAAAGCATTATCAGTAGACATTTGGTATTTATTTTTTAGTAGACAGAAACATAAGGTATTTCTTTTTATAGTACACATGTCATAAGGTTTTTATTTTGATCAGATCGAAATGTTTTTAAACTGAATTTTTGGTAGACATTCCATTATGTATTTGTCTTCTGTAGGAATGACATTAGAAAATATTTTTAGCAGATATTATCGTCGGATCTTTTTCTCACTAGACATGACATTATTCATTGATATGC
The DNA here is from genome assembly GCF_033153115.1 of Saccostrea echinata. NCBI lineage: Eukaryota > Metazoa > Mollusca > Bivalvia > Ostreida > Ostreidae > Saccostrea > Saccostrea echinata. The sequence goes on from NW_026889761.1 coordinate 4,272,386, forward strand.
AATACATGTGGATTAATTGGACTGATATTGAGATTTATCCATGTCGAAGGTCATACTGATCAAGCTTTGCCGAGCAGTACAACATGTTACGTTACGCCCACTTCTCAATGTAATAAGATACATGCTACAATTAATTTTGTGAAATATACATCTGTTGTTTTCTATACAACCTCTCTCTCTCTCAACGTTTAATAGTCCATGCAAATTAAACCATTTAAATAAAAATAAAAAGTTCCTGTTAACGACATTGTCCTAGGGGTGAGGAGGGGTGGGGGTGGGGTTTGTCTTATGAAATTTAAAGCAAAATTAACTCTATTCAACAGACATTAAAATTCATTAATATTAATATATATAACTTTGGGGTGTATTGGTTATGTCAAAAAATCGATTTTTTTTGCATGAATATGGTATCACCTTTCGCAATAATGATGAGATTGCATTGGTAACTAACTATATAAAAGTTAGTTCATGGTTGTACCGCGTATAGAACAGTATGCAGTCTGTAATCAAAATAAGCTTGTGTGTTGTGCTTATATCGGTTTACTCGAATGGCGACAAAGTTCCTCCGTCATTCAAAGGTATATTATCTACAATTCTACCATAATTTTGATTTTTCACCGACATTTTCCTTAGATTATATAAGGTAGATCTGGAATTTTGTATTTTTAATTTGAAATGCGAGTACAAACTTTCAATTCAGAATTTAGCTTGAGAAAAACTTAAACAATATCAGAATGCTCCAATAGAAGGAACGTTTTGCAAAATAACACCTTTTAAAACTTGGCAGGGTTATTAAAAGCGTGGCGTTTCTTTTATCTAGTCTTAATTCATATCCTGATTGTGGTTGCTTTATTTGCCATAAAACTAGGTTAATGTGTTTACCAATACGGTTGATCATTTTAAGTATTGTTTAACTGATCACTTGATTCGTATTCTGTAAGTAATTTTGTCCCAAAAAGTTGAAAATCAAAGTGTTAACTTCTCAAGATAGTTTTACAGGTTGTAATATACATTGACGTGTGGATACGTATATTTATAAAATTGATAAAAGAGGTCCATGGGTCTTACTGGCCATATTTTTTTATTATATATAACTATTTGTTAATGAGATAAAAAAGTAAACAATAACAAAAAGAAATTAACCTTGCTACCAAAAAAAAGTCGACTGAACATCCACCTCTCCTTTTCCCAATTGAGTTAGTACAAAACTGTCAGAACATGTTTGTTTCTTATTTTTCTAAATTGTAAGATTGTAGCTGCTTGATCCATTTCAAGTTTTAAAGGTTTGCAAAGAATGCTAGTAAAAATCATATCACCTAAATGGGGGCACAAATATCGAAAAGATCACTATCCTTGATATATCTGGTCAATCATGATAAAAACAAATAATTCGGATTATTTTTTACAAGGAAATTGGCGTGTAAACAAATTCTATTCGAAACAAATTCCAGATAAATACAAAATGTATTTTTTTGTTTTGAAGGATATGGGCATATTCAACGTTTTTTTTAATTTTTATTATTGTTTTTGTTTTTGCTGAGAATCTTTAGCAATTCTCTAAATATGTGAATATCTATAAATATTTAAAAGAAAAATTCTTATTGAAGAGCTTTTTATGCACTACTTAATAAAAGAAGCGATCTTTTATCTTTGTGTTAAAAATTGACTGTTGAGTTACGGGATGTATGTTCTCTGTAGCGTGTATGAAAAATGGATGGAAAGGGTATGACTAATATGGGTTTTTTAATCAGCTTGTGAGTTTCTTGTGTGATGGTACTGAAAAAAATGATTGAAATATCTTTAAGAGATTTTGGAAAATTAAAATAAAAACATTCAAATCATTATTTCATTATTCTTAATAAACGTAACTCAGAGACTTTTTTAAAAAGATTTTTTATTCAAATAATGCAGCAAAACTTTATGAAAGCCTTCAAAGTTCTCGATGGTTTTGGAAACTGTCTGGATCCCATGTTAAGACCGTGCATCCTGTTTCCTTCAAAGTGGATGTTGTCTCTACATATAATGTAACGAAAATATCCAAGGATGTCATTCAGAACGGTACATATTCTTTTAAAGTAATGTTTAATTAGTCCTTGTACCACAGGTGCTTTGATACTTAGTCAGTGATATAGGATAATATTTTATGGGGTTTTTTCTCGTGCCTTAAAATTACTTGAGTAAAAATCTTTTTTTTCTTGCAATACAGAAACTAGTACTTAAGAGGCAGTCCACCGAAAAACCAGGCAATGGGTGGCACATCGCATGTCATGGATTTTAATTATTTTTTGCATGTAGACTTATTAAAGCAAGTGTTTACACATGACAACATTTAAAAAAAATTTAGTGCTCCTCTAATCCTATTTTTGGTAAATGCTTAATTTTAAGTGCAAAAAGGTCAACATAAGGGTAAAAAAAATTACTACATTTTTATTTTGTTTTATATGTAACAGATACTCAAAAGCTGGATGTGTCAATGAATATTATTTATGGCATAGACTCTTATCTTTTATTTTATTAATGAATAAGACTCCAATTTATACTTCTTTAGAGAAAATTATATGGTCCAAATTTGAGTTAAGCAAGTAACTTTTTGAATTCAGTATCCAATTTTCATTACGTTATAAAACCCAATACATTACAAGGACAGATTTTTTTCTTATGTTATTATGAATACGAAGTACAAACTTTTGAATCACTCAATAAAATCAGTGGGAGCAGGTATATTGAAAGAAATAAAAGGAGTCAAATTTACCTTTTTTTTTTTTTTTTTTTTTTTTTTTAATAATTTCCCCAATTGAAACCGATCCTGACCGGAATTATATAAAGAAAAAAAATACTATAATTGTAATGTTAAATTTGGCTCTTTTGTTGTAATATGAGTAAAAACTTACTTGATTTATTTTTTTTAACATGTTATATAGGTGGTAGGTGCCTTTAGTTTGATGAATTTGTTAATTTTGCGTTATTTTCGATCGGATCGGGATCGGTTTTTACTGTAAATTTAGAAACATTTCCTAAATTTGGCTCTTCATTTTAATTTATCAGAAAAATATGCTTGTCTTTTATTTCTTTTCAGTCAGTTAACTGTTTTTAAATGAGTGTGACCATAGATTCAAATTTATGTATTATTTAAATTACTAATGTCTTTTACGGACATGAAGATTACATGTAAAACATCTGATTGAATTCTTAATAGATACTCGGTATTTTAAAAAAAGTATTTGTACATGCATTATGCAACAAATGAGAGCAGACAGCTTTCTAGCTTTATTATTTATCTTATTTCCAAGTAAACTTTCTTTTTTATTTCCTCAGGAATTAAAGAGTAAATTCTATTAGTGGCGAAATTAAACTTGCCTAAATACAGGAAATATTTTTATGTGTACAGTCTCGACTTTATCCAAGTTTTTTCTTACCTGTCATCTGTAAAGCCTTTTCCTCTTTTACAAAATTTGATTTTATATAAATAAGAAAATAAGTTCTTTCATATATCATTATTCAAGAGCCGATAAATCGCAAGCAAAAAGCAGGGGGGGGGGAGGGGGGGTCATGACATCATTATTTTTAAAAATTGGTTTCATGAACGTGAAAACATTTTAGAATTGGCCAACATAGTCCCATGTTTAAACTCCATATCAAATGTGAGTGTGTGATTGTTTCAATCGCCAAATTAAAAAAATAAATAAGTAAAATAAAAAAAAAAAACGAAATGTTTCACTAAACCATCTTCCGTTTTAGTGCCAAATTATAGTGGGGAGTTCAGCAGTAGTTTAACTCAATAAATATTTTTTTATAACTTATTTTTCAGGGTTTTTTTTTTCCATTTTTAATCGTACTTCGGATTGTTTATTTTGATTTGACTGCATAGATAAATATATTTAAGTTTTTACAAATATCATGAAGAAACATCTCAACTTCGTTGAATTAATTGTTGCGTAAATCTAAAACATTCATCACTGATTCCCAATTTTATAAGAAATGTTCATGATAAACACTTCATTAATTATTTTTACGCATATCCTAGTAAATCAGTTAAAAAAAATTAGTTCTCAGACATGTATAAAATTATTTATCAAAACGTCATCTAGCTGAGACGCCGCCCGTGTATAAAATACATTTTGATATTAAAATATTATTTAACATTTAGAATAATGCACTCTGAAGAGTAATTAAACAGAAAAAGAGAAATCATTTTTAAAAAAATCTTTTTCTTTACACTTTTACGCAAAGAATTTACAAACTTCTCTGGAAACTTGTAACTATTTCATTGTGACGCAATATTAGTTAGATATTTGACGTCACTGATACATCAATGGAAACGTGGATTCAACCTGAATAATAGAGCCAATTTTAATCTAAATATTACGTCTGGAGGCGAAAATGAATTACATTTTGAAAATAAATTATTTAGTTTTTTGTTTAATTATTTTCTTTAGTGTATCGATTCTAAATATTTCACTAGGATTCCGATAAAAATGTGTTGAGCAGATTTACCGATGCCACGGGAGATAACTCTTGCATCGCAAAATTTCATAAAAACGTCCTTATATTTTGCCAGAAAACTACTATCAAAAGTGTTTTTCCTACCGATTTTATTTTTTAAACAAAAAGTTGAAATATTTCTAGATTTAGTTAAGTGTGAATTATAGTCCTGTTAAAAATGTATTAGAAATTACAGTTCTTTGTTTCTGACCTACATTCAGTGGTTTATATAGGGGCATTCAAAAACACAAAACACAAGGATATTTTACTAAATAAGCAATTGTTGTCGGTGATACCATCCGGTGTATTCAATTGGATAGGGATTTGTGGCGGATCTATCTGAACACAAAAGAGGGAAGAGATGGTCTTCTTCTGCAGGGCTTAGATATTGGGGGCCAACATGTCAGGGTGTATGACTCTAATCCCTATTCAACAGGCCTTGAAGCTCCCGATGATAAGTCTTTAAAAATCACAATTTGCGGCGTCCCTCTATCAGTGGATGATAGTGCCGTGTTCGAAATGCTTTCAAAATTAAAAGTCACACCGAAAACTGAAATATATTATGAAAAAATTAGAAATCCGGAAACAAAGAAAATGACCAGTGTTTTAAACGGAAACCGTTTTCTGTACATAGAACCTTTGCCGCCTAATGCATGCTTACCCAGAAACGTGTATTGTGCCGGGCTTAAATGTAAGCTGTTTCACCAAGACCAACACATAGACCAACCAGCACTCATGTGTACTAATTGTTGGCAAAGTGTGCACAATAGGTTTCATTGCGAAAACGAGCCATGTTGCGCAGTATGCAAAAAATCTGGACATAAACCAGGGTGTGAATCATGTGATTTCTACATTCCCGTAAAACCAAAAAATTTGGAAACTTTTCAGGGAGAAAACAATGTCTTGTCAAATTTCTTCCCATGTGAGTTAAAGATTTTTGGAGAGACTTTTAAGTCGGCGGAGCAAGCCTTCCAAACAGCAAAGGCGCTAAGATCCGGCGATGTTGTTGCAGTGGAGCGCATTCGTAATGCCAAGACTGCCCTAGAAGCAAAACGCATCGGCAATCTTGTCCAAAAATCAGATCAATGGAAAGAAACGGAAAAGGGAGTCATGGAACAAATCATCGCAGAAAAGGTAAAACAATGCGATAAAATGAGAGACACACTGAATTCCTTTAAGCCGTCTGTGTTCTTTGGACACCCAGTTTATGATCCTTACTGGGGAACTGCCCTGTCATATGAAGAAACAATCAAAACATCACCAACGGCCTGGCCAGGAAAAAACATGATGGGGGAGATAATTGCTTGCGCCGCCGAAAACCTTAGAAAAAGCAGGAAAAAAAGATCAACAGAGAAACGGTAATTAATAAGTTAAAATGAATGAACAAACTGAACTTTTCTGTATATGTCAGTTTTAAAGTTTTTGTCGTTAAATGCTCGCGGGCTTAATGACTATTCTAAGAGGCAAACTTTATATGATTGACTTAATGATATTAATTGCAAAATTGTTTTTCTACAAGAAACTCATTATGTAACTGACAAAGAAAATATTTACAATGCTAGATGGCATGGTTCAAGCTACCATTGTTTTTCTAATTCATCTCATAGTAGAGGGGTATCTGTTTTATTTCATGAAAGTTTACCTATCACTGTACATAATGTACACAAATCAGACGATGGGAGGAGAATATTAATTAATATTGAGTATGAAAATTTTTTTATAACTCTAGTTAATATATATGCACCAAATTCAGAAAATGAGAGATGTAAATTTTTCAAAAAACTTGCATCATGGGTTTCTCAATATTGTTTAAATGAACAAAACATAATTTTAGTTGGAGATTTTAATTCCTTGTACAATGCAAAAAACAAAAGTTCTAAAATGATTAATGATTTAAAGTTTAAATTTCGGCTGATAGATTTATGGGAAAAAATTAATCCTGAAAAAGAAGGAAATACATGGTGCGATTCAAGTAATAAACCTAAAAGTAGAATTGATTACATATTCACTTCGGAGAATTTATGTTATCCGGTTGAAAAGATATTACTTAGAAAACCTCCAGATGTTTCAAATACTAGAATGAGCGACCATAGATCATTTATTTTTTACTGTACTATATCGAAAAATAATAGAGGTAATGGTTACTGGAAAATGAATACGTCGATTTTACAAGACGTGGAATTTTGTAACATTATCAAAAACTTCTTTGAAGATCTACCTGAAAATATTAGCAACCAAACAGATCCACAAATAAGATGGGAAATGATCAAATATCAAATAAAAGAGCTATGCATTGAATATTCTAAATCGAAAAACAAAAGCGTAAAAAATAGAATTAAACGAATAGAAAAAGAAATTGAAGAAATTGAAATGTCTAAGTCTGATGATATAAATATGATATATAAAAGAAATTTGGAAAAAGAACTAGATAAGTTATATGCATATAAATCAAAAGGGGCCAGGGTGAGAGCCAAAGCTCGTTGGATTGACGACGGAGAAAAAAACACATCTTATTTCTTAAGATTAGAAAATAAACACCAATCACATAATGTCATAAATAAATTATCAGTGGGAGATAACTGTGTTTATGAAACTCAAGACATTTTAAACGCACTAAGTTCCTACTATGAAAAACTATATTCGTCTAGCAATATATCAGTAAACGATATTAATCAATATTTGCAAGAAACGGAACTTACTAATTACCTATCTGATGAAGATAGAGAAAATTGCGATAAAATTCCTGAAATTGAAGAATGTGCAGAAGCTGTATATAATATGAAATTGAATAAATCACCGGGATTAGACGGAATTCCCGTGGAATTTTATAAGATGTTTTGGAAATATGTAAAAGTTTATTTATATGAAAGCCTATTGAGATCCTTCGAGGTAGGCGAATTATCATTTACGCAGAGATCTTCTGTTCTATCACTCATACACAAAAAAGGGAGCTTAATAAATCTTGATAACTATCGTCCTATTAGTTTAACAAATTGCGACTATAAAATAATAGCCTTCGTATTTGCAAAGAGACTACAAATGATTATGGACAAACTCATTAATAAAAATCAAACTGGATATATCAAAGGAAGATTTATTGGTGAAAATGCAAGGTTAATACTAGATATATACGATTATTGTGAAGAAAATAATGAAGAAGGAATACTATTGTTTGCCGATTTCCAAAAAGCTTTTGATTCAGTTGAATGGAACTTCTTATTTCAAACTCTTAAAAAATTCAATTTTGGAGAAAATTTCCTAAGATGGATAAAAATTTTATACACAAAACCTTATTTTCATGTTAAAAATAATAACTGGTTAACTAGAAAATGTACAATGTCAAGAGGCATTAGGCAAGGATGTCCCGTCTCAGCATTGCTCTTTCTTTTTGTTATTGAAATCATGGTATTAAAAATAAATGCCTCTGAAAGTATACAAGGTTTCAAAATTGGACACTCAGACGAAATAAAATGTTTACAGCATGCAGATGATTGCACTTTGCCAATGAAAAATACTGAATCCTTAAAAGCGTCTATTAAAGTTATACAATCTTTTGGGAAAATGTCTGGTACTAAGTTAAATTTAGAAAAAACAGAGGGTATTCTCTTGGGACCCCTTAAAAACACACGAGAGGATATAGAAGGAATTAAAATGACAAATAAACCTATTAAATCACTCGGAATTTTCTTAGGACACGACAAAATATCTAATAATGAAAAAAATTGGTTGCATAAGCTTAAAGAATTTGAAAAAATATTAGATTCATGGAGAACAAGAAGCTTAACTTTTTTCGGAAAATGTACCGTTATTAATTCACTCATAGTGTCTAAATTATTATATGTGTTTACAGTTCTCGAAAATCCAGATGTCGAATACATTAAAAGTATAAATAAAATTATTTACAATTTTTTATGGAATAAGAGAGAGAGAATTAAACGCAATGCACTTATAAGGCCAATAAATGAGGGTGGTCTTGGTTTAATAGATATCGAATGCAAACTTAAAAGCGTAAAAGCCGGATGGATCAAAAGGCTATACAATGAGAACTCTACGCTTAGAATTTTTTTAGATAACGCATTAAAAAGTTATGGAATAAACTTTGAATATCTATTACGTAGTAATATTATAAATCCGAATGATTTCAACGTTTTAAACAAATTCTCGAAATTTTACAAGAATATTTTCTGTAGTTTTAACGAATGTAAATCGTTATCACAAAATTACAGAAAACTTATGGTTAAACAGTTTCATTAAACACGACAATAAACCACTATATCTAAAAAAACTGGGCAAGAAGTGGTGTTCTATACGTAAAAGATCTGTTTACAACAGAAGGTATGAAAGATATTACGGATGTAAAAGAGATCATTGAATCAAAAAGTAATTACTTATGTGAATATCTAATAATGAAAAAAGCAATTAAAAAGCTAAATATATATTACTGTAATGTAAAAAACACTAATATACAAAAACCCTATTTTTATTTTCAAGGAAAAAGTAGAAACCCAGAATTTGAAAAATCAGGATTTTATTATAAAATTCTACTTTCTAAAAAGAAGCAAAAGCCAATAATGGAAACGAAGTGGTCAAAAGAATTCAATATAACAAATGGTCAATGGAAAAATATTTATACAGCTAAGATATTAAATGTATTTGATAAACAGATAGCAGAATTCAATTTTAAACTTTTACATAACCAGCTGAATTGTAATTATAATGTAAGTAAATGGAATAAAGAGGTGGGGAAAAATTGTACAAGTTGTGGACAAGAAGAATATATTGAACATTTAATTTTAGAATGTTCGGATTCAAAAAGATTATGGGAAAAAATATCAAAAATATTGAAATTAAATATATCCTGGAAAAATATTGTTGTAGGATTTTTTAATGAGCTTAACGAAACAACAAAAATTTTTAATAATGTCATATCAATTGTAGGTTACAAAATATACAAGTACGAAATGAAATGTAGATTACAAAATGAAAATGTAAATGCACATGCAATGTTATCTTTTTTAAAATCATCATTATATCAGTTCAATTAAATTACCATCTTTTAAAAAAGTTAGCGGACCAAATATGATTTTCTTTGTGTATGTATTTTGAGAAGTATATAAATTAAGATATTTCATCTATGATACTTATTTTATTTATAAAAAAAATATTATACAATGATATATAAGCATATGTATAGAAATGAAATGTCAGCAATGATATGTATAACTATACATGTAATTTTTTTTCTCATTTAATGTATATTATTTTGTAAATTAAATATTATAATAAAAATACCGATCCAGGGAGCTCCAGGCACCCCAGGTGAGGTATATACAGAGGGCTTCTGCGGAAGTTTTGCCTCAATATTTTGTTGTATGTTATTGAAAATAAATATATCATTTAAAAAAAAAAAAAAAAAAAAAAAAAAAAAAAAAAAAAAAAAAAAAAAAAAAAACTAAATAAGCAATTATCAAACAAATCTTCAATTACATTATTCCTTTTGGGCTACATTGATATTGTTTTTAATAAAATATCAAATGTTCCTCACATTCGATGTGCCGCCTATTAATACAATACTGCCTGGTTTTTCGGTGGACTGCCTCTTAATAACTTCACAGCTCAAAAATTCAGCTGTACCCTAAGAAAAAAAGTATCAATTTTTTTTACTATAGTAAATCAAAGTATTTTTACTATGGATTTCAGATTGTCATATTTTTTGTTCTTCAATTCATACACGCACATATCTTATATCAAATGGAACTATTATTTGTATATTCACATATTATTTCCAAATTTTGCATTCTGATTTTCAAAAAGCAGTTTTTATTATTTGTATTACATATACATGTACTATTCAGTATATTAGATTGTTTTATAAAATTCAGTTTATAAGTATAAAGACTGTGCAACCATACTACTGAAAAATCCAGGTCGGAAAGGAAAGAATGGTGTATATACAATTTATCTGGATGGAAAACAAAAGAAGAAAGTGTATTGTGACATGACAACAGAGGGAGGGGGTTGGACTGTAAGTTAAAATTTAACAGTAACATGTTCTTTGTGTACAAAAACTAATTTCATTAGAACAATAAAGAGATCTGCATATTTAAACACATGCACGGGTTTATTATTAAAACCTACGTAATGTCAGGGCAGATCAGAGAGAAAACACTCTTAAATGTTTCAGGCTATACAAAGAAGACAGGACGGGTCTACAGATTTTTACAGGACGTGGTCAGAATATAAACAGGGGTTTGGTGATCCCTCAAAAAACTACTGGATTGGTTAGATTAGTTTATGTAACATTTAAATTATGAGGTATCTTTTTAAATGTTGTGTAAAATCACCAATTTTTGATAAATATGTCCAGTTGTAGTACCTTCAAATTTGTGAGCCACTCTTCTAATATCCATCTATGTAATTATATGCCTAAATGTGTAATATTATTAATATCAATTGTCACCCCAAAAGTAGACACAATATCAAATTTCGTTTTCTCTGTAAAAAAAATTATTTGCACAAAAAATGAAATTATATTTTCTTTATGTATTATTCACTTTATGCACATAACCTCGTGCATAAATTTTTTATGAAGTAAACAGCATAGGTATCATTTCCTTATTTTTTTTTTTAATGCATAGATATTCATAACCCAATTGTACAGATCTTATGCGCGTTTAAACTTTCTCTTCTATCCGTTGTAATATTTGATCTTCGTTCCTTAGATTGATTAATTTATTGTATGTTGTTTTACGCCCCATTCGAGAAATTTTCACTCATATAGAGACGTCACCATATACCGGTGAAGGGTTTCAAATTTAGACCTTTATTCGGCACTCAGGGCCATTGAGCAGTGAGAGATCTTTATCGTGCCAACGCCTGCCGTGACACGGGGCCTCGTTATTTAAGGTATCATCCAAAGGACCTGCAACTTTCACTTCAAAGTGCCGAGCGCATGGCGAAGGAACAGTTGCGACCTATTTTTTAGCGACTTAGATCAGTCGCGACCGAGATTCGAACTCACGACCTTCCGATCACGGAGCGAGCGCTCTGTCGACTGAGCTACCGTGACGGTTGTTCCTTTGATATTTTACAATAAATGAATTAAAATTTTAGATTTCAATCATTTTCTCTTTTTAAAGAATCAGCTAACGCACAATGTAGCATTGAAAATAAACGTGAAAAAAAAAATATTAGCACATCATGAGAACAATTTTTAGTTTTAGAATATTATACCTTTAAAATTTGCATATTAAACCTACATGTATTTATACACCTTAATTTACATGTTCTTAAAATCCATGCAAATAAAAAAGCTTCTTATTTCAACAAGTTGTGGAAGACACGAATTTTTAGGATGTCTTCAAACCAGAAAATCAACGAAATTTAACCTCACAAAATTAACGATTTCACTTATATATTATTAAATTAACAGGAAACTCTGTCTGTCGATTAGAGCAGAATTAAGTAGCTATTATTGTAATGAAAGTATTCTTTTCAACAGAAGATTTGGAATTTTAGTGCAACGTAAGCTTTTCTCGTTTCACAGACAAACGTACAAACGTACAAAATGCTAAAATCAAACATATGCAAATGGATATGATTTGTGCATGTGGTGCCAGTACTTATTATGGAAGTGTTATAAGTATTGACTAATTTCAAAAATTGGACAGTTTTGAAAATAAATTCTCTTGATGACGGAGATATTTTTTCCAAACACGCTGTTTTCAAATTTATATAACATAAGCAAGTTATAGTCAACACTTTACAATAAAATTCTATTAAGTAAGAGTTCTGATATTTCTTTCTAAGGAAATGACGCAATCTATGAGCTGACAAGGAACAAAGACCAGGAACTCCGGGTTGAGCTACAAAGATTTAGTGGCGCTAAAGCATACGCTCAGTTTTCCACATTTTATATCGGGGACGAAGACAGTAAATACAGACTCACTGTGTCAGGGTATTCAGGAACGGCGGGTAAGTCTTTTATATAATTTTACATTCATAAGTGTGAAAAAAATGATAATAAGTATTTATAATAAATACAGATTTTTTATTCGCTTTTGTGTTCATTCATTCATACTTTATTTCCATTTTGCAGTGATTAATGAACGTCATACAAAATACACATAAAGAAAATCATACCTAATAGATAACGACATGTAATAACACACATACACACAAGTGCAATGCATGTGCACGTATATAGAAAATGAAATATTTACACAGGTTGAAACCACCAGCTAAGGGTCATTGCTTGAAATTCATAAAATACTTCTGAAACTGTTGTCAGAATTTAAAAAAAAGTAATCGTGAAACAGAAAGGAAAAGGCTTTGGGGAGCATCCTTCACTGATAAAAGACTACTTTTATAGTAAGCCCAGACACTGCAAATAAGACTAAAGTTACGGAGGTGTATATGTTTTGGAATGAAAGAAGGGAACGAATGGTGTTCGACTTACCGCCTAGCAAAATTAGATACAACTCCTTATTGTGTTGAGTACATATTTCAACACATAAATGAATATTAATTAGTTGCTTAATTCTTCCCATCATCGATTTCGTATATCAAAGATGACAAGGCATGAGCACGACGCATATTTAAAGAGATTAATATTTACTCTAGTATAGCTCCGTAAAGGGAGCAAATTTCCGCAAACTCTTATGGAGTTTCCGAGACTAATTTTCATATTAATGTGATTTGCACAAAGTAATCTTGTAACAGTTTGAAAGTTTTATGTTATTTTTGGGCGCATTCAGTATCTATGGTTTAGGATTTTAGACCCTTTCTTAGGGGTATCCAAAGAAAAAAACGTATAAAGATTGAAATCTGGTGAATGCAGGTGTCAAGCTCTTTCCTTAGGGTCTTGCGTTTATGGGAATCTGTACATTGATAACTTCATTTCATAATTTAAAGTTCGATGTACTCTGTAAATGCTGATATTGCCAGCATCAATTTCTGAAGACACTATTCTAATGAGTTTGCAAACCATTATATAGTCTCCATTTCACCAACAAAGTCCTTCTTTCTTGAAGTCCTTAGTTTATGTTTTTTTTTTTTTCAATACACACCACCTTTATCATCCAATGTACGTGAAAATATCACCTATGTTATGAACAAAGAGTTCATGAAGAACTACGAACTAAATCTCTTTTCCCGCCTAGATTTTAAACCCACCTAATTCAATAAAGCTTGCATTCTGGGCATATATTTATATACACTTAGTTGAATACAAAGAATAGGTCAAAAGCAATTGTTTTATTTATCTAAAAGCAGCGTCAAAAAGATAATTACTTTTTTAACAACTCTTTTCATAAGGTGGGTAAAAGATTTTATCCATTGAAATCAGGCTTTAAAACATCACCTAATTTTCAAATATGCATCGAAATGGATGAATGGCATTTAAATCTTTCCGTATATTATAAGTATGTAAAATTCAATGTATAAGATTAATCTAATACATTTTTAAAATTTGTTGTGTCATTCGAAATCGGAAAAAATGTGCATTTTTGTTGTGCTTTGTCTGTAGACATATGCCCCCCCCCCCCCCCCCCCCCCGAAACACAAAACGCTTTTGTATGAATTTGTGAAATAACACTCCATAATACCTGTAAAAAGGGAATTTTTGTTTCACGGGTGTAGGGATGTTTTAAAAATGTTTTCCGTTGATTTCTATAGTGATAAGCAGAAGTTTTTCCAAGATTATAGATTTATCTTTCTTTGTTTTTTCAAATAAGTTATTTTTTATGAAAATTCACATTAATACAAATATGGAAAATCATTCAAATATGTTAACTTTTGAAAAATGACTTGGAGATAGGCTGCAGAACAATACAATCTTTCGCAAGTCTTTATCATCAGTTTTGCCCTCACACAAACCATTTTTTAGTCGAAGTTGAAAACTGTATCAAATACCGAATACTAGATACCAAGCATTACAAACTGCGAATAAAAGTTACAAACTGCCAAAATAATCGTACATACTTTTAGTTCTTATATTAAATAAAAATTATGTGAAGCATAGAATATACGGTAGCCCATCTGTGCTCTATAGACGATGATTTCCGGTTGTCATTGTGTCACACGTCAGTGGTCGGGAACCCTGGAAATTAACATGGAATGTCTCGTGTATCTCCTTTCTATCGGACAGAATTTTTGATTGATTTATATTTTTATTTCACATGTAAATGTCAATATAAGGAATCACTGTCTAATTTGGGGAATGATAGGGACATTAATTTATGCAGAACGACCTTCGCCAGTTTTGCAAATTATCTCACGTTTCCAACTGTCGTTAATGACCTCGAATACTCAGCAGACTAAACAGTGATTCCCTAAATGTATTGGAAAACAATTTAATTCTAGTTGTAACACGTCATTTTATTGGATAGAAAAATTAATTTATATCGTATAACCTGTGTTGCCTACGTCACAATGACTTACGTCAAAAGTGCATCAATCCAATAAAATAAAATTCATTAAAAGACATTTTTGAAGTAAAAATTGTCTTATTTCCCACAATTATTGACGGAAAATTAAATTATGAGGGATGAATTTAATAGCTACCCAAGTTATACTAGTATAACCTGGTTTGGAACAGTTTACGCTTTTTTATAAACCGCTTCATTCCTTAAATAAATAAACTTATTTCAATAGAGAAGTATATTATCATACACATGAAAATGACATATTTTTATATAACATATTGATACGAGTTTTATTTTGAAAACATTTTCATTAAAATGAAAAGGACTTATAAATTAAAAAAAATGGTATATACACTGTACATGTAGTATGTCTCTGAACAATTTTTATTACTGCTTGGAATTCATCCAAATATCTAGGATTGCGTTACTAGATAAAGATAAAGTACACATCATTCTTGTTCATGATGTTATTTTTGTGGTCGACTTCGGTAGATAACAGTTGATTCCATATGAGGCATCCGGCTGATTAACTATATGCGTACACATTACTCCCTGCATTACTTTGTATACTATGCACTGACAACTTCGTATGAATCTTTCTTAGTGTGTTAAGTACTATTGAGTATTATTTTGATGCATTTACTTTCAGGTGCAAACGATTATACAGTAACATGGTGTATAAACATATTTCTCTTTACATGCGTAGGAATTTCATTCGGAGGTACACTTCCTTTAAGGATTTAGTTTATGTTTCGGAAAGCAACAAAAATATCCATGTGAAATCTTATTAAAAAAGCGCGACGCACATATATCCTATTCTATTAATAGCATTGTCGACTTTCAGTATATCATCGTTTAAAAAGAAATTTAAAATCTCACTAAATTCAGTTTAGATAGATTTTGAATTTCACAGTTATGATGACTTTTTAAAAAAAAATACTGCATGACACATCACTTAGTTATAACAATATATGAAATCTCATTGCCTCTATCTACCTACGATGACGCTATTTCTAATAACAGAATGTATCGATTGACTTTGCACACGACTCATAATTCGTTTCTCTTTTAGCGGGAAACACTCATTCAGCAATTAACATACAAGGTCATTTAAACTATTTTCTTAGCCTTAACGTTGCTAGGGATATACCTGAACATAATTATTAATCCTTTTAATAAGAAAAAAGTCTGCAAAATTGAATGGGTGTGGTACTGACCAGAATATTTGTATTAATACTAAAGTTTCATTTCCTTGCAACTTTAATTAGGCACCATGTAAAGAGTTGATCGTTGATTTATCTGCAGAGTTGATTTTCTTTATAAAGTTCTAGCTCATTTGATTTCATGTCTCTCATCCCTCTCATCCCATTATCAGGCGTTCAATAATTGAAAATGCTCCAAAAATATCAAAAATCTCAAGGAAAGTGTATTTACCTACGGTAATTCTTTAAACTTCATCATTAAAGTTAAACACATTATATATAAAATAAGTAGGGATGTCAACGAGTACCCGGTTAACCGGGTACTCGATCGAACGTCCGAGTATCGAATACTAAAAATGGTACTCGGTTACTCGGAGTGTATTTTTTTTCTTATTTCAAAGTACATATTTTTATCAAAAACCTATCAATAACTTAAATATGCATACGGTAATTGGCGTGTCGTCATCTACACCTGTAAAACACCCGTTATCGCCTGTGGCTGTGTATATACAGTAATTAGTGACCAATCACCTGGTACACAGCTGTTCTCACCTATTGTGGTCCTTAATTTTTGGATGGCTTCAATGATTGTTTTCAGTGAACATAGTTTAAAGTACATTGTATGGTCTATAATCTTAAAGGAAGAAATATTTAGAAACAACTAAAGTTTTAAAAAAATGTTGAAAGTCAGTTTGCGTAGTTTAGTGTATATGGGGGAAACAACCAACATATGAAATGATATTAGACTAGTGATCCCAACAACGTCCGTTCCTTCCCTTTCGCTAGTCTAATCACCACAAACCTGCATAACAGATTGTCTTCCTTTTGTGTTGATGAAATAGATCCTAATCAAAAAGTGTAAACCATTTGTAATTTTTGATGTATTAATTGTGTCGTTTGTGTTCATTTGGTAAGTAAATTTAGTACCAAAAAATCATTTCCCTTTGACTCAATTGTTTATATACATTTATAAACGTGAAAAAAAAAACAGCTTTGGGGTTTAACAGAGCTTAACCGGGCTCAAGAAATTTAACACACTTGTATGTATTTTCAGTTTTACCGAGTATCCGGGTACTCGATCGGAAAAACGTCCGAGTAACCGATTATCAAAAATTGACCGATTTGACATCCCTAAAAATAAGTAAATCTTAGATAAATACTCAGCAAATGCAAATAAAAACATCTATCATAGATAACTTCTAATTTCATATAATGCTATTAAACATTGGTATCTAATGCTAGATTAAATGAGATTTGATTTCTTGAAACATGTAACTCTTAAAATACATTTGTTGGGGTATAAATGTCAACTTTTTTTAAGACCGCACAAACAGAGATGTATAAAATGAAAATTGTTGCATGAAAAGATTTCAATCTTCATTTTGAGATATTTTGAATCAAATAATAAATTAAAGAGTTGTCCTTCCTGGTTGAGAAGCGGATATCCTTAAAAACAACAAAATGTGGTAAAACTGCTTCATATAACAACATTGCCCTGTTAAAATTTGTTTGATATAAAATTTATTGTATACAATTATCCATATACTCATAGAAGAAAATACATGTATTAATTTTAATTAAAATCAAAAGAAAAGTCAAAAAACTTATTTCAAGATATATCATAATGCTGACTTTATGATCCTATGCCGATCATTCCTTTAAAAGGAATACTTGTTTCAGTGTTTCTGTTATTGATATGCAGTAGACTTTGTTATCAATGTTCTGTTCTAGGTGACAGTTTGGCTGTTCAGAATGGTATGAAATTCAGCACTAAGGATCAGGACAATGACAACGGTCACAGTGGTAGCTGTGCTGTATTGTATCACGGAGCCTGGTGGTACAGCAACTGTCTAAGATCAAATCTTAACGGACAGTACGCACAGTCTGCTGTGTTTGGTGCTAAATACCCGATATGGTATCACTGGAAAAAGAAAGAAGAAGCGTTACAAAAAACCTTGATGATGATCAGGCACAAAAATTAGAGTTAATTATGATCAGAACTGACATTTCTATAATGATTTTGATATTTACTTTCATTAAAAAGATGGTATAAACAACGTTATGTCATTTACTAATCTCAGTATATTACATGTTTTATACTCTTTATCTTGTTATGGACAACTACATTCTGCCCCTTCTCAAAAAAAAAAAAAATATCTATAACAATTGTTTGTCTTCTAAGTATAAACAAAGTATAAACAAATATAAAGGTAAAGTGTATACAATTTATATACTTATTCTCAATAAATACAGCAAATATAAGCAGGGATCATGAATACTTTGCGCATAGAAAAAACAAACCAAATTTTCATTTATATAATCTCTTAGCAAGCTAGTCGTATTGTTGATTAAAAACAAAAGCTACTAATTAAGAACCAGATATAAGAGTAATCTATTTTAACTATGTAGCAAAAGTAATATGTAAATCTAGTATATTTTCCCACGCAAGATTAAAAAAGGTTGTTAATTTCAATGGAAAAATGAACCAAAAGAAAGAACAAAATACGTTATTAGTAGAAATTGACCGCAAAATGTACAATATTTTAATCATTTTTTTTTTCATTTATGGAAGTTGAGCTTTGAAGTACGCAAAATGCGAACTTAATTCCACAGGAGCAAAAATGACGTATTTTTCATTATGACGTCATATGGAATGTTCGTTTAAAAATTGTCATATAATAGTGTAAAATAAGTATTCTTTGCTGAAACTAGATCCTTGCACATGCAACAACCACTTTTATATTCCGCATATAATTTCATTAGTACATCTCTTATTCACACAGTCACCCGCGTGGCGCAGTGGTTAGAGCGTCTGCTCTAGAGTCGCGAAGTAAGGAGTTGATCCTTACGTCGCGAGTTTGAATCCCACCGTGGGACGTGGAGACCAGTCCTTCGGATGAGACCGTATAAACCGAGGTCCCGTGTCGCAGTAGGTGCTGGCACGAAAAATATCCCTCACTGCTCAATGGCCGTAAGTGCCGAGTATAGGACAACATTTGCAGCTCTCCACCGGCAAGTGGTGGCGTCTCCATATGAGTGAAAAATTCTCGAGAGGGACGTTAAACAACATACAAACAAACAAACTTATTCACACAATTAAAATGGTGTTGGTTGTCAACTGCACCCAATATGAATTTTCTAAAAAACTGAATCTGGAAAATGATATTCACTGATCTCATTTACTTAATATGGATAACAACTCATAATTGATGCAAAATAAGAGGTTCAGAAGCAGTTATTTTTATTTAAAATTGGTCAAAGCAAATCATACAAATGATAAATATATATTAATATATATTGTGAATAAGTTCCAGTTAAAAGTCGTCGCCTTCACATATGCCGTTTATGCGTACGGATGTAGTTCACTTCGCCTGTGATATGTAACACAATGAGCGTGCAAATTATAATTTTAATTGATAAATTAAGTTTGTACATTGCATTTATTAATATTTTGAATATTGTGTTTTGAATTATAATTGATACTATCAGTGCGTAGAGCGACGGACAATAACCTCTAAAATATGAACTTGTTTACAAACTCTGGGAGATTGGATACAATAAGAGAGCGTCTTCATTTGACGGACAATTAGTTTTTACGATGTGTTGTTCTCGAACATTGAAACTTTCCAATCAGACTTTGTGCAAAGCTGCAACCATCTAATTAACTGAAGAATGTGCAAGATACACAATGTTAATGTAAACAGAGGACATTGCCGTATCCTATAAGGAGATGAGACAGAGCTTCAGTGAGGGGCGGACTATATCAATATTAATGAAGTGACACTGTAACTTACTGATTGTTATTACCAAATACGTGATCCCTATGATGCAGCTTCTTGTACAAAAGATGTGCGCACTAAGTATCACTAGCTTTTAACATCTTAGCTCCTACAATGACTATGTGAGCTTTTACCATCTTGGCTCCGAGACCTACAGCCATTGAACTTTGTTTTAATGTACCATTGCTTTTGCGTTTGCTGTGACTTTACAATAAAACTATAAACTTACCAAAGTCTTCTTATTCCAAACACATTGAGTAAGATATTCAACTGACTATAGTCTACAGTAAATAAATATCCCAAGTTTTAATTCATTACATAATATTTACATTTGCTGTGTTTTTCTTCTAAGCCAACTGTGAAATTGATTTGAATGCCATTTTCGTTTATACTCACGAGTAGAAATATGAATGGAGAAACTCGCGCTAAAGTGACGTCACAATTAGCTAAAGAGACGTTAATAAAAATGTAATGATATAGGACAGCGAATGATTCAAACATTGAGTATATTTTTGGTGCTTTTGAACATTTAAAATGTAAATATAACAAATGTTTTTTTTTTAAGTTTTGAGTGGGTTATTGGTGTGTAAATCACACAGACTTGTCAGTAGGCATATTTCATGAAGCGCGCTAGCTCAGTCGGAAGAGCGCTCGCTCCGTGATCGGAAGGTCGTGAGTTCGCATCTCTGCCGCGACTGACCTAAGTCGACAAAAATAGGTAGCAACTGTTCCTTTGCCAAGCGCTCAGCACTTTGATAAAGTGAAAGGTGCGGGTCCTTCGGATGAGACCTTAAAAACCGAGGACCCGTGTCACGATAAAGATCCCTCATTGCTCAATAGCCCTGAGTGCCGAGTAAAGGTCAAAATTTGAAGCCCTTCACCGGTATATGGCGACGTCTCTATATGAGTGAAAAATTCTCGAATGGGACGTAAAACAACATACAATCAATTAATCATTACATATTAGCACCATGTATCTTTTTAAATTAATGACAGATAAGTGGCAAATCTATAGAGGGGGGAATACGTGGGGGTTGCAACCCCCTTTGGATTTGCTAGAGAGAGAGAGAGAGAGAGAGAGAGAGAGAGAGAGAGAGAGAGAGAGAGAGTAGTCCCAAATATTTGTTGTTTTAATTATTTTTCCAGAAACGGTCTTCCTTTCATTTAGTCTAAATATTTTTTTGTGAAGTGATGCTTTACTGATAAAATCAGCATCATAAACGTGATATTTTGAATGATCAATTCATGGTTTATTTACGTGAAACGAGATGGAGATTGACATTTGATTATAATCATAATACATGAATTTTTACCTGTAAGTGTCTCTCCAAGTTTATTGAGTTTGAATATCTAAAATGCCTGCAGTTGCCGTGGAATTAAAAATGGTTTATTTATTTCGAAAGATTTGAAGTTTTGCACAACTTTAAAAGAGTATTTACTGTTTTGAAATCCAATAAAACACCGCTGGGGTCGAGGGGGCATACTCATGTTTCTATTTCCAAAAGCAGCATTTCTTGTATTGTTTTTATTAATTGCTTTGTTCCTTTGACGAACTTCTCGTTTCAAATAATCACAAAAAAGATGTGGAACCTTACAATAACACAAATTTTATAATTTTCTCACACATTTTTTTCTAAAACGGATCGATCTTGATAAAATACTGGGCTTTAAAAGGGCAAATTTTTAAATCGCTAAGGTGGCCTGTATTACATTTTAATCATTATATATTAATTAACACAGCAGAACAATACTTGGGGATCACTTTGCTAGACATCCTCACGTTCTGTCTGTTCATTAGCTACCTTAACAAACAAAATATAGTAAACTTTAATTAACTTTATTATACCTCTATTAAGAATACTCAAATTTGATTGGCTTGTTAGAAGTCTTTTACACTCAATAATGACTCCAAAAAGTGCCGTTTACAGCAATAATTATCTAGGAATCATTGCACGTGGGGTATAATGAACCGGTCATTATAAATAATGACCGCTAAAAATGACCTGTTACTCTAAATTCCATTCAAATTAAAAAAAAAAAATTATGCATACAGTAATGATTGTTTATTACAAAAAATGCCGTTATAAAATATGTATAGTCTTTTTATGATACGGAATACGACTGGCCTTTAGATGCGTCGTAAAATTTATCGTTTTCATTGAAACTTTCGTTACATGTACAATGTTAAATTCAACGAATGTAGACTCGGCTCTTTTGTACAGTAAAGGTCTGCACCAGATTGTCATTGTATTCGGGAATGGTATTTGTGAGTTTATAAAAATGCATGTTACTGACAACCACAGAGTGTTTTAATAAATCGGCGGTGCAAAAACTTACAAGACTTGCAGGCGAAAAGTAAACAACTTCACTAGCGAATCCCAATCCCGATGGAACAATAATAACAGTTCGTAGGTCTAATACACGATTGATTATTTTAGTAATTAAGCCTACAAAAATTGTCTTAACTTATATCGGTATAATAAAACAATTGATAACCCCTTATGAGGTCAACATGGTGAAATAAGGACCCGAGACGTGGCCCACTCGCTGACCTGACCTGACCGCGGCCGCTACGTCCTTATTTCACCATGTTGACCTCATAAGGGGTATTTAATTGTATCATAGTCTACTATAGTTAACTATAATAAATCAAAATTTTCAAAGTTATCACTATAGTGTCATATTGATTACTATAGTGATCAAAGTTGTCAAAGTAATCACTATAGTGTCATTGTTATCACTTTAGTAAATCAAAGTTTTCGAAGTCACAATTGTTAACCAGAGGTACCGTGAGCACTGAGCTCACTAAATGATACCCCCGCCTCCCATATGATTATAATGGCAAAGTCCATGTTTTGCTCTGAGAGACCAAAAATAAGTGTCAGATCAAAAAGTAAAATAGGAGGTGCACAATGGCATTATGTAATAATAAAGTCTTCGAAAGTATCATTAAATTTTATTCAATGGTATAGGAGGAGTTTCGGATAAGAGATGGGTACCCTTAAATATTATAGAAAGAATAGCAGTGTCCATGGTTTGCTATGGGAAACCCAAAATATATGTCCGATCAAAAAGTAAAATAGGAGGTGCACAATGGCACTATGTAACAAAGATTCTGTGCAAAGTTTCATTAAATTTCATTCAGTGGTATAAGAGGAATTGCGGATAAGAAATGGGTACCCCAAAGCGTAACAGAGGGACTGACGGACGTACAGACAGAAGGACGGATGAACGGACGGACACCCCTATCACTATATACCCCCCTGCTTTTTAAGCGGGGGGTATAATCATAGTTTTCAAAGCTATCACTATAATAAATAAAAGTGTCAAAGTGATCACTTATCAAGTGGTAAATCAAAGTTAGATTTATCACAACTGTATATAATGTTCTGTGATAGAAGTCTCGGTTAATTTTACATTAATTGCATATTTATCGATAATATCCAGTTTTACATATTTTCTCATTTTACCAAAATCATTTTTCGATGTCTTGTATTACAAATAAGTCTATGCACGTTGCATGCGGTACAGTTAACTTTGAATTTAATTTTCAGTGATTTTTTTTTTTGAAACCTCATGACCTGATGATTTTCAATGACTCCTACTGGCTAAACATTTCTAAAATGAAAATTTTATATTACTTTGTCTTTTGTATTGATAAAACACATTCTATTATTAACATTAAGTACATCAAACGAGATGCATAAAGTTGTCATCTAATATACAACGATATAAAGTATATTAGATTGACAACCATAGTAAATCAAAGTTTTCATAGTGATCACTATAGTATTTCAAAGTTTTCATAGTTATCAATATAGTAAATCAAAGTGTCAAAGTTATCACTATAGTAAACTATAGGAAGCTATAGATAATTATGTTATTTCTTTTTCTGTAAGGGTGTGTTTGTTAACATAGCGAAATAACACTTGGGGATCACAAAGCCAAACATCTTTATCTAACTGTTCATTTCATTTATGCTATGGTCAAATTACTCTTGGGAATCAAGTCTACTTATCCAACTATTAAGTCTACTTTTAAAAAATACTGTGGCATATGATATTATTTTCCTGTCATTTAAAATGGACAAAGATTCATTCACTGAAATATAATTACCACTCCTTGTGTATGGACGATGAGTTACTCGATATTTGTTTGTCTGCTATATGTAGATCAAAATACAAAATTAAACATGTACATATTTATTATTTTGCATCAGATACATCTGTTTAAAGGTTAGCAGCTATTACATCATTATATCACTTGAAACATATTTTGACTAGAAGTGACAAATAAAAGGCAAAAGCAAAAAAAAAAAAAAAAAAAAAAAAAATCAATTCAAAATTTAGTTTCTTTTTTCTTTAAATTAAAATATTTTATAATAAGAAAGAATGCATTCATCATGATCATTAGTTAAAATAATGCTGAAATAATTTAATTTATTTTCCCCCTTTCCTTGGACTATCCAAACAATTTAGTGTTGGAGATTTTAAAAAAAATTAGAACAATGGAAATACATGCAAAAAAGCATGTGTAAAATTATCAGAAGCCAATATAAGGAAATGAAGAACTGATGAACAGAAAGCGGTTTTGTACTTATGTGTGTGTGTGTGGGGGGGGGGGGGGGCAAAATGCATGCAAATGAAGCATATAATCTATTCATTTTGGCTAAGTAAAATGTTATGAATGATTGATTTGATAACACATCATAGCATCTAATCCCACCTCTGATGTTTTAGATGTCTGTGTTTGCTCTGCTCCTGATTTGTATTGCTTGAATGGGATTCTGAGCTTGAATACTGTTCGTAATCTCCATATTTCAAGTAAAACTCTAATCAAACTTTCATTTGAACAATTTAATTGAATCTACATACCCGAGGATGCTTCAAAATCACTAAAACCAATCATGCCTTTGCTGCTGTTGATAGGAAGCATTATATTTTTCCAATTCACTGTTTATTTCTATGTGAAACTTATGTTAACTTATTGTGGCCCCAACTTGCCCCCGGGGTTCATGTTTTGAATAAACCTGAATCTTCACTACCTTAGGATGATTCCATATAAATATGACTAATCATGCCTTTTGTTCTTGAAAAGATTATTTTTGATTATCTTTCGCTGTATATTCCTATAGACTATTGATCGCCTGTTGTGGATCCATTCTACCACTAGGAGTCATGATTTGAAAAAAATATCTATATATGAACTAAAGTTTTCACATAAGTTTCAATTCTTTTGGCCCAGTGGTTCTTGACATTAAATATTAACTTATTCTTAATTATACCCTTGAAAGAGAAAATGATCCTTCCTTTAAATAAACTTGCATCCTCTTTTACCGCGGATGCAATGTAGCAAGTTTGGTCAAAAGGGGCTGAGTGGTTCTTGAGAAGTCAAAAATGTGAAAAGTGTACAGACCGACGGACGGACGCCGTACAAAATGTGATCAGAAAAGCGAACATGAGCTTTCAGTCCAGATGTGCTAAAGCGATGATTTTAGTTATAATTCTGAAACATTCTGATACATGTGAACTCACACCCAGGCAAAAGACACACACATACGCACACACATATACACACACCCAGAAACAGAGAGAGAGAGAGAGAGAGAGAGAGAGAGGGGCAGCGAGTTTCATTTATGCTCACTTCTTTCGAGAACATCGGTTTATAACTTAGGAAAACAATTTCCACGAGTCTGCATTCCATTAAATTACATCTTATTATAAACAATCTCTTTATGATAGCTGATAATTCGATTTGAAGGAAAAATTTCAGATGAAACGTTTTACTGTTTACAAAACAAAATTCTTGAAGTAACGCTCATCTAAGCATTAAAATTGATTCCGTCTGAATCAGATAATTAACAGGTGATAATCAATTAAATTACAAACAGTTCTGTAGCATGAAATTCATGAGATAAGTATTACGTCAGTTTACAAGCCAGAAATAAATACTTCAGCTGTCATTTTTCAGATAAAATGAAAAAAAAAAAACATAAGATAAAAATATTTTCTTTTAATGCCACATTTATTACCTATATCTTAACGTTCTGTATGATATAAACAGATGCTTCTATCACTTAATGGAGCCCTAGGTTTAACTAAAAATAATTAGATTACCGAAGACGTAGAAAACGTTTGATTTTTTTTATTCTTAAATCTAGATTACTTTTAATGGACACTTATGTACAAATATATATTTGACAAATCCCTCATACAGTTTTGTATGAAAAAAAAATAGCTTCAGGCTCACTGACACTTAAAATAGATTTTCCCCCTTTTTTTACATGTAGAACTGTTTAAGGCATATATTGTACTGAAGTGACTGAACATACTAATTCATTCAATGAATCCATAATGTTTCTGCTTTGACATATAATTTTATACTAAACATACTAATAAAGGTACGTTCTAAATCATTGAAATTAAACTATTCTCGATTAAAGTTATTATATATAAATAAAAAAAAAATTATTGCCCATCTGAGGCATTTGAAGTAATAAGTAATCCAAATTGTCTCATATATAGTTCATTTTCGACCACGTATGCAAATAAGATAATGCTGACTACGCCTATGCTAAAGAATTAAGTGACGTAAGAACGTCATTACTGTCAAACATCACATCTACTGGTCCAAACTTTATCATCAATTTTTTTGGAGAGCTCAGTAATACGTTAGGAGTGTAGGACGTTTTAGCATGGATTTATAAAGGAAACAATTTTTAAACACAAAATGAAACACTTCCTTTGACGTCCTTAAAAACGGCTCATAGGTGCTTATATTTTAATGATTGATTTAATATCGTCTTTAAGTCACCTTTAAGCAACCTTAAACTATCTTTAAATCGTATACCGGTATACACTGTATACACACTTAAGCTAACACTGAACTTCTGTGGAATGTTTTATTTTTATCATCCCAATCAAAATATGAAATGAAATAACAGATTTCTTTTTCTCTTTATTTTATTTTATTTTATTTAAAAATGTTGGCAGTGTCATATCTATTTTGATTTGTAAAATGAAACTGCTGTAACTCTAAAGAAACTACAACTGCAAACACCACAGGACCGATTACTGCCTTTGAATTTCAGCATATCCCTTACAAAAAAGTACTATAGTTAACTATAGTTTACTATAGTTAACTTTAGTTTACTATAGTATCAAAGTTTTTCCACTGTAGTAAATCAAAGTATTTTTACTATGGATTTCAGATCGTTATATTTTTTGTTCTTCAATTCATACCTACACATTTTTAATATCAAATTGAAATATTCTTTGTATATTCACACATTATTTCCAAATTTTACATTACTGTTATCGAATTTGAGAGATTTTAGGCTTTGAAATCTCAAAAAAAGTTCTAGAGTAAAGTATCATAGTAAATCAAAGTATCAAAGTTTTCACTATAGTCAACTATAGTAAACTATAGTTAACTATAGTAAATTTATGTTAGGGATTCAATGAAAAATGTGAAGATATCGAACAGTGATCGATTTCATAAAATCTACAAATAATACAAATCAGAGAACAGGGCATAAGCATGGCCCTTCGGAAATTTCAGACTTGGGATCAGGTGCCCAGGAGAAGTAAGCATCCCCTGTTGCCCAGTCACACCCACCGTGAGCCCTTTGTATTGATCAAGTATACGGAACTTTCGGTAGTCAAATTCAGTATTAAACAAGGAAAACAATTAGTATGAAACAAATCAGCCAAAATATACTCAATAATAGGTTATATTTGACAATAAGGTCATTATAACTATTATATAATTTACAAAATGCTGACTTTATATGAGGTTCTTGAAGTCCCTGTAACATCAACTTATGTGTGGGTAGCCCGCCTTGGTTTAAAAATTGATCTTCCTCAGAACATGCTCATGAGTAGCACCATATACAGGTTAAAGCGGAATATTACTATATAAACTAGCATTCTAAGAGTATGGCTTTAGCAATAATATTCCCCTTCTGGGAGGTATAATCAGGTTCCCATTTAAAATTGAAAAAAATATTGAAGTAAATTAAAATGCAAACTTGATCTTTAACTATGCAAGGTACTATCATGCCAAAAATCAGCTCAATATTTGGAAGCGTTTTTAAAAAATGCGGAAAACCCTTAAAAATTAAAAAGGCCGTAAGTCCGTCATAGAGGAAATGTAAACTTGGTTTGTAACGCATCAAAATCCACTCACATATTAAAAATCAGCTCAATAGCTGCAAGCATTTAGAAAAAGAGTGCGAAAAAACCAAGTGGGACAGACTGCCACACAGACGGAGGGACAGAAAGACAGACAGACAGATCTAGAAGAGGAGGGAACCTATAGTCACCTCCGGTTTCACTGGTAGGGGACAAATAACGAAAGTTGACAATGAAAAAACTGAAGTCATCATGTTTGTCATGCAATTTATATATTAGTAATCTTCTGTCGTCTATAGTCAAAGCAAAATATAACAAAACAGTATGAACAACAAATCCTCAGATCATGAAATGAAGGCTGCTCAAAAACGTTGAAAGTGCATATCACAGGATAAGATAGTTTGCATCTCCATTGACATAAAAAGAATGATACATGTATTTTGATACACTCAAGCTAAGACTGAAAAATGGTACTGATTTTTTATTTTTAATTTGAAATTTACTCATGTCAACATGACTTAACTGAAAGAAATGATATGTAATGCATTGAAATCTAAACATGTGTAGTGCATCCTAATTACTGTATACAGGGTTATTTTCGCCCCGTGTTATTTTCGCCCTTTCACATTTGCTAACAATTTGCACCGTTTTAAATTCGCCCAGTCAAGGTTCTGTTTTAAGAATTTATACCGTGTTCTTTGAATTCGCCCCGTTTTAAATTCGCCCACTTGTGACAAAGGCGAAAGCCGCAAAAATAAAACGGGGGCGAAAATGTCGCTGTATGCAGTGTATTTGTCAGGTTGTATGTATTTTATTAGGTGCCGATCATCTCAGAAGGCATAGGATGTCACATGCAGTGCTTTCAATATTCCCATGGAATAGTCTACACAGATCAAAGTCATAAAACAAACCAGAGACATATTATAAGTGAAAAATGTTACGGAAACCTGTAATAAACCCAAGAAATCATTTGTGAGGATGAATATGATCAGTGTCAAGCAGATATCAATTCATATGTGAGTAATTTTGTCAAAAGAACTACATGTTAATCAAATGGAGAGAGTTCCGAAAGTACAAAAAGCTCATGTGAAAACGATGAAGGAACTTCATGTCAAACCACGTCATCAACAAAAATTTGAATTTAAGATTTAACTAATGATAGCGAAGTTTTGATGTTTTATACAGGACTCCTGATACACACTAATTTTTTGCATGTTCTTTATAGTCTAGGCGAGGCTGCTTTTCATCTGAATTACATTTACAATCAAGTGAAGAATCTTAAAATTGAAAACTATTTCTAATTCTTTTAAAATTCGGACAGCATAAAACTAATCTTAAGCTTAGTAGGTTATATTCAGTCTCTGCAGGAACAGTGGAAAATGTTTGGTTGACGGATGAACTTCATGTCCAAATAATGGCGAAAGCTGAATTTTTGGCCTGACATAGACCTGGTGAATTATTTTTTTTGGCTTCCAGGGGTTTTTACTCAAATTTCCCAATAACACGTCTCATTATCGATTGTTTTGAGATCGCAGCCAAAAAGCCAAGGCCACCAGTTGCCCAACAGTCGACTTTCTTTAAGTATAAGAAAAAAATACCGTGAATTTTTTTGTTGGCTCAGCACCTGTTGGTCTTGTGTTTTTCATCTCTCCTGCCTCTGGAGGTTCTGCAAGTGACCGCCAACTTGTTGAACGCGGCCCCTTTCTTAATCTTTGTGAGCCTGGAGAGTTCTTGATGTTAGACAAGGGTTTCAATGTACAAGACCTAATTTTGCCTAGCGATGTAACTATTAACATTCCAACATATTTTAAGTAGAAAAATAAAGTGCCAAAAAATAGTGAGAAAAAAAACAAACACATTTTCTATTTGACAGCTAGATATGCCGACGTCGTATTATAAATTAACAATAGTTACTTTCATTCATATGTCGTTTCAATATATCCCAGGTAACTTGAAATAATAGACACCACAAAGTCCGATACATCTTTTTCATATTTCGATATTTTACTAGAAAAAGACGTTAATACGAGGTCTAACAGTCTAAAATTCTTTCTTACATTTTGTAGAGATGTGTCGGAAATCCCGCTGGTTTACTACATGTTTCATTAGGCTTATTTTGGGTCTCTGTTGGCGTTTTCCCAGCATGATTCATGATTTGATAAAGGTGCGCTGCTCCGTCAAATCACGAAACGTCATTTTTGCAGTTGATTTCGTAGGGTTTACATCGGAGAAAAATTACAATATTTCTGTTAGTACTTCAAATATTACGACAGAAATCTAAATACTTAAGAATACAACAATAAAAAGAAATTTTTGAGAAAATTGTTGAAAAATATCGTGTAATATGGAAAATAAATGAATAGAATTTTGGATACCGCATGTTTGTTTTTCAGCAATTTTGCCGTGCTCCGTACATCACCATCAGCAGTATCAAAACAGCAAAAATTTTATGAGATATTAAATGAAATCAAAAAAATTTACCAAGAATCTTTTGGAATCTTTTAAGAAATTTGTTCCTGTGAAATTTCAATTCTATACGACGTCTGTAAGAGTAAATAATAGCAGAGTCCGCGTAATTTTTGAACGGCCCTCATAGTAACCTAACAACAAAACTTTATGTTAAGTGTGATGACCTTATATTTTCTATCGTCAACTTCCCTTATTTATATAGCAATATTACCCTTATCACCTGCATATGTTGTTTTTGCCTCCCAGTTAATTTGATATGCAAGAACACAAGTCTTTTCTTCTTCTCATGTTTTAGATTTTGAATAAATTCTGCTTCATATGAGTATAAATTCTGCTTAATATGAGTACAAACGTAGGTCTGCTAATAACAGGACGCAATCGTCACCTATGGGAATTCCAACAGATTTTGGAATACCTGGTCTCCAAAATCCACAAAGATATCATAAATCAGAAACTCAGACATCTTTTTAATATCAATTTATAACTTCAGAGTACTTGTGTGTACAATCAGAGTGTTTTTAACAAAATAATTTTGCAAATGACCAATGACAAGGTAAGTAAAATTACGAGTACCATTTTTATTGAAAAAGCAGATGTCAATGATGTCAAAAAGCCTGGACTTTAATTCATCGTGAGGACGTGTTGTTTATGAGTTGAAAAGTTGTAAGTTTGATGTTATTGATTTTGGTAGCATTCTGTGCTGTACCTTAAGTGCTGTATTTCTCCGAAGTTTGAAGGCAGCAGCTGCCAATTCCATGAACTCAATCCCAGGAACCTAACAAATAATAACGTATAGCATTGAAAATACTTACAATTGATATCAGTGACATAACATTATAGCATTGTTTCCTGCAAAGCAGAATAACACTTGGGGGATCACTTTGCCAGGCTTTCTCATGTTTTGTCTGTCCATTAGCTATACGTTTGTTAACATGGCAGAATAACACTTGGGGAATCACTTTGCCGGGCACCTTTATGTTTTGTCTGTTCATAAGCTTTATTTTGTTAATTAATATTGAGGATAAAACTTGAGGATCACTTTCCCAGGCTTCTACATCTTACTAATCATTTTTTTAAACAATGGTAAAATAGCCCTTAATGGATTTATAACAGTGGAAATACTGAAAAAAAAAGTCAAAAGGAAAGCAGGTGTAAAATAAACAAAAGCCTGGGCAGGATTCCTAGCGGTCAATTTGTCACAACAAAAGCCTGGGCCGGAGTTCTCGCATGTACAGTCCTGGCCTAGCGGTCAATTTGTCACAACAAAAGACTGGACAGGATTCCTAGCATGTACAGCCCTGGCCTAGCGGTCAATTTGTCACAACAAAAGCCTGGGCCGGAGTTCTCGCATGTACAGTCCTGGCCTAGCGGTCAATTTGTCACAACAAAAGCCTGGGCCGGAGTTCTCGCATGTACAGCCCTGACCTAGCGGTCAATTTGTCACAACAAAAGCTGGGCCGGAGTTCTCGCATGTACAGCCCTGGCCTAGCGGTCAATTTGTCACAACAAAAGCCTGGACAGGATTCCTAGCATGTACAGCCCTGGCCTAGCGGTCAATTTGTCACAACAAAAGCCTAATAGGCAGGATTCCAAGGATGTCCAGCCCTGGTCTAGCGGTCAATTTGTCACAACACAAGGATTTTCTCTCTGTTGAAATTAAAAAAAATTAAAAATAAGGAATCCATACTGGAAACAATTACAACCATTCAACTTATTACGGAGTCTTGTAGTAAATTATAAAACATGTCAAAATATCTCTACAGCATCTGATGTCTTATACCATTAAATGTTCTATTGCCGAGAGAGATAAAAATACAGGAATATATATATATATATATATATATATATATATATATATATATATATATATATATATATATATATATATATATATATATATATATATATATATATATATATATATAAAGCACTAAAAATGACCAACGACACGAACAATAAAAATTGTCAAAAAATTTTCGGGACGATCTGTCCCTTCCTCAGGACAAAGAAAAACGTTAAGAAGTCATAAAAACAAAGGAAACAGATAAAAACAACTCGCACTACTACAAAACTACCAAACACTAAATATTTACAGTGTTACATGTTTAATTTGAAGTTTATAAACAGTTGTGAAGAAAGAAATCCGGAGCGCTATAAACTGCGCCCGGTCTATCGCTGTACTCTGTTGAAGTGCGATTTACATAATTGAATGAATTAATTATCGCTAATTAATTACGACCATGTAGTAAATCGTACACTGTCTTATTCTCTCAGAATAGCGTAACTATACATGATATAAAGAAATTAAAGAAATATAATATGGAAGGGCAATTTTAAAATATGAATTTGGATAATTTATTTGGAAATCGGATAAAAGAAATAAACAAAAAAAGTAAGCTTTAAATATTTGCGTAGGTTGTTCCAGAATTGCTAATGCGAATTAACGGTAAAGTTTACACTATACAGAGAGAATGAACTTGTTTGTTACAATCCGGGATTGGGTCTAGTTTACGTTCATCCTGGTAAAAGTCATTTAGTTTGCGAATACCATTAGGGCGGAATGACTTCAGCCTGTGCATCCAGAACTTTTCCTTGCCTTTTCTCTGAGCGTCTTGGATTATGGTCAATAACCACTACTGTCATGTCCTCCCATTTGTGACCTTCAAGACTGAAATGTTCCCCAATGGGTTCATTGAGTTTTTTGGTTCTAACGGTAGAACGGTGATCATCGACTCTCCTGCGGATATCTCCTGTTTCACCAACATACTGTTTGGAGCAAACTTTGCAACTGATGAGATAAATGCAGTTGTCTGTTTGACAGGACAAATTCCTTAGTATTTTGTAGCTGCGGCCTGTAACGGGGCTATTGAAGCTGTCTGTGTCAGAGCTGTGCTTCCAGAGAAGACATCTTCTGCAAGATCAAGTTTTAAAGCCCCCGTTAGGTAATGGATTGTCCAATCTGGTTCTTACTACCATGTCCTTTTGGTTCCTCAGGAGTCTGTATGCAGCCAATGGGGGCTCCTTAAAGACCTCTGCCATTCGTTTATTTGAGTGCAGAATTGGCTGATTCTTTTGAAGGATGCCGCTGAGGTTCTTAAGGATGGGATGGTGTGTGGTTACCAGAGGGACCCTGCCGCTA
This sequence comes from Saccostrea echinata, assembly GCF_033153115.1. Lineage (NCBI taxonomy): Eukaryota > Metazoa > Mollusca > Bivalvia > Ostreida > Ostreidae > Saccostrea > Saccostrea echinata. Next base: position 4,306,013 of record NW_026889761.1, read on the forward strand.
TTGTCTTTCTCCTTGTAGCGTAATAGGTTTTGCCTGTCATGTTCTGCCATCTCATCAATAGCAGTTTGTACGGTGCATTGTAGCCTCTCTTGCATAAGTGGGACTTGAGGAGACCGCTTTGTTCCTGATATAAGGCAGAGAATGAACAAATTCTGGTGACTAGACCCTTAGGCACAACCTTAAATGTGTGTGGGGGATGACAGCTACATGTAGTTGGCATAAGATACTGTAACCAAGCAGCAAGGCAGATTATGTTTTCATCATTTATTTTAATAAGAAATAAGGCATTGATCTACAATAACAAAGTATATAATAAGTCAATATTACAAAAAATTATTTAACAAATATGAAAATAGCATATCTAGTAATTTACCTACAGTAAACGTTTTAGAAAAAATGAACTCTATGAAAAAAATGTGTATTGTAAACAATTGAAATTGAAATCTTACAGGCTCATTATTATTTAAGTTACAACTTTGACTGCAAAAATACAATAAAGTAAAACGTTTGCAATCAAAATAATTACGTAAATCAAATCTTTAAATGGCAATGAAACACATAATCAAATATAAAAGTTACATACCATAAGATGCATACCATGGACATTGGATTTACTTCTTGAAAATGTATTACTGCTCTGACATATGTACATAGGTAAAGCGCGGTAAATTTATACTTATAATGAAAATGTATTATTGGATGAAAAAATAAGAAATAACCAATCAAATTAAAGAACCAATGAAATCATAGAATAAAACTTTACTCAGGCAACTCAATCCAGATGCGCAAACGAACTTTTGGCTAATCAAATTTTAAGATTATATTTCTCAAAACGATATGAAAAAATAAATAAAAACGAATAAATACATATAGAATTAGAATTACATAATATCACAATACAAATGGGAATCTGTGGGTTTCGTGTGGAGACTGAACTCGATTTCACCATCAATCAGGATAGATGTAGTATCTAGGAATATGTTTTTTGAATTAGATACGTCTACTGTAAATTTGATAGACTGATGAAAGGTTTTGGCAAACGAAATGAATGCCTCGACGCTTTTGCGACATTCCACCCACTTCATCTCTATATCGTCAATGAAAAGCAACCAGCTAAGGGGCCTAAATGGTGCTTGAAGTAACAAGTTGCGTTCAAGTCTGCCTGAAAATATTGGCATAAGATGGTGCCATTTTCGTACCCATAGCAGTGCCATTAATTTGCAGGTAATGTTCTCCATTAAACATGAAGTTCTAACTCCTATTGGAAGAGTCACGGTGCTGAAAACATTGATTTTACCAAAACTTAACCATTTTTTTTATATCCTTACCAAATCCAAATAAAGAAACCTTGTCGTTATTGAACAGAGAAATATTTGAGTTTATATGGAAATCAAAATGTGATAAAGTAAAAAGAAAAATTATTACTCAAGATTTTTTACAAGGAGGATTAAAAATGTTGGATATAAATAACTTTATTATCTCTCTTAAGTGTTCCTGGATTAAAAGATTAACAAAAAGCAATCAACCATGGTTTGATATTTTTTCGACAATAAATGGTAAAGACATATTGACTAAACTTTTTGATTTTAGTGAAGAGTTTGTATCCTGTTTGATTGTAAAAAATAATGATTTTTGGAAAGATGTGTTTAATTCATGGCTATTTTACATGAAGACACTCGATAACAATTCATATATGAAAACTAAGTATCTGAATTTACCTGTCTGGTATAATCCCAATATAAAAATGGGAAATAAAATAATGTTTATAAAGACCTGGTATAAAAATGGTGTTAAAAGTGTTTGTGATTTCTTAAACAATGAAGGAAATTTTTTAACTCTCATTGACTTTGAAAATAGATTTCATTTGTTTAATGTTTGCATTATGCAATACAACAGTATTATCTGTGCTATATCCAGGTATTTAAAAACAATGTCTATAGACAAATCATCTGTTAAGAGACAATGTACACCTTTTATTCCTTTTTATTTTGAAAATATTATTGTATACGAGAAGTGCACAAAAATAATTTACAAATATTTGAATAGCAACCTTGTCACTCCTACATCAATATTTAGATGGAACCAGGAACTGTCAGTGTTTTTGGAATCTGATATTTGTGTTCAAGATGTTTTTAAGGTTTGTTTTAGAACAACTATGGATACTTCTGTTCAATGGTTACAATATAGAATCCTTCATAGAATCCTTCCAGTGAAGTATTATTTGAAGAAAATAAATATTTTATCTGACGACCACTGTACTTTTTGTAAACAGGAGATAGAAACAATACAACATATATTTTTGAATTTTCACAAAAATCTCTTCATTATGGAGTAATCTTAGTATGCACATTTTTACAAAAACTTCTAAAAGAGTTGGGTTTAAAATGTGTAATATTATTTTTGGTGAAACTCCATTATTTTATCATAACAGGGTGATGAATTTTATTATTCTTTATACAAAGCAATATATATTTTCCTGCTTGAAGCAAAACAAAATACCTATGATTAATGGGCTGCTACATTTTTTAACTCTTAAGTACAAAATAGAAAAATGCATATCAATTCAAAAATTTGAAATGAACAATTTTGAAAACTTATGGTCACCATGGATTAATATTTTTGAGTTATAAACATTTATTAAAGCACCAACAATAATTATTTTTTCAAATGGAATACTTGTACCTCATTGTTAATAATTTTCTTTTATTTCATTCTTGTTTAAAGTCAGAAGGGGAAGTGTGAATGTGTGAGAGAATGTGAGAAAAAGTTTCAGTATGTTACTTGATATATCTCTTATTTCTAATAATAATAATAATAAAAAAAAAAAACAAAACAAAACATGAAGTTCTAATACTTGAGAACATGTTCAAGGAGCTGGGCAAGCGACTCGGTAGAAGGAATTTGTATGGATCTACTATCCCAGACTTCTCTACAGGCTTCGATACTCTCATCGTGCGGAATATTGGTGTACAAAGATGTGACGTCCATAGTCAAGAGAAGGGTATGGTCTGGAAGGCCAGTAGAGGGCGTCTTGTTAATGTAGTCCGTGGTGTCCTTGAGATAGGATGGCAGAGATGTAAATCATTGTATTCAGAAATTTTCTCCGTGGGGTGTCCAATTGCGCTAACTATAGGGCGACCTGGCATGCCTTCTTTGTGTATCTTAGGAAGCAGATAAAATTGTCCTGGTCTACAGTCAATAGGACAGAGTGTTTCATAGACGTTGATACCAATCTCTTCTTTATCAAACATTTCGTCAAGAGTTTTGGTGATGGCGGTGGACAATTCTTTAGTAGGGTCAGAGTCCAGTTTCTTATAGAAACGTTCGTCTGAGAGTTGTCTATGGGCCTCCGCCATGTACGTCTCTTTATCAAGTACTACTACTGTAGAGCCTTTGACTGCTTTCTTGATTACAATGTCATCCCGATTCTTGTAAGGCGGATCTCTCTTGCTTACTCAAATTGTCGGGAGCCTTCTCTGGCATTGAAAGTAGTTTCTCTATGTCTGACACAATGGCGTCAGTATACGACTCTAGGGCACCGCATTTGCCCGGTGCAGGTTCCCAGTCACTCTTGAGCCGATAGAGTTTTTGTTTCTCTAGGTCGTGCAATTGTGGCTGAGAAGAGTCATATGAATCAACTTCGGAGTCTTTTCTAGAAAAGTGCTCCTTCAACCGAAGTCTCCGAAAGAATGCTCGGGTGTCCTCTCTGACTTGTTTTTCGTCGACCTCATGTGGCGTGGGGCAGAAATTCAGCCCATTGGAAAGAAGTGAGGTCTTATATATATATATAGAGTTAAAATTTGTAATAATAATAATAATAATAATAATAATAATAATAAGTTCAAGTTAAAAAAATGAGCAGCCTCTACATTAATTTTGCATAACATAAAAATGAAAACCATGAAATTGTGTGCTATGGAATGAAAGTAGGATAACATATAGCTGCTGAACGATTTACGAAATGTTGGCTTTTCTGTGTGTAATGTCTGATGAGTGCATGCTTGTAACACAAGTGAACTTGTGATGAAAGTTTATTTTAACGAAGGTCAGGGAATCAAAACAAAAATTTTTACTTAGTAAAAAAAAAAATCACGTAAGGTCACATATAATAAAAGCAACTTCAATTTACACAACTACACACACACACAAACGTTTTTGTTTTAAAACTCGGAATAGTCCAGAATAAAACTTTGTATTTTCTTGATGACAGAATATCCATTGCATCTAACATTCACGTCCCGGATAGTCCATGGCGGTTCTAAAACTAAATGACGCTCTCATACAACTTACGGCATTCACTCAAACTTCAATTAACACATTTACGCAATTATCACAAATACGAGTCGGACACTCTTTGAGTCAGAGGATTGACACTAATTCCTTAAATAATATTGAGTGAGAGGACAAGGTACGGTTTCAATACAAATCTTGCCCTGTGTTTTTCTTAAAAATAAAAGTGATGTAAAAAAATTAAAACTCATGCCTTTTGAATTATTGAAATTCCATGCAGAAAGATCATACAAATCTTTTTTCTCACATGACCTTCCAAATGCTAATTGTGACGTCATAAACTTGTGCATTTTCCCGTATTTTCTTAAAAAGTTGCAGAAGACATCAATTTTCATAGGAATTTTCTTTCTGATAATATTGTCCACAGGCATCGCCCACAAAGATTTTGAGATACGTGATTTTTCAAAGAATTTTACACAACATATCTAAAAATTAACGTGGGCGACGGCTGTGGACACTATTTTCTTATGGAAAATAACCCTTGAAATGGGTCATTTTGAGGCTTTTTCTGTTTAAAATAGAGAAATGCATCGAATTAATGACGTCATATATCCAGAATGGTACTCCATCATGCTATATTCTTTCCTGATTTATTACAGACTTATACTCAACTAATATTTAAGCCAGTTTCAAAACTTTTTGAAAACATTAAATTTTTAGGGCACAATAAAGCTAAAACCATACCTTCTTCTTTCCTTTCTACTGTCTAAACAATAATTGTTAGACAAATAGTTTTACGCATATGTCAAAAATAAGTATTAAAAATAATTCTTTTTATAACATCAAATTCTGTTACATTGTAAATTAAATTTGTAAAATGTCCTATGTGACAGTCCTTCCCTTCTCCGAGTGAGACTTTGACCCAGAGTCTACAAATTATGAAATTATCCAATCATATATAAAATATCACCAGGTTATAAATATTTGTTTTTTGGAAATTTAAATCATTTTGTAAAAAGTACACTGATAGTCTGGACCTTAAAATCAGAATCCATAAATGGGAACATAATATGCAGTCTGTATGGAAGACTATCGGGGACAGGATGAAAAGCGCTATTAATAATAACAATAATAATAAAATAAATTTATAAAGCGCTAAATATTAATAAAATTACTCTAAAGTGCTGTACAATAAAACGCAAATTAACATAATTTAAACTAAGAACTAAGAATAGATAAATTACATGTAATTTAACATATGGGTATTAGAAATTATAACATTAAAATTATTAAGTTACATACATACCATTAAGTCATAAAAAACTGTGAATATTAGAAAATCTTTTGAGATTTGTTGCTTAAATGTGTGCGTGTGTATTGGTGCTTAGGTTGATATATGAGCACTCTATGACGATTTGATGGTACGGGGAAGAGAACTCCGTTGTTATGGGACACAGGGTTTTGTTCTTTATAACGTTTTGGTCCCTTTTTCTTTGACGATTTCTTAGTTTCTATATGGCTGGGGGGACCTGGAGGATACCAAACCTTTTCTGTTCCACACGCCTCCAAAGATCGCATTTGTGTGGAGTGTGGATGCATCGCTGACTTGCCTGGATCTACATGTACAAGTGTCCTTGTTGGTTCCGATGCTTTTCTTCTGTATTTGAACTGGAACACAGGGAGTTGGTGGTGCTAACTTAATAGAACACAGTTGTCGCTCCTTTGCTACAAACTGATCCGCCACTGAATGAAGAGTTTCTTTCAGTTCACAAATTTCTGTGTCCATTCTTCTGATTTTCTTATGCAGAGCTTTGTTCTTCGTAAGCGCGTCTGTGAGTTTGTCTTCCAAGTCCTCAATGTATACTTTCTTTCTTCTCCTCTCGTCCTCATTCTTTTTCTACGCAGCTGACTGTTTACTTTCTAAGGATATAAGATGTTCTTGCTGGCTATCAGTTGTTTTCTTTAGAGTCCGCACTTTATTTGTTAATGTCGAGTTCTTATGTTTTTGGTCAGCGGAAGACGTTGTGGACAGGGAATTTATTGTGAGTGCAATGTTGTAAAAGGGTAATTCCATGGCGTACATGCGTTGAGTCTTAAATTCATTCCAGGGTATTTGGTCGCGTTCCTTCTTGTGGACGGACTTCTTTTTCACAACATGAATAGCTAATTTGTTTTTGTCAGAGTTCCTAGTACATTGTTTAGAAAGATGGTCGAGTTGATGACATGTAAAGCACTGTCGATTCATTGCCTTGCATCTAATAAGCTAATAAGATGTCCCTTGTAGAATATTTCTCCACAGCGCTAGCACATTGAATCTGACATTTTAACGCAAATCTGGGGATATTAACTGCTTTGGTGAGTCTTGGAATCGAGATCTAGAATCTGCACAGATATATAATGCAATACCCCAGGTATACTCCATCAATCAACACAAGTGAACTTGTGATGAAAATTTATTTTAATAAAGGTCAAGGAATAAAAGTGAAAGTATTTTGAAAAATAAATCACATAAGGTCACATATAACAAAGACAACTTCAATTCACACAACCACACACACACACACATATACACACACACACACACACACACACACACACACACACACACACACACACAGAGAGAGAGAGAGAGAGAGAGAGAGAGAGAGAGAGAGAGTTTCCCTTTTGCTCACTTCTTCCGAAAAAGTTTATAACATAAGAAAACAATTTCAGGTAGTCTGCATTCCTTTAAATTACATCATATTAAAAACAATCTCCTTATGATAACTGACAATTAAATTTGAAATCAAGAATTTCAGATGAAACTTTTTATTATTTTCATAACAAAATCCTTGAAGACGCTCATCTAAGAACTAAAAATTGATTCCGTCTGAATCAATTGTTTAACAGGTGATAATCAATTCAATTGCAAACAGTTCTGTAGCATCAAATTTTTTAGATAAGTATTACGTCAGTTTACAAGCCAGAAATAAATATTTTAGCTGTTATTTTTCAGATAAAATGAAATAAAAACATGAGATATAAACATTTCCTTTGAATGCCAGATGTATTACCTATTTTCTTAAAGCTCTGTATAATATCAACAGATGTTTCTATCACATAAAGATACAATGTACCACCGCTTTAATTAAATTCAGATTATTCTCACTGAGAGAACTTTTTAATTTGAAATTAGTTTACAGAAGCAGAAAACTTTTGATTGCTTTTTTTGTATTCTTAAACCAAGATTACCTTTCAAGGACACTTTTGCTCAAATACGTAACTATTTGATAAATGCAATATATAGAGATAACGAATAGAATTCAAGCTCAAAAGTCCATTAAACAATACAAACTTTGGATCAGAGCAATCATGGACCTCTAAAACATCAGAGGTGGGATCAGAAGCCATGGAGGAGTGAGCATTCCCTGCCGACCGGTCACACCCGCCGTGTGCTCCTTGTCATGATCAGTCAATAACTGAAAAATCCGTCTACAATTCAGTGTGTAAATAATGGCCTAACAATTAGTATGAAAAACGTCAGTCAGCATTTGACTTAATGATAAATTGTATTTGCTGACAAGGTCTTTGTATCGACTACAGAACTTACGAAATGACGACTTTAACGAGACTGCTGATATTCTTGTTTCATCAACTTGTTTGTCAATAACTTACCTCGTTTTAGAAATAGTTTATACGTAGAGCATGCTCTTGCGTATCTTTTTGATATCAACTTCAGGGTACCTGTGTGTACAATCAGAATATTTTTTAACAAAACAATTTTGCAAATGACCAATGACAAAGTAAGTAAATTTACGAGTTCCATTTTTATTGCATCATACAGTTTTGCATGCAAAAAATGTCAGAGAATTTGAGGCCTATTGGGGCCTGAAATTAATATTTCTTTTTTTTAACATGTAGAACTGTATATAAGGCATATATTTTATTAAATTGGCTGAGCACACTAATTTATTCAATGTAATGTATCTCTTTTGAAATACGATTTCATCCTTGGCAGACTGAGAGGTTCTAAATCATTAAAATTTAACTAATCCCGATCAAAGCTAATATAAAATCAAAAATAAAATCATTGTCCATCTGAAGCAGTTGACACCGGGAATCAATTTGCTTTTTAAGCTCAAGTAACTTGTAAGTCTAATTTTCTTATGAAATTGTTTCACATAATTACTTTATGCAATTCCCTTTGGGATTAGTTTAATTTCGACCGAGATGAATTTGAAAACAAACATTTGCCTTTAATTTGACACTTCAGGTAATAAAGATTGCCTTACCAGTTAGGTTTGTTCTCTTAGTGACTTGTTTCTTGGCAATTTTATCCATACTTGTAGAATTAAAGAATATTAACATGATATCATCTTTTCTGAAAAGAAAAATACAAATCAAAAAATTCGGAGAAAATAATCCAGAGCTTATATCAGTCTTCCAATGCTGATATCGTATATATCAAAAGAGTTAAAGATAAGTTAAAGAATGTTTTAGTATGTTGAGCTCCCTAAAACGTTATTCTTTAAATTTCATTTGATGATTTACCTAAGTCAGATACTATAGCAAAATATAAAATTTAAGATGTAGGCTTGATTGAAAACTGCCAGGTATGTTTGGAATCAGCTACCTTGTAGAAGGTAGTACATGTATTTTTAGTGCTAGATCAGTATGAAATGAATATAACAAATTGTCGAAATCGTTTAAAAGAATTTATTTCATGTTAAAAAAATGAATCACTAATAAAGAATTAAATCTTATGCCATTTTTTTTTAAAATTAAACAGGCTATAAATCTTTGTTATGTCGAATTAAATTTGAATTGAATTTCATAATTTATAATAGTTTCAAATTGTGCAATTCGTTGTCAAGCAATTATGAAGTCTGTTGTAACGAATTTTTATCTTGTATTTAATAATTAATTACAGATTTCTTTAATACAAATTAAACAATTTATAAATTCTTTCAACAGAAGGTATTACGTGATTTTAAATTTATTAAATGTTATATCAAATAGAAGAGAATGTAATGCATTACAGGGAATAAAATTCGCTTAAAATTCAGTTTAAAAATGTTATGAAGAATTACAATTTGTTATATCGAATATGTTTACTTTGAGTTTATAAGATCTGTAATCTGTTACCACAAATTTGGAAATAAATGTTATAATAGATTTAATGTATACCTGAAAGAAAGTGACGAATTTGAAATTATGAATTCTGACAAACCTTTGTTCAAATTGATAGAACACATTCTAGAATCTGTTGAATATACGAGGGTTGTCCCAAAAAGTCGTAGACAATGTTTATAAATTTGTAAACATTCAATCAATAATAACTAAATTTTGCATAGCCATAATGTATTCAACGTTCCTTAAAATAGTGAATTCTGAAATAAATATTTTTCATAGTAATAATATTATGACGATTTATAGGAAGGCCGATATGGTCTGTCTGCGCACGAACAAAATTCGGAATAATAAACATATGTAATTATTCCAATTGCATTTGTTTCTCTGGTAATATGTAGAATATAAACCTCAAATCTATATCAGTGAAACCAGAAACAAAATCTCAGTAAAATGTTAAATTTTCACGTAAATGGCATCAGAGACAGAGGATTGGTGTCTTAATTTTATTTTGAAAGTGTTGTTGGAATGGAGTTTTCTGCAAATGACGTCGACAAACACGTTTGCGACGCACGAAAATGTAATAAAATTGTTTTAAATGTGGTTTGTCCACTTCAGAGACGGAAAAAAAGATATAGAAGTGACAATACACACTAGAACGTTATAGTAGAGTTTGTTTCTAAATGACATAAAGGTGCGGTCACACGATGCGATTTTTCATTCGATTTTCATTCGATTTTGACAAGAAATGAACAGGTACTTGTTTTTTTTTTAGTTTGAAGTAGTTCTGATTATTGTAATAAACCTATAAAAAGCATCGTTATGAAAATATGTTTCCCCTTCATTCAGTTTAACATTACGTCATTTGCCCCATTATGACGTTGATGTTGACGTAATCTACAGGTTATGTCTGAAGAAAACATACCGCATGTAAAGAACTTGTCCGAAGTATCTGATGTTTTCCAGGATTTTTAAACTAGACTAGTGAAGGAAAATATATGCATTCTTTTTTCATTTCGGCATAAAAATATTTTTAAAGAGAACCTGCACTACACTTTCGCTTACAAGAAAGGTAAAATAGCTACGTCGCAAAAGTTAAAATTGTTCCGTTGACCAGCAGTTGACGAAACAATATTATTGAAAACATTTGAAATATCGCCTTTTTATTTTCACAAATTACTGTAAGTGAAATACTTACAGACCACTGATTACTATGTGTATATTTAAAATGCGTGACTGGGTACACTGTAAATCAAATTCACCAGACGCTCCAATAATTAAGTTAATCAAAATTTTAATAAAGGTAACAAAGGTAACTTTTGGTAGGTAAGTAAAGAATGTTACCTTCCTAAAAAATAATAATAAAATAAATAAAAATTAGACTTAAAAACTTCCCTGATGATATGTAAACTAATCATTAACATTTGTTTTTAGAAAAAAACAACTAGCCTCTCTTTCTTAGAGAAATAATTTAAAAGAGACGTACTTCCTGTCAAACCATCGGACGATGTTGAATGTACTGAAGGCAGTCTTACGCAGGGATTGTCATGGGTAATTAGCTTGTAGTATAAACAGGTTTGTTAAAAAGACCACCGCTTACGAACACCTGTTCATTTTGTTAAATTTTTTTGGTTTTCATTTTTTTTTGTTGATTTATTTTTAAGAAATATATTTTTGCGAATAGAATGCACGCGCAAATTTGCTAAAAATTTATCTACAGCAAAAATTTCCAGATTTACGGAAATAATTTATACATTCATTATAGATGACAAAAAATAACTACCATTCATTCATGGAAAGTCGATTGAAAATCGGACGCCATCCGATTTCCAATCGACTTTCAGATTTAGCTTTCGACTTTCGACTTGGGTGGTCACACGGTACGCTTTTAGTCGAAAGCAAATCGAATGGAAAAATCGGATTGAAAATCGAATGAAAAATCGCATCGTGTGACCGCACCTTAAGAGATTCAAATACAGTTTTCAATTCCGTACCGAAAATAGTTAGGCCTATAAGAAGTATAGTAGTGTTTGAATCTGATAAAAAAAAATGAACTGTGGTGAAATTTATTGAGTCCCTCAGTCAAGAATGCTTTGTCAATTTAATAAATCAATGAGATGCTTAAGAGACGAGTGTTAAGCACACGGGGCAGTACTTAAAAATGATCATGGCGTTAAGAGACGTAAATTACGTTTGCTTACGTGCGCCGATGTACACTTACATGCTTTCTTCATTTCTACATTATTTTCTTATTACATGTGTTATTATGATAAAACTTGAAACTAATAATCATAGAATGTTGCTTTTTACTATGACAAGAAAGGAAATTTAATTTAGCAAAGAAAAAACGAATTTTTGGGACAACTCTCGTAATTCAACAAATTTGAATCACCAGATAATTCGGTGTGGCATTAAAGACTTGATTTTGGAAAACAAGTTTCTATTTATTAATCCCTCACTATGAACAGAACTAGCTGGTACTGTGAAAGCATACATTTGGAAAATGTTATAAAATCATGTAGTTCGGATTGGAATGCTGAAATTTATTCCTTTTACCGTGAAATGTTGCAGAAAGATTTTTAATTAAAACACTTCGCTTTTGAAAGGTTACGTTTACTGTGACTTAATTCCCATGTTTTACATCTTTTTAAAGCCAAATTAAAAAAAAATCTAAGTATTTACATTACAGACTTCATAAGTATTGTGTATGATTAAAAGCATACATTGTAAAACAGGTTAAGGTTTGATTGGTAAATCGGAAGCATGACTTATGTAATTGTCCCTCAAAAATCAGCATACATAATTTACATGATTTTAAAACCCACTAGTATTACTGGATCTTCTGATAAATGTACGAACAACCAATCACAATTTCAGATTTTAGCAGAAACATATTTTATGAATGTTATGAGAATTGTATAATTGCCAATTGCCGAATGCTATATAATAAAAGAGGTTTAGCTTAGGGTAATGAATAAAATATATCTTCACTTGAAAGAGAGGCGTTTACCACAGTGATGGGAGCTTTACAGTTACTATGTTTCATATTTGTCATGCACATGAACGAAACCATTGGCCATTTATCTCAAAACAAAACCCTGCAAGAAAGTGGCAGTCGTATGTTCCCTACTATCGTTTCAGGCAAAGTGTCCAACGTGTTACGGGATATTCTGAACCAGGAAACGTTGAATCGCTTTTCTATGGTAGAGAAACTACAAAGTTTGGAAACAAAATTGAATCACTTGAACGAGACTTTACAAGTAATCAGTGCAAATAATGATCGACTTGCATCGACAGGAGAAATGTTGAAGAATTTGTCAGCTTCTCTAGATAAAACTTTTGAAACCACTTGAGGATCTCAGTAAATCAAGTTTGCAATGGTCAGGGATTTCTAGAGAGATGAATAGTAAGTAAGCAACTAAAAATATATAAAGCATAAATTTTGAGTTAAAAAGTGTGATATAGAGAAGTTAATATGAGGCCCATGGGCCACAACGCTCACCTGAGTAACTTTGGCCTGCTGTTCTTCACCAGATTTTCCCAATTTTATTACTTTTTGTTGCCTCACCCTACTCCCGGGGGTCATGATTTGAACAATTTAGAATGTACCACTTCATCAGAAAAGCTTCTACATAAGTTTTAGCTTTTTTGGCCAAGTAGTTCTTGAGGAGATTTTTTGAAAATTTATCCTACATATTTCAAAGTAAAACGTTGATTCACCATTGTGGCCCCATCCTCCCCCGGGTGTCATGATTTGAACAATTTAGAATTTACACTGCTTAAGAATGCTTCCACTTAAGTTTCAGCTTTTCTGGCCCAGTGGTTGTCAAGAAGATTTTTGAAGATTTTCCAATATATTTCAATGTAAGCCTTTGATTCCCTATTTTGACTCTACTCTACCTCCGGGGTTCATAATTTGAACAATTCAGAATCTGCACTAACCCAGGATGTTTACACGCAAGTCTCAGCTTTTCTGGCCTAGTGGTTCTTGAGGAGATTTCTAATGATCCCACCCTGTTTTTGTCTTTTCTTGATTATTTCCCCTTGCAAGGGGGCGTGGTCCTTCATTTTAACAATTTCACCTCCCTTTCACCCAAGGATGTTTTGTACCAACTTTGGCTAAATTTGGCCCAGTGGTTCTTGAGAAGAAGCTGAAAATGTGAAAAGTTCACAGACGGACAGACGGACGGATGATGGACAACAGGTGATCAGAAAAGATTTCTTGAGTTTTCAGCACTGGTGACCTAAAAAAAGGGTTGATTCTAAAAATAAAGTCACAGGATTGTTGCTAGATACTTGTGTAACCAAATGTTTTTTGTTTTATGAGGTTCTTCATCATTGAAATAATAAAAAAATAGAAACAAAAACAAATTATCGAATTGAGAGTGAGTTACAAATAAAAATATTAAAGTTTACGTCACCATTAGAAATCAAAATACAAATAGGTCATGAAGAATCACATATGTACAATCAAATTTAATAAAATTGTCTTAACTGCATATCCCCAAGCTATAGCAGACTCACATCCAGTCTCTCAAAACAGTAGGGATATCAAAAACATTCATTAGCTCGAAGAATGTTGATCTATGAATTAACATACGTTTAAGGTACTCAATGTATAACGCAGGAATATTAATTTTGATTCATTCAAAAACTAGTTAAATATGTATTGCTAGATAATGATGAAAGTAAAATGAAACAAATTCACATGACTGATAACATTAAAAACCGGCCATTTTGCACCTTAAACGTTTTTGAAGAGTTATCTGCCCTTGAGGAAAAGAAGAAAATTTTAATTATGTTAAAATAGCTATTTCATATTTTAATAAAGAGAAGTTTCTGCATATTTTTACCAAAAGATTTTTATGAAATTCAAGCTACTTTTTACAAAATCGTAATAAAATACGTGCTGCCCATGGAATCAGGACAACTCGCCCCCAAGACAAGTTGCCTCAACACTATTAAAGACGGCTCGCCCCCAATTTAGGACAACTCACCCCACTCAAGACAGCTCGCCCTATTATAGAGACAACTCGCCCCCAATATTTTTTCTTGTGAATTGTAAGGGGAAAAAAATAACTTATTCAATTATGTATATTTTATATGCAAATTTAAATTATTATCAATATTTACGATTGTAATAGCCAGGCTATTTATTTTTTTTTTTATGCATTTACATCATATTTTTGTATAAAAACACAATGTATGCATAAAAGATTTATCATAATATCCATGCTTTCTTTATTTCTATTCTTATGAAATAGAGTGAATAAATGCATTTTGATTTATCGTATTTTTTAAATTTATATTTATAAAGGAGCACATTGCCTTAAAGGGTTTTTATCACGTTTCAAAATTTTTTGATATGACAAAGTTTACATGCTATTAAAATCATATATTTAAAAATCATATATTTAAAAATCTTTGCTAGAAAATTAATATTTTTGATGTTTCAGCGATTCAAAGTTTGAATTTCTCAATATGCATATTTTGATCGCCGATGTTACGCGCCATTGCTCTGACGTCATAGGTGTCAATCCTGGTCAAGCGAAGTACTTATTGTGTATACAAAAGGGCTCATTTGTTGTGTCTTTTAAACCTGTTAGAAAATAATTAAGATAATTGAATAATTGACAACTTGTAAGGTATAATTTATGGCTTCATAGTGCACAAAAAAGGTTTTAGGTAGAATTTTTCCCCACATTTCCTGGACTTGGTCGAGAGATAAAAGGGGGGCCTTTCTCTGCAAATGCGATGGTGTTTATCTCCATTCAGAACAATCGTTTGTGCCCGATCGATCACGATTTTATTCTTCTGTTCTATAAAATGTTTTAAGGAAAGATACTTTTCAAAAAAAATAATAAATGACAAACACGCATTTTTTAAGTCACACAGAATTTAGTAGGAATGTTGTGAACTTCGTAATGGCGTACGCGCCATTGAAGAAGTGTCATTTCTAGTACATGATATGCACTGTTAGAACAGATAGAAGATATACAGGATTTATTTATTTATAATTAATCAAAATAATAATGAAGAGGAATTTAAAATTCCCATATTAATAAATGTTTACGAAGTTAAACTTTAGTAATTCGTTCTATTTAGTTGAAGTCCCGAGTTGTCAACGGCTTCGTCTTCGGTGACCTCTCTCCAATTGTTGGCATATTTTCGGGTTATTTCTCTCTGCTAGACGTTCATACCTAAAAGATTGACCGTCCATAACCAAAGGAATATAGTCTATGTCAAAATTTCAACCGGCCATACTGTGTATTCTATTTATTTAGCGTAAAAATCTATTCAATATATTTTTTTCTTACGATAAGCTTTACGAGTTCTATTGACCATTGACACCTATGACGTTTCAGTACCACGTGACCCCTATCTAATTAGTGGAGATTTTTACTTCGAGGACCCTATATTACGGGCGTTTTATCGTCTAATTACGGCCGTTTTCTACATTATTTCATAATTAAACGATAACAAAATGTTTCAAGAATATAAAAGTGTTTCATTTTTAAGAAATTTAGATACGTGATAAAAACCCTTTAAGTGTTAAAACATCTTAATTATTTAATGACGAAATTAACGTTTAACTTGACGGCTTTAAGAAACTTATGATAATGATTATTACAATTTAAATGAAAACATCAGACAAAAATTTTAATGACACCCCCGAGCTAACAAATAATTTTGACACTTCAAAGTGACGACTAATTAGAACATGCAAGCTCCGAAAATTACGTATATTTAGTTGTTTAAAAAAAATTGGCGTGCCGTATCCAAGCTCCGAAGCAGGTTCAACGTGATGAAGAATTAAAGCATGCAAGCTCTGAAAATTACATATGTTTAGTTTTATTTGTGATGAAAATGTAAACAAATGTGTGAATTTAGTAAAGATGTATCAAAAAAGTGCCAGTACCGACAATAGATATTAGTGTTTAAATTATTTGTGTTGTGTTTTATTTTCAATAAAATTTCGAAATTTTATTTTCAGTTGTTTGTTTTATCTTTCTAGGAACATTTTTAAATTCAAAATATCTATATAATATATTTAATATTTGTTGGTTTCTTAAACTGGGGTCGAGTTGTCTTAAATGGGGGCGAGCTGTCCTGAATTGGGGGCGAGTTGTCCTGAATAAGAGGCGAGTTGTCTTGGGGGCGACCTGTCTTGGGGGCGAGTTGTCCAGGATTCCTACACATAGACTTGGTGCAATTGGTAAAATTGGTGCAACTGATCGGATAATAATTAAAAATTTGTAATTTCCCATGGTGGAGTACTTTTATTTTATGACACCTTCAAAATGCTACCATGATTAAAAATATCGGACCATTGATTTATTAAGTACAAAATATGATCGTTATAAATTGAATACCTAAAATACTCAGGCTTCTTTTTATTCAAATGATAGTGAAATATATGTATATCTGAAATATAAACCTAGTATGTTATATCACTCAGACTGTACAGAGAATAGTGATTGCTGGGACATTTTACGGAAATATCCGAGTCTACAGGGAGCAGATGGAGTTTATCCATTAACTATAGCCTCCAAGACAAAGTTTGTGTACTGTGACATGACAACAGAAGGGGGCGGTTGGACGGTAAGATAAAAATGTCACATGTTTTACAAAGACTAAATCGTATTTCTTTAGAGCTGCAAAAAGATTTCATTTTCAAACGCGTTCACCGGATTGTTAGTGAATTTTGAAATAATTATAACCTGCAAAACATTTCCTGTACTGTGACAAGGTTAGGGTAACTCAAACCCTAACCCTGAATATGATAACAGAAGGGGGAGGGTGGACGGTAAGATAAACCAGTCATGTGATTTACAAGGATAAGGAAAAGTTAGTTCTTTAAATTGTAGAGATCTCCATGTTTTTCCATTGTATTTATTAAGATTACACATATCTTTTTATTCAACCTACGTCACGTCAAATCAAATCTAAGACACAACCATCTTAAATGTTTTAGACCATACAAAGAAGACAGGACGGGACTACAGACTTTTATCGGACGTGGTCAGAATATAAACAAGGATTTGGGGATCCTTCTAAAAACTACTGGATTGGTAAGATTAGTTTATGTAACATTTAAATTAATATATTTTACGGTGTGACGGTTGGGGCGAGCGCAATTGTACCATCAAAAACCTATACACAGCTTACACTTGTAACGTTGATGGATCTTCAAACGTCGGAATTTACGGAGATAGCCGAACGTCTGGTTGAAAAAGAATACAGTTCTTGTGCAAAATTGAATGAAATACGTTGTGGAGTAAATGCAATTGTTTTTTGTTTCTTTTAAGCTCTCTGCAAAGAAATAAAAGTAAAAGTATCTCTTGGAAAGGAACAATTATCCTTGGTCTTTTGTGTGTTTTATAATAATTTCTAATGGAACCCTGGCAGCGAAGGAATTCTGGGAAGGTTGCACAAGAAAATATGCCTGACGTATGTACAGATTTCATTCCGAATTTCCTCTGTTCTTACACGTTAGTCTATTGAGTTCGCTTCGCGAGCAGCTTTATCTCTTTAAATGTGTGGGTAAAATGCCATATAATCATATATACGCGGGTTGCCCGGTAAAATCGTGGACAAGTTGTTTATAGTGAAAAATAATCGGCACTGCGGTAAAACATTTTCACTATTCTTAAGTACATTTTTCATCAATATACATAGCAAATTTAATTTCAAATAGATATATGCTCAAATAAATAAAATATGAGATTTTATGATTTGTTCGGTATCACTTTACGACGCACGGGTGATAACGTCAAAGGTCTAAGCAGCGTCACGTTTCCTTTTTGCTTAAAAAAATTGGATAAACCCCACTAAAATTTGGAAATTTCTCTGAGGCACATATACTAATTGATTGATTAATTACTGCTTAACACCGAGTAAGCAATGTCTCAGCCATACTTCGGCGGAATGCACCTAGAGTTCACCTTTATTCCTCCATAAACAGTCCAGTTATGGACAGTACTCTCACTATTATTTAAGTACTGAAATAGGCATTCTTATATCGACGATGTGCAGTGATACATGTAACGTCTTTTGCTTTTGACAGTAGCTATTTTGTCTGTATGTCTTGTTCTACCCGGGGACTCCAAAAGCCGCTTAGAAAACTCTCATTTCACTTGTATACTCAAGATCTATTGATATTTCAAAAATATTTTTTCCTTATGTAATCATTTAAAGTCTTAAAGTCGTCGTTAGTTTTTAATCACACTGAACTGCTCATCAAACGTCTCCATTTTTCGCGTGTTGTGTATACCACTTTCCCATTTTTAATGCTCAGGAAACTGCCAGAATTAATTAAATGTCTTGAAATGAAGACATAATAAATTATGAGTTTTAAATGCGACTATTTTCACCCCAACCCTATCTATTTCATACTTTCATTTTTAAATAATACTCGCGTATTCTCTAATGAAACCCTTATTTTTTTGATTTTGTGCCGTAGGACCATACCCTCTCACATCAAACAAGCCACACAACGGCCCAGTCTTGTATTCCACCATATTTCAAGTTAAAGACTACACCTTGTATTTCCTACAAATATGCATCTAAACTTTTTAATTACAAAAAACACTTTACAGGGCATGGATATCGAATATCTGAAACATAATCCTCAATCGTGTTCATGTTCTTCTTCACCCTATAACTATAGTTCTGCTGGACACGTTATTACTGGTGACGTAAATATAGTTAATAATGAGGACCTTAGATCACTAGTTTTAAAAGGTCCTAAATATAGAGAACCCCGATCCTTCAACTGGCGTCGGAATTTCATAAATATTAAGGATTCTGTAGAGGATTACGCCAGGCGATGGGCCAGACATGGAAAAGAAGACCTTGACACTTTGTTAGAATGGATTAAATGTATCAGATGTATGTTAAAATCGCGCATTAAAAAATTGAGGGGCAATATGAGAACCATCTATCCTTCTGTATTCAATAATGCAGAAGTGAAAAAAGTATTAGATAGATTACACGATCAGTACGTACTGGTCCTGCTGACAAAGCAGGTAACAACATTGTCTTTGTTTGCAAGGCTCATTATATTAAATGTATTTCAGAGGAACTTGGATTTAATTCTACAAGTGGTAATCTAACTTATACTCATAGTTCCCTTTCTAAGGAAGAAATTCTTCAAAATCATATGTCAGTTTTGAATATTTTTAATATTGCAAACAACCAAAATGAATTTGAATTACCATATCTATATTGGATTCCGAAACTTCATAAAAATCCTTACAAACAACGATACATAGCGGGTTCCAGTAAATGTTCAACCAAGCCTCTTTCTTTACTCCTCACTAAGATATTAACAGTAGTGAAGGAGAAACTTCAAGAGTACTGTGCAACAATATATTCAAGAAGTGGTGTAAATCAGATGTGGATACTTAAAAATTCCAAGGAACTTTTGGAAAATTTGAAATCACAAGAATTTACCAAAATCAACAGCTTAAAAACTTACGACTTTTCAACACTTTATACAACCATTCCCCACGATAAATTGACGTCCAGACTTTTTGACATCATAGACAGTTGCATAAAAAATGGAACTCGTAAATATACTTACCTTGTCATTGGTTATTTGCAAAATTATTTTGTTAAAAAACATTGTGATTGTGCACACAAGCTAAGTACACTGAAGTTGATATTAAAAAGGTGCTTGAGTTTCTTATTGACAATATCTATGTGGTTTTTGGAGATCAGGTCTTCCAACAATCTGTTGGAATTCCTATGGGTTCTAATTGCGCCCCCTTATTAGCAGACCAATTTTTGTATTAATATGAAGCAGAATTTATTCAAAAACTTCTACATGAGAGGAAGAAAGCACCACTTGCTGTGGCCTTCAACACGACATTTCGTTATATCATCGACGTATTATCAATAAACAATAGTTACTTTCATTCATATGTCGACTCGATGTATCCCAGTGAGCTTGAAAAAAAGGATACCACAGATTCTGACACATCTGTTTCATATTTAGATATTTTACTAGAAAAAGACGTAAATAGTAACCTAACAAAAAAGCTTTATGATAAACGTGATGACTTCAACTTTTCAATCGTCAACTTCCCTTACTTATGTAGCAATACCCTTATCACCTGCATATTGGGTTTTACGTCTCTCAGTTGATTTGATACACAAGGGCGTGCTCTATGTTTGAACAATTTCTAAAACGAGGCAAACAATTGACAAATTTATGAAACAAGGATATCAACAGTCTCGTTTGAAGTCATCATTTCGCATGTTTTACGGTCGATACAATGACCTTGTCAGCATATAC
Source organism: Saccostrea echinata (assembly GCF_033153115.1). Classification (NCBI taxonomy): domain Eukaryota; kingdom Metazoa; phylum Mollusca; class Bivalvia; order Ostreida; family Ostreidae; genus Saccostrea; species Saccostrea echinata. The sequence continues at coordinate 4,326,651 of NW_026889761.1, forward strand.
AAGCTGTCATTAAGTCAAATCCTCCATGGCACCTGATCCCACCTCTGATGTTTGGAGGTCCGTGTTTGCTCTGCTCCTATTTTGTATTGTATAATGGACTTTTGAGCTTGAATACTGTTCGTTATCTCCATATATTTCATGCTGACTGATATTTTTTCATAATAATTGTTAGACAATTATTTACACACTGAATTGTCTACGGATTTTCCCGTTTTTCTTCCCGATCATGACAAGGAGCACACGGCTGGTATGACCGGTCGGCAGGGGATGCTCACTCCTCCATGGCACCCGATCCCACCTCTAAATTTTGAGGTCCGTGTTTGCTCTGCTCCAAATTTGTATCATTTCATTGGACTTTTGAGATTGAATACTGTTCGTTATCTTCATATCTGATCTGATACAGTTTACTTTCATAAATGCAACAAGAGCACAATCTAATTAAAATCGGACTTCTTAGATCCGCTCCGTGTACGTTTGGCGCAGAGTATACGGCTCGGATCTAAGAAGTCTAATTTTAATTAGATTACATTAATTCGGAATAAATTCTATAGTAACATGGAATTACATTGAAGTGCTTGATAAAGATGCCATTATTTATTAAATGTTTATATTCAGCATAAAAAAGTTTCTTTTTTCATTTATGCAAAAACACTGCATTTAGAATTAATTTACGAAATTAACTTGTTTGAAACATGCAATTACAGTGAAGTGTTGAATGTAGATGTCATACTTTATATAAAACTCAAATGAAACATTTTATTACGGTACTGAAAGCAAAATGTAATTTAAATAAATTAATTTATAATGCATTTCATTTATTGTGAAGAATCATTTTCCACAATGCATATATATTGCAAAAAATTACATTGAATTAGCGTTAAATAACCCTTACTTTTTTGACCTTGAAAAATAAGGTGCTCATTACGCTTTGTTTCAAATTTAAATTTTCCTCACTTTTTCAACGTTGAAGTATAGTTGCTCAACGTTAAAACTTTAATTCCACCTACTTTCAACGTTGAAACGACGTCGCGTGCCTGATGGGTAAGTACGAGGATGTCCGATATAAGGTGAACTCACCCTACATGTGATTGGTATTTGACCATTGTTCCATCAATATTTTAAAATGAATGACTTTAAAATTGCTCCATCAAATTCAAAAATTTCAATTGTTATGAATCAGTTCACGTTCCGTGTTGTAATGAAATTGAAATGAAATATATGGAGATAACGAACAGTATTCAAGCTCAAAAGACTATTAATCAATACAAAATAGGAGCAGAGCAAACACGGACCTCCAAACATCAGAGGTGGGATCAGGTGCCATGGAGGAGTGATCATCTCCTGCCGACCGGTCACACCCGCCGTGTGCTCCTTGTCATGATCGGGAAATAACGGAAAAATCCGTCGACAATTCAGTGTGTAAATAATGGCCTAACAATTAGTGTGAAAAACGTCAGTCAGCATTTGACTCAATGATATCAATGGTAAATTGTATTTGCTGACAAGGTCATTGTATCGACCATAGAACTTACGAAATGATGACTTTAAACGAGACAGCTGATATTCTTGTTTCATCAACTTATTTGTCAATAATTTACCTCGTTTTAGAAATTGTACATACGTAGAGCATGCTCTTGCGTATCGAATCAACTGAGAGATATATACCCCGTATGCAGGTGATGAAGGTATATTGCTGCATAAGTAAGGGAAGTTGACGATTGAAAAGTTAAAGTCATCACGTTTATCATAAAGCTTGGTTGTTGGATTTCCATTAACGTCTTTTTCAAGTAAAATATCCAAATATGAAACAGATGTGTCAGACTCTGTGGTATCTTTTGTCTCAAGTTCACAAGGATATATCGAATCGACATAAGAATGGAAATAGCCATTGTTAATTGACAATACGTCGTCGATATATCTAAATGTCGAGTTGAAGGCCACAGCAAGTGTTTTCTTCTTTTCACGTACAAGATTTTGGACAAATTCTGCTTCATATGAATACAAAAAAAGGTCTGCTAATAACGGGGCGCAAATGGTACCCATGGGAATTCCAATAGATTGTTGGAAGACCTGGTCTCCAAAAACCACATAGATATTGTCAATCAGAAACTCAAGCATCTTTTTAATGTCAACTTCAGAGTACTTGTGTGAACAATCAAAATGTTTTTAACAAACTAATTTTGCAAATGACCAATGACAAGGTAAGTATATTTACGAGTTCCATTTTTATTGAAAAAGCAGCTGTCAATGATATCAAAAAGCCTGGACTTTAATTTATCGTGGGGAACGGTTGTGTACTAAGTTGAAAAGTCGTAAGTTTTTAAGCTGTTGATTTTGGTAAAATCTTGTGATTTCAAATTTTCCAAAAGTTCCTTGGAATTTTTAAGTATCCACATCTGATTTACACCACTTCTCGAATATATTGTTGCACAGTACTCTTGAAGTTTCTCCTTCACCACTGTTAATATCTTAGTGAGGAGTAAAGATAGAGGCTTGGTTGAACATTTACTGGAACCCGCTATGTATCTTTGTTTGTAAGGAAACAATATAAGCTTCATTTTTAAAACGAACTATTTAATTTCAGAATTCTTTTTTAGATATAGGATTTCCCTTTTAAACTCATTCATACATCTCTAAATGCTCTTGAAATTCACACAATAAATTATCTTTCTATTTCCTTTTTTTCTTTTATTGTAACGATATGAAAACAATTGCTCAAAAAGAGACTCCAAATCTTAGAAGTTGTGTTTTCAAATCTGACGCAGCCTTCTTTAAATCTTGCTAGCTCAGGAATTTGAAACACTTAAACTGTTGTTAAACTGATATAAAGCCTGAATCAACATTTTATCCATATTGTCGTTGATAAACTGTTGATAAACAAGTTTTACAATTTAAGTCTTTTAATAATATGAACACTCTGTTCTGTCTATGAACAACAAAGTCCACCTATAAAGCATGCGCATATCTAAAGCGGGGTTGGGTTGAGGAGTCTCTACAACCCTTGTGTTTATTATGAGTTATTGAATTTATGTAAATTAATTTTTTTTAAAAAACAAATGACCTTGAACAAGTTATTTACGTTATTTATTTTTTTTTTGGCCAGTCAAAAAATATTTGAGTGGGTGTGGACCTTCCCCCATTCCTGGAAAAAACATCCTGGATCCACCAATATCTAGTCTTTTCGTACCTTAACAAATATAATTATTCTCTGCTTTGGGTTTGGGGGGTTAGGGTGTGGTCGGGAGAGATATCATGAATAAAACTTTTTTATCGATAGAATAGAACAGAATTAAGGAAATGTCACTTCTTTGAAAGTACGTATTCCCCTTAACTAGAGTGTTCCAAGGAATGCATGTGTCGCCTGCTTTATAGCATCATTAAATATTATAAACATCATAGGGTGATCAACTATTTATTTGCTACTACAATGTAACATCAATATTATAGCAGAGAAAGAAAATCCAGAAATAGTAAATCCGAAAGAATAGCACTTATCATATAAAATCTGACTATCAAATAGAAATATGATTCCCCAACCCTCAAAGCTTAAAAGAATAATGATATTGAAATAATGAAAAAATAATTTATTTTTTTTCATTTAATAAGTAGGCCTACGTGTTTAATCCAATTATCCTCAAAAAGAGATTTCAGTCTTTCTTCAGTCTACAACGATCCTTTTAGTATACCGAATCAGATGCATTTTCAGGTTATTTAAATTAAAATATTTGAATGCTAATTATCAAAACACTACCGTTCAAAATTAAAAACTCAAGTTTAATCAACCGTCCATAGTATTATTGCAAAGTAGGTCAAAGGTCAAGGTAAAGTGGAGGTAACGCTGGTGTTTTCTATGACGATTTATGGCAAACAATGCACATGGTTAATAGTATAGACTTAACTCTTAAATATCAAAGGTGTGCTGTATATCAGCACAAAGAACTATTTTGAAAAAGTACGTCAAAAGTCAAGTTCAGCTGGGCAAGTTCAGTAACTATAGTATTTTACACAAACCAAAGTGTCGAGGAAAATACCAAGTACATACCTCTTACAGATCTCAAGATATAGGGTGTGACAGAGGGACAGACAGACAGACAGACGGACGCCGGGTAATGTAATCCCCAAGTGTCGCTCTGTTCTGCAGGTGACGTATAAAGCATAAAAATGTTTTGGAGATTTTTTTTTTCGAATGAAAGGTTTTCCCACACGATAAACAAAAGACTTTTTGAATTGAATAATACTGTAAAATCACTTATTTTTCGAGGGTTTAAATTTTCTGAGTTTGATGAAAACGTATTGATTCGTGATTGAAGAAGTGATAAAACAAGATACTGGGGTTTGAAATTTTAACATTTTGAGAAAAACACTAATTTGTTGGTGTCTTCAAACCAGGAAAACAGGGATAATTAACCTCACGAAAATTACTGATCCATAATGTTTTTTGTCTAAGCAAGAGATATATGAATAGATTTTAAAATGAAATTCTTTGTCATGATTAGAGAAGTACTGGAATACTATTACCTACATGAAAGCATTCCTTTCAACAAGTTAATTCGGAATTTGATTGCGGCATAATATTTCTTGCCTCTGATACAAACTACTAAATAGTTAAGAACAAATATGTGCAACGGAATATAATTTGTTGATATTGTACCTGTATTAAATATAGAAGTGTTCCATGTAAGAAAAATTTTTCAAATTTTACAATTTAAAAAGATGAGATCTTTCGATGACTAAAATCTTTTTTTTTCAAATTTAATTAAATTTATATTAATTTTACATAATCAGATAAAACGGCTACACTTAACAATTAAATATAAGAGTGTGCTGATGTATTTTTTTTTAAAAAAAAGGAAATGATGCAATCTACGAGTTGACAAGAAACAAGGACCAGGAACTCCGGGTTGAGCTACAAAGATTTAATGGTGACAAAGCATACGCTAAGTACTCCACATTTTATGTTGGGGACGAAGGCAGTAAATACATACTCACTGTGTCGGGGTATTCAGGAACGGCAGGTATAGGCCTTTATATGATTTTACACACCTCACTGTTCCATGATGTTAAAGGTATCTGATCACAATTGCCGAGTTAAGGTTTCAATGATAGGAAACATACACTAAAACATTTTTAATATGTATGTTTTATATGCTTATCATTATTAAAAATTAAATAAAAATTAATTGACAAATCTAAACCTAAGATTATATCAAGCCTTTAGGATTATTTTGTATATTTGAAATTAAAGGAAACGCGATATTGCCTAAAAACACAGTAAATGATTAACAATTTCATTACAGAAGTAGGCTTTTTATACATATTTTATTTGTACTTTCCAAATATTTTGATTCGAATCGTATTCATAAATATATATGAAAAGTACGTAATAAATATAATTTCTATATTTAAACATTTGTATGTATAAATTAAATAATGAATGTTTTATTACCTAGGATAACGTTAATATAGATATACAGTACACGACAGTCTAATTCATGATGTTTTTTTTACTGTGATATTAATTGTTCTTGATAAGCAATGAATTTTAATGTTATCAATACCCTTTAACAGGTGATAGTATGGCTGATAACAATGGTATGAAATTTAGCACCAAAAATCAGGACAATGACCAGTATGGTAGTGGTGCCTGTGCTACCTCATATCACGGAGCCTGGTGGTACAACACCTGTACCCTCTCAAACCTTAACGGAGAATATATATATTCTGCTGTGTCTCGCCATAGTCGCCCGACTTGGTATAAATGGAAAGATAGATGGGAAGCATTAAAACAGTCTTTAATGATGATAAGGCACAGTTAACTAGAATTAATATGTGTTAATTCTTGCCATGTAATGATTTTAATATGATTTTTTTTACTTGTATCACAAAGAAATAGTGTTTAACATTTTACATCATTAAATTATCTCCGTATAAATTTATACTCTTTATCTTGTAATGGATAGCTACATTTCTGATCCTTATAATTATTATTTAGAACTACATTTGTGACAGTAGTATGTTTTCTATACATAGAACCAATTAGATATTCCTTGTTGTAAATAAATGTTTCAAATACAAGCAGGCATTATGAATTCATGTATAGACAACAAACATTAATGCTTATAAAAAGTAACATTGAGCAGAACCAGATACAAACACGTGTTCTATTTTTACTTTCGTTGTTTAGCATATAAAATCAGGAAATGAAATACATGTACCAAAATACCAGTTCCTAGTTATAATCGTTGCGTTTGACGCAATAAATGTCACTCTCTGTGTGAAGTACATTACATGATGTATTCTGCAAAGTAAATTACATACGCGTGGAAGGCTAGAATTACGTAAACTGAAAATGAGTTAAAGGTAGTTTTGCAGTTGATGAATAAGATTTTCAATTGTTAACTTTTGAAAATGGCCTTTTATAGCAAAATGTGTTGCGTGTAAGGAAAAAAAAATCTAAACAAAAGATACATTGTGTTTTAGAAAGCTGTCATAATTCATTTATATGGCACGCAGATTGCTTCAAAATTATTTTCTGCACAACGATCACGATTTTATACACGAGCTTGATGATAAATATACACGAGTAAAATGAAAATGCACGTATCGGAAAAAATTGCACAGAAATTGTTTGAAAGATTTTAACACAATCATAACGAAAAATACACGAATCCGAAATTTTTTACACGATTAATGGGTATAAAATGCAGAAACGTAAAACAAAAACTGCACGAGCAGAGGAAACTAAAAATTACACAAATAATTTTACTGCGCACACAGCTGCGCATATCATAATTATGCACATAGAATATTCATTGTGTTCTTGGTTTTCTGTACTCTTTATCTCTTCTTAAATGCTGGATGTAATCGAGAGAAAATGGCGTTGACGATGATATGCATGTTTGTTTGCTTCTTTATTTCTTTGCTAAAACTCGATCCGATTTCTAGCTAATGCAAATCAAACGAATGAAGTGTTTTCTTGTGAACTGTGTGAAAAAAATTAAAAGTTGTTCGGATATATTACATTTTTCTTATATTGACCGAGATCCTAGCCAAAATATGGAGGTATAATATGATGCCGGACATAAATTGTGACAAGAAAGGAATCGCATGGTTGTGTTATAATGCGGGGGGAAAAGTACCATTGCATATGATGCACTCGACTCTGAACAAAAAGTAATACACAGCAAACTCTAAATTCCTAACGATAAACAGATCTTGCTTTTAAAAAATGGTAGAATTATTAATTTATTTTTTTTTCCCAAAATATACGCTCTATATGGCCTTTTAAAATTATCTAACGTATAGATACAACTTTAACGGAAATTACTTGTATAAAATAAAATTAACACATGCATAATAAAACGATTAATAAAGTGGATTCTTCATGAAAATGATGGCAGACTTATTGCTGATTATAATCATTAAATTGTAGAATTTATTTCGGTACTTCTCATTTGTACTAATTATGATTTCATTTGAGCAGATTTTTTTTTTCATTTGGGAATAGGAAATTATTCAGTATGCTGGATATATTTTTTATTTTCAAAAAGATTAAAAAGTGGGGATTACCTGACCTTAGATATACACAGTATGTTTTTAAAGTCAAATATAAAAAATATTTCTAATTATACATGTATCTTTACTTATAAAATATGAAGATATCAATTTTAGTTAGATATCTGTAGCCTACACTGTTATGAATTCCTTCCATGATATCGCATATTTTCAGTCAAAAACTGCTCATTAAAAAACAAGATATTCCTAAGGGTAAGTCTTACCCTCATTCGTAATGGCGATTACTTGATAAATGTTTACACTTTTAATAAAAAGGGCCAGATAAAGGAAAAATATATACTCTATGTGCTTTATTTACATCCGGTTTTGTGTTTTGTTACTTAAAATTTGTCCAAATGAAATAACAAAACTCTAATCAAATGATCCTGGCACCGGTAAAACTAATGACATTAGTGGCGGATCGGGTTCGTGGATTGATTGAGTCGCAACATCTGAATCTATGTATTTATCAAAGTTTCAAATCGTTGGAGCAAAATGACACATCAGAAATTTTAAAACAGTGAATTACTAAATACATCTGCATACAATGTTATAAACAAGAAAATGGGAATGGATATTATAATGAATACAAAGAACATAGAACGTGTTTTATCGCTCTTGAAAATGCAAATAAATCATGTTCTTCATGGAGCTCGAGGTTTGACAAAGATTTTCCAAGATAACAAATTTATTTACATTTCAAATTTGTATGCATGATATTTTAATTATTATCCGAACACTTGTTTTTTTGTAATAACACTTTTTTACCCAAATATATAGTCATTATAAAAAGAACATGACTGTATAATTATAAAATGAAAATAATCTTCAATAACATTCAAGGAACATATTTGATAAAGCTCCACTTTTTAATAGATTATTTATGTGCATATCAAACATTTTTGAAAAATCAGATTATGAGTTAAAAAGACTAATCAATGCAATATGAATTTTGTACGTATATATGTACAAGTAATTAAAAAGTTGCTTTATAGCAATATTGTACATGTGTATCAATGGCATCAATCAGGTCTTGTTTTACTTTGAGCATGACTACGAATAAATATAAGAAAACATATGATGAATATAAACTTCAAGAAATTTTTGTTTAATTACCGTGTGCAAATTTATTATTGTCAAAATCTGCATTGAAAATAAATATGCATGTGTAGCCAAGTCCCAGCTCATTAAGTTCATCTTGTACATCTTCTTGAATTTGGTCTTACAATATCGTTACAAATCAGTTGAATTGCAATCCTGATTTCGATAGACTATTATATGTACCCTTAAATTCTTAGAAAATATTACAGGCACGTAGCATCAGTAGGGGCCTGCCCCCCCCCCCCTACTTTTTTCCGAACATAACCTACTTCTATTGTAAATGTCCACTGAAAAAGCTGCCCCCCCCCCCCCCTGTTGTAGGAAAGTTTAAATCAAAGTAATTTGGTATTATAATGTGTTTCGAGAACAAAGTGGAAGGTGCCCCCCCCCCCCCCCACGAAATAGGATTTTCGAGTTTGGACACTTTACCTTTTTTGTTGCTTGTCAAGGTTTTTTTCAGGTAGGTTGTCAAAAAAAAAAAAATCTGGCTGCCCCCCCCCCTTTCAAAAACGATACTACGTGCCTGTATTTTATAATTTTAAATTTCTTCACTCCTTTATATGCATTTTAACTATTCAAAATAGGCTACCGCCGGTACATTAAAAACAACATAAAATTAAGCTTCAATTCACATAAGTAAAACGACGTATAATTTTTCTACAGTTTCATGGAGTTTTATGAAATCATCACACGTTGCTCAAAAGTTAAGACTACATGTACTACTTTGTTACATACATAATTTTTTATCAAAAAGTGAGATATGCGTTTCAATATTAAAATTTCAGTTACGCAGTTATTTGCCCGATTTTCTTTACTGTTGAATTCCGAAAAGTTTTCGGTCAAATTCCACAACTCAGATGATCGCAACATTGCTTCAAAATCTTTGTATGAATTGCCAGGTATTATTGGTGTATGAAATAGCTATAAATCGATTAGCGTACAGGTGTCTTTCGTTCCAGAACCAACAGGGAGGGATCTCTGTATGAAAAGGTCACGCATGCACATCCTTGATTATTACCAAAAGTACACTCGGTGGGTGGTGGAGGAGAAGAGTTTGATTTGTTGTTAACTCTCCTGTATTATATCACATGTTATTTTTATTTATTTTAATTTAGGCCTATATGTCATTGTTTTAAACTTTCAAAAGAATTTGCTATTAAGAGGAATGACCTACTCAAAAAAATCCAACAATTAAACACACAACGGTAATATGCACACACCCCTTTTTTTACGTTATCTATACATGTATTCTTTGTAGAATGTTTTTTATTCGGGAGTGTTCATATACTACAAGTTTAAGATTGTGTACCTGTCAATTTATCTACATGTATAATATACGTTGTACATATTCTTAAGAGTCTAGCGGAATTTTAAAAGAATCGTTTTTAAAAAGATTACTAACACGTTACTCGTATTTATAGTGTGTTTCAAGCATCCAAGCCACATGCATTGACCTGTTCTCTAATGAATATTAATGAAACGTGCGCAATGAGGATGCGTTCCATATTATGTCGATGTTGTATTCTCACTCGTGCAGTTTTCGTTTTTACGTTTGTGTAATTTCTCACTATATCGTGTAAATATTTTGTTGATTGTGCAGTTTTTCTATAGTTTGTGTAAATTTCAATAACTTCGTGTATATTTTCCTCACTTTGTGTAAGTTTTTACTTACTCGTGTAATTTTTGTTTAAGGTCGCGCAGAAAATAATTTTGAAGCAATCGGTGTGCCATACATTTAAGCACAACTTCATTAGTATATTTCTGCTAAATGATATATATATATATTACAAAATATTACACAATTAAAATCTATAGCCTTTCTTAGCCTTATAGCCTTAGTACGTTTGAAGAATTATATTTAAGTGACGAACATTGTAGTTACAGGATACATCTGAATGGAAATTTATTTCAAGAGGCAAATATATCCCCCTCCCTTGTGAGTAAAAACTTGACCCAAAATTATATTATATGCCTTCATTCTTTGTTTTGTATGTTACAGGACATACAAATGTGTAAACCTTCCTTTATGGACTTTTTATAACAGTTATTTGATCTGATTTAAATTTGATCCTCTATCTAATAATTAAAAAAAATACATATATTATTAAAAATCCTCACTACTTTAGCTTACATTTAATATCCTTCATTGCTTAGGAATCTCTAGAAAATTCAATTGATATTGTATCAATTATCACAATGATGATTATAAACACATCTTTTATACAGAATTCTGCAGGTGAATGACTGTAAAATCTTTGAATTCATGGGTAGAAGCAATTATTGTGGATTCCTTCAAGTGTACAAATTCTTGGAGATGTCACTCGCGCGCAAATGTCCAAACGAAAAATAAAATAAAATAATCTATGCGAGGTATCAAATTATTTGTTAAGAATTTCATTCCATGATAAGGAATGTCCATTTAATTCAGGAAACCCCCTACCAATGCACCAATCATTATGATTTGACAGTCATAATACCTAAAACTAATAATGAAACCTAATAAGGAACTCACAATCTTAGATTTTTAATCAAAATACTTGTAGATGGATTTTACATAATTTTTTGACCATGGGTTTTAGTATGTATCCCATTGAGCTTTAATTGTCAATAGACATGTCGCAAAGCATTAGTTTTCAATAGACATGTCATAAAGCATTATCAGTAGACATTATACAATTAATTACCCCTTATGAGGTCAACATGGTGAAATAAGGACCCGAGACCTGGACCACGAGGTGACCTGACCTGACCGAGGCCGCGTAGCGGCCGAGGTCAGGTCAGCGAGTGGGCCAGGTCGAGGGTCCTTATTTCACCATGTTGATCTCATAAGGGGTAATCAATTGTTTTATTATACCGATATAAGTTAAGGCAATTTTTGTAAGCTTAATTACTAAAATAATCAATTGTGTATTAGACATACGAACTGTTATTATCAGTGTTCCATCGGGATCGGGATTCGCTAGTGAAGTTGTTTACTTTTCGCCTGCAAATTTTGTAAGTTTTTGCACCGCCGATTTATCAAAACACTCTGTGATTGTCAGTAGCATGCATTTTTATAAATTCACAAATACCATTCCCGAGTACAATGACAATCTGGTGCAGACTTTTAATGTACAAGAGAGCCGCGTCTGCATTCGTTGAATTTGACATTGTAACGAAAACTTGTTTCAATGAAAACGATAAATGTTATTACGCATATAAAGGCCAATCGTGTTCCGTATCCTAAAAATACTACACATATTTTTATAACGGCATTTTTTTTAATGTACAATCATGACTGTATGCATATTTTTTTTTATTTGAATGGAATTTGGATTAACAGGTCATTTTTAGCGGTCATTATTTTTATTGACCGGTCATTATACCCCACGTGCAATGATTCCTAGGCCATTATTGCTGTAAACGGTACTTTTTGGAGTCATTATTGAGTTTAAAAGCATCCTAACAAGCCAATCAAATTTGAGTATTCTTAATAGAGGTATAATAAAAGGTATTTATTTTTTATAAACAGAATCTTTTTGAGCCAAATTACTGATCGTTGTCTTCAAATTTCAAATGGTCTCTAAATAGAAGTGACAAGCACACTAAATAATCAAACTTTACTGAGTATTGAGCAAAAGTAATGAAAATACAAAAAATAGTATGCTTTAATGTTGATCATGGAATTAAAGGAGGGTAATCCCATCAGAAACCCAAAGAAAGAAAACGTTCCTTTATTGAAAGAAAAGATACTTATTGTCACGTTTACAAGCAAACCTAAGTTAATGTTTGTCTTAAGCTTGTTTAGACACAGGGCAAAGATGCTAAAGACTTGTTATACGCCACTTCTGTGAAGTTTTCATTTCATTCATTAAAGGGAATCAGCTTTACTGTTTCTATAATATATGTATATGCCTTCATCATCGTCATCATCACCAAATCGGTCGTGGGCTTAAGCATCTTATTTATGAAAAAGGGGGATTCCTAATTTTTTGTATCTTTAAACATTAGCCTAACTTTTATATATGTAGATAAGGTAACAGTTACTTAAAGATAGTAAATTAAAAGTTTGGAATTTTGGTTTAACGGATCTTGCCGGATTTATTATTATTATTAATAACATGCCTTCGCATTTTACAAAACATCGTTCAACATTAATACATTTCATCGTTAAACCAGAGATATTTGTAAGATATCAACATATCAATGTAATTATTATAATTATTATATTATCAATACGTAATGTATAAGTCTTCCTTATAACAGAGGAATAAAGTAATGAAAAATCAGAGATTCATCCCCCGTCCCCTTCCAAAAAGAAGGTATTTAAGCCTATGGGTACTTTGTAATCACTGGCCAGAGTTTCGCAGCTTCACATTTTATTAATTCAAGAAAGAGTGCATATCATAATGTGAAACTGAAAAAAAAATATAGATTGAAAAAGTGATAATATCAGTAACAGACAATTTAAGTTACTTTTCTGATATGCACACACACACACACACACACACACAGAGAGAGAGAGAGAGAGAGAGAGAGAGAGAGAGAGATTCTGTCATGTTCCACTTGCAAAAAGGTTTTCAATGTTACTTGTACTTTAAAGAACATAAATGTATAACATAAGTAAATGAGTTCAATGCCTCCTTTCAGATACTTAAAATTAAAAGAAATCTTTTCAACAAGTGTTTATTGGATCTGAAAGCAAGAATCTTGAATATCTGGTTTATGATTTTTATCACAAAACTCCTATTGTAACTTATGTAGGCACTAACTACTGCACTTGTAAAACTTGTAAATGTTTCATAAAAACAGAGTCTTAATGAGAAAATTGCATTCCTAGACAATCAGCTCAATAGCCAAGTAAACATATTAACTTTTAAGATAAATATTATGTCAGTTGGCACGCAATTAATAAAGTTTATTGATGCTATTTTCCATCTGAAAATATGATATATATCTTACTTTATTTCTCAAAACTATGTAAGAGATAAACTGATATTTTAATCATATAAAGATTTTCTGGCTTAAAATCAATTTAAATAATTATCAGAGATAAGAATGCCACACATATTTTAACATATACTTAATTTGTAGATGTAAGAAAACCCTAGAACAGACAGGTACTAGTGTAACATCAGGTAATTTGTCCAACGTGTTTCAGGGCGTTTTGATTGATTGATTGATTTTGTTTAACGCCCAGTCGGCGATCTTTCAGCCATTCAACGGAAAAAAAATGTCCGAACCAAACATGACATCTTAACAAAATTTCCTCTGTAGATGAGGTCTAATTTGAAAAGGGAATTTTTTCTGATCATAACCTTCTGTGAGAAAAAATAGTAATAATGAATGAGTAAGCATCATGTGTCGAACCGTCACGCCTGCCGTGTGGTCCTTGTCATGACCAGACAAGTGGAAAAATCCGTAGACATTTCAGTGTGAGAATAATGGCTTAACAATTTGTATGAAAAAGCTCTGTCAACATTCGGCTTAACGATAGACTGTATTTTCTAACAAGGTCATTGTATCGACTATAGAATTTGCGAAATGTTGACTTTAAACAAGACTGTTTATTTCTTTCTATTTTCAACTTATTTGTCAATAGCTTTCTTCGTTTTAGAAATTCTTTACATTAGAGAATGCCCTTGAGTATCGAATCAACTGGGAGACATAAACTCCATATACAGTTAATAATGGTATATTGCTACACAGATAAAGGTTGTTGGAGATTAAAAGTTGATTCATCACGTTTATCATAAATGTTTGTTGGTACATGTAGGTTACCATAATTTTTTTTACTAGTAAAATATCCAAAAAGAAAACAGATTTGCGCAGACTCTGGGGTGTCTTTTATTTCGAGATCGAATAAACGTAGTAATGAATTTTGTGAAAAGATAAAACGTTGTCGATATATCTAAATGTTAAACTGAAGGCCACAGCAGAAGTTTCTGAATAAATGCTGCATCATACCAAATAAAGGTCTAAAGGCTATAAAGGCTAATAACGGAGTGAAATTAGTTCCCATGGGAATTCAAACAGATTGTCGAAAGAGTTGATCTCTAAAAACTATATGAATATTGTTAGTCAGAAACTCAAGCCTCTTTTTAATATCAGCTTCGGAGTATTTGTGTACAATCATAATGTTTCTCACCCCTTATAATTACAACGATGACTAATTCCCTTATTTACAATATAATTTTATTAAAAGTAATTAATAAAGTACATTTATTGTGTTCTCTGATGATGCTTAATATTAAAGACTTTGTTTCTTCTCAAAAATACAGGTAGACATGAAATTTTAGACAGTTATAATCACTGTAGTATTGAAAGTCACAAAAATGCACGAAATATTAAATATGCGGCTCAAGTAAAACTATTCTTGGAGAATTTTAAGAATTAAGGAAACACAAAAATCTTAATAATTCTTATATATAAATTAGCAAGTAAGTTGTGGTTCATAAATTATAATTATACAGGTGTGTTGTATCAATGAAGAAACCTAATATAACTAAAAAAATTGTTTTCCATTCGAATTCCTGAAGTCCACACAGAAAATATATAAGCGAGATTAAACCGGGTGCTATGGGCTTACTTCAGGTTACGCATGCGAGAGAATGCTAGACAGTTCGCCCCCTTAGACAACTTGCTCTTAGGACAATATGCCCTTTTGAATTAGAACATTCTAATCAATGGCAAACCTCGCCTAAAATCTGCACATCGTATTTATTAATTCAAGAGCGTATCCAAGATCCAAATCTATTCTTTTATACATATATCCTTATATGCACACAAACATTCTATTGAACAAGCATTAAAGGAAGAAAGAATTTAGATTGTTTTATAGCTTGAATTTAACACTTAATTCAACGACGAGGCTTTAAAAGATGGAACAGTTATTCACCGGCTTCGGTTTTGTGAATCTAGACTTTCAAGGGGGGGGGGGGGGGGATCTGACAAGCTTTTATACGGAAAAAAGATCCTCTGCCGGTTCTTAAGGGCGTACGACCATAAATGACCTTCGATTTAAAATAATGTATGTTATACCAGCCAAAATAATATGGAGGTGCACACCTGTATATTACTCTCGTTTTCTATACTAAAGTATATACTGGCAAAGTTATTGGGAATATGGAGCCCCCAGAGCCTACAGCCCTTGTATGAAATGTATTTTTTAACAGAGATGGATTCTCTTTCAAAGAGAACAATACTGCTAAACACTGGACAGTATCTTAAAATCTGGGCTCGAGAAAAACAGTTTTCATATGGGGTATTTGTGATAAATGGATGACCCCATTTTAAGGTCAAGGCTACACACAGTAAACAGTAGGTTACTTGATCAAGTATTGATATCCAGGACGCACTTCTTTCATTCATTATTATAGTTTTAGTAATAGTCTATAACACTAAATTCAAATCATTAAATTTATATGATAAAAGAAATCCTATTTAAACGTATTTTCATTCAAACCAGAATGTTTTTTTTAGATCTCTTTTAGAAACACAGGCTTATGGTCCACGTATTACAGTCCTTTTTGAAGGACGGCAACTTGTTTAGCATTTTTCTTACCTCCTAAACTCAAAAAGAATTTTGTTTAAAAAATTAAACAAAGATACAAAAATGTTCTTATTGATGATACGAACTTTCTTTTTATTTATCCATTAAGACCATTTACCATTCGTTAAGGAATTTTTTTTAAATACAAATATCTTTCCTACACAAAAACGTTTCCTAGTTTAATTATATTTTATAGAGACTGTACTTGGAATAATATGCAGTTATGGAATGGGTACTCGGGAAATAGCAAATTTATGGTTCCCCAAGGGAGGAAACTATTTCCCGAGGCGGCGAAGCCGCCGAGGGATATAGTTTCCTGCCGAGGGGAACCATAAATTTGATATTTCCCGAGTATCCATTTTAAAACTGTTTTATTATACCGAAACAAAGGAGATTTATTAACTAGAGAACTAGAGACTTAGACATTTTTAAAACAATATAGAGGCATTTATATAGATAATCAAAAATGCATGTGATTCCAATTTTGTTAAATATATAATGCATCATTACAGAAAAAAATAAAATTATTTTAAAAAACAATTTCACTGACATTTCGAAGGATTATCGTTGTCTTCGTTTTGCTTAGAAATTCCATCATGATTTTGACATCGCATGTCGAAATGTTTTGACGTCATAGTTACATCGTTAATAACATTACGTCACGGACTCGAGATTCCTTGAACGCTCCGCCCACTGTTCATTTTAATTGGTTGAAATTAATAATAAATATTCATGAGGGAGTAGTCCCAGGAAGTAGCTCTTATTTTTCAGGGAGTAGTCCTCAGATGGGGGAAATAGTATCTTCTCGGGGAAATAGACAGTTTTATAGTACTAATTTTATATAGAGTAATAACAGTAGAGGTATAATAACAGTTTTTATTATACCTCTACTGATATTACTCTATATAAAATTAATACCATAAAACTGTTTATTATACTTCTGTTAAAATGTTTCCTATATAAAGTTAAGAAGGTAAAATTACTATCTTTATACTCTCAAAATTTCCACACATAGCAAAGCTATACCCTGGGGTATAGTTTTTTCTATCCACCCTTAGGAAAGTTTTCATGCAAATTTTGCCGCCAATTTTGATTTCCTGTAATCAATCTATAGACTTGTGATGTCATCCTGACTTCAGTAGCATTGTGACGTCATCAGGATTTCAGCTCATTTTAGCAGTGTTATCTTATTCCAAATACTTGTTCAAAACATTTATAATTTTTTTTTCATGTTTTTACTATCGAACTGTAGTATCAGGTAAATCCAACCCTCAGAAATTATGATACACATCAGTATAATAAAACGCTTATCCACTGGCTGTGAGTGGGATAGCTCTTTCATCAAACCCTTGACAGGAACTATTTCCCTCGGGCAAGCCCTCGGGGAATAGTTCCTGTCAAGGGTTTGATAAAAGAGCTATCCCACTCATAGCCTGTGGATAAGTCTATACTATTTCCCTGAGAAGACACTATTTTCCTTATCTGAGGAAAAATCAGAGCTACTCCCTGGGACTACTCCCTCATGAATATTTATTAATTATTTTAACCAATTAAAATGAACAGTGGGCGGAGCGTTCAAGGGATTTCGAGTTTGTGACGTAGTGTTATTAGAAATGTAACTATGACGTCAAAACATTTCAACATGCGATGTCAAAATCATACTGGAATTCTAACAAAATGAAATCAACGATAATCCTTCGAAATGTCAGTGAAATCATTATATATTATTTAATAATTTTATTTTCCTCGGTATTGATGCATTAGTTATCTTACAATATTTTGAATCACATGCATTTGTGATTATATATTTAAATGCTTCTGTATTGTTTTTAAAAATATATGAGTCTCAGTCTAGTTTAGAAAATCTCCAATGATTGTTTCGGTATAATAAAACAGTTATGGAATGAGTACGCAGGAAATATCAAATTTACGGTTCCCCTCGGCAGGAAACTAATTCCCTCGGCGGCCTCCCTTGGGGATCCATAAATTTGCTACTTCCTCCACACCAATTCCATAACTGTATAATACCTAATCATTTATCACTTACGGCTTACCAACGGCTTATTCTGACTACCATGTACATTTTGATAAATTTTTGTTCGAATGACATATTCCATTGTCCATTTAAGATATTTCCTGATACGAATAAACATCGTAAAAAACAAAACTATTGATACATGAAACATCCGATGGATGTGAAAACGCGTCTATTACAAGAAAACAAAGAAGATTTTATAGAGTGTTTACAATAAAATACCAGAAATATGTGTAGGGAAAGAGAAAGAAGGGTGGAGAAGAGAGGGACTCGCTCTAAATCCCAATACATATGTCTGTATCAAACCGGCAACCAATCAAAATTTAGAATTCAGAAAAAAATACCACACGATACTTTTTCTACGCATTATTTATTTCCTCTCAACGTCTAGTGCACTATAAAATATGAGGTATCCTATCCTACGACACAAATCAGTTCTTCACTTGAAGAAACACGTTAACCACAGAGATGGGAGCTTTATATTTCATATGTTTCATATTTTCAACGCAGATAACAGAAACTTTTGGGCAATTATCTTTATCTTATAACAAAACCTTTGACGAAAATGGTTTGTCGCCCAGTCCCGTATCAGGAAAAGCGTCCAATGTATTACGGGACATTCTGAATCAGGAGAGTCTTGTACGCTTCTCTATGGTACAAAGAATCCAGAGGTTGGTTATGGATGCCATAGACAATAAAAACAATGGACAGATTATAAAGACAAAGCTTCGGGATGTGATTAAAGAGTTACAGGATTTGGAGACAAAAGACCAGAGAATAGAGGCAGAAAACTCTAAACTTAAACAAGAAATGAAGGCTTTGAATGTAACATTAAATAACACAAAATACCTGACAATGGAGGAATTTCGGAATCTTAACGAGACGGGAATATGGAACCTTAGAACACATTTAATAGATAAATTACAAGCTATAGAGAAAAAAGAACAGCGTATAATGGAACAATTCAAATCCTTGAATGAATCAGGAATAAACAACCTTAATGGACAAGCATTAACTCTACAGAAAGAAAACCAGAAATTGACTGTGGAAAGTTCGAAAACTAAAACTCTACTGTCAGTTATTGAAAGAAAAATAGACATTTTGAATAGCTCCTATTCTTCATCTAAAAACGAGATTCAGAAGTTGACTCTTCAAAATGATAAATTATTACGAGGTGATATCAGGAAGCTGAATGAGACATTACTACAAAACTTTTACGAACACATTAAAAAGATAGAGGGCATGTTTACACTTTTCTCCCTCTCTGTAAATGAAACTCTAGATGCAGTTAGTGGGGAACAAAATAAGCAGAATGTACAATGGATACAGATTTCTCCTTACATATATTCGCTTACTGGTAAGTAAATTGCACACAACGTAGGAAATGAAAAGCGATATTTCAATCTGATTTTTGTATTAAGGTGCAAGGCAAACATTTCTTGCTTCATGAATAAATATAGTTTTTACCACAAATAAAAATTAAAAAACTACTGTAATCATATTATAGCTAGCTTCCCAGTTAGAAAAAAAAAACAGTTTCTAAAACATTTAAAAATAGTTTCAAAAACATTTCATACCCCCGCTCAGAAAAAGGGTGCATACTGTTTTACCCTTGTAAGCCTCTCTGTCCATGCAAATTCTCTTAGCAGATGCTTGACATTTTAACCCACTCTTTGTTTTGACATTCCATATGGTGAAATCCGATTTCAACTCATTACTTATTTCATAGTTACATTTGTATATAAATTCAGAAAATGACTACATCTTGATCAGATGGATTTCTATTTGAATTTTCCATATCGTAGTCCTTGAAAAAAGTCTGAGGCCAGAAAAACTCGGTAGTGAAGTTCAGTAAGCCTCATTAATATTTAAAAAACAAACAAAATGAATATCTTATGAATCCTAATGAGTTTGAAGATATTGGTGGAGTATTTTACTCTATATATTCAATAAAATTTGTTCGTAGTCCGCTAATCAACCATCTCAGCCTCTTATATTGTCAAAGATATATGCTGTAAACAGTGAATGAATGTATATATGAAATACTGGTACTATTACAAAATCAAAGATATATTCTGTAGGTTGTGAAATGTATGTTTATATGAACCTTGAAATATCGGTACTCTTATATTACCAGAAATGTATTCTCTAGAAAGTAAAAGGTATGTTTATCTGATATACGAGAATAAATTTAATGTGTTTTCTTAATCAGACCTCACAGAAAACTTTATCAATTGCTTGGACATTTTACGGAAATATTCGAGTCAACAGGGAAGAGATGGGGTTTATAAATTAACAATAGCCTCCAAGACAAAGTTTGTGTACTGTGACATGACAACACAAGGTGGAGGGTGGACGGTAAGATAAACAAGTCACGTGATTTACAAACATAAATAACCATTTTTTTAATTGTAAAGTGATCTGTACTTTTTGCACTGTTTTTTTTTATAACAATTACATTTTTCAATGAAACCTGACGTCCAAGCAAGTCAAAGAGACAACCATCTAAATGTTTCAGGCTATACAAAGAAGACAGGACGGGTTTACAAATTTTTACAGGACGTGGTCAGAATATAAGCGAGGATTTGGGGATCCCTCTAAAAACTACTGGATTGGTAAGTTTAGTTTACGTAACATATAAATTATAAGGTATCTATGTAAATGTAGTGTCGGAATATAACAAGGATTTGGGGATCCCTCTAAAAACTACTGGATTGGTAAGATTAGTTTACGTAACATATAAGTTATAAGGTGTCTATCTAAATGCAGTGTCGGAATATAACAAGGATTTGGGGATCACTCTAAAAAACTACTGGATTGGTAAGTTTAGTTTACGTAACATATAAATTATAAGGTGTCTATCTAAATGTAGTGTCGGAATATAAACAAGGATTTGGGGATCACTCTAAAAAACTACTACATTGGTAAGATTAGTCTATGTAAGCAAAAGGTCAACTAAGTGACTCGGAAGATATAAATATGAGAGCCATCGATGACGATGATGATTTTTCAAAATTGTATGAATATGTCACATTTCTTTGAATAAGCAAATAAAAAGGCAAACTTACAACAATTTACTGGGTTTTTTTTCTTTAAAAAAAGGAAATGACGCAATCTATGAGCTGACAAAGAATAAGGACCAAGAACTACGGGTTGAACTGCAAAGTTTTGATGGTGCTGAAGCATACGCGCACTATTCCACATTTTATGTTGGGGATGAATACAGTAAATACAGACTCACTTTGTCGGGATATTCAGGAACGGCAGGTAAATATATTTATAGAAATATGGAGATAATGAACAGTATTCAAGCTCAAAGTCCATTAATACAATACAAATCAGGAGCAGAGCTAACACGGACCTCCAAAACATAAGATGTGGGATCAGGTGCCATATCGCATGGAGGAGTGAGCATCCCCTTCCGACCGGTCACACCCACCGTGTGCTGCTTTTCATGATCGGGAAATAACGGAAAAATCCGTCGACAATTCAGTTGTAAATAATGGCATCACAATTTGAGTGAAAAACGTCAGTCAGCATATGACTTTAGGATAGATTGTGTTTGCTGACAAGGTCATTGTATCGACCATACAACTTCTAAACGAGACTGTTGATATTCTTGATTCATCACTTGTTCATCAATAACTTACCTCGTTTTAGAAATTGTTTATACGTAGAGCATGGTCTTTCGTATCGAATCTTCTGAGAGAACATACACCTCATATGCAAGTGATAAAGGTTCATTACTGCATAAGTAAGGCTCCATTTTCAGGAATAAGCAGTCATTCTATTTCCATTACGTTTAGGTTTGATATGTTTCTTTTATGTCTAGAAGTTTTACAGCAACCTTTATCTTAATTTCACAGTTTTAAGAACTGCTTCAGTAAAAATCGTTTTAGATTTTGTTCTAATGTATCATATCTGAGTTATTTTCATCCAAGTCGGTATAAAAGTGCATAACACGTATTGATGATTCTAGTTCAACAAAGGCTCGAACAAATTCGTCTTTACAATCCTCCGACAACAATGAATTACCCCAAGTAGATTACAAATTGAATTTTCTTCAATTTCTTTCTGTTTTTTTTCCCATCGTTTCTTTAATCTTAAGCAAGTATTTATAATACAGTGATCAGACAATTCATTTGTTGTATCAATATTAAAATAAATTACCTTGCGAATATATTAGAATCTAACATACAATCCACTGCATAGAGAACATCTTCAATAAGGGTCTATCATGACGCTTTTTCTCTCCGTGTTGGCAATTTTTCCTGATAAGCATTATACTTTAACAATATCAATATCCTGTTTCAGGTGACAGTTTGAAAAATCACAATGGTAGTCACTTTTCCACTAAAGATCAGGATAATGAGAGGAGTAGTCGAAACTGCGCTACACAATATCACGGAGCTTGGTGGTACTGGGACTGTCTCAACTCCAATCTGAACGGAGTGTACGCCCAGTCACCTGTATCTAATTGGAATCACCCGGTGTGGCAGCACTGGAGAAGTAATACAGCGCTACAAAAGACTATGATGATGATCAGACACAAAAACTAAAGTTTTAAAATGCATATCCTGTCCTGACAAGAATGCTGATAATAAATTAAATAGTGTACTAGCTGCCGTTCAGGGGTTTTCTCCCTTGTACAATTTGTGGGTCTCCTAATTCTGCATATTGGACAAAAGAACTTTAAGTCAGGATTAAAATGTATAAAAATTATATTACTGTTTATTGTATCTAATTTGTACAATTTCTTTGAGTATTCCTATCTCTTAATCTCGTAGAACTTTATGAATGGAAATATTATTTCTCTCCCAATTAGAAGTGTGAATAATATATTTCAAATCTGAGTAAAAAAATGGTAGAATTTTATTTTATAGATGATGAGTTTAGAAAAGTATAAATTATTTCCCAAAATATTTGGAGTCCCTTTTCAATATAATATCACACTCAAATAATACGGGAGATTATCTTAATCATCCCATTAATTTTTTTCCCACATAATAACTTAAGTATAATTATTAAAAGTAATTTTTTTTTGTTTGTTTGTTGAATATAGTTCTCGAGAATTTTTTACTCATATGGAGACGCCACCACTTGACAGAGGAGGGCTGCAAATTTATACTAAACTATGCACTGTATACTAAAGTCATACTGGCATTTATTATATACCCAACTGTGTATCACTCAATTTTACTGTTGAATATACGCAATCACGTGACATCGTGATCCGACATTCCATATCACCACTCTCTGAAACTGATGACGTAGTGCACGGTATACATGACTTTTTTTCTTGCGTATCATAAATACCCTTGAAAAAATGCTTTGTTTAATGGATTAAAGATCTTTAATTGCTTACAAAAGTTTTCTGTTATAATATTTGCAAATTGTAGTGGGGTATATAAAAAATTATCATTAAAAGAGTAACTTGATCCGAAGAGTCGTATCATGTCTCGTTGACAGGCGTGGATCATCAGATCAAACACGACGCTTCGTATCCTTCATTGAACCAGGACAACTAATAATGACGTTGTTTGGCATTTGGTAGGAAGTAAGTAAAGACATGTGTCAGTTTTGACGATTATGTGGGGGTGGGGGTGGGGGGTGGGTTGAGTATCAGCATGTAGGTGGGAAGGGCTAGATGTCTGAGTCAATGGGTGGGGGAGGGAAATATGTAGTCGTCTACTAAAAACTCCAAACAGTCGATGGAAATATTACAAAATCTTACAGCAGGGTCAAACTATACTTAATATAGTCATATTAATATTCAACAAAAGCTAACAACTTCACGATAAGGTGTCAAAGTTTCAAGGATAAATCACACAAACAAGAAAATGATATTTTGATGGAAATGACATTACGAGAGTTGTCCGGTAAAATCGTGGACAAGTTATCTAGAGTGAAAAATAATCATCACTGCGCTCTAAAATTTTCACTACTTTTTTGTACATTTTTCATCAATATACATAGCAAATTTCAAATAGATATATGCTCAAATAAACAAAATATGAGACTTTATGTTATGTGTGGTATCGCCTTACGGCGCACGGATTATAACGTCAAAGTGTCTAAAGCAACATCACGTTTCCTCTTTGCTAAAAAAAGTTGGATGAGTCCCACTTAAATTCGGGGATTTTTTTGATGCACATACTTGAGTTTCCCTTTATTCCTCCATAAACATTCGAGGAACTAAACTCGCACACACATGGGACCTTCTGAAGATTTATAAGTAAGTTATGGACAGTACTCTCACTATCATTCAACTAAATAGGCTATGTTATATCGAAGGTCTACAGTGACAGCGTCTTTCGCTATTGCCAGTAGCTGTTTGTCCGTATGTTTTGTTCTACCCGGGGACCCGATCAAAAAGCTTCCGCTTAGAAAACTCCCATTTCACTTGTATACTAAAGATCTAATGATATGTTTATATTTTTTTCTTCTGTAGTCATTTAAAGTTTCTTAGGGCGTCATTAATACATCTAAATCAAACGGAACTGATCTCCGGTGCGCCGTAACGTCATCAAACGTCGCCATTTTTCGTGTGTTGCGTTTACCACTTTCCCATTTCAAGTGCTCGGGAAACTGCCAAAAATTAAGCAATTGCCTTGAAATTTTACAAAAGACGACATAATAGACAGGGGTTAAAAATAGGATTATTTTTACCCCAACCTTGTCCATTTAATACTTTTATTTCGAAATAATACTTGTGTATTCGCTAATGAAACCCTGTTTTTTTTTTATCGTGCGCCGTAGGACCTTACCCCGTGCACATTCAAACATAATAAAATCTTTATTTTTGTCTATATTTTATTAAAAAGAAAGGTGCACTTATTGACCACAAATTAAAGGTCCATTAAACAATACAAATGTGGAGCATAGCAAACACGGACCTCCACATAATCAGAGGTGGGATCAGGTGCCATGGAGGAGTGAGCATCCCCTGCCAACCGGGCACACATGATTTACACCACTTAGCGAATATATTGTTGCACACTAATTTGAATACCTTTAGTTCTTTTTTGTTGCGCACGATGATATCTCTAGGGCGTTCTTCACCATAAGGACCAACTCTATGGGTTCTACCAATCTTTGAATGGTCATATTTGACATCTGTTCCTTGGAAAATTAGTTTGTTTATTACATTAAGTACACATTTATCAGTGTTTTCATTTTCTCAATATATATATATATATATATATATATATATATATATATATATATATATATATATATATATATATATATATATATATATATATATATATATATATATATATATATATATATATGTGTGTGTGTGTGTGTGTGTTAGGGATGGCAATCGATTACAGAATTGCTAATCGGTTAACCGCAAGACGTTCCGACCTATTAACCGGTTAATCGTATCAAAATGCACATTTTCTTGACGTTTGTTTTCAAGTAGCTCTACTCATAGTAAGATGGTAGAAACAATCTGTTTATTTTGATCAGGAAATTACATGAACATACATTTTATTTCAATAGATAAGAAAAAAATAAGAAAACCATGAAACATGCCTGAGAAATCAGACGTTGATCATTTTTAGAGCAGATGTCACACATTCTGCATTGTCGCCATAATCAAAACTAAGTCTGAACTTTTACTTAATATACAATGTTTGTCTAATAAAATAATTTGATAGATATAACTGCAAAAGATAGATATAATGATTCACAGTGCTCAACGGTGATTTATTTAACATCATTAAAGAATTACAGGACAGTCGGGGTAACGACATGTTGTTTTTACAGTAATTAACACTTCACAAACTGACCAATTACCCTGAGATCTCAATCAGTAGAACAATAATTATCTCCAAATCAGCTTAAATAGATAGGTGAAAACCTTAAATTATCAACGTTCATGTAGAAGTTTCATTTTTAAAAATGAATTGTAAGAAAATTGCGTTCAAATTTACATATATTTTATTTTTTCCGACTAACCGATTACAGATTTTCTAACCGATTACCGAGTACTGTGCAACAATATATTCGATAAGTGGTGTAAATCAGATGTGGATACTTAAAAATTCCAGAACTTTTGAAAACTTGAAATTACAAAATTTTACCAATATCAACAACATAAAAACTTACGACTTTTCAACTTTAAAACGAGGCAAGTTATTGACAAATAAGCTGAATACTGTTCGTTATCTCCACATATTTCATTTTATAATACAATACTCGTATCTTCCCGAAAAATAATAAAAGTTCAGTAATTGATGAGCCATACTACAATCAGTATTTAAATGTTGTTAACTTTTACGAGCTGTGGCGTAGCGGTAAAGGTGTCGGCACATAAGAAAAACCAATATCCCGGATTTTTATTATTTATGTTCAAATCTCAAAAAAATCCCTATTTGTTACCATACAGTAATTTTTGCTGAGAAGATTGTGTGCCATTTCTTTCAAAAAGGTGGCTCCCATCAGCCACGTACCTCCGATCACTTGACTCTACACTAATTTAGTGTTTCGGCGGTGTGAAACGAGGCATATTTATATAAATTAATTTTATAATGAAGAAATAATTTTCTTCCTATTGCTGCAAATCCGCCTCATCAGGAGTCTATTTGCATTATGCATTTATGCATCTACACATAAACAATAAGATTATTTAATTGTTGAGGAGGTGAGAATATCACCCAAGTTTTTATTGCGTTTGTAGGACACAATAGGTAATTCAGAGAAGACTTTTTGACAGTCTTCATCCTTTGCAAGCATATGCCAATATTTTATCAGTTTTCTTTTTAAATGTCGTATACAGGGGTTGTACTTTGTGACAAAAACAAGAGGAATTCCTTTTTTCCTGATGTCACTTTTACTTCGCAGGGTTTTTTTCTCTGCTATAATTAGGGAGTACATTTTGCATGTTAGATTTGATTTCAATTTTATCATATCCTCTTTTTAAGAGATTAACCTCAAACTCACGCAGAATTTTAAGCAAGGTGATTTTATTGCTTGTATTTCTCATATGGCGTATTGTTTCACCTTTGATAAATCCTTTAAAAACAGAGGAATTATGTGCACTGTTACGTTCCAAATATTGGAATGTATAAGTTGGTTTATTGTAGGTTTTAAAATCTAGAATTTGACTGGTTTTAAATCTGTTTCCTTTGAACACTGTAGTGTCTAAGAAATCGATTTCTTTTGTAGAAATTTCATATGTGAATTTGAGCAGAGGATGGTGTGAATTAGCTATTTCAAATAGCTCATGGATGTAAGTTTCTAATCCATGAAAAATGATAAATCCGTCGTCGCGATATATTATTTAATTTTTCCCTGTAAATTTATCGATGATTTCATCAGTAATTTGGCGTAGGCGTATGTCGCACACAGATGGGGAACATTTAGAACCCATCGCACATCCTATTGTTTGTTTATATAAAGCTGAGTTGAATTCAAATATATTGTTTTCTATTACAAGTCGTAGAAGAAAACAAAGATCAGTTGTAGGTGGAGCTGGTATGATATATTCTGCTTTGTTGAAGTTTGTATAGGCCATTTGAACAGCCGCAATTAGCTCCTCGAAATGCATATTGGTGTAGAGCGAAGTTACATCATAACTGACCAGTAGGCACTTAGCGTGTGGTCTAAGTTGTTCAACTTTTAGAATGAAGTCTGAACTGTCCCTGATATACGTGCTTAGTGTTTGCACAATGGGAGTAAAAAAGTAATCTACATACTGGCTTATGCGTTCTGTAGGTGAACCTTTTTGTGAGATAATAGGTCGACCCGGTGGAATAATTGGTGAACTGCAGCTACCAGTGTTTTTAATCTCATTAAAAGTCTCAATATTGAGCTTGTGTATTTTAGGGAGCAAATATAATCCCCCTACCCTCGTATTTTTAGCTTTCCGTGGAAAGTTTTAGGTAATATTGTCAAGTACACCCTTAGTGTTCATCTCAGACAATTTTTGTGTGATAATATTTTCGAGATGATTTAGATTGGGATTAGTAATTTTGCAGTAGTATTTGCTATTTAACTTACGTTCACCTTCAAGGATGTAATCAGTTTTTTTTAATTACAACGCACATGTTCTTTTTGTCAGCTTTTTTGATAATGAAGTCTTTACGACCTTTTAGCCTTTTTTAATGCTTAGCGTTCAGAAATGCTTAAATTGTCAGTCGATTTGCGAACTTCCATAGATGACAATTCAAGTCTTGTTTTGTCAATATATGTTTGAACTGAATTGTTCATAATTTGAGGTTCAAAACCGCTTTTCATGCGGAAAGGATGTATATTGTTGTCACTATCTGGGTCATGAAACATGTATTTACATTTTAATTTTCTGGCAAATTCATTAAAATCTCTCATCACTTGTTGTTTGACTTGGTGTGAGATAGATGAAGGTACAAATTTTAGACCTTTTGCCAAAAGTAAATACTCATCATCTGACAATCTGTCAGGTGTGAGATTAAACACATGATCTCGTGCTATTAGCACTTTATTCTTGTGTTCTCTAATTTTTCGAACTTTAAAGAGGCTGGGGGTTGTGGCCATTTTTAGACTATATTGATCTCCTTTAGAAGAAGAGCTCCATATGAAGATATAGAAAATGATCAAATTTTAAAACTAAAATTCTTGAAATTTTTCTTTGCCAAATGATAGTTGACAGCTTAAGATATCATTTCTAAAAAATTAAGTTAAATCTGGTGGTTAATTTGTGGTCAATTTGTTGACCCCCCAGCCTCCTTAAAATTCATTGGTCTGTTTTTCTTACATTTAGATTTGGCGTTTCGATTGAAACGACGAGCCATTCTGCAAGTGAATGAGTGAAATAATGACAACAGATATATTCCTCAAAATGTGGGAGGAGTTATGGACGATTTCGCTGCAATCAGATTAAAGCAGCCAAGAGATTATTTTGACATGTGGAAGGATAATGAAATAGATACCTTTCATAGTAATCCGTTTTACTAATCCCAAAAACAAAAGATATGATTCATAGATTTGCACAAATAAGATAAATGGAATCTTAACTGAGTTTCAGTATAGAATGAAGTCAATTTCAAACAGAGTACATCATATTGTTTTAATATGGACGGAATTTTTGTTCTCTTTGCACTTGTTTCCCGTGTTTTTCTCTGGTGTCCTTTGGTTGTCTCTTAGGAAACTGTTCAGTTGGTTTTCTTACAGATCTAATATTCATTTTGAACTCCATTAGGTAGCGATCAAATTTCTCTTTAAGTTCTCTTGTTTTGTCATTCAATTGTGTCTTAGCAAGACCAGCAGCAGAGGTAGATTTACCAATTGAATTTATTGTTTCTACCCGGATATCTTTAAGATGGTGATTGGATTGACTAATCTTGTCGTCCAAGAAGTCAACTGTTGATTTTAGCGCTTTATCTTTCAGAAACCGTGTTTCGGTCTTCCAGAGTTCCTGAAATTCTTTATCAATATTTGAATCCCCCAAGTTTGGACGACACTCTATTTGCCATTTCATGTATGGTGGTAATCTGCCTGACATAATTGCGTAGGAAATGCCTTCACGCGCACATGCAATATTGTGTCTCTTATTTAATTGTCTCACACTTCTTGACTGCTTCTGACACAATGTCTGCCAGTGCCTTTTCGGGTTGAGAATTGTTTTTTGTAGAAGGTAAATCCAAATCATAATCAAATTCATCTTCTTCATCGGACTCAGACTCAGTTATCAATTTTTTAATTGTTCCTGGTTACAAGGAATATCATCATTTGGTGTCTCCATTTTTCTAGGTACTTGTTTCTTTAATGACAATTTGTGCATTTAAGCGTTCTCATACAAAGTTAAGACTGATGTATGATATATGATGGGTGTGTATTAATTGGTTTTTGCCGAAACAAAAAAAATAAAAACATTTCCTTTATAAGAATTTTGCTCTTTACTCTTGGTTCATAAATTGAATCACGCCTTGTTCCCCGTGTTCCTAAAGTTTACATTGAGTCTGACATGATATTCAGAAGTTAGGACAATTCTAACAATGAAACCGATTATGCTTAGATTTAATGCCTATGCTAAAAGAATAGAAATTGACGTAAATGAGTTGGAATTAAGATAACAAAATGTTTTTACGCACATGTTTTCTGGGCACTGTCTAGCTAACTATCGAATATTTTGCTATGTTGTTTACTCTGAATGTGATTATTTTGTTCCTAATTGGTAGCTAAAATGTACAAATTAATACTTTATTTTTGGACATGTTTTAAATCTGTTTATCGATTTTCAAGCAGACAAATATATATATGGATATTTATCCATGCCGAAGATCACGCTGTCATGCTGATCAAGCTTTGCCTAACAATACAATTGCAACATGTTAGGCTACGCTCACTCCTCAATGTAATGATACATGCTACAATTCAATTTGTGGAATTAACTTCTAAATATGTTTTCTAATACATCTCTCTCTCTCTCTTAACTTTTAATACTATATGCAAATACATTTACATATTTTGTGGGGAAAAATAAATAAATTATGATTTTGTGAACGACATGGTCCTTAAGGGGTGCCTTAGTTAACAACATGCTTTAATTTAAAGGAAAAATAAAATTATCCAGGAGACTTCAAAATTCATAAGTAAAAATATATATACTAAAATATATAACTTTGGAGTGTATAACTATGTCCGAGAATCAATTTTTCTTGCATGAAAAGGGTTTCACCTTTCACAATAATGATTAGATTGCATTGGTAACTTACTATATAAAAGTAAATTCATGGTTGTACTGCATATAGAACAGTATGAAGTCTGTAATCCAGATAAGCTTGTTTGTTGTCCTCATATCGGTTTACTCGAATGGCGACAAAGTTCCTCCGTCTTACAAAGGTATTTATTCTACAATTCTACAATATTTTTCTTTTGTTAACGACATCTTTATAAGATTATATAAGGTAGGGCCAGAAATTTACGCATTCATTTTTAATTTAAAAATCGAGTACAAAAGTTTAGCTTGTGTTAAAACTATAACAATATCAGAATGCTCCGATAGAAGGAACGTTTGGCAAAAGTAACACATCTTTTAAAACTTCGCAAGGTTAAAATCGTGTGGTGTTTCTTTTATATAGTCTTAATTCATATCTTGATTGTGGTTGCTTTCTGTGCCATAAAACTAGGTTAATGTATGTACCAATACAGTAAATCATTTTAAATATCGTATAACTGATCACTTGATTGATATTCTGAAAGTATTTTTGTCCGTAAAAGTCAAAGTGTTTACATGTCGGGATAGCTTGACAAGATGTAATATTGAAGTTGACGTGTGGATAAGCATATTTCTGAAATTATTAAAGAGGTTAAGGATTGTTACAAACCACATTTTTTAAAATAAAACTTTTTGTTAATGAGATAAAAACTAAACAATAATATTATAACATTGCGAAAAGAAAGAGGGCTGAATATCTTCTCCCTTTGTCCCATTTGAGTTAAAACAAACAGATCAGAACATATTTGTTTCTTGTTTTTCTGAATATTAGGTTTACTTCGCTTAATCCATTTCAGGTTTTTAAAGGTTGCAAAAAGTAGTTGTTAAAAATATATCACCTAAATGGGGGTATGCTTATCGAAAAGACCACTATGCTTAATGCATCTGGTCAGTCATGATAAAATGCATATCTCTGCTTAATTTTTACAAAGAAAAAGACATGAAAACAATTAAGATCCTAAATAAATTCTAGATTAGAACACGATGTAATTTTTGTACGGAAGGATATTAGCATATATAACACTTTTTTGTGTTTTCTGCTAAAAACCTTTAACAACTGTGTGAATGAGAAAATATTTTTTTTTTTTGGGGGGGGGGGGAAATATTTTTAATACAGCGCTATTTCATGCATTACTTTATAAAATAAGCATCTTTTATCTTTCTGTTAAAAATTGAATGTTGAGTTACGGGATGTATATTCTCTGTAGCGTGTATGAAAAATGGTGTGAAAGGGTATGTCTAATATGGACATTTAAGTAAGCTGATGAGTTTCTTATGTAATGTTACTAAAAAAATGATTGAAATATTTAAGTCAAATTAAAATACAAACATTCAAATCCTGCTTTATTTCATTATTCCTAATAAATATAACTCAGATACTATTTTCAAAGATTAACTTATTATTATTATTATTATTATTATTATTATTATTATTATTATTATTTTCAAAAATTTCAGCAAAACTTTATCAACATCTAAAAAGTTCTCAATGGTTTTGGAAACTGACTAGATCCCATGTTAAGACCGTGCATCCTGTTTCCTTCAAAGTGGATGTTGTCTCTACATATAATGTAACGAAAATATCAAAGGATGCATTTATGAAAGGTACTTTTTGTTTTTAAAGTAATGAGTAATTAGTCTTCTTACTATACGTGCTTTAATACTAACACTTAGTGTTACAGAATACTATTTTATGTTATTGATCATGCCTAAAAATTCCTTTTGGAAAAATGTTACATGTATCATTTGTTCTTGCAAGACATCTACTGGTTCTTAATAATTTTTAACTTTACCAAAAATTCAGTTATATTCTCATCCTATTTTCAAATAGTGTTTTTTTTTATTATTTCAATTAAATATATACATGTAACATACCGTAAACTGGACTGCTTTATTAATTTCAGTTAAAAAGTACAAAGACTGCAACCATACTGAAGAAAAATCCAGGTCGGAAAAGAAAGGATGGTGTATATACAATTTATCCGGATGGAAAACAAAAGAAGAAAGTATACTGTGACATGACAACAAAGGGAGGGGGTTGGACGGTAAGTTACATGTAACAGTAACCTGTTCTTTGTAGACAAAAACTAATTTCAATAGAACTTTAAAGAGGCCTGTATTTTTGAACGCATGCACGGTTTTTTCACTGAAACCTACTTCATGTTGAATCAAAGAGACAGCTTTCTTAAATGTTTCAGGCGATACAAAGAAGACAGGACGGATCTACAAATTTCTATCGGACGTGGGCAGAATATAAACAAGGATTTGGGAATCCCTCTAAAAACTACTGGATTGGTAAGATTAGTTTTATAATTTAGAAGGTGCCTCTTTAAATGTATAAAATCAAAAAGTTTTAGTTTTTGATAAGTATGGACATTATAATCGGGATTATTCTATTTAACAATTATTCTCAACAATTACCATATAAGCTAATTATCTGTATTGTGGAATATTTTATAGAAAACTTGAAAGGTTCTGATATCTCCACGAATTAAACCTAAAACCTAACAAATGTAAAAATACATGGCTATTTATTTTATATGATTGCGTATTTTGATCCGTTATCCCAAACAAAAATTAAAAAAAAAAAAAAAAAAAAATTAAATAAATTTAAAAAAAGTTTAAAATTAAAAAAAAAAATAATGATAAAAGAAATAATAACGCAAAAAGACAGTAAACTCTAGTTTAGGGTGGATAGTGAAATACGTATAATAAATCAGTTCAAGTTTCACAGTTTTTAACGAAGTAAATCAAAGTATTCACCGGTGTAAATCAAAGTATGAAAGAGTTTACCTAAGAGAAATGATTTATTCTTGATGAATCAGATATCTATAGTATTAATCTTACTATTACTTTGACACTATTTCAAGACTAACCTATAGATTACAAGTACTATAGTGATGAAGTTTACTATGATAGACCATAGTCTATTATATTTATCAAGGAAAAAGTCGAAGAACCATATGTATGCTAAAAGAGATTTAAAAAGAAAAAAGGAAATAAAAGTATTTTTCATAGATATTCATAATAGTAAATCAAAGGGTTTTTTTCTACAGTTAATCAAAGTATCAATTTGAAAGGTTTATAGTAATAACTAAAGTAAAAAAAAAAAACATGCATTGGATCCAATAATAAATTTAGTTACTACAATAAATTGTAGTATTTCATCTTTTAAAAGCTTTTAAAAGGTAGAAAAGGTGAAATTTATATGAAAGCTTTATGAGGTAGTAAAGATTCTGAATTGTTTAAATCATGGCCCCATGGAGGTGGGACATTATAGGGAATCAAAGTTAATCATTTGATAAAAAAAAAGTTTTATAGATCTCAAGAACCACTGGACCAAAAAGATGGAAAGTTGTATTGTGCTACAGTATATTATAGTAGTTGTAGAAATCAGATGGGGATTCTCAGAACCCCAATACCCCCCCCCCTCCCATTTTTTTTTTTTTTTTTTTTTTAGAATTTTTAAAATGTCAATAATTTTTGGTATGGGGATAATGAATCTGTCTATTTGGTCATTTAATACACAGTAGATTTGAATTGAGTTCATGTCAAAAACAAATGTCTCTTCATGTTAGCTTTTTTCAAACTCAGAAAAGTATAGTGTAGCAATGAAAATAAACATGAACTAAACTTATATTACCTATATCATAATAGAACAAAATATTTAGCATTAGAATGAAAGTATACCTCTAGAATTTCCCTATTAAACTTATTCATAAACGTTTATATGTTACGCGGATAAATAATCTTTTTATTTCCATTATTTTTATTTATATAAAAATAAGAGTCTAAAAAGACTCCAAATTGTATAAATTTCATCTCTTTAAATTTTCAAACAGCAAACTCGCGACGTACGTTAAAGACAACCAAAATCTTCCTAGCTCACGAAAATAATATACTCTATCTGTTTTGCTAAACTGACATAAAACTGGGATTAAATTTTTACCCATTTTGCCGTTGACATACCGTATAGGGAGACTCTTAACAAAGTCTTTCAACAAATATGAACGTTATATTCTCTCTATAAACCACTAGGTTCACCTATTCATAAAGCGAATCAAAGGGGGAAAGGGGATGGGGGTGGGTGGGGGCGGACCTCATTGGATTTTTAAAGTTCAAAAATGACTACAAAGACTGTTTAAGCTTTATAGGTTTTGACCTGTCAAATATTTTGAATATATTTAATCGAATGGAGTGAATGAACACCCCCATAAACACTCTCTGTCCTGGTAAAAATAATCATAGATCCGCGCATGTAATTTATTTGTACTTAAAAATGAAAAAAAAAAACCAAAAAAAAAACGCCGATTTATTTTTTTGAAAACGAAATTACATGCATGAAACCTTTTCTTTCTTGGGACAGAATTAAAGATATTTCACTATAAAAGTATGTATTCCCCTCAAAACATAAAAAGCGTTAGGAAGATTATATATATGAAGGTTGTTCGGAAAGTTTGCAGACTATGCCAATTTACGTAATACTATTTTCAAGAAATTGAAAATGAGCACATTATCAAATGTAAAAATATTTATTTTGTTGATATGTGAAATTTCATTTCATGTGATTTAACACAAGTCATGTTATTTAACTCAACAAACTCAACAACATTGTAACGTCAAGAACATGCTGTCATGAGGTTTTCAAAAATACTCTCCCCCTACATTTCACACAGTATTGCTCAATACCAGTGCACTCATTTAAAACCTTTCTCTATCATTTGAAAAATACGAGTTTATTGGGTGTCTTCAAATCAGGAAAACAATGAAAATTAACTCAAAAAATTAAAGATTTCACTTTTTTTGAAAGCAAAAAAGATTTATTCTATCTCTCGATTAGAGGAGAATTTAGAAACTTTTTTTCTAATGAAAGTATTTCTGTTAACAGAAGATTATGAATTTGTGTAAAACGTAAAGTTTTCTCTTTTCACATACAAACATAAAAATAGTTTAAAACAGACATGTACAAAAGAATATAATTTTTTCCTGTGGTACCTGTAATAAGTACTGTACTTAAGAAGTGCTTCAAGTATCAACTAATTTTAAAATTTGACGACTTTAAAAATGAAATTTCTTAATGACGAAGACCTTATTTTCAAACATGCTTTTCAAATTTACATTACATGAGGAAGTTATTGCAATAAAACGATATAAGAGTTAAGATATTTCTTTAAAATGAAATGACGCAATCTATGAGTTGACGAAGAACAAGGACCAGGAACTACGGGTTTCCCTTCAAAGATTTAATGGTGACGAAGCATACGCTCAGTACTCCACATTTTATGTCGGGGACGAGAACAAAAAATATAAACTCACTGTGTCGGGATATTCAGGAACGGCAGGTAGGGTTTATTTTGAATATATATAATTTTACATACCCAGCATTGTTACATTTTTTGTTTGTTTGTTTGTTGTTTAACGTCCCTCTCGAGAATTTTTCACTCATTCGGAGACGCCACAATTTGCCGGTGGAGGGCTGCAAATTTTAACCTATACTTGACACTCTGGACCATTGAGCAGTGAGGGATCTTTTCCGTGCCAGCACCTACTGCGACATGGGACCTCGGTTTATACGGTCTCATCCGACGGACCGGCCTCTACGTCCCGCAGTGGAATTCGAACCCGCAATGTAAGGATCAACTCCTTACACTGCGATTCTAAAGCAAATGCTCTGACCACTGCGCCACGCGGGCGACGCATTGTTACGTAATGCTATGGTGATTGCAAATGTGGCGTAACAGTAACAGAAAAGTAAACAAATAATATACATTTAAGTGTGAATTTTTAAACTGATAAGAAGTATTAATAACAAATAAATATCTTTTGACAAATATAAGCATAATGTTCTAAATACCAGAGGATAAGAACTATTTAATTGTCTATTACTCTATTTACTTATTATTATACAATACCCAATACACACAGCCTTCATCATCCAATGCACATGAAAATACCACTTATGTTGTAAACAACGAATACATGAATTTATCAGCAGTTTTCTTCTACACACAA
The DNA here is from genome assembly GCF_033153115.1 of Saccostrea echinata. NCBI lineage: Eukaryota > Metazoa > Mollusca > Bivalvia > Ostreida > Ostreidae > Saccostrea > Saccostrea echinata. Next base: position 4,363,590 of record NW_026889761.1, read on the forward strand.
ACCATTTTAGCTCACCTGAACTGAAAGCTCAAGTGAGCTTTTCTGATCACCTGTTGTCCGTCGGCAGTCCGTCTGTAAACTTTTCATATTTTCCCCTTTTCTTAAGAACCACTGGGACAATTTCAGCCAAAGTTTGTAAAAAGTGTCCATTGGGGAACGGGAGTTAAAGTTATTTAAATAAAGGGGCAAGTCCCCCTACAAGGAAATACAATAAAGAAAAGACATCCTGGGATAGTATAAATTTGAGATTATTCAATAAAATGACCCCCGGGGGTAGGGTGGAGCCACAATAGGAAATATAAGTTTTAGATTGAAATATATAGAAAAAATCCTTAAATATCTTCGTCTCAAGAACCACTGGGCTAGAAAAGCTGAAACTTACGTTGAAGCTTCCCTATTTCGAGTGGATTCTAGATTGTTCAAACCATGACCCCACGGAGTAAAGTAGGGCAACAATAAAAAAATCAAAATTTTACATTGAAATGTATACGAAAAATCTTTAAAAATCTTCTTCTTAAGAATCACTTGACCAAAAAAACTGAAACTTATGTGAAATCAATCTGAGGTAGAGTAGATTCCTAATCGTTCAAACCATGACCCCCCAGGGGTAGGGTGGGGCTACAGTAAGTATTCTGGTGAAGAACAGACGGCAAACGTTACTCAGGTGAACGTTGTGGCCCATGGGCCTCTTGTTTTTTAATTGTTTTTGAAAACAAGATCAAATACCGAATATTAGATCCAAACATCACAAATAGCATTTAAACGGCACAAACTGCCAGAATAATGGTACATTCTATTTGTGCTTATATTTGGCTTCATTCAACAAAAAAGATGTGAAGCATTGTATTTTTTGCTCTATAGACGATGATTTCCGGCTGTGCTTGTGTTTGACGCCAGTGGGTGGGGACTATATAAATTAACATAGTCTCGTGTATCTCACTTCTATATATGGCTTTTGAGTTTGCGAAGGACATTAACGACAATTGAAAACGTGGGATAATTCATGCAGGTTTCACCCGTTTTGCAAATTATCCCATGTTTTCAACTGTCGTTACATGTAATGACGTAGGATAACCAACAAACTAGACAGTGATTCCTTAAATACAGTGTAAATACTTAGTATTTGACAATAAATTATAAACTTATTTCAACATAGAAGTATAATTTTATACATTTGTACATGAAATAATTTTACATAACATATTTTGATACAAATCTTATTCTGAAATATTTTTAAATGAAAAGGAATCACAACTTAAAAGATTTGTATATATACTATGTTTTAAGTATGTTTCTAAAAAATGACTTGGGATTTTTCTTAATATCTAGGAGAGTGTTACTAGTTAGATATACAGTGCATATCATTGTTGATCATGATGTTTTTTTCTTTCTGTGTTATTGATAGGAATAAATTTTGTTATCAATACTCTTTAACAGGTGACAGTTTGACTAGTCCTCACAGTGGTAAAAAATTCAGCACTAAAGATCAGGACAATGACCGGGATAGTCGTCACTGTACTGTACAATTTCACGGAGCCTGGTGGTACGACTCCTGTCACCACTCAAACCTTAACGGACTGTACGCACAGTCTGCTCTGTCTAGTTGGAGTTACCCGATATGGTGGAAATGGAAAGGAGCTGAAGCATTAAAAGAGACTGTGATAATGATACGATACAAAAACTAAATCGTCTAAAAATGCGTATTCAGTCCTGACAAGAATGCTGATAATAAAATTAATAGTTCATTCTTATCAAATAAATAGTATAAACAACTTTATGCCATATACTCATATCAGTACTGTCACAACACAAAGCTTAAGAACGCACAGTCTGCTGTGTTCAGTGGTAAATACCCGGTATGGTGGGACTGAAAAAAGAGCAATGAAACTCTCAAGACGACTTCAATGATGAAAAGGAACAAAAACTAGAGGCAATGTTGGTTAAGTCCTAACATGTCTGTAATGATTTTGATATTTACTTACATTAAACAAATGGAATAAACAACTTTATGTCATTACTTATCTCAGTATATGACATGTATTTATACTCATTATCTTGTAATGGGCAACTATATTCTGCTCTTTCTCAGAACATATCTATAAAAAAAGGTTTGTCTTCTTATTATAAAAAATATATATACTTTTTCTAAATAAATAAAGCAAATATAAGCAGGGATCATAAATATTTTCCACAGAGATATCAAAAGTCGTGTTTTCATGTACCTGTACATAGTCTGTACGCAAGGTAGCCCGAGTGATGAAACAAAAGCTACTAATTTAAAAACCAGATAAAACATTAATCCATTTTTACTGTGTCTCCAACCATATTAAATCAGATAATGAAATAGAGATTGTTAATCCAGTACATTTTCGTACACAGGATTAAAAAAAGGATTGTTAGGTGCTTGTAAATATTTAATTAATGATTGAACAAAATTATTTCAACAAAATTATATTTGTAATTAGTAATTTCCAAAATCAAGGATTAAAGTTTCTTATCAATCATACCTGTACCTAGGATTTTATATGTCAAAGTCTGAATCCAGCAGCCACCAGTCCTCAGCCAAAGATTCAATATGTCAAAGAGTAAATCAGAGTACTGAGAGTACTTATACTTGGTATCAGTGACAATGCAGTATTACTTCTTATTTCCTTCAGAATAACAAGAGCATACTTCACTTTTATTTACACAAAAGTTAATTAACATCTAAATTTGGCCTCCTAATTAAATAAAATGAAATAGTTTCTCACAAGTTCTTTTGCAAATGACCTTTAATCTTCATACTTTAAACAATTTTTTCCCCCAACAATTAGTAATTTGCTTTAGGCCTCGAACCAATACATCTGTAACTTTCAAGTCCTGATCCCCTGTTTAGCACGTAAAATTTTCTTCCATTCATTTAAAATGGACCAAGATTCAATCATTAAATGTGAATTTCACTCCATGTCGGTGTCCAATGAGAAAATTGATCTTTATATGTCTGCTATGTATGCTATAACATAGACCAGCAAGATTTTGTCAAGATTATTATTTTTTTTGCATCGGATAGGTAACACATGAAACATATCCTGACTAGATGTGACAAATAATGGGTAAAAACCGAAAAGTTACCCATTTAATATTTAGTTCCTTTTCTCTTTAAATTCAAAGTTTTCATAGCCTTATTCCTTACTTATTGGTCGTAAGAGGCGTCGTAAAATATGGACTATACTTTGTCAAATTAACTATAATTTTCTATGATATTGCATAGTCTAATGCAATATAAAAGCTTGTATTAATATTTGATAAATAAGTGGGAGATGAGTATAAACATAAGTTACTGTTTGATGACGAGGGGGAGTGGAGTATAAGTATTTGTCATTCTTTGGTGATGAATTGGAAGTAGAGAATAAGGATGGGTAACTTATAATTGATAATTTAGTGGAAGAGGAGTATAAGTATGTGTCAATCACTGTTTGATGGTTATATTGGAGGGGAGTATTAGTATGTGTCACTGTGTGATGATAAGGTGGGAGGGAGTATAAGTATGCGTCACTGTATTACAAAGTTGTGGGCATAGAGAAGGATACACAGTTCTATGATTAGGTGGGAGGTGAGAATAAGCATCAATCTCTGTTTGACAATAAGATAAGAGGAGTGCATGTAAGCAGGAGTTAAGGGTGGGCGTAAGTATAAGCATGTAGCCGCGTCTATTGAAAAGCCAAACTGTCGAAGAAAAAGTCATATAATCTCAATCACAGTAGGACTTCAATATATTGAAAAATGTCGTTTTAATATCCAAGAACTGGTTTCTTTCTGGGAAGGTCGCAATAAATTGTCAATGTTATAAAAAAAATAAATAAGAAACGTGTGCAAGAACAAGGTCATATCATTCGTAAATCTGACATAACCTAGATTTACCGTTAAATAAAATTATAGAAAACACAGATTTTATTCTGATGGCTACAGTAAAGTGTTTCATTCATCTACATACTAGCGTTTATTTGTCACGGAGATAATAGTGAATCAGGTCAGCCAGGGGCGTCTTGTAAATATTTATTATTGAACAAAGTGAACAAGCTTTTCAAATAAATTTATATATTTTATTAGAGTTTCTAAGAACCTAGAATTAAAAGTTTTCCATCAAACATGTTTGTATGTGGTGTTTTACATGTCATAAAATCAAAAGTTTGCAGCCACTAAAATTCAGCCATTAAATCAATCAGAGTAACTCAGAGTACTGAGAATACTAATACTTGGTATCAGTTTACTCTTGTTTCCTTTAGAGTGACTTTGGGTATCACTCCAGCATCTTTATATTCTGTCTGTACATTAGCCACACCTTATTTTTTAGTTGTTAATTATTCAAAGTTGGTATACTCCAAAGCTTTTTATGCCATAGATAATGACCATGTGACCTAGCCTACTTTTTGAATAAGATGATCTCTTTAGAAGTGATACTAACCTTAAGCCGTTATGTATACCCTGACTAACAACATTAACAAATCTGACTTTATGCAATAGTCAAGATGTTTTGGAATCAAAATAACACTTCTGCAACTTTCAACTCCTGGTCCCCTTTAACCATTTTCCTGGACCCCTTTAAACTGGTTTCCTTCATTCATTTAAAATGGACCAAGATTCACTCATTAAATATGATGTCCACTCATTGTAGGTGTAAAATGATAAATGTGATCTTTATATGCTTGCTATGTATGCTTTAAAATTGACAAACAAGATTGTGTCAATATACAAATTTATTGCTTTGCATCAGACATGTGTATGCAAGTTAGCAGCTATATCACCATGGTAACACATGAAACATATCTTGACTAGATGTGACAAATAATCGGCAAAAGCCGAAAAGTCACCCATTCAAAATTAGGTTTCTTTTATCTTTAAATTCAAGATGTTCATAATGAATGCATTCATTGGTTAAAGTAATGTTGAATATAATTTAATTCACCCCCTCCCCCCTCTTCTTTGGGCTGTGCAAGTATACAAATGTTGAGTAGAAACACAGAATAGAATTCAGTGTTGGCGATAAAAAAATGAAAACAATGGACACACAAAAAAGCATATGTAAATTTATCAAAAGCCAATACAAAAAAAAAAATTAAATGAAGTACTGATGAAGCAATCTTTTAAATATTGTTTGTTTGCCCTCTCCCGAATCAGGGTCAAAAGATTGAGTCGGCAGGGATGTGGAAAAATTTTATTTTCATCAGATTTCTAAATATTTGTTGACGGGATGAGAAATTCAGGAATATTAAGAAGAAAAAAATATCGTATCTTGAAAGGTCTAAAAAAAAAGTTTCGATTTGGCCATTTTTAGCCAGTAGGTCGGGAGAGGGCAAACAAACAATTTTTTAAAGATGGCAGGACTAGAAATCACTGTTGTTAACTTAAGTGGGCAAAATACCTGCAAATGAATAGTTCAATCTATTCCTATTGGCCTATTTACTAGTAAATTTTATGAATGCTTGATTTGATAACAAATCAAGTCATAAGAGTACATTTCAATTAATTTTATCTTGATCAAAGGGCAGATTACTCTATCTGCAAAATACCATAAAATTAGAAGTATTTAGTTAGCAGTGTTTAGAGGACCTTTAAACACAAGTAAATAACAATAGCGTGCAAGAATTTGTAAACCTGACATAACGTCGATCTATCGTTAAACAGAATTATAATCACATAAGTCATGATAATGGCTACTGTAAAAGTTTTCATTCATCTACATACTAGTGTTTATTTGTCAGGACGAGAATGGTGACTCAGGTCAGCCAGGGGACCACTTGTAGTCATTTCATTAATGACTGAAAAGAGTGAATAAGTTATTTCAACAAAATAATATTTGTTTTATAGAGTTTCCAAAACCAAGAATTACAGTTTTTCATCAAACATGCCTGTACCGTGGGTTTTATATGTTAAGGTATGAATCCAGCAGATACTAGCCCTCAGCCAAAGATTCAATCAGTCAAAGAGTAAATCAGAGTACTGAGAGTACTTATACTTTGTTTTAGCGACAATACAGTATTACTTCTTGTTTTCTTCAGAATAACACAAGTATACATCACTTTTTCACCAGAGTTAATAAACATCTAAATTTGGTCTCCTTTTAAATAAGATGAAAATGCTTATCACAGTTGCTACTGACCTTGAATCTTCATACACTTACAAAGCTATCAATTCTACCTGTATACAATTGGTAATTTTCATTCATTAAATATGATGATGAACAATAAGGAAATTGATCTTTACATGCCTGTAATTCATGCTATAAAAAGATCAATAAGATTTTTCAATCTACAAATTTATTGCTTTGCATCAGATACATGTGTATGCAAGCTAGCAGCTATATCACCATGGTAACGCATGAAACATATCTTGACTAGATGTGACAAATAATGGACAAAAGCTGAAAAATCACCCATTTAAAATTTAGTTCCTTTTCTTTGAATTCAAAATTTTCAACATACAACTGCCTTTTGTTTGTGTAGTGCTGAAATAATTTATGTCTTTTTTCCCTTTAATTGTGAGTGCAAATTTACAAATGTTAAGTAGAGAACACAAAATGGAATGTCAGTGTTAATTATAATATAATGGAATGATAAGAATGGAAATACTGAAAAAAAATAGTCAACAGAAAAGCAGGTGTAAAATTAACACAAGCCTGGGCAGGACTCCTAGCATGTCCACCCCTGACGTAGCGGTCTATTTGTCACAACAAAAGCCATTTTCTCTCTGTGGAAATTAAAAAAAAAGAAGAAGGGGCTTGATCGGGGGTAGGTGACTGACCATATGGAGAATCGGGTTCGTTCTAATCAGATGTGGATGATCGATATGAAGACTCTGAAGTATAAGGAGTTTTTATCACCCTCAGTGCCTACACTGTATGTGTTACGGGTCTCTGTGTGTTAAATGACACTGATTTCTTCGGAATAAAAAAAGTGAAGGTAACAAACAGCGATCAATCTAAAACAAAATAAACAAACGATACAAGTTTGTAAACAGGGCATAAACACGGACCTCCTGAAATACCAGAGGTGGGATTAGGTGCCTAGGAGGAGAAAATATCCCCATATTGATCAAGTAGATGGAACATTCCGTAGTCAAATTTAGTATAAAACAAAGGCCTAACAATTCGTATGAATCAAGTCAGCCAAAATACGACCCAAAGAACAGTTTCTGCCACATATCTCAAATTAGAATTGTTACTGTTCATATAACGGCTACTTTGTATTTCTTGATTTCTTTCATTTTGTTTGACATATTTTGTACACTGCACGAGGACCCCCTCACGGGGGGAGCAGGTGCCACAAATTGTATGATGAAGAACTGTTTATCATAGTCTGATTACCTCCAGACGCTGGGTCTCCTCCCCCACATGGAGTTCCTGGTCCGGTTTTCTTCCTTCCTTCCCGTCGCTGGTGTTCCTCCTGCCTCTGTCGTGCCTCTGTTTGAAGTTGTACTGATTCTATTTCAAGCGGAATCTCCAGTTCCCGTACTGATTCCCTTTCCTGAAAAAGTTATTTTGAGCTTCGCTATGAAAAACCTCAATACAATAGCCTTAAGGTTAATTGGGATCCTGGGGACTGATTCATATCTCGTTATATCCAATACTCATTCATCAATCGGTCTTTTCGTTGAGCATGTTATAGCCTTTCATATAATATGAAACTGATGCAGTATATCCAAATTTAATTTGTTCAAAATCAAATTAAATTCAATATTTTTTTTAAAAAAATTATGTACTATTGTACTCGCGCATGCAAATATATTTCAGATCCTCAATTGAAAAAAAAAACAGCTCTTAAGTTTGCTGCATTTACTTGGAAAAAGATAGTAATCGCACTGCACGACTGCACGCTTACATTCCGATTCCAAAGTTTGTAAAGTTTGTAAGTGGAAGCATCATTGTCCAGACATCTGTATATCGAAACAAATATATTATTTTTTATACCACTTCCGTATATGATGTAAATTATTTTAAAAAGATTTCTTATCTCTTGTACATCGTGACAAGCCTGTGTGTGTCACTTTTGTCAACATATACACTAGATCTATTCCATTTATGATATGATCTGACTTCTATTCATTGTGATATTTCATTGATTTCATGATTCTCATACAGGAACAAACTCCTAAGCAAATGGGTCTCGTAAATTTCATTGCAAAAGATATATTGTCAAAATTTATTAACTTGCTCAATTACAATTTTAGTATTAGAATATTTTTAAAAGTTACTGATATAAAAATTTTAACCTTTCTTATCATTTATCATTGAATGAATTACAAAAGAGGGATATAATAATCTACGGAATCTTACCTCATTTCTTTTACACTAAATGACATTGGGTTGATGACGGAACTGTTAGGTATCAAACCTTTGATTATGTTGATAGGATGAGCTCATCAGTTTCTATTATCCAATCAAAGAGAAACCTTCACAAGTGAATAACTTCATTTTTCAATCAATTTTAAGAATTCTGAAATTAACAAGTACATTGGGTTACTTACATCACAGACAAAACAGACACAGATATATGTACAAACATTAAAAGCAATCAATATTGAAAATACTTATCCTTTTATCGGTTTAATATATCGCCACTTGTAGAAAAAGGGTTTTAAGTAACATTTCTGTCATCCTTAAACACACAGACACACTCACATACAGGCAAGAGAGAGAGAGAGAGAGAGAGAGAGAGAGAGAGAGAGAGAGAGAGAGAGAGATTCTCTTTTTAAAAGGAGGCGAAGTTCCCAGTGTGCTTGACCTAAACTTATATGCCTTCATTCTTTGTTTTGTATGTTACAGAACATAACTATGTGTAAACCTTCCTTTATGGACTTTTATAAGAGTTATTTGATCTGATTTAAATTTAATCCTCTATCTAATAATGTAAAAAAAAAAATACATGTATTATTAAAGATCCTCCAAAACTTAAGCTTACATTTAATAGCCTTCATTGCTTATGAATATCTAGAAGTTTTCAGCTGAAACTGTATTGATAATCACAATTAGGATTATAAGCACATCTGTCATACAGAATCCTGTAGGTGAATGACTGTAAAATCTTGGAATTCATGGGGAGAAGTAATAATTGTGGATTCCTTAAAGTGTACAAGTTCTTGGAGATGTCACTCGCGAGCAAATGTCCAAATGAAAAAATAAAATAATCTATGCAAGGTATCAAATTATTTATTGACAATTTCATTCCGTGATAAGGAATGCCCATTTAATTCAGGAAACCCCCTACCAATGACCAATCATTATGATTTGACAGTCTTAATACCTTAAAACTAATAATGAAGCCTTAATAAGGAACTCACAATCTTAGATTTTTAATCGAAATACCTGTAGATTAATTTTACATATTTTTTTTTTTTTGACCATGGGTTTTTGTAGATATTCCAATGAGCTTTAATTTTCAATAGGCATATCGTAAAGTATTAGTTTTCAATAGAAATGTCATAAAGCATTATCAGTAGACATAAGGTATTTATTTTTTATAAACAGAAACTTTTTGAGCAAGATTACTGATCGTTGTTTTCAGATGTCAAATGGTCTCTAAATAGGAGAAGTGACAAGCACACTCTATAATCAAACTTTTCTGAGTATTGAGCAAAAATAATGAAAATACTAAAAATAGTATGCTTTAATGTTGATCATAGAATTAAAGGTGGGTGATCCCATCAGATTGATTGATTGTATGTTGTTTTACGTCCCATTCGAGAATTTTCACTCACATAGAGGCGTCACCATATATCGGTGAAAGGTTTCAAATTTTGACTTTTATTCAGCAATCAGGGCCATTGAGCAGTGAGGGATCTTTATCGTGCCAACGCCTGCCGTGACACGGGGCCTCGGTTTTTAAGGTCTCATCTAATTATATAAAGGACCCGCAACTTTCACTTCAAAGTGCCGAGCGCATGGCAAAGGAACAGTTGCTACCTATTCTTTATCGACTTAGGTCAGTTGCGGCCGAGATTCGAACTCACGACCTTCCGATCACGGAGCGAGCGCTCTACCGATTGAGCCACCGTGAAATCCCATTAGAAACCCAAAGAAAGAAAACGTTTCTTTATTGAAAGAAAACTTACTGATTGTCACGTAAACAAACCTAAGTTAATGTTTGTCTAAAGCTTGTTCAGACACAGGGCAAAGACACTGAAGACTTGTTATACGGCACATCTGTGAAGTTTTCATTTCATTCATTTTATCGGTAATCAGCTTTACTGTTTCTGTAATGTATGTATATGCCTTCATCATCAGCAGCAGCAGCACCAGATCAGTCGTGGGCTTAAACATCTTATTTATGAAAATGGGGATTTGTAATTTTTAGTTCGTTCTGTTTAAATTCAGATATATACATCATGTATTTTTCTCAGTTTGTATCTTTAAACATTAGCCTAACTTTTATATATGTGGATAAAGTAACAGATACTAATAGATAGTAAATTAGAAGTTTGGAATTTTGGTTTAACGGATCTTGTCGGATTTATTATTATTATTAATTACATGACTTCGCATTTTACAAAACATCATTCAACATTAATACATTTCATCGTTACAACCAGAGATATTTGCAAGATATCAACATATCAATGTAATTATTATAATTCTTATATTATCAATACGTAATGTATAAGTGATGAAAAATCAGAGATTCGTTCCCTGTCCCCTTCCAAAAAAAAGAAGGTGCTTAATCCTATGGACACTTTGTATTCACTGGCCAGAGTTTCGCAGCTTCACATTTTATTAATTCAGGAAAGAGTGCATATCATAATGCTAAACAAAAAATTAATGGTTTGAAAAAGTGATAATATCAGTAACAGACAATTTAAGTTACTTTTCTGATAGGCACAAGAAGAGAGAGAGAGAGAGAGAGAGAGAGAGAGAGAGAGAGAGAGAGAGAGAGAGAGAGAGAAGAGATTCCGTGATGTTTCACTTGCACAAAGAGGTGAGGTTCTTACTGGTACTCGTACTTTAAAGAAACATAAATATATAACATACGTAAATGAGTTCAATGCCTCCTTTCAGATACTTAAAATTGAAAGCAATCTTTTTAACAAGTGTTTATTGGATCTGAAAGCAAGAATCTTGAATATATGGTTTGCGATTTTTTATCACAAAATTCTACTTGTAACTTATGTAGCCACTAATTACTACACTTGTAAAATTGGTAAATGTTTCATAAAAACATAGTTTTAATGAGAAAATTGCATTCCCAGACAATTAGCTCAATTGCCAACAAAGCATATTAACTTTTAAGATAAATACAAGGTATTACGTCAGTTTGCACGCAATAAATAAAGATTATTGATTCTATTTTTCATCTGAAATTATGATATACTTTATTTCTTAAAACCATGTAAGAGATAAACTGATATTTTAATCATATAAAGATTTTCTGGCTTAAAATCAATTTAAATAATTATCACAGGGATAAGAATGCCACGCATAGTTTAACATATACTTAATTTGTAGATGTAAGAAAATCCTAGAATAGACAGGTACTAGTGTAACATCAGGTAACTTGTCCTACGTGTTTCAGGGCTTTTGTTTGACTGATTGATTATTGTTTAATTCAGAGTCGGCAATCTTTCAGCCATATTTCGGGGGAAAAAATGTCCGAACCAAACATGCCTTAAAGTACATCTTAATAAAATATCTTCTGTAAATGAAGCCTAATTTGAAAAGGGAAATTTTTTTCCGATATGACCTAAAAAAAAAATACATGAAAATTTTTGAAATTTGTGTATGGTTACACATCAATGATCCCAGGTTCATAATTTCTTATGATATGGGAGTTTTAAGAGGGACACTCTTTAATCCTTGCGATTATAAGATAAAGTAGCATTTAACACACTTTTAGTTGCAAAACAGTTGTTTGTTTGTTCATTGTTTTAACGTCCCTCTCGAGAATTTTTCACTCATATTGAGACACCACCACTTGCCGGTGGAGAGCTACAAATTTTGACCTATACTCGGCACTCAGGGCCATTGAGCAGTGAGTGATCTTTTTCGTGCCAGCACCTACTGCGACACGGGACCTAGGTTTATACGGTCTCATCCGAAGGACCGGTCTCCACATCCCACAGTGGTATTCGAACCCGCAATGTAAGGATCAACTCCTTACTCCGCGACTCTAGAGCGAACGCCCTAACAACTGCGCCACGCGGGCGACACAAAACAGTTGTGTGTTTAGTTTAACTTCTCTGGTATAAATACATTTTGTTTGCTATCTATGAATCAGGTAAAAGTACATTTGGTAGATCTGATTTCATACCACAGAGACAAATTTTGAATATTTATGCAGAAATTTATCTAGAAGTCATTTTGTGACCAGATAAGGTACTTCAAAACATGCTTGTTTTATTTGTGACATATGAAAATAACGAACAGTAACCAAGCTCAAAGGCCATTGAAAAATAAAGATTGGGATCAGAGGTAGGATACAGGGCAATGAAGGTGTAAGCATCCTCTGTCGAACGGTCACACCTGCCGTGTGCTCCTTGTCATAATCAGGAGTACGGAAAAATCCGTAGACATTTCCGTGTGAAAATAATGGCTTAACAATTTGTATGAAAAAGCTTAGTCAACATTCGACTTAACGATAGACTGTATTTTCTAACAAGGTCATTGTATCGACCATGGAATTTGCGCAATGTTGACTTTAAACAAGATTTTTGATTTCTTTCCATTATCTACTTATTTGTCAATAGCTTTTCTCGTTTGAGAAATTGTTTGCATTAGAGAATGCCCTTGCGTATCGAATCAACTGGAAGACATAAACTCCATATACAGTTAATAATGGTATATTGCTATATAAATAAGGGTTGGTGGCAATTAAAAAGCAGAACTCATCACGTTTTTCATAAATATTTGTTGTTACATGTAGGTTACCATTAATTTTTTTTCATAGTAAAATACCCAAAAAAGAAAACAGATTTGTGCAGACTCTGGGGCGTCTTTTATTTCGAGAACGAATAAACGTAGCAATGAATTTTGTAAAAAGATAACACGTTGTCGATATATCTGAATGCTAAATCGAAGGCAACAGCAGAAATTTTTGAATAAATGCTGCATCATGTGAATACCAAATAAAGGTCTGCTAATAACGGAGTGCAATTAGTTCCCATGGGAATTCCAACTGATTGTCGAAAGACTTGATCTCCAAAAACTATATGAATATCTTGTTAATATCAGCTTCGGAGTATTTGTTTACAATCATGATGTTTCCCACCATTTCTAATTACAACGATGACTCCCTTATTTACAATATAATTTTATTAAAATTTTTAATAAAGTAAATTATTTATTAAAATTATTTAATTAAGCAAATTTATTTTGTCCTTATTGAAGGACAGCAACTTGTTTAGCATATTTCTTACCTCCTAAAATCAAAATGAATTTTGTTTAAAAATTTAAACAAAGATACATAAATTTTCTTATTGATGATACGAGCTTTATTTTTATTTATCCATTAAGACCATTTATCATTCGTTAAGGGAATGTTTGTAATACAAATATTTTTCCTACACAAAAAACTTTTCCTTGTATAATTATACTTTATGGAGACTGTACTTGAAATAACAAGTTATATCTCATCATTTATCACTTACGGCTTACCTCCGGCTTATTCTTACTACTATGTACATTTTGATAATTTTTTGCTCGAATGACATATCCAATTTTCCATTTAAGATACTTCTCGATTCGAGTAAACATCGAAAGAACAAAAACTATCGATAAATGAAACATCTGATTGATCTGAAAACGCGTCTATTGCAAGAAAACAAAGAAGATATTATAGAGTGTTTACAGTAAAATATCAGAAATATGTGTAAGGGGAAAGAAAGAAGGATGGGGAAGAAAGGGATTAGCTCTAAATTCCCATAATTATGCCTTTATCGAACCGACAACCAGTCAAAATTTAGAATTCAGAAAAAAATACCGCACGATACTTTTTTATGCATTATTAAAATCATATCCTCTCAACGTTTAGTGCGCTTTAATAAAATAAGAGGTATCCTATTATACGAAACAAATCAGTTCTTCACTTGAAGAAACACTTTAACCCCAGAGATGGGAGCTTTATATTTCATATGTTTCATATTTTCCATGCAGATGATAGAAACTTTTGGGCAATTATCTTTATCTTATAACAAAACCTTTGACGAAAATGGTTTGTTGCCCAGTCCCGTATCAGGAAAAGCATCCAATGTATTACGGGACATTCTGAATCAGGAGAGTCTTGTACGTTTCTCTATGGTACAAAGAATTCAGAGTTTGGTTATGGATGTGATAGACAATAAAAACAATGGACAGATTATAAAGACAAAGCTTTGGGGTGTGATTAAAGAGTTACAGGATTTGGAGACAAAAGACCAGAGAATAGAGGCAGAAAACTCTAAACTTAAACAAGAAATGAAGGCTTTGATTGTAATATTAAATAACACAAAATACCTGACAATGGAGGAATTTCGGAGTCTTAATAAAGAAAAATAGACATTTTGAATAGCTCCTATTCTTCAACTAAAACCGAGATTCAGAAGTTGAACCTTCAAAATGATAAATTATTACGAGGCGATATCAGGAAGTTGAATGAGACTTTACTACAAACTTTCTTCGAAAAAATTAAAATGGTAGAGGACAAGTTTAGAATTTTCACCCTCTCTGTTAATGAAACGCTAGATGCAGTTAGTGGGGATCAAAATAAGCCAAATGTACAATGGATACAGATTTCTCCTTACATATATCTGCTTACTGGTAAGTAAATTGCAAACAACCTAGGAAATGAAGAGCGATATTTCCAACTAATTTTTGTATTAAGATGTAAGGCGAAAATTTCTTGCTTCATGAATAAATATAGTTTTTACCACAAATAAAAATAAAAATCTACTGCAATCAATTATATCTAGCTTCCCGGTTAGAAAAAAAATAATTTCTAAAACATTTAAAAATAGTTTCATGTGTCATAATTTCATAATTTCAAAATATGTTTTGGAGGTCCGTGTTTGCTCAGCTCCTATTTTGTATTGTTTAATGGACTTTTGAGCTTGAATACTGTTCGTTATCTCCATATATTTCATTTCAAAATCATTTTATACCCCCCACTCCGAAAGAAGGGGGCATACTGTTTTACCTTGAATGCCTCTCTGTCCATGCAAATCCTCTTAGCAGATGCTTGACATTTTAACCCACTCTTTGTTTTGACATTCCATATGGTGGGAATCCGATTTCAACTCATTACTTATTTTATAGTTACATTTGTATATAAATTCAGAAAATGACTACTTCTTGATCAGATGGATTTCTATTTAAATTTTCCATATCGTAATCCTTGAAAAAAGTCTGAGGCCAGACAAACTCGGTAGTGAAGTTCAGTAAGCCTCATTAATATTAAAAAACAGACAAAATGAATATCTTATGGATCCTAATGAGTTTGAAGATATTGGTGGAGTATTTTACTCTATATATTCAATAAAATTTGTTCGTAGTCCGGTTAATTTGATCCGCTAATCAACCATCTCAGCCTCTTATATTGTCAAAGATATATGCATATGCATTCATATGTAAACAGTGAATGAATGTATATATGAAATACTGGTACTCTTACAAAATCAAAGATATATTCTGCAGGTTGTGAAATGTATGTTTATATGAACCTTGAAATATCGGTACTCTTATATTACCATAAATGTATTCTGTAGAAAGTAAAAGGTATGTTTATCTGATATACGGGCATAAATTTAATGTTTTCTTAATCAGACTTCACAGAAAACTTTGTCAATTGCTTGGACATTTTACGGAAATATTCGAGTCAACAGGGAAGAGATGGGGTTTATAAATTAACAATAGCCTCCAAGACAAAGTTTGAGTACGGTGACATGACAACATAAGGTGGAGGGTGGACGGTAAGATAAACAAGTCACGTGATTTACAAACACAAATAACCATTTTTTTTAATTGTAAAGTGATCTGTACTTTTTGCACTTTTTTTTTTTTTTTTTTTTTTTTTTTTTTACAACGATAACATATTTCAATGAAACCTGACGTCCAAGCAAGTCAAAGAGACAACCATCTAAATGTTTCAGGCTACACAAAGAAGACAGGACGGGTTTACAGATTTTTACAGGACGTGGTCAGAATATAAGCGAGGATTTGGGGATCCCTCTAAAAACTACTGGATTGGTAAGTTTAGTTTACGTAACATATAAATTATAAGGTGTTTATCTAAATGCAGTGTCGGAATATAAACAAGGATTTGGGGATCACTCTAAAAAACTACTACATTGGTAAGATTAGTCTATGTAAGCAAAAGGTCAACTAAATGACTCGAAAGATATAATTATGAGAGCCATCGATGACGATTATGATTCTTCAAAATTGTATGAATATGTCACATTTCTTTGAATAAGCAAATAAAAGGCAAACTTACAACAATTTACTGTTTTTTTTCTTTAAAAAAAGGAAATGACGCAATCTATGAGCTGACAAAGAATAAGGACCAAGAACTACGGGTTGAACTGCAAAGTTTTGATGGCGCTAAAGCATACGCGCACTATTCCACATTTTTTGTTGGGGATGAATACAGTAAATACAGACTCACTTTGTCGGGATATTCAGGAACGGCAGGTAAATATATTTATAGAAATATGGAGATAATGAACAGTATTCAAGCTCAAAGTCCATTAATACAATACAAATCAGGAGCAGAGCTAACACAGACCTCCAAAACATAAGATGTGGGATCAGGTGCCATATCGCATGGAGGAGTGAGCATCCCCTTCCGACCGGTCACACCCGCCGTGTGCTGCTTTTCATGATCGGGAAATAACGGAAAAATCCGTCGACAATTCAGTTGTAAATAATGGCATCACAATTTGTGTGAAAAACGTCAGTCAGCATATGACTTTAGGATATATTGTGTTTGCTGACAAGGTCATTGTATCGACCATACAACTTCTAAACGTGACTGTTGATATTCTTGTTTCATCACTTGTTCATCAATAACTTACCTCGTTTTAGAAATTGTTTATACGTAGAGCATGCTCTTTCGTATCGAATCTTCTGAGAGAACATACACCCCATATGCAGTTGATAAGGGTTAATTACTGCATAAGTAAGGCTCCCTTTTCAGGAATAAGCAGTCATTCTATTTCCATTACGTTTAGGTTTGATATGTTTCTTTTATGTCTACAAGTTTTACAGCAACCTTTATCTTAATTTCACAGTTTTAAGAACTACTTCAGTAAAAATGGTTTTAGATTTTGTTCTAATGTATCATATCTGAGTTATTTTCATCCAAGTCGGTATAAAAGTGCATAACACGTTTTGATGATTCTAGTTCAACAAAGGCTCGAACAAATTCGTCTTTACAATCCTCTGACAACAATGAATTACCCCAAGTAGATTACAAATTGAATTTTCTTCAATTTCTTTCTTTTTTCATCTTTTCTTTAATCTTAAGCAAGTATTTATAATACAGTGATCAGACAATTCATTTGTTGTATCAATATTAAAATAAATTACCTTACGAATATATTAGAATCTAACATACAATCCACTGCATAGAGAACATCTTCAATAAGGGTCTATCATGACGCTTTTTCTCTCCGTGTTGCCAATTTTTTCCGATAAGCATTAGGCTTTAACAATATCATTATCCTGTTTCAGGTGACAGTTTGAAAAATCACAATGGTAGTCACTTTTCCACTAAAGATCAGGATAATGAGAGGAGTAGTCGAAACTGCGCTACACAGTATCACGGAGTTTGGTGGTACTGGGACTGTCTCAACTCCAATCTGAACGGAGTGTACGCCCAGTCACCTGTATCTAATTGGAATCACCCGGTGTGGCAGCACTGGAGAAATAATACAGCGCTACAAAAGACTATGATGATGATCAGACACAAAAACTATATTTTTGAAATGCATATCCTGTCCTGACAAGAATGCTGATAATAAATTAAATAGTGTACTAGCTGCCGTTCAGGGGTTTTCTCCCTTGTACAATTTGTGGGTCTCCTAATTCTGCATATTGGACAAAAGAACTTTAAGTCAGGATTAAAATGTATAAAAATTATATTACTGTTTATTGTATCTAATTTGTACAATTTCTTTGAGTATCCCTATCTCTTAATCTCGTAGAACTTTATGAATGGAAATATTATTTCTCTCCCAATTAGAAGTGTGAATAATATATTTCAAATCTGAGTAAAAAAAATGGTAGAAATTTATTTTATAGACGATGAGTTTAGAAAAGTATAAATTATTTCCCAAAATATTTGGAGTCCCTTTTCAATATAATATCACACTCAAATAATACGGGAGATTATCTTAATCATCCCATTAATTTTTCCCCACATAATATCTTAACTATAATTATTAAAAGTAATTTTTTTTGTTTGTTTGTTGAATAAGGTTCTCGAGAATTTTTTACTCATATGGAGACGCCACCACTTGACATAGGAGGGCTGCAAATTTATACTAAACTATGCACTGAATACTAAAGTCATACTGGCATTTATTATATACCCAACTGTGTACCACTCAATTTTACTGTTGAATATACGCAATCACGTGACATCGTGATCCGACACTGCAGATCACCACACTGGTTTTCTAAATCCATATCACCACTCTCTGAAACTGATGACGTAGTGCACGGTATACGTGACTTTTTTCTTGCGTATCATAAATACCCTTGAAAAAAAAAATGCTTTGTTTAATGGATTAAAGATCTTTAATTGCTTACAAAAGTTTTCTGTTATAATATTTGCAAATTGTAGTGGGGTATATAAAAAAATATCATTATAAGAGTAACTTGATGCGAAGAGTCGTATCACGTCTCGTTGACAGGAGTGGATCATCAGATCAAACACGACACTTCGTATCCTTGATTGAACCTGGACAACTAATAATGACGTTGTTTGGCATTTGGTAAGAAGTAAGTAAATACTTGTGTCAGTTTTGACGATTATGTGGGGGTGGGGGGTGGGGGTGGGGGGTTGAGTATCAGCATGTAGGTTGGAAGGGCTAGATGTCTAAGTCAATGGGTAGGGAGGGAAATATGAAGTCGTCTACTAAAAACTCCAAACAGTCGATGAAAATATTACATAACCTTATAGCAGGGTCAAACTATACTTAATATAGTCATATTAATATTCAACAAAAGCTAACAACTTCACGATAAGGTGTCAAAGTTTCAAAGATAAATCACACAAACAAGAAAATGATATTTTGATGGAAATGACATTACGAGAGTTGTCCGGTAAAATCGTGGACAAGTTATCTAGAGTGAAAAATAATCATCACTGCGCTCTAAAATTTTCACTACTTTTTCGTACATTTTTCATCAATATACATAGCAAATTTCAAATAGATATATGCTCAAATAAACAAAATATGAGACTTTATGTTATGTGTGGTGTCACCTTACGGCGCACGGATTATAACGTCAAAGTGTCTAAAGCAACATCACGTTTCCTCTTTGCTAAAAAAAGTTGGATGAGCCCCACTTAAATTCGAGGATTTTATTGATGCACATACTTGAGTTTCCCTTTATTCCTCCATTACAGTCGAGGAACTAATCTCGCACACACATGGGACCTTCTGAAGATTTATAAGTAAGTTATGGACAGTACTCTCACTATCATTCAACTAAATAGGCTATGTTATATCGAAGGTCTACAGTGACAGAGTCTTTCGCTATTGCCAGTAGCTGTTTGTCCGTATGTTTTGTTCTACCCGGGGACCCGATCAAGAAGCTTCCGCTTTGAAAACTCCCATTTCACTTGTATACTAAAGATCTAATGTTATGTATATATTTTTTCTTCTGTAGTCATTTAAAGTTTCTTAGGGCGTCATTAATACATCTAAATCAAACGGAACTGTTCTCCGGTGCGCCGTAACGTCATCAAACGTCGCCATTTTTCATGTGTTGCGTTTACCACTTTCCCATTTCAAGTGCTCGGGAAACTGCCAAAAATTAAGCAAATGCCTTGAAATTTTACAAAAGACGACATAATAGACAGGGGTTAAAATAGTATTATTTTTACCCCAACCTTGTCCATTTTATACTTTTATTTCGAAATAATACTTGTGTATTCGCTGATGAAACCCTGTTTTTTTTTTTTTTTTATCGTGCGCCGTAGGACCTTACCCTGTGCACATTCAAACATAATAAAATCTTTATTTTTGTCTATATTTTATTAAAAAATAAAGGTGCACTTAAATATGATTAATAAACTTTTGCTGAAAATTTCAGCTTAGTGCGCCAATTATTTTACCGGACAACCCTCTTAATAGTATATTCCTTAAATACTAGTATAAAGACATAAGTAATTTCTACGATGTTCAAATATGCGACATTTTGCCATTTTCTTTTTAACTCTATGCAAATTTTTGCACACATTTTTTGACATTTCTTTAATTTTTTTTTTGAAATTGCACTATTCACTGGATAACATCATTTAAGTTATCCATATGAACATAAATCTACTAGACTTAATTGCTGGTTATTCTAAAGGGTTTCATTTATCTACAAACTAGTAGTTATTTGTCAAGAAGAGAATGACTCAGGTCGGCCATTGGCCTATTGTCATATTTCATTAATAACAAAGTTAAAAAAAAAAGCTATTTCAACAAAATGGTATTAATGTTTAGAGTTTCCAAAATCAAGATTCAAAGTTTTTCATCAAACATGCCTGTACCTGGTGTTTTAGATGTCGAAGTCTGAAGCCAAAAACGTTCAGCAAAGAATTAATCAGAAGAGTAAATCAGAGTACTTACGTTTGGTATCAGTGACAAAACAGTATCACTTCTTGTTTCCTTCAGAAAAAACAATTGGGGATCACTTTAATTTTAAGTTGTTAATTTTTCAGAGTAAGTATACATTGAAACTTTTTGTTGTAAAATTAACAAAAGCTTGGACAGGATTCAAATAATATCCAGTCCTGGCTTAGCGGTCATTTTGTCACAAAGATTCCCTCTCTCAGTCTGTGGAAAATAAAAATAAAGAAAAACAGGAATATATTCTGGATATATTCACAGCCATTCAACTCATTACGGAATCTTCTAGTAAATTATAAAACATGTAAAAGTATCTCTTCAGCATCTGATGTATGAAATATATGGAGATAACGAACAGTATTCAAGCTCAAAGGTCCATTAAACAATACAAATGTGGAGCATAGCAAACACGTACCTCCACATAATCAGAGGTGGGATCAGGTGCCATGGAGGAGTGAGCATCCCCTGCCGACCGGGCACACATGATTTACACCACCACTTATCGAATATATTGTTGCACACTAATTTGAATACCTTTAGTTCTTTTTGTTGCGCACGATGATATCTCTAGGGCGTTCTTCACCATAAGGACCAACTCTATGGGTTCTACCAATCTTTGAATGGTCATATTTGACATCTGTCCCTTGGAAAATTAGTTTGTTTATTACATTAAGTACACATTTATCAGTGTTTTCATTTTCTCAATATATATATATATATATATATATATATATATATATATATATATATATATATATATATATATATATATATATATATATATATATATATATATATATATATATATATATATATATATATATATATATATATATATATATATATTAGGGATGGCAATCGATTACAGAATTGCTAATCGGTTAACCGCAAGACGTTCCGACGGATTAACCGGTTAATCGTATCAAAATACACATTTTCTTGACATTTTTTTTTTCAAGTAGCTCTACTCATAGTAAGATGTTAGAAACCATCTGTTTATCTTGATCAGGAAATTACATGAACATACATTTTATTTCAATAGATAAGAAACAAAATAAGAAAACCATGAAACATGCCTGAGAAATCAGACGTTGTTAATTTTTAGAGCAGATGTCACACATTCTGCATTGTCGCCATAATCAAAACTAAATCTGAAATTTTACTTAATATACAATGTTTGTCTAATAATATAATTTGATAGATATAACGGAAAAAGATAGACATAATGATTCACAGTGCTCAACGGTGATTTACTAAACATCATTAAAGAATTACAGGACAGTCAGGGTAACGGCATGCTGTTTTTACAGTAATTAACACTTCACAAACTGACCAATTACCCTGCGATCTCAATCAGGAGAACAATAATTACCTTCAAATCAGCTTAAATAGATAGGTGAAAACGGTAAATTATCAACGTTCATGTAGAAGTTTCATTTTTAAAAATGAATTGTAAGAAAATTGCATTCAAATTTACATATATTTTATTTTTTCCGACTACCGATTACAGATTTTCTAACCGATTACCATCGTTCCGACCGACTTACCGGTTAACCGATCACAAATTGCTATCCCTAATATATATATATATATAGCAACAATTATTAGAATAATAATTGTATTTATGTAGTTAATGCGGTAATTTATTTAGAGCTTTTTAGTAGGATTTTATGTTTGTAATTTGTGAAAATTCTTAGATCCACGCCCTGGCTGATGTATAAATAGCTTTTAGCCAATGATGATGTAAGGTCACGTGGTCAGAACAGCTGACCACCGCTTACACGAGCCATGTCTGTTTTGAAGACCCACCTCCACCCCAGCATTCCTACCCCTTAATATGGTTATTAAGGTGTCATGTAAAATTATATTTAGGCCTATTTTGTTTTAATGTGCCATCTTTTTGTTAACTTGGCCTATTCTGTTTTTGATGTGCCATCTTTTTGCTAACTTTTTCTTATGATGTTTCGGCCTATTTTGTTTTGATGTGCCATCTTTTTGCTAACTTTTTCTTATGATGTTTTGATTGTCTTGTTTTACAGGTACTTTTTTCTAGTAATTTTTGGGGGATCAGACATTATCATATTCTACGTAACTGATAACCAAAACTTGTAAATCAAATGTGGATACTTAAAGATTCCAAGGAACTTTTGAAAACTTGAAATCACAAAATTTTACCAATATTAACAACATAAAAACTTACGACTTTTCAACTTTAAAACTAGGTAAGTTATTGACAAAAAAGTTGAATACTGTTCGTTATCTCCACATATTTCATTTTATGATACAATACTCGTATCTTACCGAAAAATAATAAAAGTTCAGTAATTGATGAGCCATACTACAATCAGTATTTAAATGTTGTTAACTGTTACGAGCTGTGGCGTAGCGGTAAAGGTGTCGGCACATAAGAAAAACCGATATCCCTGACTTTTATTATTCATGTTCAAATCTCAAAAAATCCCTATTTTTACCATACAGTTATTTTTGCTGAGAAGTTTGTGCGCCATTTCTTTCAAAAAGATGGCTCCCATCAGCCACGTACCTCCGATCACTTGACTCTACACTAATTTAGTGTTTCGGCGGTGTGAAACGAGGTATTTTCATATAAATTGATTTTATAATGAAGAAATAATTTTCTTTACTGCTGCAAATCCACCTCATCAGGAGTCTGTTTGCATTATGCATTTGTGCATCTACACATAAACAATAAGATTATTTAATTGTTGAGGAAGTGAGAATATCACCCAGGTTTTTATTGCGTTTGTAGGACACAATAGGTAATTCAGAGAAGACTTTTTGACAGTCTTCATCCTTTGCAAGGATATGCCAATATTTTATCAGTTTTCTTTTAAATGTCGTATACAGGGGTTGTACTTTGTGACAAAAACAAGAGGAATTTCTTTTTTTACTGATGCCACTTTTACTTTGCAGGGTTTTTTCTCTGCTATAATTAACGAGTACATTTTGCATGTTAGATTTGATTTCAATTTTATCATATCCTCTTTTTAAGAGATTAACCTCAAACTCACGCAGAATTTTAAGCAAGGTGGTTTTATTGCTTGTATTTCTCATATGGCGTATTGTTTCACCATTGATGAATCCTTTAAAAACAGAGGAATTATGTGCACTGTTACGTTCCAAATATTGGAATGTATTAGTTGGTTTAATGAAGGTTTTAAAATCCAGAATTTGACTGTTTTTAAATCTATTTTCTTTGAACACTGTAGTGTCTAAGAAATTGGTTTCTTTTGTAGAAATTTCATATGTTTGAGCAGAGGATGGTGTGAATTAGCTATTTCAAATAGCTCATGGATGTAAGTTTTTAATCCATGAAAAATGACAAATCCGTCGTCGCGATGGCGACCATGATATATTATTTTATTTATCCCTGTAAATTTATCGATGATTTCATCAGTTATTTGGTGTAGGCGTATGTCGCACACAGATGGGGAACACTTAGAACCCATCGCACATCCTATTGTTTGTTTATACAAAGCAGATTTGAATTGAAATATATTGTTTTCTAGTACAAGTCGTAGAAGAAAACAAAGATCAGTTGTAGGTGGAGCTGGTATGATATATTCTGCTTTGTTGAAGTTTGTATAGGCCATTTGAACAACCGTAATTAGCTCCTCGAAATGCATATTGGTGTAGAGCGAAGTTACATCATAACTGACCAGTAGGCACTTAGCGTGTGGTCTAAGTTGTTCAACTTTTAGAATGAAGTCTGAACTGTCCCTGATATACGTGCTTAGTGTTTGCACGATGGGAGTCAAAAAGTAATCTACATACTGACTTATGCGTTCTGTAGGTGAACCTATTTGTGAGATAATAGGTCAACCTGGTGGAATAATTGGTGAACTGCAGCTACCATTGTTTTTAATCTCATTAAAAGTCTCAATATTGAGCTTGTGTATCTTAGGGAGCAAATATAATCTCCCTACCCTCGTATTTTTAGCTTTCAGTAGAAAGTCATAGGTAATATTGTCAAATACACCCTTAGTGTTCATCTCAGACAATTTTTGTGTGATAATATTTTCGAGATGATTTAGATTGGGATTAGTAATTTTGCAGTAGTATTTGCTATTTAACTGACGTTCACCTCCAAGGATGTAATCAGTTTTTTTAATTACAACGCACTTGTTCTTTTTGTCAGCTTTTTTGATAATGAAGTCTTTACGACCTTTTAGCCTTTTTAATGCTTGGCGTTCAGAAATGCTTAAATTGTCAGTCGATTTGCAAACTTCCATAGATGACAATTCAAGTCTTGTTTTGTCAATATATGTTTGAACTGAATTGTTCATAATTTGATGTTCAAAACCGCTTTTCATGCGGAAAGGATGTATATTGTTGTCACTATCTGGGTCATGAAACATGTATTTACATTTTAATTTTCTGGCAAATTCATTAAAATCTCTCATCACCTGTTGTTTGACTTGGTGTGAGATAGATGAAAGTACAAATGTTAGACCTTTTGCCAAAAGTAAATACTCATCATCTGACAATCTGTCAGGTGTTAGATTAAACACATGATCTCGTGCTATTAGCACTTTATTCTTATGCTCTCTAATTTTTCGAGCTTTAAAATTCATTGGTCTGTTTTTCTTACATTTAGATTTGGCGTTTCGATTGAAACGACGAGCCATTCTGCAAGTGAATGAGTGAAATAATGACAAAAGATATATTCCTCAAAATGCGGGAGGAGTTATGGGCGATTTCGCTCCAATCAGATTAAAGCAGACAAGAGACTATTTTGACATGTAGAAGGATAATGAAATAGATACCTTTCATAGTAATCCGTTTTACTAATCCCAAAAACAAAAGATATGATTCATAGATTTGCACAAATAAGATAAATGGAATCTTAACTGAGTTTCAGCATAGAATGAAGTCAATTTCAAACAGAGTACATCATATTGTTTTAATATGGACGGAATTTTTGTTCTCTTTGCACTTGTTTCCCGTGTTTTTCTCTGGTGTCCTTTGGTTGTCTCTTAGGAAACCGTTCAGCTGGTTTTCTTACCGATCTAATATTCATTTTGAACTCCATTAGGTAGCGATCAAATTTCTCTTTAAGTACTCTTGTTTTGTCATTCAATTGTGTCTTAGCAAGACCAGCAGCAGAGGTAGATTTACCAATTGAATTTATGGTTTCTACCCGGATATCTTTAAGATGGTGATTGGATTGACTAATCTTGTCGTCCAGGAAGTCAACTGTTGATTTTAGCGCTTTATCTTTCAGAAGCCGTGTTTCGGTCTTTCAGAGTTCCTGAAATTCTTTATTAATCTTTGGATCCCCCAAGTTTGGACGACACTCTATTTGCCATATCATGTATGGTCGATATCTGCCTGACACAATTGCGTAGGAAATGCCTTCACGCGCACATGCAATATTGTGTCTCTTGTTGACTGCTTCTGACACAATGTCTGCCAGTGCCTTTTCGGGTTGAGAATTGTTTTTTGTAGAAGGTAAATCCAAATTTGTTAGGTCCAGATCATAATCAAATTCATCTTTTTCATCGGACTCAGACTCAGTTATCAATTTTTTTAATTGTTCCTGGTTACAAGGAATATCATCATTTGGTGTCTCCATTTTTCTAGGTACTTGTTTCTTTAATGACAATTTGTGCATTTTGGCGTTCTCATACAAAGTTAAGACTGATGTATGATATATGATGGGTGT
The DNA here is from genome assembly GCF_033153115.1 of Saccostrea echinata. Classification (NCBI taxonomy): domain Eukaryota; kingdom Metazoa; phylum Mollusca; class Bivalvia; order Ostreida; family Ostreidae; genus Saccostrea; species Saccostrea echinata. Next base: position 4,390,057 of record NW_026889761.1, read on the forward strand.
GTATTAATTGGTTTTTGCCGAAACAAAAAAAAAAGCATTTCCTTAATAAGAATTTTTCTCTTTATACTTGGTTCATAAATTGAATCACGCCTTGTTCCCAGTCTTCTTAAAGTTTACATTGAGTCTGACATGATATTCAGAAGTTAGGACAATTCTAACAATGAAACCGATTATGCTTAGATTTAATGCCTATGCTAAAAGAATAGAAATTGACGCAAATGAGTTGGAATTAAGATAACAAAATGATTTTATGCAAATGTTTTCTGGGCACTGTCTAGCTAACTATCCAATATTTTGCTATGTTGTTTACTCTGAATTTGATTATTTTGTTCCTAATTGGTAGCTAAAATGTACAAATTAATACTTTATTTTTGGACATGTTTTAAATCTGTTTATCGATTTTCAAGCAGACAAATATATATATAGGATCTCCCATGATTTGTAGTTGGATATGATTTTTATCCAACGAGTTGTGTGTTTTTTTTTTCATCCCCGAGCCTTTTTCAAGGTTTGCAAAAAGTAGTTTTTCAAAATCATATCACCTAAATGCGGGTATAAATATCGAAAAGAACACTATGCTAAATACATCTGCTCAATCAAGATAAAATGTATATCTCCGGTTAATTTTTCAAAGAAAATGACATGAAAACAATTAAGATCCTATATAAATTCTAGATTAGTACACGATGTAATTTTTGTTCGGAAGGATTTTAGCATAATAAACACTTTTTTATGTTTTCTGCTAAAAACCTTTAACAACTCTCTTGATGAGAAAATATATATTTTTTAAAAAAAATTAACAGCGCTTTTTCATACTTTAGTTATAAAAATAAGCATTCTTTTATCTTTATATTCAAAAATGAAAGTTGAGTTGTTGGATGTATATTCTAAAAGGGTATGTCTAATATGGGCTTTTAAGTATGCTGATGAGTTTCTTATGTAATGTTACTGAAAAATTGATTGAAATATTTAAGTCCCATTTAAATACAAACATTCAAATCCTGCTTTATTTCATTATTTCTTATAAATATAACTCAGATACTTTTTTTAAGATTTACTTTTTATTTTTTTTCATCAAAAATTGCAGCAACACTTTATCAACATCTAAAAGGTTCTCGATGGGTTTGGAAACTGACTAGATCCCATGTTAAGACCGTGCATCCTGTTTCCTTTTAAGTGGATGTTGTCTCTACATATAATGTGACGAAAACATCCAAGGATGTATTGCAAAAGGGTACATTTTTATTCTAAAGTAATGAGTAATTAGTCTTCTTTCTATACGTGCTTTGATACTAACATTGTTAGTGTTACAGAATACTATTTTATGCTATTTATCATGCCCAAAAATTCCTTTCGGAAAAATGTTACATGTATCATTTGTTCTTGCAAGACATCTACTGGTTCTTAATAATTTTTTACTTTACCAAAAATTCATTTATTTTCTCATCCCATTTTCAAACAGTAGTTTTTTTTTTTATTATTTCAATTAAATATACATGTACATGTAACATACAGTATATTGGACTGCTTTATTAAATTCAGATAAGTACAAAGACTGTGCAACCATACTGAAGAAAAATCCAGGTCGGAAAGGAAAGGATGGTGTATATACAATTTATCCTGATGGAAAACAAAAGAAAAAAGTATACTGTGACATGACAACAGAGGGAGGGGGTTGGACCGTAAGTTAACAGTTAACAGTAACATGATCTCTGTAGACAAACACTAATTTCAATAGAACTTTAAAGAGACTTGCATTTTTGAACGCACGCTCTGGTTTGTCACTGAAACCTACTTCATGTTAAACCTTCTTAAATGATTCAGGCTATACAAAGAAGACAGGGCGGGACTACAGACTTTTACAGGACGTGGTCAGAATATAAACGAGGATTTGGTGATCCCTCTAAAAACTATTGGATTGGTAGGATTAGCTTTTATAATTTAGATTATAAGGTGTCTAAATTGTATAAATTCAAAACGTTTTAGTTTTTGATAAACATGGACATTATAATCAGGATTATTCTATTTACAGTTATTCTTAACAGCTACCATGTAAGCTATTTTAAATTGAATTGTCTGTATTTTAGAATTTTTTTCATAGATAACTTGATAAGTTCTGATATCGCCATGAATAAGACCTAACAAATAAAAAATACATGCCTATTTATTTTATATGACTGCGTATTTTGATCCGTTATCCCAAGCAAAAAATAAATAAATGAATTTAAAAAAAAATTAAAAGAAAATAAAAAAAATAATGATAAAAGAAATAATAACGCAAAAGGACAGAAAATACACAAAAAACTCTAGTTTAGGTTAGTTAAATACGTATAATAAATCACGTATCACAGTTTTCAACGAAGTAAAGCAAAGTATTCACCGGCGTTTGTTTGTTTATTGCTAACGTCCCTCTCGAGAATTTTTCACTCATACGGAGACGCCACCACTTGCCGGTGGAGAGCTGCAAATTTTGATCTATACTCGGCACGTAGGGCCATTGAGCAGTGAGGGATCTTTTTCGTGCCAGCACATACTGCGACACGGGACCTCGGTTTATACGGTCTCATCCGATGAACCGGTCTCCACGTCTCACAGTGGGATTCGAACCCGCGACGAACCCGCGATCCACTCCTTACTCCGCGACTCTAAAGCGAACGCTCTAACCACTGCGCCACGCGGGAGACTATTCACCGGCGTAAATCAAAGTACGAAAGTGTTTACCAAAGAGAAATAATTTATTCTTGATAAATCAGATATCTATAACTATTTCTTTGATACTATTTTAAGACTAACCTATAGTTTATAAGTACTATAGTGATGAAGATTACTGTAATAGACCATAGTCTATTATATTTACCAAGGGAAAAGTCTGATTTTGTCGTTGACAGACTGTTTAGGGACACTCTTCAAAATTCAAGTCTTTCAACAAAAATGAACGCTATATTCTTTCTATAAACCACTAGGTCCACCTATTCATAAAGCATATGCGGGATCAAAGGGGGAAAAGGGAGGGGATGGGGTGGTCCGGACCTAATTGGATTTTTAGAGTTATTGAAGAAATGTAAAGTAATAGAAAATGACTACACAGGCTGTTTACCCCCTTTTATGGGTTTTGACTTGTCAAATATTTTGAATATATTAAATCAAAAGGAGTGAATGAACACCCCCTAAACACTCTCTGCCCTTGTAAAAATAATCCTAGATCCGCGCATGTAATTTATTTGTACTTAAAAATGAAAATAAACTCCGCTTTATTTTTCGAAAACGAAATTACATGCATGAAACTTTTTTTCTTCGGAAAGAATTAAAGATATTTTACTATTTTAAAAGTATGTATTCCCCTTAAAACATAAAAAAGTTTGGAAGATAATATATAATAATAATAATAATGCTTTATTTAGAGAAGGTGACCCGATTAGTACAAAGTACTATTCTTCCCCGGGGTTGTTCGGAAATGTTGCAGACTATGCCAATTTACGTAATACTATCTTCATGAAATTTAAAATGAGCACATTATCAAATGTAAAAATATTTATTTTGTTGATGTTTGAAATTTCATTCCATGTGATTTAACACAAGTGATGTTTTTTTTTTAATTTTAAATTCAACACGTTTTGTGAGCACGGAGCAAACTCAACAATATTGTAACGTCAAGAAAATGCTGTCATGATGTTTTCAAAAATTCTCTCCTACTACATTTCACACAGTTTTGCCCAATACCAGTGCACTCATTTAAAACCTTTCTCTATCATTTGAAATCTATTTTGCTAACAATTGTTCCAGGAACATCATTTCATTTGTGTTATATTTTTTTCCACTGATTAATTGTGCTTTCACAAAATCATCAGTAACTGTGAAGCGCCGAACTCTTAGTAAGACGTGACTAACTTTTCAATGTTTTTGATCAGATTTTTACAGATAATCAGTATTCTCATAATTTACCATCGTCTTATACAGAGTCTCAATCATTTAGAATACCGCCTGTACCATGTACACAACACATGCATGACTCGCATTTGACATATTCCCTTAGACCAGAATTTTCAGATTTTTGTCTGGAGTTTTCCAGAGTACAACATAAAACTGTATCGTTAATTGCTACTCTGTGACGTTGTACGACGTCATCTTTTTTTCTATCTTTTGAATGAAGACTATCTTCTGTAACTGATTTCTTTTCAACAAAGCAAAATATGAAGTATAAAACGATACAACAATTCTTAATTTACTGTACAGCAGGTTAAAATCGCGATTGGAAAAGATCGCCATTTCTTCAATTTGTAGTAAATCGCGGTCGTTTGAATTCGTGGTTGGGAAATATTGTACAATTTTTCCCAGCACTGCAAATATTTCCTTGCGTATTATATCATGTCGCTTCTGAACCCGATTAAATATAACGAAATAGCTTTGTTACGCATTCTGATAATTTTTATTTTTTCCCCTTGTTTTTTTTTCCCTTTCTCTACTAATAGTAATTATGTTGAACTGTTAGTTTTGTTTTTACTATGTAAGTGCCTCGATTAAAGGTAATAAGAGTAAATAATAAGCACGTGTAAATTTTAACTCTGCGCGTTTTTTTTTTTTTTTTTTTTTTTTTTTTTGCAATTACCTTGCACGTCTACTGGATGGCACTTTTAAATGTAAGTTTTAGAAGTATATTTATCAATTAATTATTAGTGAAATTAAGCTTTAAAAACACGAACAACTACGTGTAAGTGATTAAATTGAACCACTAACCCGCATTATTAGCAAGACGGTCTACATCAGTTTCTCTGCTATATTAATTTCTGCTTTTATGTTTGCAATGAAACAGAGAGAATTAAAGAACTTAATCACAAATAACGGTAATATTTCAATTTATCATAATTAAAAAAAACAAGAATTATTCAATATATGATGAAAACGCGGTGTTCTTATTTCCGCAAAAAAAGCGAATATTATCTCCGCGAACTAATTTCATGCAGTACATTTATCGTGTAGGATTTTTTTTTTTATTTTATGTGCCATTTTAAAGAAGACATGTCTTGAGACATTATTTGGTGTCCTGAATGTAAATTACGAAATTTGATCTGCTCCTTGACCCGATTTTTGCATTTTAAAAGTCTTAATAGATTTGGAATAATTCAAAATAGTTTTTTTTTAAAATTAATACACGTTATTTAAATTCATGGTTAAATATTTCTACCAAATTTGGATATAATAGGATCTTAAGTAAAAAAAGTTATGACGCCAGTCCGCGAATTTTCCGAACAACCCTCGTACATGTATGAATGAAAGTCTTACCCATACAGTAACGAAAGGCGTCATAAATAGTAAAGTACTATAAAAATTACTTTCTTAAAAAACAGTCTGATTGTACACACAAGTACTCTGAAGTTGACATTAAAAAGATGCTTGAATTTCTGATTGACAATATCTATGTGGTTTTTGGAGACCAGGTCTTCCAACATTCTATTGGAATTCCCATGGGTACTCATATGAAGCAGAATTTGTCCAAAATCTTATACGTGAAAAGAAGAAAACACTTGCTGTGGCCTTCAACTCGACATTTAGATATATCGACGACGTATTGTCAATTAATAATTGTTATTTCCATTCTTATGTCGATACGATATATCCCTGTGAGTTTGAAATAAAAGATACCACAGAGTCTAACACATCTGTTTCATATTTGGATATTTTACTTGAGAAAGACGTTAATGGTAATCTAACAACCAAGCTTTATGATAAACGTGATGATTTTAACTTTTCAATCGTCAACTTCCCTTACTTATGCAGCAATATACCTTCATCACCTGCATACGGGGTATATATCTCTCAGTTGATTCGATATGCAAGAGCATGTACAATTTCTAAAACGAGGTAAATTATTGACAAACAAGTTGATGAAACAAGAATATCAGCAGTCTCGTTTAAAGTCATTATTTCGTTAGTTCTATGGTCGATACAATGACCTTGTCAGCAAATACAATTTATCATTGAGTCAAATGCTGACTGACATTTTTCATACTAATTGTTAGGCCATTATCTACACACTGAATTGTCTACGGATTTTTCCGTTATTTCCCGATCATGACAAGGAGCACACGGGGGTGAGACCGGTCGGCAGGGGATGCTCACTCTTCCATGGCACCTGATCCCACCTCTGATGTTTTGGAGGTCCGTGTTTGCTCTGCACCTATTTTGTATTGCTTAATGGACTTTTGAGCTTGAATACTGTTCGTTATCTCCATATATTTCATTCAAAGGATTAAATTTTTTTTCTTTAAGGGAAAAGTTTTGGTTCGTAATTGCAGAAGGTGAAAAAAATGATACTGATGTTTGAGATTTCAACATGGGAAAAATACGAGTTTATAGGGTGTCTTCAAATCAGGAAAACAATGAAAATTAACTCAAAAAATAAAAGATTTCACTGTTTTGAAAGTAAAAGAGATTTATTCTATCTCTCGATTAGAGCAGAATTAAGAAACTTTTTCTAATGAAAGTATTTCTGTTAACAGAAGATTATGAATTTGTGTACAACGTAAAGTTTTCTTGTTTCACATACAAACGTAAAAATAGCTTAAAACAGACATGTACAAAAGAATATAATTTTTTCATGTGGTACCTGTAATAAGTACTGTACTTAAGACATGCTCCAAGTATTAACTATTTCAAAAATTTGACGATTTTAAAAAATGAAATTTCTTAATGACGAAGACCTTTTTTTCAAACATGCTTTTCAAATTTACATTACATGACCAAGTTATTGCAATAAAACAATATAAAAGTTAAGATATTTCTTTAAAAGGAAATGACGCAATCTATGAGTTGACGAAGAACAAGGACCAGGAACTACGGGTTTCCCTTCAAAGATTTAATGGTGACGAAGCATTCGCTCAGTACTCCACATTTTATGTCGGGGACGAGAACAAAAAATACAAACTCACTGTGTCGGGATATTAAGGAACGGCAGGTAAGGTTTATTTTAAATATATATAATTTTACATACCCAGCATTGTTACATTTTTTGTTTGTTTGTTTGTTGTTTAACGTCCCTATCGAGAATTTTTCACTCATTTGGAGACGCCACAATTTGCCGGTGGAGGGCTGCAAATTTTAACCTATACTTGGCACTCTGGACCATTGAGCAGTGAGGGATCTTTTCCGTGCCAGCACCTACTGCGACATGGGACCTCGGTTTATACGGTCTCTTCTGACGGACCGGCCTCTACGTCCCGCAATGGAATTCGAACCCGCAATGTAAGGATCAACTCCTAACACTGCGACTCTTAGGCAAACGCTCTGACCACTGCGCCACGCGGGCGACGCATTGTTACGTAATGCTATGGTGATTGCAAATGTGGCGTAACAGTAACAGAAAAGTAAACAAATAATATACATTTAAGTGTGAATTTTTAAACTGATAAGAAGTATTAATAACAAATAAATATCTTTTGACAAATATAAGCATAATGTTCTTAATACCAGAGGATAAGAACTATTTAATTGTCTATTACTCTATTTACTTATTATTATATTCATTCATGAGCAAATCTGCTCCTGTGTGCAAAAGTCGATCTATTTATTACTGCATTTTCGTGTTCATTCATTTATACTTTATTTCCCAAGTAATAACACATATACATGTACACACAAAGGAAAGGAAAAAGGCTTTGGGAGCATCCGCCACTCACAAGATTGCACTATCATGCTTAACGTAAACCCAGACACTGCGAATAAGACGAAAGTTACGGAGCTGTATGTTCCGTGAATGGAAAGAATGGTGTTCGGCTTACGGCCTAGCAAAATCAGGTACAGTTCCTCATCGTGTAGGGTACATTCAGTTCGGCACACAGGCGAATAGAATATTTGATTAATTCCTTTCACCATCGATTATGTAAAACAAATATGACACGGCATGTTTAAAGAGATCAACATATACTGTAGTATAGCACCTCAGAGGGAAAAAATTAAGTATTGTCTCTGGGAGTTTCCGAGACCAATTTGTTAGAAGGTAGTTGCAAGAACAACATCGGATTATCATGCTGAAATATGTTACATAAACCATCGAATCCTAGATCACCTGAACTAAGAGTATCTCTTTCTGTAGCTTATTTTGTTGAAAAGTTGCAGATATTACAGTTCATTTCCAAGCTGATTTTGATAGAAATAAACCCATCAAAAGCCATTCTCTCATATATTCACAATAGTTATAAATGCAAAAGAGATGAAAATATCCAGAATAATACCTAGCTGTTAATGAGTAATTCCCTCAAAGTATGACAAACATTTTTTTAGAAGATTTTTGACAGAGAAATAGCTGCTTCCTTGTAGCAATCTCTTCTTGTACTGGAAGAATTTTAAAAAGGTTTTCACAGATGACAGATCTTGTTCTTAAAGTGGAGATGTTCGGCATTTTTGACCACTAAATGTTGGAAAACATTCAATCGGTGGAATCACTTGCGGACTTGTTTTTCCATAATTTTTAGCCACAAAGTACCGAAGGTTAGACAAATGATTTGCATAGATGCGAGAGTGTTAATGGGTTTATCATATTAAGTGCGAAATAGGCTTACTCCCTTTTTGGCATGCAGAGGTTATCCAATCTGAAATTTTGCACTTTTTACTGAGTAGAATACCAAGATAATTACATTTTTCCAGACAATGTATGATATCATTTCCCATTATTTTTTAATGTTGTTCTCTTATACAATACCCAATACACACAGCCTTCATCATCCAATGCACATGAAAATACCACTTATGTTGTAAACAACGAAATACATGAATTTATCAGCAGTTTTCTTCTACACACAAACCATTTTAGCTCACCTGAACTGAAAGCTCAAGTGAGCTTTTCTGGTCACCTGTTGTCCGTCGGCAGTCCGTCTGTAAACTTTTCATATTTTCCCCTTTTTCTCAAGAACCACTGGGACAATTTTAGCCAAAGTTGGTAAAATGTATCCATTGGGGAACGGGAGTTGAAATTATTTAAATAAAGGGGCAAGTCCCCTTAAAAGGAAATACAATAAAGAAAAGACATCCTGGGATAGTATAAATTTGAGATTATTCAATAAAATGACCCCCAGGGGTAGGGTGGAGCCACAATAGGAAATCAAAGTTTTAGATTGAAATATATAGAAAAAATCCTTAAATATCTTCATCTCAAGAACCACTGGGCTAGAAAAGCTGAAACTTACGTTGAAGCTTCCCTATTTAGAGTGGATTCTAGATTGTTCAAACCATGACCCAACGGGGTAAGGTAAGGCAACAATAAAAAATCAAAATTTTACATTGAAATGTATAGGAAAAATCTTTAAAAATCTTCTTCTTAAGAATCCCTTGACCAAAAAAGCTGAAACTTATGTGAAATCAATCTGAGCTAGAGTAGATTCCTAATCGTTCAAACCATGACCCCCCAGGGGTAGGGTGGGGCTACAGTAAGTATTCTGGTGAAGAACAGACGGCAAACGTTACTCAGGTGAACGTTGTGACCCATGGGCCTCTTGTTTTTTAATTGTTATTGAAAACTGGATCAAATACCGAATATTAGATCCAAACATCACAAATAGCATTTAAACGGCACAAACTGCCAGAATAATGGTACATTCTATTTGTGCTTATATTTGGCTTCATTCAACAAAAAAGATGTAAAGCATTGTATTTTTTGCTTTATAGACGATGATTTCCGGCTGTACTTGTGTTTGACGCCAGTGGGTGGGGACTATATAAATTAACATAGAATGTCTCGTGTATCTCACTTCTATATATGGTTTTTGAGTTTGCGAAGGACATTAACGACAATTGAAAACGTGGGATAATTCATGCAGGTTTCACCCGTTTTGCAAATTATCCCATGTTTCCAACTGTCGTTACATGTAATGACGTAGGATAACCAACAAACTAGAGAGTGATTCCTTAAATACAGTGTAAATACTTAGTATTTGACAATAAATTATTAACTTATTTCAATATAGAAGTATAATTTTATACATTTGTACATGAAATAATTTTACATAACATATTTTGATACTACGAAAGCCTATTAGGATCAAACTACGGTAAAAAAAAATTTAAAAGGCGTTATAACGCCTTTTCAAAAGGATATAGGCAGAGCCAGCTTTGGGCCTTGCTAGCATGTATTAAAAATTCGTTTCAAATTTGAAATATTTTTCTCTCCTCTTGGAAAAAAAACAGGCAAACTTTTTGCATAGGTATAATGAGCAATTAGCCTTCAACCAAATTTCTGAAATCCATGCACCTTGGTAAAGGTGTCTGGCTTCAGAGAAGGACTAAGTTGGTTTAACACTGAAAATATTTTACACATTTGAAAATCTTTTTTCCTGGAAATCTAATTATAATCAGCCCCCAGGGTGGGCTAAGTAAGTCATGTATTAAAAAATAAGAGGTGTAATAACGCCTTTTGTAAAGGCGTAATTACGCCTTTATTTGCGTTATTACGCCTTTTCCGCGTTATAACGCCTTTTCAAATGGCGTTATTATGCCTTTTTTCGCGTTATAACGCCTTTAATAAGGCGTTATAACGCCTTTTAATTTTTTTTTTTTTACCGTCGTTTGATCCTAATAGGCTTTCGTATGATACAAATCTTATTCTGAAATATTTTTAAATGAAAAGGAATCACAACTTAAAAGATTTGTATATACATTGTATATGAAGTATGTTTCTAAAAAATGACTCGGGATTTTTCCTAATATCTAGGAGAGTGTTACTAGTTAGATATACAGTGCATATCATTGTTGATCATGATTTTTTTTCTTTCTGTGTTATTGATAGGAATAAATTTTGTTATCAATACTCTATAACAGGTGACAGTTTGACTAGTCCACACAGTGGTAGTAAATTCAGCACTAAAGATCAGGACAATGACGGTAGTGGTGATAACTGTGCTACAAAATATCACGGAGCCTGGTGGTACAACGCCTGTTACTACTCCAACCTTGATGGAGAATATGCACAGTTCTGACTGGTTATAAATACCCGGTATGGTATCACTGGAAACGATATGAAGGATTAAAACAGACTGTGATGATGATAAGATACAAAAACTAAATCGTTTAAAAATGCGTATTCAGTCCTGACAAGAATGCTGATAATAAAATTAATAGTTCATTCTTATCAAATAAATAGTATGAACAACTTTATGCCATATACTCATATCAGTACTGTCACAACACAAAGCTTAAGAACGCACAGTCTGCTGTGTTCAGTGGTAAATACCCGGTATGGTGGGACTGAAAAAAGAGCATTGAAACTCTCAAGACGACTTCAATGATGAAAAGGAACAAAAACAAGAGGCAATGTTGGTTAAGTCCTAACATGTCTGTAATGATTTTGATATTTACTTACATTAAACAAATGGTATAAACAACTTTATGTCATTACTTATCTCAGTATATGACATGTATTTATACTCATTACCTTGTAATGGGCAACTATATTCTGCTCTTTCTCAGAACATATCTATAAAAAAGGTTTGTCTTCTTATTATAAAAAATATATATACTTTTTCTAAATAAATAAAGCAAATATAAGCAGGGATCATAAATATTTTCCACAAAGATATCAAAAGTAGTGTTTTCATGTACCTGTACATAGTCTGTGCGCAAGGTAGGCCGAGTGATGAAACATAAGCTACTAATTTAAAAACCAGATAAAACATTAATCCATTTTTACTTTGTCTCCAACCATATTAAATCAGATAATGAAATGGAGATTGTTAATCCAGTACATTTTCGTACACAGGATTAAAAAAAAAGGATTGTTAGGTGCTTGTAAATATTTTATTAATGATTGAACAAAATTATTTCAACAAAATTATATTTGTAATTAGTAATTTCCAAAATCAAGGATTAAAGTTTCTCATCAATCATACCTGTACCTAGGATTTTATATGTAAAGTCTGAATCCAGCAGCCACCAGTCCTCAGCCAAAGATTCAATATGTCAAAGAGTAAATCAGAGTACTGAGAGTACTTATACTTGGTATCAGTGACAATGCAGTATTACTTTTTATTTCCTTCAGAATAACAAGAGCATACTTCACTTTTTTTTTTACACAAAAGTTAATTAACATCTAAATTTGGCCTCCTTTTTAAATAAAATGAAATAGTTTCTCACAAGTTCTTTTGCAAATGACCTTTAATCTTCATACTTTAAACATTTTTTCCCCCAACAATTAGTAATTTGCTTTAGGCCTCGAACCAATACATCTGCAACTTTCAAGTCCTGATCCCCTGTTTAGCATGTAAAATTTTCTTTCATTCATTTAAAATGAACCAAGATTCAATCATTAAATGTGCATTTCACTCCATGTCGGTGTCCAGTGAGGAAATTGATCTTCATATGTCTGCTATGTATGCTATAACATAGACCAGCAAGATTGTATACAGATTTTTTTTTTTTTCATCGGATACATGTGTATGCGAGTTGGCAGCTATATCAACATGGTAACACATGAAACATATCCTGACTAGATGTGACGAATAATGGGTAAAACCGAAAAGTTACCCATTTAATATTTAGTTCCTTTTCTCTTTAAATTCAAAGTTTAAATAGCCTTATTCCTTACTTATTGGTCGTAAGAGGCGTCGTAAAATATGGACTATACTTTGTCAAATTAACTATAATTTTCTATGATATTGCATGGTCTGTTGCAATATAAAAGCTTGTATTAATATTTGATAAATAAGTGGGAGATGAGTATAAACATAAGTTACTGTTTGATGACGAGGAGGGAGTGGAGTATAAGTATTTGTCATTCTTTGGTGATGAATTGGAAGCAGAGAATAAGGATGGGTAACTTATATTTGATAATTTAGTGGAAGAGGAGTATAAGTATGTGTCACTCACTGTTTGATGAATATATTGGAGGGGAGTATTAGTATGTGTCACTGTGTGATGATTAGGTGGGAGGGAGTATAAGGATGTGTCACTGTATTACACATATGTGAGCATAGAGAAGAATACAAAGTTCTATGATTAGGTGGGAGGTGAGAATAAGCATTAATCTCTGTTTGACAATAAGATAAGAGGAGTGTATGTAAGCAGGAGTTAAGGGTGGGCGTAAGTATAAGCATGTAGCCGCGTTTATTGAAATGCCAAACTGTCGAAGAAAAAATCATATAATATCAATCACAGTAGGACTTCAATATATTGAAAAATGTCGTTTTAATATCCAAGAACTGGTTTCTTTCTGGGAAGGTCGCAATAATTTGTCAATGTTATAAAAAAAAAAACTAAATAAGAAAAGTGTGCAAGAACAAGGTTACATCATTCGTAAATCTGACATAACCTAGATTTACCGTTAAATAAAATTATAGAAAACACAGATTTTATTCTGATGGCTACAGTAAAGTGTTTCATTCATCTACATACTAGTGTTTATTTGTCACGGAGATAATAGTGAATCAGGTCAGCCAGAGGCGTCTTATAAATATTTATTATTGAGCAAAGTGAACAAGCTTTTTAAAAAAATTTGTATATTTTATTAGAGTTTCTAAAAACCTAGAATAAAAAGTTTTCCATCAAACATGTTTGTATGTGGTGTTTTACATGTCATAAAATCAAAAGTTTGCAGCCACTAAAATTCAGCCATTGAATCAATCAGAGTAACTCAGAGTACTGAGAATACTTATACTTGGTATCAGTTTACTCTTGTTTCCTTTAGAGTGACTTTGGGTATCACTCCAGCATCTTTATATTCTGTCTGTACATTAGCCACACCTTATTTTTTAGTTGTTAATTATTCAAAGTTGGTATACTCCAAAGCTTTTTATGCCATAGATAATGACCATGTGACCTAACCTACTTTTTGAATAAGATGATCTCTTTAGAAGTGATACTAACCTTAAGCCGTTATGTACACCCTGACTAACAACATTAACAAATCTGACTTTATGCAATGGTCAAGATGTTTTGGACTCAAAATAACACTTCTGCAACTTTCAAGTCCTGGTCCCCTTTTAGCATGTAACATTTTCCAACATTCATTTAAAATGAACTAAGATTCACTCATTAAATATGATGTCCACTCCTTGTAGGTGTAAAATGATAAATGTGATCTTTATATGCTTGCTATGTATGCTGTAAAATAGACCAACAAGATTGTGTCAATATACAAATTTATTGCTTTGCATCAGACATGTGTATGCAAGTTAGCAGCTATATCACCATGGTAACACATGAAACATATCTGTGACAAATAATAGGCAAAAGCCGAAAAGTCATCCATTCAAAATTTAGTTCATTTTATCTTTAAAATCAAGATGTTCATAATGAATGCATTCATTGGTTAAAGTAATGTTGAATATAATTTAATTCACCCCCCCCCCCACCCTCTTCTTGGGGCTGTGCAAGTACACAAATGTTGAGTAGAAACACAGAATGGAATTCAGTGTTGGCGATAAAAATGAAAACAATGGACACACAAAAAGCATGTGTAATTTATCAAAAGCCAATACAGAAAAATGAAGCACTGATGAAGCGATCTTTAAAATATTGTTTGTTTGCCCTCTCCCGAATCAGGGTCAAAAGATTGAGTCGGCAGGTAGGTGGAAAAAATTTATTTTCAGAAGATTTCTAAATATTTGTTGACGGAATGAGAAATCCAGGAATATTAAGAAAAAAAATATCGTATCTTGAAAGGTCTAAAAAAAGTTTCGATTTGGCCATTTTTAGCCAGTAGGTCGGGAGAGGGCAAACAAACAATTTTTTTTAAAGATGGCGTGACCAGAAATCACTGTTGTTAATTTAAGTGGGCAAAATACCTGCAAATGAATAGTTCAATCTATTCATATTGGCCTATTTAAATTTTATGAATGCTTGATTTGATAACAAATCAAGTCATAAGAGTACATTTCAATTTATTTTATCTTGATCAAAGGGCAGATTACTCTATCTGCAAAATACCATAAAATTAGAAGTCTTTAGTTAGCAGTGTATAGAGGGCTTTTAAACACAAGTAAATAACAATAGCGTGCAAGAATTTGTAAACCTGACATAACATCGATCTATCGTTAAACAGAATTATAATCACATAAGTTATGATAATGGCTACTGTAAAAGTTTTCATTCATCTACATACTAGTGTTTATTTGTCAGGACGAGAATGGTGACTCAGGTCAGCCAGGGACCTCTTGTAAATATTTCATTAATGATTGAACAAAGCGAATAAGTTATTTCAACAAAATAATATTTGTTTTATAGAGTTTTCAAAACCAAGAATTACAGTTTTCCATCAAACATGCCTGTACCGTGGGTTTTATATGTTAAGGTATGAATCCAGCAGCTACTAGCCCTCAGCCAAAGATTCAATCAGTCAAAGAGTAGATCAGAGAACTGAGAGTACTTATACTTTGTTTTGGCGGCAATACAGTATTACTTCTTGTTTCCTTCAGAATAACACAAGTATACATCACTTTTTCACCAGAGTTAATAAACATCTGAATTTGCCTCCTTTTTAAATTTTAAATAAATAGATGAAAATGCTTATCACAATTGCTACTGACCTTGAATCTTCATACACTAACAAAGCTATCAAATCTGCCTTTACACAATTGGTAATTTTCATTCATTAAATATGATGATGAACAATGAGGAAATTGATCTTTACATGCCTGTTATTCATGCTATAAAAAGATCAATAAGATTTTTCAATCTACAAATTTATTGCTTTGCATCAGATACATGTGTATGCAAGCTAGCAGCTATATCACCATGGTAACATATGAAACATATTTTGACTAGATGTGACAAATAATGGACAAAAACTGAAAAATCATCCATTTAAAATTTAGTTCCTTTTCTTTGAATTCAAAATTTTCAACATAAAATTGCCTTTTGTTTGTGTAGTGCTGAAATAATTTATGTCTTTTTTCCCTTTAATTGTAAGGGCAAATTTACAAATGTTAAGTAGAGGCACAAAATGGAATGTCAGTGTTAATTATAATGGAATGATAATAATGGAAATACTGAGGAAAAAAAAGTCAACAGAAAAGTAGGTGTAAAAATTAACAAAAGCCTGGGCAGGACTCCTAGCATGTCCACCCCCTGGCGTAGCCGTCTATTTGTCACAACAAAAGCCATTCTCTCTCTGTGTGTGTAAATTAAAAAAAGAAGAAGGGGCTTGGTCGGGGGTAGGTGAGTGACCATATGGAGAATCGGGTTCGTTTTGATCAGATGTGGATGATCGATGTGAAGACTCTGAAGCATAAGGGGTTTTATCACTCTCAGTGCCTACATTGTATGTGGTATGGGTCTCTGTGTGTTAAATGACACTGATTTCTTCGGAATAAAAAAGGCGAAGATAACAAACAGCGATCAATCTTAAACAAAATAAACAAATGATACAAATCTGTAAACAGAGCATAAACACGGACCCCCTGAAATACCAGAGGTGGAATCAGGTGCCTAGGAGGAGAAAACATCCCCATATTGATCAAGTAGACGGAACATTCCGTAGTCAAATTTAGTATAAAACAAAGACCTAACAATTCGTATGTATCAAGTCAGCCAAAATACGACCCAATGAACAGTTTCTGCCACATATCTCAAGTTAGATTTGTTACTGTTCATGTAACGGCTATTTTGTATTTCTTGATTTTTTCATTTTGTTTGACATATTTTGTACATTGCATAAGGACCCCCTCACGGGGGGAGCATGTGCCCAAAATTGTAAGGGGGCCGGTAAGTTGAAGAACTGCTTATTATAGTTTCATTACCTCCAGACCCTGGGTCTCCTCCCCCACATTGAGTTCCTGGTCCCGGTTTTCTTCCTTCCTTCCCGTCGCTGGTGTTCCTCCTGCCTCTGTCGTGCCTCTGTTCGAAGTTGTACTGATTCTAGTTCCCGTAATGATTCTCTTTCCTGAAAAAGTTATTTTTAGCATCTTTATGAAAAACCTCAATACAATAGCCTCCAGGTTTAATGGGATGCTGGGGACTGATTTGTATCTCCTTATAACCGATACTCATTCATCGATCAGTGTTTCAATAAAGTCTTTTCTTTGAGCATGTTTCATATAATATGAAACTGATGCAGTGTATCCAAATTTAATTTGTTTAAAATCAAATTAAATTCAATATATTTTTAAAAAATTATATACTATTGTACCCGTGCATGCAGACATATTTCAGATTCTCAATTGAAAAAAAAAAAAAAAACAGTTCTTAAGTTTACTGCATATACTTGGGAAAAGATAGTAATTGCACTGCACGATCAGTCTCACATCCCGATTCCAAAGTTTGTAAAGTGTTGCAAGTGGAAGCATCATTGTCCAGACATCTATATATAGAATTAAATATATTATTTTTCATAGCACTTCCGTATATGATGGTAAATTATTTTAAAGAGATTTCTTATCTCTTGTACATCGTGACAAGCCTGTGTGTGTCACTTTTGTCAACATATACACTAGATCTATTCCATTTATGATATGATCTGACTTCTATTCATTGTGATATTTCATTGATTTCATGATTCTCATACAGGAACAAACTCCTTAACAAAAGGGTGTAGTAAATTTCCTTGCAAAAGATATACTGTCAACATTTATTTGACTTGACAGAGACATTTAATTTATTTCATTTCTTTCCTACTCTTTTTCCTTTCTTCTTTGTTTAAATTATCAAAATTCGTATCTTAACAATGAAATATAAGTTCGCGAAAAGAACTGAGGTGAAGTAAAGAACTCAGAGTATAAATTGTCATTATGAGACAAATTAAACTTTAAGAGACACAGATTAAACTGATACAATGTGAATTAAATGGAATATACTGCGAATTATTCTCTATTGATATGGTTTAACAAGGTCATCATCACACAGAGTCAACTTGCTCAATCACAATTTTAGTATTAGAATATTTTATAAAAGCTATTGATATAAACATTTTAACCTTTCTTATCATTTATCATTGAATGAATTAAAAAAGAGGGATATAATAATCTACAAAATTTTAACGAATTTCTCTTACACTAAATAATAATGGATTGCTGAATGAAGCCTTTCATTATGTTGTTAGGACGAGCGCGTTTCTCACTGGTTTTCATTATCCAGTCAGACAGAAACCAGCACAAGTAAATAACTTCAATTTTTCAATCAATTTTAAGAATTCTGAAATTAACAAGTACCTTGGGTTACTTACATCACAAACAAAGCAGACACAGATAAACGTTCAAATATTAAAAGCAAGTAATGCTGAAAACGACGATTATCATTTATTGCTTTAAAATATCGCCACTTGTATAAAAACTGCTTTAAGAAACTTTTCGGTCACCCGTAAACACACAGACACAGTCGCATACAGGCGAGAGAGAGAGAGAGAGAGAGAGAGAGAGAGAGAGAGAGATGCTTTCTCTTTTTAATGAAAAGAGTTGAAGTTCTCAGTGTTACTTTCGGGAACATAATTTTATATTATAGACAAAGAAACTCAACGCTTCTGTTTTTTCTTTTCAATTACATCATATATAAACCTCATATGGGTACATACCTCTAATTATTTTTAGAATCGGTAGGAGAAGAAAGTAGTGCAGAAAAAGTTACAAGTTCCTTAATTTGCAGACCTGAATTTAAAAAACTGTGATAATGTATTAAACTGAGCCTCATACTTGTTGATAAAGAGTATGTTCCCTTGCAAAAAAGCTTGGCAGATGTAATTTATCAAGAAGATCAGCAGAATTATTGTATGTATTATAACACCAGTGAGAAGTCTTGAATTCCCCTACTTTCACTTTCATTTTCAGAGGTTAACGCAGACAGACGCATTTTGCCGGAAAACGAATCTGACATGCCACCTCGAGATTTTAACCAAGGAAAGACAACTTGATGTGCTTTGATTTGAGGGGTCACTCAATGCTGAACGAAAATTAGGGACATTGCTATGTGAAGAAACGTTAACATTGCCGCCTATGGGAAAACAATTAGTGGGCTGTACCCAATATGTTGAGCCTATTGGTAAGAGAAAATTCTCATAGATCTTTACTTTGTTTTGAACTCGGTGTTTACTATCATTTCCAATTGTTTAAATTTATGAAAGAAGCAAATTTTAATTTATTTATACATATTTTGAAACAAATCGATTTGTTACTTCCTCCCCCCCCCCCCCCCGGAACAGACAGCTTATGCACATATCGCCCATATTGTGTACACATGTAGCATGTAAATTAATTGTATCGATTTTATACAATTTATTAATTCAGAGCCATTAATAGATATTTAGAAAAGGAACAATTATTTTAAAAGTACATCCACCACTATTGTTTATTTTCAATACACAAAAATTCACAAATGAGGTCGGAATCAGTATTCAGTGAAGTTCAAGGTCAAAGTGAAAGTATAGTGGCAAGTAAGTTATCAAAACTGCTTAGTGCTACCTAGTACAGAGTCTTGCAGTATGTAGGTGATATGCATTTGTCATTTTATGAAAGATGTAAAGAAAAAAAAGGTTTCCATGCCTTATTACAATAATTGTAAATGAAAAATTTATTTTCATGAAATAGAATGACATGAACGAGGACATACATGTGCATTCTTTCAAAGAAGTCTGTCAGGCTACAGTTGTGTAGAAGTTTTAAAGCAGTGTGTGCGTGAACATGCACAATACATTTTTTTTTATTAAATGCATTACATGTATTTGTCTAATGTATAATTATTGTCAGTAAACATGCTTTTTACCTGTATTATTAATTTACATGTAATTTAACAATGCTGAGACTAATCAGTGCAAATTCATAATTTTCAATTGATATCAAATTATGGGCATAAAAGTAATGTGGTAGGATTGTGTGTGTTTGTTGTCTGTCTGTGAATGCTTTAGGTGCTGATAAATTATTGTACCATTTTTTAAATTGATTTTTTTTAGGTTCATGGTGATACAGGACAACTTCGAGGTTCATGCAGATGGTGTTTAAAACTATCAGTCAGTAAAAACAAACTCATTTGAACATATCTCGAGTCTTCACATGTAAAATGATGGCCGCAGTACTTTTAATATGTAAGTTGAATTTTCTAAAGCTTCTTTGTGTGTATGTGTGTGTGTGTGTGTGGGGGGGGGGGAGGTGTAATTAAAGCTTAGAAAATGTAGATTTTAAATGAATATTTGAGCTATGAAAGTGACCATCAAACTAGTATGTACATGTATGCTATATATTTTACAGCTAATGTATTTTGAAAAGAATTTCAAAACAATTACATTCATAGTGTTGTGTATGATAAAATATTAAGATTAAAAAATATAAGAGTTGAAATTTCTTTAATATTTGTCAGTCAGAATGAGCAATTCATTTTCCTACAAATTACAAAATGGTTACCATGGAAACAAAACATTTTCTGTAGACTATTTATTTGATCTGCTCATGTAAGTATTTTTATTATTTTAAAGTTATAATGAATATTTTAGTTCTAATTTCATCTTTAATTAAAAGTACGGGAAAAGTAACACTACATGTGTAATAAGCAATCCATTATTATGATGTCATTATGACGTCATAGATGAGTGAACTTGCATTGGCGTAAAAATTGCTTTGAAACAGATGAATGTATACAGGAATGTAAAGGCTTATAACTTTTTTATTCCTACACCAATTTTCCTGAATGATACATCAATGGACAGGAAATAATGAGTACTTTCTAGTTTTACTACTTTCGGGGTATTTGTAAACTTAATTTTTTTGTCAGTCATGGAGAAACAATGAATTCAAGGGTGAGGGATGATAAAATTTTGTGCAAAAATGCATTAATATTTTGAAATAAGAGAAATGGACCCATATGAGTGCTTGATTATGATTTTGCTTGATGTATTTAAAGTTCTGAAAGAGAATAAAAATGATATAAGTACATTAATAGGCTAACCGATGACTTCAAATTGGGGTGCAGTTGTGGCTAGATGGAAGCATTTTAAAAGGATTTTGCATATACAACTGTGTATGCTGTAAAATCTTTATTAATGATTGAATTTTCCTGAAATTTGGCATAATGTCACTACGTAGACTGTAGTATGACGTTTAATGTAAAATGTTGTAAAATCCAGAAAATACTTTTTCATATTGGGTACATACCTCTAATTATTTTTAGAATCGGTAGGAGAAGAAAGTAGTGCAGAAAAAGTTACAAGTTCCTTAATTTGCAGACCTGAATTTAAAAAACTGTGATAATGTATTAAACTGAGCCTCATACTTGTTGATAAAGAGTATGTTCCCTTGCAAAAAAGCTTGGCAGATGTAATTTATCAAGAAGATCAGCAGAATTATTGTATGTATTATAACACCAGTGAGAAGTCTTGAATTCCCCTACTTTCACTTTCATTTTCAGAGGTTAACGCAGACAGACGCATTTTGCCGGAAAACGAATCTGACATGCCACCTCGAGATTTTAACCAAGGAAAGACAACTTGATGTGCTTTGATTTGAGGGGTCACTCAATGCTGAACGAAAATTAGGGACATTGCTATGTGAAGAAACGTTAACATTGCCGCCTATGGGAAAACAATTAGTGGGCTGTACCCAATTACTTGGGTTTGAAAAGATGCATTCCAGACGTCAGGTTTATCAATTTCATATTAAAAATTCTTGAGTTTATGTTTATGGAGATAGTTATTGTAAAAAATTAAAATAATCTACAGATATTTCGACTTAGAAATTTTTACCAATCAAAGATTAACGACTTCACAGTACAAGTGCGAATTGCTCTTCAACTGTACTATGCAAGAAAATTGTTGAAAAGCATATTGGACAGTCGTTGCAGTATTTGTTTCTGTTAGGCGCCTAAGTAGTTATATGGTTACATTCCGACTGAGTTTGTTGTTTTTAAAACAATTGTAAACAATACTAACAAATTAGTGCCCAGTTTAACTCTACAAATATGCATCAATTATTTGCTTTGAAAAGAAAGTTTTACATGGGTGGACGCAGATTCCTTCTCCAAAGGGTGGGGAAGAAAGGGGGCTGGGAGAGTATGACCATTAAAAATACGGATTTTATCTGACTTGTTCTATATGACAAGAGTAAACCCTTTTGATTATTTCAATGTTGTGATGGAAATCGACAATTATTGTGGGAAAAGTTTTATAATATTCAGTGGAGTTTGGTGCTTCAACCATGGTCTGAACTCAGACATAAACATGACGTTTCTCAAGTCCTCAGTGATTGGTTCATTTTGTACGAGAGTGCGAAGTCGCAAAAATATAAATCATTGAAAGATGCGTTTGTGATTATTATTCACATATACAGGACTGGAATGAAATTAAATTAAAAAAAAAACCAGGCATATTATCTACGAAAATAATTATAATCTATAAAGTTGTAATCAATTAATCTTAATACATTAATTTCATTACCCCAATCACACAATAAAAAAATATTCATTCAGTAACTTTTGTATTACGGACATTTGGTCTTTAATAAGGGGGGGGGGGGGATCTCTCCTATATAACTTAATAAAATATCCTATTGTACACCTCTTATTCAATGGTCTGTTTGGGCATAGCAAAGGATGGACTTTGCTCGCCATTATAATCATGATGGAGCTGGGAAATGTATCGTTTTTTTAGCTCACAGTACCTCTAGTTTTAACCTATTTCAAATAATTTTATCAGAAAAATAAATATGAAGCATTAAAAGAAATTGTCATCTTAATAAGACGCATATATGGTACGCCAAGTTAAAATAAAAAGAGCTAAATGTAGTAAATGTAATATATGGAGATAACGAAAAGTATTTTAGCTCAAAAGTCCATTAAACATTACAAAATAGGTGCAGAGCAAACACTGGCCTCCAAAACATCAGAGGTGGGATCAGGTGCCATGGAGGAATGAGCATCCCCTGCCGACCGGTCATACCCGCCTTGTGCACCTTGTCATGATCAGGAAATAACGGAAAAATTCCGTCGACAATTCAGTGTGTAAATAATGGCCTAACAATTCGTGTGAAAAACGTCAGTCATCATTTGACTCAATGATGAATTGTATTTGCTGACAAGGTCATTGTATCGACCATATAACTTACGAAATGATGACTTTAAACGAGACTGCTGATATTTTTGTTTCATCAACTTGGTTGTCAATAATTTACCTCGTTTTAGAAATTGTACATGTACATACGTAGAGCATGCTCTTGTGTATCGAATCAACTGAGAGATATAAACCCCGTATGCTGGTGATGAAGGTATATTGCTGCATAAGTAAGGGAAGTTGACGATTGAAAAGTTAAAGTCATCACGTTTTTCATAAAGCTTGGTTGTTAGATTACCATTTACGTCTTTTTCAAGTAAAATATCCAAATATGAAGCAAATGTTTCAGAATCTGTAGTATCTTTTATCTCAAGCTCACCGGGATATATCTTATCGAAAAAAGAATGGAAATAACCATTGTTAATTGACAATACGTCGTGGATTTATCTAAATGTCGAGTTGAAGGACACAGCAAGTGTTTTCTTCTTTTCAAGTATAAGATTTTGGACAGATTCTGCTTCACATGAATACAAAAAAGGTCTGCTAATAACGGGGAGCAATTAGTACCCATGGGAATTCCAACAGATTGTTGGAAGACCTAGTCTCCAAAAACCACATAGATATTGTCAATCAGAAACTCAAGCATCTTTTTTAATGTCAACTTCAGAGTACTTGTGTGTACAATCAGAATGTTTTTAACAAAATAATTTTGCAATTGACCAAAGAGAAGGTAAGTAAATTTACGAGTTCTATTTTTATTGAAAAAGCAGCTGTCAATGATATCAAAAAGCCTGGATTTTAATTTATCGTGGGGAATGGTTGTGTATAAAGTTGAAAAAGTCATAAGTTTTTAAGCTGTTGATTTTGGTAAAATCTTGTGATTTCAAATTTCCCAAATGAGGTTTTCGATTGTAAACTTGTGAAATTGGCCTTATATAGCAAAATGTCTTGCGTGTAAGTAAAAACATTTTTATACAAACATATATTATGTTTTAGAAAGCTGTCATAATTAATTTGAGCAAAACAACTTCATGAGCATATTCCTACTAAATGATTTTTACACAAAATATTTCTCAATTTATATCTATAGTCTTTCTTAGCCTTAGTACGTTTGAAGAATTATATTTAAGTAACCAATATTGCAGTTACATATTAAATCTGAATGGAATTTTATCTCAAGAGGCAAATGAATCCCCCATTGTCAGTAAAAACTTGACATAAAATTATATTATGTGCCTTCATTCTTTGGTATATATGTTCAGGATACAACACTGTGTAAACCTTGCTTTATGGACTTTTTATAACAGTTATTTGATCTGATTTGAATTTCATCCTATATCTAATAATGTAGAAAATGATCCATGTTTTAGAAATCTTCACTTCTTCAGCTTAAATTTAATAGCCTTTAAGCATTGAATCATTATTTTTGAAAGATGTAACGTTAGTCTCATAACTGCAACGGTGTGTGCAAACAAATTGAGTTAGCGTAAATTTGATTTTCGCTTATGACATTGCACTTGTACGGCGTTAAACGTTTGTGACGTCAGAATAAAACGCATACGTTAACCTTTTGACCCCCCTTCCGTGTTATGGTGTTTTGAACGCCGTAGGTTTCCACACACTTTATAAGCACGATACTTGTGGAATGTAGATATTGCTTAGGAATCTCTAGAAGTTTTCAATTGATATTGTATTGATAATCAGAATTAGAATTATGAACACATCTGTCATACGGAATCCTGCAGACAAATGGCGGTAAAATCTTTGAACTCATGGGGAGAAGAAATTATTGTGGATTTCTTAAAGTGTACAAGTCCTTGGAGATGTCACTCGCAAGCAATTGTCCAAATGAAAGGTGAAATATTCTATGCGAGGTAAATTATTTGTTGAGAATTTCCGTCCATGATAAGGAATGTCGATTTAATTCAGGAAACCCCTACCCATGCACCAATTTAACGATTTGACAGTCTTAATACATAAAAACTAATAATGAAGCCTTAATAAGGATCTCTCAGATTTTTAATCAAAATACTTGTAGATTAATTTTACATAATTTTTTGACTATGGGTTTCAGTAGATATTCCATTGAGCTTTATTTTTTCAAAAGACATTTAAAGCATTAGTTTTCAATAGACATGCCATAAAGCATTATCAGTAGACATAAGGTATTTATTTTCATTAGACTTAAACTCTTTGATCAAAATTACTGATCGTTGTCTTCAAATGTTTAAATGGTCTCTAAATAGGAAATCTGAGAAGCACACTAAAGAATCAAAATTTTCTGAGTATAAAGCACAAATAATGAAAATACTATAAATAGTACGCTTTAATGTTGATCATAGATTAAAAAGGTGGGTGATCCCATCAGAAACCCAAAGAAAGAAAGCGTTACTATTGAAAGAAAAGATACTGATTGTCACGTAAACAAACCTAAGTTAATGTTTGTCTTAAGCTTGTTTAGACTCATGGCAAAGACACTTTAGACTTGTTATACGCCACATCTGTGAAGTTTTCATTTCATTCATTAAATCGGGAATCTGTTTCTATAATATATGTATATGCCTTCACCATCATCATCACCAGATCGGTCGAGGGCTTAAGCATCTTATTTATGAAAAGGGTGAATTCCTAATTTTTAGTTAGTTCTGTCCAAATTCAGATATATACATCATTTTCCTCAGTCTGTATCTTTAAACATTAGCCTAACTTTTATATATGTGTATAAAGTAACAGTTACTTAAAGATAGTAAATTAAAAGTTTGGAATTTTGGTTTAACGGATCTTGCCGGATTTATCATTAGTAGTTATATGCCCTTGCATTTTACAAAACAGCATTTAACATTAGTACATTTCATCGTTAAACCAGAGATAATTGCTAGATATCAACATATCAATGTAATAATTATGTAATTATGTAATTATGTAATAATTATAATTATTATATTATCAATACGTGATGTATAAGTCTTCTTTGTAACAGAGGAATAAAGTAATGAAAAATCAGAGATTCATTCCTTGTCCCCTTCCAAAAAAGAAGGTGCTTAATCCTCTGGACACTTTGTGTTCACTGGCCAGAGTTTTGCAGCTTCACATTTTATTAATTCAAGTAAGAGTGCATATCATAATGTGAAACAAAAAATAAAATAGTTTGAAAAAGTGATAATATCAGTAACAGACAATTTAAGTCACTTTTCTGATATGCACACGAAGAGAGAGAGAGAGAGAGAGAGAGAGAGAGAGAGAGAGAGAGATTCTGTGATGTTTCACTTGCAAAAAGAGGTGAGGTTCTCACTGTTACTCTTCTTAAAGAACATAAATGTATAACATTAGTAAATGAGCTCAATGCCTCCTTTCAGATACTTAAAATTGAAAACAATCTTTTCAACAAGCGATTATTGGATCTGACAGCAAGAATCTTGAATATCTTGTTTATGGTTTTTATCATAAAATTCCTGTTGTAACTTATGTAGCCACTTATTACTGCACTTGTAAAATTGGTAGATGTTTCATAAAAACAGAGTCTTAATGAGAAAATTGCATTCCCAGACAATCAGCTCAATTGCAAACAAAACAAATCAACTCTTAAAATAAATATAATGTTTAAGGTCAGTTGGCACGCAATAAATGAAGATTATTGATGTTATTTTCCATCTGAAAATATGATTTATATCTTACCTTATTTCTCAAAACTATGTCAGAGATAAACTGAAATTTTAATCATATAAAGATTTTCTGGCTTAAAATCAATTTAAATAATTATCACAGAGATAAAAATGCCACACATATTTTAACATATACTTGATTTGTAGATGTAAGAAAATCCTAGAATAGACAGGTAGCAGTGTAGAATCAGGTAACTTGTCCTACGTGTTTCAGGGCGTTTTGATTGATTGATTGAGTTTAGCGCCGAGTCGGCAATCTTTCAGCCATATTTCGGCGGAAAAAAATGTCCAGAACAAACATGAATTAAAGGACATCTTAACAAAATTTCTTCTGTAGATGAGGTTTAATTTGATTCTCTGATCATAACCTACAGTGGGAAAAATACTTGAAAATTTGTGAAAATTTGTGTATGGTTACATATCAATGATTCCAGGTTTTTAATTTCTTATGATATGGGAGTTTTAAGGGGGATACTCTCTCATCCTTCCGATAATAGGATAAAATAGCATTAACATAGTCTTAGTTGCAAAACAATTGTGTGTTTAGCTAAACTTCTCTGGTATAAATATATTTTATTCGGTATCTATGAATCAGGTAAACGTACCTTTCGTATATCTTATTTCATACCACAGAGACAAATTTTGACCATTTATTTAGAAATTTATCTAGAAGTCATTTGTGACTAGATGAGGTACTTCAAAACATTCTTGTAACAAATTGCAAGCTCAAAAGGCTATTGGAAAAATACAGATTGGGAGCAGAACAAACACGAACATCTAAAAACATCAGACGTAGGATCAAGTGCCATGAAGGAGTAAGCATCTTCTGTCGTCTGGTCACACCTGCCATGTGATCCTTGTCTTGATCAGGCAAACCAAAAAATCCGTTGACATTTCAGTGTGAAAATAATTGCTTAACAATTTGTAAGAAAAAATTCAGTCAACATTAGACCTAAAGACATGTTGTATTATTTAGAGGACAACGTATCAACCATAGAATTTGTGAATTTGGCTCTAAACAAGACTGTTGATTTCATTCTATCATCGACTTATTTGTCAATAGCTTGTCTCGTTTAGAAATTTTTTGCATTAGAACATATTCTTGCGCATTGAGTCAACTGGGAGACAAAAACTCCATATGCAGGTAAAAATGGTATTTTGCTACATAAATGAGGGATGGTGACAATAAAAAAAATTCAAGTAATTAGGTTTATCATAAATTATTGCTGTTATGTTAACTTTAATTTCTTTTACTAGTAAAATATCCAAAATGACAATAGATGTGGCAGACTTGGGTGTTTTTCATTTTTAGATCGAATCAAGTAGCAATGAATGTTTTTTAATTGATAAAATGTGTCGATATATCTAAATGTCGAATTGAAGGCCACAGCAGAAGTTTTTGAATAAACTCTGCATCATATGAATATCAAATAAAGGTCTGCTAATAACGGGGCGCAATTGGTTCCCATGTGATTTCTAATAGATTGTCGAAAGACTTGATCTTCAAAAACCAAATGATTATTGTTCATCAGAAACATAAGCATCTTTTATAATCAGCTTCGAAGAATTTTTGTACAATCATCATGCTCTTAAACAAAATGATTTTGTTCTCTGATGATGCTTAAAATTTACGTATTTGTTTCTTCCTAAAAATACCGGTAGAAATGAAAGATTAGACAGTTACAATCAATATAGGATTAAAAAGCACAAAAAGGCACAATATAAAAATTTGAATATTAAACATACGGCTCAAGTAAAACTATTTATGGAGAATTTTAAGATTTAAAGGAACACAAAATCGTAATAATTCTTATATATATATTTCCTATCAAGTAAATTGGGGTGCATGAATTATACGGATGTGTTGTATCAATGAAGAAGCCTTATTTATTTTTATTTTCCTTTTTCCATACCATTTCAGGGTTATTTAGAATTTTTCTCACATCCTTTGTTTTAAAATTTCAACAAAGATAGATTTCGTATGATACGAACGCCCTTTTAATCCATGAAGACCACTTACCATTCGTTCAAGGAATGTTTTATGATACAGATATTATTTCTTTCACAAAGACTTTTCGCTACATTTTTCCTAGTATACTTATATTTTATAGAGACTGCACTTGGAAAACCATTTCATACATGTACTTCATCATTTATTACTTACTGCGTAAAGACCAGCTTACTTTTACACCTAATTGAAAAAAAAATGGCTGGCACATTTTCATTTGTCCATTTAAGATACTTTCCGATACAATCAAACATCGTAGGGACTAAAGCTATTCAAAATTGAAACAACTTTTGGATGTGGAAACGCGTCTAACACGAGAAAACAAACAAGATATACTAGAGAGTATTTACATATACAGTGTTAACAATGAAATACCAGAAATATGTGATAGGAGAGAGAAGGAAGGGTGGGAGAGAGATTCCTTCTTAATCCTCATACATATATCTGTATCAAACCGACAACCAATCAAAATTTAGACACCAGAAAAAAGTACGCCACGATATTTTTTCTACGCACTTTAGAATTGTGTTGCTTCTTAAGGTCTAGTGCGCTATAAAATAAGGAGTAATCCAAATCTGCCGAACAAATCAATTCTTCACTTGAAGGAAACACGTTAACCCCTGAGATGGGAGCTTTATATTTCATATGTATAATATTTTCCATGCACATGACCGAAACATTCGGGCAATTATCTTTGCTTCAAAACAGAACCGTTGGTGAAAACGGTTTATTGCCTAGTACCGTATCAGGTAAAGCGTCCAATTTCTTACGGGACATTCTGAATCAAGAAAGTCTTGTACGTTTCTCTATGGTTCAAAGAATCCAGACTTTGGTTATGGATGCCATAGACAACAAAAACGATAGACAGGTTATAAAGACAAAGCTTGGGGATGTTATTAAAGAGTTACAGGATTTAGAGACAAAAGACCAGAGAATAGAAACAGAAAACGCTGAACTTAAACGAGAAATGAAGGCTTTGAATGTAACATTAAATAACACAAAATTCATTTCAATGGAGGAAATTCGGAATCTTAACGAGACAGAAATACACGCTCTAAGAACCCACTTTGCAAGTGATTTACAAGATTTGGTGAAAAAAGAAGAGCACATATCGGCAAAAATTATATCTCTGAATGAGACAGAAATAAGTAATCTTAAAAGGCAAACATTAGCTCTTCAGAAAGAGAACCTGAATCTTATTAAAGAAAGTAGAACAACTAAAAGTCAACTTGAAGCTATTGAAAGGAAATTAGACGCTTTAAATAGCTCTTATTCCGTGTCTGAAATAGAAATTCAAAAGAAGATTAAAGTTAATCTTCAAAATAATAATATACTACGAGATGATCTCCAGATGTTGAAGAAGGTATATGATGATATTCGAAGTGAAAGTGTGGTCCTCAAGAACAATACTCTAGAAGTGACTGAAACAAGTGAGTCATTAAAAGATCAACTGAATCAGATGAACGAGACTTTACACAAAATCAGTGCAAGTAATATTTTTGATCAGCTTGCATCAGCAGAAAACATGTTTAGAATTTTCTCTGCCTCTGTTAATAAAAGTTTTGAAAATTTTCGTGAGGATTTAAATGAGTCAAGTCTACAAATGGCAGAGATTTCTAACCAGTTGACCTGTAAGTATAAGATGCATGTAACATAAATCAAATATTTAAAAGTTAAAAACTGAAAAACATAAAAGGTACAATAAACAATAAAGGATTGTTGTGATTTCAGATCGTTCTTCTGTTCCAAAATACATGCAATCTTTTATCCATATTATAATTGATAGATTTCCAAAGCACAAAATAAAATAAAACAAGTACTTACTGACAAAACGTCAGACTCAAGCTGTAGAAAGACAACTAAGAAGTGTCAAAAATATCTTAAAATGACACAAGATGTAGGCTATTGAATTTCATCTTCTGCTGAATAAAAAACATGTACTAAGAAACAAAATGCATGTACACACAAAGTTGCATATACCTGAAATAGTTTTAATTTTTTAAATCTTAAATTCATATATAGAACTGAAAATTACTATAATCAATCTTACTACTTTTCAAAATTAATGTATTCAATACGTCAATTATTTTCAGGATTATTTTATTATCGACCGCAGCAGCGGTTGATCTATTTCTGCTTGATTTAGAAAGCGCACATGGGGAAAGGAAGTGTTATTTTTTGTTGTTTTGATAGAATATTTCCTTATTGATAGCTTGTATTTCAGTAAAGAGTATGTAATTTTAAAAAAAAAAGTTTTCTATTATCTCCTAATTATTGTCGTTAAAACATTTTAATTTTATGTCAATTTTAATCAATATAAAATTTATAATTTTACAAACAAATTCTTACAAGAAGCATGAGAATGTATTATGTATAAAAACAACTAGTCGATCACAAGTTTCCGTAAAATTACAGTATTTATAAAATTTGAGAAAATATAGCTACTTTATTTTGTTTTGAATTTGCTACAGGTGCGAATGACATAACGAAAAATTTTCAGTATTCGAATTACAACTCGCTTCGCCGATCAATGGCAAACCTCGTTTAATATTTGTACATAGATTTTATTCATTCATTAGCGTGTTCAAGATCCGAATCTACTCTTTTATACACTGTACATATATCCTGATATGTAAACAAATACATATGGAAAATTAATAAGATTGGACCGGGGTTTCTCTGATACAAACATTTAAAAAGGAGGAAGAATTCAAATAGTGTTACATCTTAAAATTTAAAAAGTAAATTCAAGGACTTTGCTTTAATAGGTAAAAAGGTCTTCACCGACATCAGTTCTGTGCACCCTGGTTCGTAGGGCGCAATATCAGTTCGGGGAAGTTAAAGACTTGACAAATTCGGGTCATCTTAAGCTTCCAGAGGGGATACGACTGTTAATGAGATTAGATTTCTAGTTTATACTTGCAAAAATAATACTGAAGGGCACACCTGTAAATTACCTTCATTTTCTACAGTAATGTATATACTGGCAAAATTAATGGAAATCTTCAAGAGAGATGTCTTTTTTTCAAGGAGAACTACATTGTTAAAATCTGGACAATATTATAAAATCTGAGCTCGAGCAAAACAGTTCACAAGTGGAGTATTTGTGATAAATGGATGACCCATTTAATGGTCAAAGCTACATACATTAAACAATATATGTATTGATTAAGTTTTGATATCCAAGATGTGCATTTATCATTCATATTTACAGTTTCAATAATTAGACATAACGCAGAATTATAATGAAAAATTAACATGTTTCAAAATAAAAGAAATCTTTTTTATAACACGTTTTTTCATAACAAAATAGAATTCTTTTAAATTTCTGACAGAAACACAGGCCTATCGTCGGCGTATTGCAGTCCTTTTTTAAGGACAGCAACTGTTTTGTGCTATTAAACTACTATCACGCAAAGTAGGTAGAACATTGTAGAGAAATGATAACGATGGGTTAGCGATGTGTCACCTTTCAGAGTAACCATGAACTCGTCCTAGGATGCATTGACGGCCGTTGTAAAACTTACCTGAGATTCCTACATGTACGCAAAGGAAAGCCCGAAATTCCTGTACAGAACCTGTTGCGGCTGCAGAGCATTACTCTTTATTAAATCGTCATAGAATAGAATCAGACATTTAACACTAAATGTCTTTGAATATACATACATTTACAAGATAAGCTTCATTTTTGTGTCTAGAAATGCTTTTATCTGCATAAATAATATATTTTCGTGTTTTTAAACTGAGTAAACCGATATCCTAGCATCGTTATAGATAACTCAAGCCCCTCTAGGGATTGAGTAGTAAAAATTACAAAATTTAGTTTCCTTTTGCCCTATATGAGTATACCGAAGTATGGAATTAAATCAACTTTGTGTATAGTTTTTGCCAGGGTAACATTTAAGAAAATGAATTTATTTCTTATTTGCAATAAAAACAAAAACATGCATATAAATACGCTTAATATATTTTAACCTCTAATTATATAAATATATTATTTATTGAAATATCATCACATTCTGAACATAACGTAAATGCTTCTTTTAGAACAAACATAATTATCACACACACACACACATACACACAATTCCCGCCTTCTAACCTTCCAAATAAAGCTTTTGTCAACGCTGCACCGGTGGGGTACGGTTTTGAAGTCATCATATTTTTTGTTGTACGGATACTCAATAAATAATCCAGATCCTTGATTTTCTGGTCGCTCTGAATTAGTCATCTGTAATAATATTGAAGGCCTAATTTGTAGAAAATGGCATGTCTTGTATAATTATAAATTATGAACATATATTATTTTTATTAGTGTTTAGAGCTGGCTATAGTTATTGCGCGGATATTTTACGGAAACTTCCGAGCCTAAGGGGAAGAGATGGGGTTTATCCATTAAAAATAGCCTCCAAGACAAAGTTTGTGTACTGTGACATGACAACGGAAGGTGGAGGGTGGACGGTAAGATAAACCAGTCTCGTGATTAACCAAAAAAAAAAAAAAAAAAAAAAAAAAAAAAAACTTCTTTTTTTAAATTGTAAAGAGATGTTTTCTGCTATTTTCATAACGATTAAATTTTTTCATCAAACCTACGTAACGTCAAAAAAATAAAATAAAAAATAAATAAAATAAAAATAAAGAGACAAATAAATAAATAAATAAATAAATAAATAAATAAATAAATAAATAAAATAAAATAAAATAAAGAAGCAACCATCTTTAATGTTTCAGGCCATACAAAGAAGACAGGACGGGTCTACAGATTTTTACAGGACGTGGTCAGAATATAAACAAGGATTTGGGGATCCCTCTAAAAACTATTGGATTGGTAAGATAAGTTTATGTTAAATTTAAATGTTAAGGTGTCTCTTTCAATGTGTGAATAAAATAACAACGAGTTATATAATTATATATGAACTTTGTTAAATGTATACATAGAAGGTAGGATTTTTTCCTGTTATGCAACTATTATTAAATTTTTTTTGAAAGGTTTGAAATAAGAGTAAATTACATGTACAACATTTTCTAGTACCGTGTCTATATATTGGATTTATTTCTTCGATATCTTTAAACCTTTAATTTCCATAGAACTATAGTAAAGTAGTTTTTAATCTTTTACTAGTGTTCAAACAAATGGCTAGGAAATGTGAAACATATATGAAAACTTAGTGTGAGAGGTAGTGTAAATTGTGAATTGTTCAAATCATATCCCCCAGAGGTTGGGTGGGACCATTACCCGGCAAATAAAATCAAAGTTCAACATTATAAAGGGAAAAGATCTTTAAGAATCGTCTCCTCTAGAACTACCAGATCAGAAAAGATGAAAGTTTAGTGAAAGCTTCCTAACATAATATAGATTGTAAATTGTTCTAAATCATGGCCCCCAGACGTAGGATGAGGCCACAATAGGAGATCAATTTTTTACATTGCAGTATATGAAATAAACACAAAAACCAATAATATGTCAACAACTCCATGTTGCTTTTTCCAAATTGAAGACCCTAAGTAAGAGTTTGCTCAATCCAAATTGAAATAAAATTTTACAAAATGCGTGTAACAGGAAACGATTTTTTCCTGTAACTGCAGGACCAAGTTAGACTCATTAATTTGAATCAAATGCATGTTGCATGGATTCAGAGACTCCTTAAATTAGGGTGGATATAAAACATAATTTCACAATTTTTCACTATAAATTAAATTTTAAAACTATTTTTTTTTTTAAATCTTCCTCAGACCTTACTCAGGTGAGCATCGCGAGAGGCTGATGGTCCTTTGTAATTGGACTTTTGCGAGGAGCGCTGACTTTTACAGTTAACAGATTACTTTTACACTAGGACAATGTACGGAAGCTCTTTTACGAAATAATTATTTAGCTCAACATTTAATTAAAAGAAAATTACGGGTTATTTCAAAGCACATATAAGTTGCCCTTCAAGAAAACAACAACCACCCTATCCTCAACTCCCGGCCTTCACATGATAGTACCCCTAACCTATACCTTTGACCACTAGAAAGGTTTTCTTACCTATTAACAATTCTGTTCCTCCGTACATGACACAGGTTTAAATGTCAAAGTGAACCGTCAACTGTAAAAGTCTGAACTTCTCGCAAAAGTCCATTAGAAAATCAGTCTCTGCGTTTATTTCATTTACGTAACAGCTCATTGAAAGTGTGAAAATTTTGTGTCATAAGGTTCAGATATGCTTTATGGAAGGCCATATAGAATCAAAATGTACAAAAACTTGATATTTAAATCCTCTGAAAATACATGAAAGGAAAATTTTGTTTCAGGCTTAAGTATTCTGTTCACTGAACATTTTCCAGATGATTAAACAATAATTCCAACACAATTTTCATTACCTTTTGCTATCCAAACATTTATATACACTGGAAAGGAAAGTTAGAAAAGAAAACCAAGGCAATTAAGTTTTATCTTTGATAATAAGGTAAGATAAAACAAATTTTGCTCTAAATGTTTTATTTGAAATACGTTTAAAAGATCAAGAACACAACAATAAAATAAATACAAGAATAAAGTAAAGTTACATGCATATATTTGCCGGTATTGTAGAGCGAAACCTTCCCAAATAGTGAACCTTCCCAAGACGTCTTACTCTAGAGTGAACTTTCCTATCTAGGGAGGTTTCACTCTAGAGCCATGCCATGGTTGCATTTGTTATATTTTTCAGAGAGATTGACAAGAAAATCTTGAAAATAATAAAAACAAACCACGAGTTTTCATACAGAGATCAAACTACAGTTATCTGTACAATGTCATTGTGTTATATTTATCAGATATAGTATTTTACGGAATGTACGAATTAATTTTTTATCAGTTGATGAATAATATAACTAATATGTTAAAACAGGTAGATCAATACTCAAAGCATTGCTATCTCTTAGCAATTATTTTCAGAACAGCACAATATTTAGGAACTGAAATACCTTTTTTATAAATATCAACTCCTACTGGATATGTGAAGCCAACACAAGTACTGTTTCCATTTCTGTTTGTTTTTAGAAACATCAGGCGGATCTAGATCTGCAATTCATGATCTTTAAATAGTAACACAAATCTACATGTTGTTATATAATCAGTCATGTTTGAACATCAAGTTATAGCCAATCAGAGAGCTTGGAATGACATAGAAAAATTATGTGAACCTTTATTTCATAATCTATTCAACATGAGGACAGTACACTTACGTAAACCATACGAAATAATGATATAAAATGTAATGGGAAGAGATCAAAGGTTTTAAAATATTGCCCAGAAACGAAAGTGTTAAGCATGAATGAACTAGCTATAGAGTGTTCCGAAGAACACACGTGTCGCCTGCTTTATAGTAAAATTAAAAAAAAAAACAATAAATACGGGCCTAGCAGGGTGGCCAGTTTTTATTGATTTATTCCTTTATTTTGGTTCTCTACCAGCAATAATCATGATTTATACGAGGGGTGATCAAAAAGTTAGCGAACTAATTGAATTACTTATAAGAATGAAATATGAAGATAACGAACAGTATTCAATCTCGAAAAGCCGATGAAACGTTACAATTTTGGAGCAGACCAAACACGGACTTCAAAATTTAGAGGTGGGAACAGATGCCATGGAGGAGTGAGCATCCCCTGCTGACTGGTCACACCCGTCGTATGCTCCTTGTCATGATCGGGAAAAAACCCCGGAAAAATCAGTAGACAGTTCAGTGTATAAATAATGACGTAACAAGTAGTATGAAAAACGTCAGTCAGCATTTGACTCAATGATAGGTTGTATGTGCTGTCAAGGTCATTGTATCGACCGTAAAACTTGCGAAAAGATAACTTCAAACGAGACTGTTGATATCCTTGTTTCATCAACTTGTTTGTCAATAACTTGACTCGTTTTAAGAAATAAGAATTTTAGAAATTAAGAAATAAAATGAAGTTTCAGTGTTCATTATTTTTTAAAGTAGACCTCTCCGATTTTAATGCACATCTGTATTTGTTCTACCCACGAATCACGTAATCCAGGCGGTCACGTGACATAATTCGAAGCGAAAAGATTTTTCTGAGTCATATTTCTTACCATGCAAGTTATTTTTTTATGACAAGAACAATGCATTTGTCGGAAATGGCCAATTCTCGGCAATAGGATGGGTGGAAAAGGATATCTCTTCCCAGAATTAGTATGGTGACCACCACAACCCGAGTCCTCTCTCTCCGGAGCGTCGTTTATCATATGTGGATAAAGTATGGGTGCCCTTTTCATATCTCATATGTTTAAAGTCTAAAGTAATCGATATTTTAGGAATTTGATAATTATAGTACTGTTAAGATATTCAGCGATTTTTCTAATTGTAACTTGGCGATGTTTCATAACAATTAAATTCCTCAACTAATGACACATCTTTTCCCCGGCATGCTTTCGCTGGGCACTAGAACAAACATCATTTTTAACCATCTCACAGCCTTCACTAAAACAATCAATGCAATTAATGATTGAACTTCTGGTAAGTCTTTTGTCTTCATAAAACTTGTACAAATTATCATATTCTACTGCAAAAATTTTTCAAGATATACGTTAAACTTTACAGCCGTTCGTTGCTCGAGTACGACTGAGACAACGACTTTTTGTCACAAGTCACCTACATATTGACGTAATTTTCACATTGTGACTTCACAAAAACGGACTAAAACATTATATAACATCTGTTATTTATGGAAAATGTGTATGACTATATGCGTGCCAATTTTTTTTCTGATCTGAGTTGAGGATTTGTAAATATAGTGATAGTTCGCGAACTTTTTGGTCACCCCTCGTAATATCAAAGAAAAATAAACCATGAATATTAAGACCAATAAAATAGCATTTATCATATAAAATCTGACGATAAAAATAGAAATATGATTCCCCAACCTTCAAAGAAAGAGTGAATAATGAAATTGAAATTACATAAAGGAAATACTTATTTTTATTTAAAAATAAATACGTCTTTAATCCAACTATCCTCCAATAGAGATTTCAGTTTTTCTTTACTGCAGAGATCTACAACAATCCTTTTGTTATACCGATCCCGATGTATTGTCACAGTGATTAAATTTCAGTTTCTGTGGTTTCTGTATAGCATACCGTTCCAAAGTACTTTGTTATGAGCTCATAAACATGATATATAAATGCTTATAGCAAAAACCTGCCTCACAAAATCAAAAGAAACACAAGTAAAATCAGCCGTCCGGAGTGTTTTTGCAAGGAAGTTCAAACGTCAAGGTCAAGTGAATTGTAACGCAGGTAATTTTCAAGATGTTTTAAGTCAAACGGTGCACATGCTAAATAGCATAGACTTACCTCTTAAATGTCAGAAATATGCTGTGCAACGGCTCAATAAACTAATTTGAAAAGGTCAAAGGTCAAGTTCAAAGGTTACGAGGTCAGTAAGCGTGGAATCGACAAAAGGCAAATTGTCTAGCAATATATGAGCAAAATGTCAAATCCATACCTTTTTACAGTCATCCACCGTCACGGTAGCTCAATCGATAGAGCGCTCGCTCCGTGATCGGGGACCCGTGAGTTCACCGGTATATATGGTGACGTCTCTATATGAATGAAAATTCTCGAATGAGACGTAAAACAACATTCAATCAATCAATATATAGTCTTCCAAGATATAGGATGTGACTGCCGGACAGATGGACGGACGGACGAACAGACGGACGCCGGGTAAAGTAATTCATAAGTGTCACTATGCTCTGCAGACGACACAAAAATTAGTTAGTCGGACGGCCAAACGAACGGAGTCAGACCCAAATTAATATCCTCAGCAAAACGGGAGAAAGTAATGCACCATTATAAAGGTTTAGAATCTAAATTATCTCTTTAGAGTGATTGTATCATTAGAAAAAGCAAGATTAAATAAAGAGGGAAGACCTGCTATGGGGAAAGTCTGATGCTACAACTAGAAATGGGGTAGGTCTTCCTGCAGTATATCTCTAGAGTGTAACTTCCCCGGGGGTCTTCCTGCTCTAGACTCAGAATCCGCCGTGGTGGAAGTCTCACTCTAGATCCAGACTTACGGGGAAGGTCTCACTCTAGAGCCAGACGTCCGAGGGAAAGTCTGACTATATTGGAAGTCTCACTGTACAACACCGGTGCTGTAAAACTCCCCACCTCTAGTGAAACTTCTCCCGGAAGTCTTGCTCTAGGGAAAAGTCTAACTTTAAAGCAACACTTCCCCTAAAGAGCCAACCTTCGTCCAAAAAGTATCAAAAAAGAGTTAAAAAGAGAGTAAGTCTACCCAAATGTAAGGCTCAATTCATAAATTTCCCCCCCCCCTCCTTCGCAAGATTGGCTCGATAGTGATACACTCCCTTTAGGAATGGCCCATTATGATTATGTTTCCCTGTTGAAATCTTCCTCTAAAGTGAAACATCCTCTCCCCAATGAAGGTAAATTCTAAGTTCTTTACTTATTGGAAAGAAAAAGGAGCATATCAATTTTACCTTTTAAGTATTAGTTTTATAGGAGTCTCTGACTATGATGGAAAACTCACTGTACAACACCGGGTCCGCTCTTCTAAACCTCTGTTTTTATCCTTTCAAAAATATTTATTGCTGAAAGTGAAACTTCAAGAGTACTGTGCAAAAATTATTCGAGAAGTGGTGTAAATCAGATGTGGATACTTAAAAATTCCAAAAAAAAAAACTTTTGGCCAATTTGAAATCACAAGATTTTACCAAAATCAACAGCTTAAAAACTTTCGACTTTTCAACTTTATACACAACCATTCCCCACGATAAATTAAAGTCCAGGCTTTTTGATATTGACAGCTGCTTTCTCAATAAAAATGGAACTCGTAAATTTACTTACCTTGTCATTGGTCATTTGCAAAATTATTTTGTTAAAAAACAATCTGATTGTACACACAAGTACTCTGAAGTTAACATTAAAAAGATGGTTGAGTTTCTGATTGACAATATCTAATATGTGGTTTTTGGAGACCAGGTCTTCCAAAAATCTATTGGAATTCCCATGGGAACCAATTGCTCCCCATTATTAGCAGACGTATTTGTATTCATATGAGCAGAATTTGTATAAAATCTTATACGTGAAAAGAAGAAAACACTTACTGTGGCGTTCAACTCGACATTTAGATATATCGACGACGTATTGTCAATCAAGAATAGTTATTTCCATTCTTATCTCGATACGATATATCCTGGTGAGCTTGAGATAAAAGATACCACAGAGTCTCACACATCTGTTTCATATTTGGATATTTTACTTGAAAAAGACGTTAATGGTAATCTAACAATCAAGCTTTATGATAAACGTGATGACCTAAACTTTTCAATCGTCAACTTCCCTTAATTATGCAGCAATATACCTTCATCACCTGCATACGGGGTTTATATCTCTCAGTTGATTCGATACGCAAGAGCATGCTCTACGTATGTAAAATTTCTAAAACGAGGTAAATTATTGGCAAATAAGTTGGTGAAACAAGAATATCAGCAGTCTCGTTTAAAGTCATCATTTCGTAAGTTCTATGGTCGATACAATGACCTTGTCAGCAAATACAATTTATCATTGAGTCAAATGCTGACTGACGTTTTTCGTACTAATTGTTAGACCATTATTTACACACTGAGTTGGCGACGCATTTTTCCGTTGTTTTCCGATCATTACAAGGAGCACACGGCGGGTGTGACCGGTCGGCAGGGGATACTCACTCCTCTGTGGCACCTGATCCCACCTCTGATGTTTTGGAGGTCCGTGTTTGCTCTGCTCCTATTTTGTATTGTTTAATGGACTTTTGAGCTTGAATACTGTTCGTTATCTCCATATATTTCATTGCTCTAAAAGAGAAAATTAAGATGTACTGTGCTACATCATATTACAGAAATGGTGTAATTCATATGTGGACTTTCAGAACTCAAAAAAAAAAAAAAAAAAAAAAAAATAAAAACAAAAAAGTTTGAAGAGTCAGTAAAAAAGTACGACGTTTCTACACCTTTAACAAACATTCCTTACAATAAATTTAAAACTATGATTTTTTGTATAAAAACAGCTGATTCTTTAATAAAAATGGAACTCGAAAATTTTCGTTACTTGTAATTGATCATCCATTCTACACCGGAGTAGTCCGATGTTGATATAAAATGATGCCGGAGTTCCTCATTGACAACGATCACGGAGTCTTCTAAAAAATGTTGGAATTTTAATGGCATTTATTGTGCTCCTTAATTAGACAACCTGATTTTATATTCCTATGAAGCAAAATTTATTCAAAAACTTCTAAATGAGAAAAAGAAAATACTTGCTGTGGCCTTAAACTCGACATTCAGTTATATCGACGACGTTTTATCAATTCGAGTTTAGTTACTTCGATTCATTTGTTGGCTCGATATATCCCAGTGACCTTGAAATAAAAGACTTTTCAGAGTCTGCCACATCTGTTTCATATTTGGATGTTTAACTGACTAAAGACGATAAGGACCAACTAACAAAATTTAAACTGTATGACTTTTCCAAGGTAAACTTTTCTTATTTTTAGTAATAATCCTCTGTCATCCTTATATGGTGTTTATGTCTCCCAACTTATTTGATACTCAAAAGGATGCTCCGAGTACAGTCGATTTTTAGATTAAGGCAGGCCACTGACAAATAAATTCATGATACAGGGATTTTATGACATCGTTCAATCAGCATTTTGTATATTCTATGGTCATTATAATGACCCTCTTAACAAATATATCCTATCGTTGGCCGTATTTTGGCTGATGTGTTTCATACAATTGTCCTGCCTCTGTTTTTATAGTATATTTGACTACGAAATGCTCCGTGTTCTTGATCATTACATAAGGCTCACGGCGGGTGTGACCGGTCGACAGAGTATGCTTACTCCTCGTAGACAACCGATCCCAACTCAGGAATTTCCGGGGGGTTTATGCCCTGTTTACAGATTTGTATATATTGTTTGTAGATTTCTTGAGATCGATCACTGTTCATTATCCTCACATTTCTTATGCAATATTCTTGATAAAAAAAGGATTCATTTATATGTTGATTCTTTGTATCTTTAGACATTGGAATTTTTCTGAAACTATTAGGAAAAAATGAAGAAAAAAAAATGTAGTTTTTGTAACAATTGTGTAAAACGTTTAATGTATGAGAGCATATTTAACAAAATTCTATTAATATACTCCTGAAAAATTGGATTTAAGAAATTCAAACTTAGTTTTTGCATGAAACATGTCGCTCTCTAAGTGAGTTACTATTTTTTTTTTTACAAATGTATCCGTATACTTTAAGCCCTTGTTTTTATGCACAGATAATTTCTCCATCACAAAAAATATTCGTAAAGAATGCTAGTTACTTTCAATATTAAAATGTCTGATAAGCGGCTATCTTTAATATTTTTATAAAAATAAGTACGTCAATTTCAAATCAATATGATTTTACAGTTAAGATTTTCTAGAATGCACAAAATAAAGATTACAATTAATTTAAACAAATTTTAAGTAAGATTAAGACTTATATATTTCTCATGGTATATTTAACAAGTATTAAGTCAGATTTTAATTCAAAGACCTTAGTTTATTGTTGTTGAGATTTTCATACCATTTTCAATATTTTATGAAGGTTCTTGACTTTTTTCTTGACTTGCTAATTTTTCAAATCTTGGTGGATTTTAGAATAATTGTCTGTTGCTTTACACCGAATCAACTGCATTTTGGCCATGTTTTGAGTAAAAATGATAAAGCCTTTTAAACTTTTCAATTTTTTTTCTCTAGTTTACTAAATAGATGAAATTACCCAAGATACAATGACTTAATTAAATCTTTACATATGATTCATAACATGAATGCATTTTAGATAAGTTTCAGA
This sequence comes from Saccostrea echinata, assembly GCF_033153115.1. Lineage (NCBI taxonomy): Eukaryota > Metazoa > Mollusca > Bivalvia > Ostreida > Ostreidae > Saccostrea > Saccostrea echinata. The sequence goes on from NW_026889761.1 coordinate 4,432,533, forward strand.
TCTTCGTTTGAAATTTGTAATCGTGATTTATCTTATCTAGAGATTTTTTTTAAATTTATTTGTTGTCCCATCTTACGTCAAAGTAAAAACTTATTGGCAGGATTGATGTCCTAGGTTCACTAGGTTACATAATTATAGTATACAGGTACAGTCCCTGAAACGTTCCACTTTCCCATTTTTCCGTTCGCTCACCGTTCGTTCACCGTGCGTTCACCGTTCGCTCTCCGTTCACAGTTTTGCGTTCAGCGTTCACCGTGCGCTCGCGTTAACCGTTCACAAAGCGTTCAGCGTTCGCTCTTCGTTCGTTCACATTGCGTTCACCTTGCGTTCAGCGTTCACTTATCGTTCAGTCTTTATTGTCATTCGGAACTCCGAAGTGAATGGACTTATCTTTTTTTAAGTAAGGATTTACAAATTTAATAATTAACATATCGTGTCTAAAAAAAACAATATTTATTTTTATTATTCTAACTTAGCTGTTAGGTTATTTATTAAATTTATCTGGAAAATGAATGCTTTTATAAGTACATGTATGTAGCTATGTAGAACGATGCTGAAAAATTAAATTTAAATAAGGGCAATATACAGATGCTTCAAGCACTGCAACATTTTGTTGTTATGTTAAAGACGACAAATCGTTAATGGATAGATAATAAACGAAGTCAATTAATTTACCAACTTCAGCAGAAATACGAAAATACTTATTTCTAACACATTTTTTTTTTCAAATAATACAGTTAGAACTAATTCTGAGGATTATAAACAATACTGCAGCTATCCAGTTAATTAAATATCTTTAGAGGGAATTAAATTGATAGTGTGGCTTGAAAAAAAAAAAAATATTTGTTTAAAATGTAATTTTTTTCTACTTTACAAATATAAAGTCTTTAATTAAAGAGAGAGAAATGCCTTTATAACATGATTATCATTAATATGATTTATATGTTTGCCATTACATATAATTAAGAGCCCCCCTCCCCCTCCTTTCTCGTAAATCTGTTACTTACTTAATATTTCCAGTATATTTTAATTAACATTTGAATAGAAGTTAATGTGTTTTGTAGCACAAAAATTTCAGTCTCAAAACAAACATGTATCTAAACAAAGTCATTAAACAATAGTAGTTCAAAATATACATGTGCCGGCGGTGATATTTTAAATTGGCAGGGAGTAGGTTTCAAATTCAAGCGGCTTAATTATTCCAAGTGTTTATTCCCAATGTATTTTTTTAATAATTTTTTTTTTTTTTTTTTTTTTTTTTTTTTTGAAATGTTGGAATCAGATCTAGAAATGATAAGAAAAAATGTTAAAACTTCTTGGAGATACTTAACACTTTGCCTTCGGTGTGACGAGACTTTCACACCTGCGCAGTGTCGAATGATTTTGATTGACAGGTCAAGCACGTGGACTTCGTGTGAACTTGAAGCAGGAAAATAAAAACCGATTATGACTGTAACACAAATAGGTTTGGTGATAAAAATAATTTTTTCATTGCCTGGTATATTTAGAAAACAATTAAGAAATTTTATTTGATATAGGTACAAACATTTGAGAAAGGGGGGTAAAACCTCTCTCTCTCTCTCTCTCTCTCTCTCTCTCTCTCTCTCTCTCTCTCTCTCATTTGTCTGTTTAATAAAAACTATGACAGCATATTACTTAAATATGAAGTTGTGAAAATTTAATATATAACAAATAATATGAATGCCTCATTGTATCATCTGTCCGAGTATAATCACGGCCGGGAAACATGTAGAAGTCTGCTGAATAAATCATCATAAAAAATAAAACTGACTGATAAATATATTATTGCATTAAAATTTTAAAATACGGGTGTACTTATGCAATACGTCCACATACCTTTGTAAAATATTTTATTTTTTTTCTCTTTGTTTTACATGGAATCGTCTTGGCACGGAAATATACGTATGGTTGTTACAACCGTTGTAATTCATACTATAAGTCCGTAGTTTGCTCTTCTAAAATCCACATTATTTGTAATGATTTTATATAACAAATAAAAATAAACATATCTATTTTACTAGATTAATTTTATCTTTTATACTGCAGCGTTCGGTAACTACAATGTTTTACAGATATAAAAATCGTGTTATTAAAAAGTTGAATTTAAACATCGTACATATGCGCAGAAAATATTGTTAGAAACTTAAATTAATAATTTTACTTAATGTGCATGTATCGTCTTTCTTAGGATACATTTCATTGATTGGTTTATTTATTTATTATTCATATATTTTTTTGCTCCAGGCATACATACAATAGAATAGTTTCAATGTAAGGAAAAGATCAGAGGGATTCCGAACAAATCGTTTATCTTGCGTTCACCGTTCGTTCACCGTTCACTTTGCGTTCGCGTTTGCGCTCCGTTCGCTTTCTGCGTTCGCTCACCGTTCACACATCGTTCACCAAGTTGCGTTCAGCGTTCACACATCGTTCACTTACCGTTCGCTCTGCGTTCGTTCAGCGTTTGTTCAGCGTTCGTTCACCGTTCGCTCACCGTTCAAGTGGGAAAGTAGAACGTTTCAGGGACTGTATGTAGCAACCGCTAAATATAAAACTCCGCTTAATGATAGAAATATCGTTAAGCGTTGCAATGCAGCTTAATGTCATAAATTATTACATTAATAGTTGACATGTTCATCCGATTAATAATATAATTCTTTCATTTAAGCAGCGATTTAGCATTAGTGGTTGAGAATGAAAACTATTAATGCAATAAAATATGGCATTAAGCGATGCAATTGCAGCGCTTAATGATGTTTCTATCACTAAGCGGCGTTTTATCATTAGCGGTTGCTACAAAGGTACACAATTCACCATAAAAGGACATTTTATTTCTTCCACATAAACTCGTCATTCGCCACACAACATGCATGTGATTATATCTATAGCAATATTTAAGTAATGAATTTTTTTGACTGTCATTTGTATTTTATAATTTAAACGATCGCCACATGACCTAGACAAGGTGTACAAGATATACAATGTAAACAAATAATTAGCATACAATCCCAGATTGCTTGATTAACTGGGTTTCGCAGACCAGGTAAAATTGAAGGTATGTCCGATTCGTGGTGAATATTGTCCAATCCATGATGAATTCTGGCTAATTCCAAAATATCGTTTTTAAAGATATGTTCACAATAAATAGCTTAAAGCTGTATCACAAACTCACATTTTAATCACATGACATCGTAATCTCCATTTTGATGATATTCGATCGCCAAGTACGAGGGTGTACGATGCATAATGAACTCGCCCTACATGCAAATCTTTTGCTCTCTAAAATGCTTTTCAATGCGTTCTGATTTTAGATAACTGTTCCATTAATATTTTAAAATAATGAATAAAAACTCTTCAATTTTTTTTTTTTGCATTGGGTAAAGTTTCATGTGACAATGAAAATGAATATGAAACAATATTAACTTCATTCTTATAATGAAATATTTAGTTTTAGACTCAAATTTTATATGTAAGATTTCCCAAGTAAATTGATTCATATACTTAATTAACATATTCTTCAAATTCACACATTTAGATTAATTTTCTATTCCCACTTTTATTTTTATTTTAAATGTCACATTATGAAAATGAGTGTTCAAATTAGAAGTTGCATGTTTCCAAATCTTTTGATATTGCTAGCACACGAAGATGATACACTTTTACTGTTTTGTTTAACTGAAATAAAATCTGGATGGATATGAACAAATAAATACAGACATATGTATGCAAAAGAGTATATATATATATATATATATATATATATATATATATATATATATATATATATATATATATATATATATATATATATATATATATATATATATATATATATATATATATATATATATATATATATATATATATTGCATTTTGTACTTGTATTTAATATAGAAGTGTTCTATTTTAACACTAATTTAAAATTTGACAATTTTGAAATTGAAATCTTTCGATAACGAAGATAATATTGACAAGCACGCAGTTAACTTAAACAGTTATAAGTAGACTACACTTTACAATTAAAGAATATAAAAGTGCACTGGTATTTCTTAAACAAAGGAAATGACGCAATGTATGAGCTGACAAAGAACAAGGACCAGGAACTCCGGGTTTGGCTTCAAAGATTTAATGGTGACGAAGCATACGCTGAGTACTCCACATTTTATGTCGGGAATGAAGACAGTAAATACAAACTTACTGTGTTGGGGTATTCGGGAACGGCGGGTAAGGTTTTTATTTTTATTTTAATTTTTTTTAGGTGTAAATTTTAAAAATGATCATTATTTTAAAAAACTACACATTTTTAAGCGCTTTTGTGTTCATTCATTCATTCATACTTTATTTCCGTTTTGCATTGATAGATAGACTTCATATATAATAACATATGCACACAAGTGCAATGCATGTATATAGAAACAGAAATATTCACAAAGATTGAAACCGTCAGCAAAAGGTCATTGCTTGAAATTCATAAACATAATTCTCAAACTGTATTTACATTTTTTTAAATAAATAATTGAAGGATTGAAAGAAAAGGTTTTGTTGACCATCCTTCCTTGACAAAAGACTACTTTTATAGTAAGCCAAGACATTGCAAATAAAACGAAAGTTACAGAGCTCTATCTTTATGAAATATCTAATATATATATATATATATATATATATATATATATATATATATATATATATATATATATATATATATATATATATATATATATATATATATATATATATATATATATATATATATATAAAGCACTAAAAATGACCAACGACACGAACAATAATAATTGTCAAATTTTCGGGACAACCTGTCCCTTCCTCAGGACAAAGAAAAAAGTTAAGAAGTCATAAAAACAAAGGAAATAGAGAAGCAAAAACAACTAGCACTACTACTAAACTACCAAACACTAAATATTTACAATGTTACATGTTTAATTAGGAGCACTACTACTGTAGAGCCTTTGTCTGCTTTCTTGATTACAATGTCATCCCGATTCTTTAATGATTGTAAGGCGGATCTCTCTTCCTTACTCAAATTGTCGGGAGCCTTGTCTGGCATTGAAAGGAGTTTCTCTATGTCTGACTCAACGGCGTCAATATACGACTCAAGGGCTCCGCATTTGCCCGGTGCAGGTTCCCAGTCACTTTTTGGCCGATAGAGTTTGTGTTCCTCTAGGTCGTGCAATTGTGGCTGAGAAGAGTCATATGAGTCAACTTCGGAGTTTTTACTAGAAAAATGCTCCTTCAACCGAAGTCTCCGAAAGAAAGCTCGGGTGTCCTCTCTGACTTGTTGAACAGTAGTAGTGCTTGATAAAGAGACGTACATGGCGGAGGCCCATAGACAACTCTCAGACGAACGTTTCTATAAGAAACTGGACTCTGACCCTACTAAAGAATTCTCCACCGCCATCACCAAAACTCTTGACGAAATGTTTGAGAAAAACGAGATTGGTATCAACGTCTTTGAGACACTCAATCCTATTGACTGTAGACCAGGACAATTTTATCTGCTTCCTAAGATACACAAAGAAGGTATGTCAGGTCGCCCTATAGTTAGCGCTATTGGACACCCCACGGAGAAAATTTCTGAATACATCGATTTACATCTCCGTCCACACGTAGAGAATTTGCCATCCTATCTCAAGGACACCACGGACTACATTAACAAGACGCCCTCTACTGGCCTTCCAGATCATACCCTTCTCGTGACTATGGACGTCACATCTTTGTACACCAATATTCCGCACGATGAGGGTATCGAAGCCTGTAGAGAAGTCTGGGATAGTAGATCCATACAAATTCCTTCTACCGAGTCCCTTGCCAAGCTCCTTGAACATGTTCTCAAGTATAACAACTTCATGTTTAATGGAGAACATTACCTGCAGGTTAATGGCACTGCTATGGGTACGAAAATGGCACCATCTTATGCCAATATTTTCATGGGCAGACTGGAACGCAACTTGCTACTTCAAGCACCATTTAGGCCCCTTAGCTGGTTGCGTTTCATTGACGATATAGAGATGAAGTGGGTGGAATGTCGCGAGAGCCTCGAGGCATTCATTTCGTTTGCCAACACCTTTCATCAGTCTATCAAATTTACAGTAGACGTATCTAATTCGAAAAACATATTCCTAGATACTACATCTACCCTGACTGATGGTGAAATCGAGTTCAGTCTCCACACGAAACCCACAGATTCCCATCTGTATCTTATGCCAACTAGCTGTCATCCCCCACACACATTTAAGGGTGTGCCTAGGGGTCTAGCCACCAGAATTCGGCGCATCTGTTCATCCCCTGCCTTATATCAAGAACAAAGCGGTCTGCTTAAGTCCCACTTATGCAAGAGAGGCTACAATGCCTGCACCGTACAAACTGCTATTGATGAGATGGCGGGACATGACAGGCAAAACCTATTACGCTACAAGGAAAAAGACAATAGCGGCAGGGTCCCTCTGGTAACCACATACCATCCCGTCCTTAAGAAGCTCAGCGGTATCCTTCAAAAGAATCTGCCAATTCTCCACTCAAATAAACGAATGGCAGAGGTCTTTAAGGAGCCCTCATTGGCTGCATACAGACGCCCGAGGAACCTGAAGGACATGGTAGTAAGAACCAGATTGGACAATCCATTACCTAACGGGGGCTTTAAAACTTGCTCTGACAGAAGATGTATTCTCTGTAAGTACAGCTCTGACACAGACAGTTTTAAAAGCCCCGTTACAGGCCGCAGCTACAAAATACTAGGGAATTTGTCCTGTCAAACAGACAACTGCATTTATCTCACCAGTTGCAAAGTTTGCTCCAAACAGTATGTTGGTGAAACAGGAGATATCCGCAGGAGAGTCAATAATCACCGTTCTACCGTTAGGACCAAAAAACTCAATGAACCCGTTGGGGAACATTTCAACCTTGAAGGTCACAAATGGGAGGACATGACAGTAGTGGTTATTGACCATAATCCAAGATGGACAGACGCGCAGAGAAAAGGCAAGGAAAAGTTCTGGATGCACAGGCTGAAGTCATTCCGCCCTAATGGTATTAACAAACTTAATGACTTCACCAGGATGAACGTGAACTAGACCCAATCCCGGATTGTAACAAACAAGTTCATTCTCTCTATATAGTGTAAACTTTACCGTTAATTCGTATTAGTAATCCTGGAACACCCTACCCAAATATTTACAGCTCACATTTTTGTTTATTTCTTTTTTCCGATTTCCAAATTTATAATATATCCAAATTCATATTTCTAAACTGTCCTTCCATATTATCTTTCTTTAATTTCTTTTTATCATGTAGAGTTGCGCTATTTTGAGAGAATAAGACAATGTATGATTTACTGTTGGCCGTAATTAATTAGCGATAATTAATTCGTTCAATTATGTAAATCACACTTCACCAGACTACACCCGATAGACCGGACGCAATTCATAGCGCTCCGGATTTCTTTGTTCACAACTGTTTATAAACTCAAAATTAAACATGTAACATTGTAAATATTTAGTGTTTGGTAGTTTAGTAGTAGTGCTAGTTGTTTTTGCTTCTCTATTTCCTTTGTTTTTATGACTTCTTAACTTTTTTCTTTGTCCTGAGGAAGGGACAGGTTGTCCCGAAAATTTGACAATTATTATTGTTCGTGTCGTTGGTCATTTTTAGTGCTTTATATAAATTTCCATCCGTGACCTTGTATCTACTTAGTAGATCCGACAGTTAGGATATACAGTGTTGTTGGTTTTTAGTGCTTATATATATATATATATATATATATATATATATATATATATATATATATATATATATATATATATATATATATATATATATATATATATATAACCTACCTTTTAATGACTGATTCCCATAAAGTATGACAAAAACCTTGTTAACAAGATTTTCTTTGATAAAAATTGATTGATTTATTGACTGTTCTTTTACTTCCCGTTTGAGAAATTTTTACTCATGTAGAAACGTCACCATATACCGTTGAAGGGCTTCTAATATAAACCATTCTTTGGCACTCAGTCATAAAGCAGTGAGCATTCTTTATCGTGCCCACGCCTACCGTGAAACGGAGCACTGGCTTTTAAGGACTCATCCGACGGACCCACAACTTTCACTTCAAAGTGCCGAGCGCTTCGCAAAGGGTCATATGCTACCTATTTTTATCGACTTAGGTCAGTCGCGCCCGTGATTTGAACAGTGAACACACTGACTTCCAATCAGGAAGCGTGCGTTCTACGGTATGAGCTACCGTGACGGTCTTTGCCAAAGAAGATTTTTTAACATCGTTTTACATTGCAGACGATCAAGAAATACTTGTACTCGAAAAACTTCAAAAAGGTTTTTACAAATGTCAGACATTGTACGTGAAGGGGGATGTTGGGCATTTTGTCAACTATGTTTGAAAATATTCAAGCTATGTATATAACTGGAGGACATGTATTTCTATAACTTTTAGCCATAAAGTACTGAAGGTGTTACAACTAATTTGTAAAGATACACGAGTGTTGGGCTTAGGTACTGAGATCCAATATCAATAATAGCGAAATGCAATTTTACCCCATTTCGGCATGGTGAGATTATCCTATCTTAAAGATTGCACTTATTACATATAAATGAAAGTATCAAGATGATATCATTTGTTCAGACAAGGAATGACATAATTTCCCAAGTACTGTACATAGTCGAAGTCTCAGACATTTAGCGCAAAGTCTCAGAATGCAAGGTTTTTCGCCACTGCATGAAATACTGGTATGAAATCCTCAACATTGCTTGATTGATTGATTGATTGTATATTGTTTTACGTCCCATTCGAGAATTTTTCACTCATATAGAGACGTCACCATATACCGGTGAAGGGCTTCAAATTTTGTCCTTTACTCGGCACTCAGGGCCATTGAGCAGTGAGGGATCTTTATCGTGCCAACGCCTGCCGTGACACGGGGTCTCGGTTTTTAAGGTCTCATCCGAAGGACCCGCAACTTTCACTTCAAAGTGCCGAGCGCATGGCGACGGAACAGTTGCTACCTATTTTTTATCGACTTAGGTCTGTCGCGGCCGAGATTCGAACTCACGACCTCCCGATCACGGAGCGAGCGCTCTACCGACTGAGCTACCGTGAACGGTCAACATTGCTTGAAGGGATGTTGGCGAAAATCTTATACATGGCAAATCATTTTTATTCGTAGGGGGCTTAGTGAACACTAATCAGCATAGATGTACAATTTAGCCAGGCTAGGAGGGGGGGGGTACTCTTTTCCAAACATAACTTTTTGCTGTTAAAAAAGACTGGTTGCCGCCCCCTTTCTAGTTGCAATATAGTAAAATCAGGATAATGTGGTGAAAGATGTTGGAATCTAACAAGAAGCTAATTCAGAGAATTTGTTTCCCCCGCTTAGGGAAAAAAGAAGAGCATTCGCAGTTGGGGGGGGTTCACACTGCCCCCCCCCCCTGTATTTGTAGAATTATTAAATGTATACATGTATATTGCAGCAAATTAAAAAAATGCCAATATGGATATAAAGATTTGATTGCTTATTCTTTAATATGTGTATAGAAAATTCTTTTTAAGATACAGAATATTTATCACACTGTAATAATGATTTTATGAGTTTGTACACGCCAGACATAACTTTTTCATTTCACGTGTTGAATAGTATCATTCAGTAAATCAAAAAAAAAAACATAAACAAAAACAAAAAAAAAACAAAAAACCAAAAAAAAAAAAAAAAAAAAAAAACATTAAAAAAGAAAAATAGAATCGATCGGGGATTGAACCCGGACCTCTCGCTTGCTAAGCGAGCAACATATCCATACACCACGGCACTTAATTACACAGCAAATTAAAGGCAAACACTAAGTCACACACAAAAGGCAGTAATGATAATGTCGTCAGAGTTATGCTTCTTTGACTATGTAAGAAGAAGTTGATATATTCTTTTCCATAATATGACTCATATTGAGTTAAGTCTGATTAAATGCAAACATTAGGTCACGTATAATGTTTATATTCACGTTCGGTTTTGTCAAAATTCTACACATTACAAATTGTCTAATTTAGCCTTTACTAAACAGTTCTAATAGATGTAATTAGAATATAAAGTCGGCCGACAACCTGTATTATACGTAATAACTCTCCACATACCCCTGTGCTAAAAATAGTGCCAAGCGACTTTAAAAAATTACAATAAATAAAAAAAAAACGGGGCGGGACACTTAGAGAGGGGCGAGAGATGCAATAGGGAGTTATGGTATAAAATTTCTTTGCAAAAGCTCAAAAGCTTTTTGAGATATCGCTCGGAAACGAAAGTGTTACACACAGACGGAATATTTGTGAATTTTCGACCTTGAACTTTGACCCTTTGACCTCAAAATCAATAGAGGTCTACCTTAGGCAACAGGGAGTTGTTATGTAAAATTTCATTGCAAAAGCTTAAAGAATTCGCGAGATATCGCGCGAAACGAAAGTGTTAAAACAGAGAGAATTTATTAATTTATGACCTTGAACTTTGACCTTTTGATCTCAAAATCAATAGAAGTCTTCCTCAGTCCACAGGGAGTTGCTATGCAAAATTTCATTGCGAAAGCTCAAAAGGTTCTCGAGATATCGCGCGGAAACAAAAGTGTTACAGACAGACAGAAATACAGACGGACGGACGGACAGACAGACCCAAATCAATATCCCCCACTTTCAGTGAAAGCGGGGGACAACAATAACGCCACTAAATAGGGTTTTCTAGTATGCTCAATTTTCGGGTTTTTTTTTTTACTTGTCAAAGATTTTCCATGTAAAGTTGTCAAATATTTTTATGGCTGGTCCCCTACTTTCAAAAACGATATTACGTGCCTGTTAGCACACAGTAATTGCTTTTGCATATGAGTAAAACAGATTGATAGTTTTTTTGTATATATGAAGTGTGTTTATACAGAGAGATATGCTTACATGAGTGTACATGTATTTCACATGTAAACAATATCTTGCGTACGAGTAAAGTCCGTCGTATAGACAGAGTACTTAAAACGAAAATAAATAATAAACTTATTTCAATACAGAAGTATGTCTTTTATACACATGTACACGGCATATTTTTACATTACAATTATTTTGATACAGGCAGGCCCGTAGCAACGTTTTTGAAATGAGGCAACCTCCAAAAAAAACCTATACTGTCCACTGCCCAAATTTCCAAAATCCTATTTGAGGGGTGGGGGGATGGGATGGGGTTGGGGTTGGGGGTTGCACCTTTTTCTAACTTTTCAATACATTTTTTTCCAAATGCTGTAATTTGCCGGTTTTCGATCGTAAAGCAACAAAAAGAGTGGGGATGGCAAGAGCTTCCAAGTAAAAAGTTACGTAGTACAACTACATAAAAAAAACTTTTCTTATACTACCGGCCTGTGATGCAAGTCTAATTCTGAAATATATTCATGAAATTGAATTTGACTCGTGCATTAAAACATTTGTATGTATTGTTTCTGAAAATTACAATTTCATAACTACTTAGAATTTCCGCCAAATATCTAGGATAGTGTTACTAGTTAAAGATAAAGTACACAGCGTTTTTGTTTATGATGTTATTTCTTTCTGTGTTGTCCGCGTGGCGCAGTGATTAGAGCGTCTGCTCTAGAGTCGCGAAGTAAGGAGCTGATCCTTACGTCGCGGGTTCGAATCCCACTGTGGGACGTGGAGACCGGTCGTTCGGATGAGACCGTATAAACAGAGGTCCCGTGTCGCAGTAGGTGCTGGCACGAAAAAGATCCCTCACTGCTCAATGGCCGTAAGTGCCGAGTATAGGACAAAATTTGCAGCTCTCCACAGGCTAGTGGTGGCGTTTCCATATGAGTGAAAAATTCTCGAGAGGGACGTTAAACAACATACAATCATCAATCATCTTTCTGTGTTTATTGTTCTTGATAGGCAAAAGACATTCTTATCAATACTGTATTCTAGGTGACAGTTTGGCTTTTCATAATGGTAGTAAATTCAGCACTAAAGATCAGGAAAACGATAACTGGAGTGATGGTAAATGTGCTGTCAGATTTCATGGAGCCTGGTGGTATCACTCAAGTTGTCACCACTCACACCTAAACGGAGAGTACGCCCAGTCTGCTTTGTCTAATTGGAAATACCCGGTATGGAGCCACTGGAAAAATACTGAAGCACTACAAAAGACTGCGATGTTCATAAGACACAGTTAACTAAAGATGATGTATGTTCAATCCTGTCTTGTAATTTAACATCATATTTTACTCATGTCAAACAAACAGTATTAACAACTTTACGTCATTAAATTATTTCTGTTTAAAATTTATATTCTTTATCTTGTAATAAACAGCTACATTCTGATCCTGAATTTTCAGAGCAACAAAGTATTAGTTATATGCCTTGTATGCTTGCTTGTATTTGAAACCTTTTGAAAAATAAAGGTTTCAAATACACGCAAGCATTATGCAAGCATTATGAATACATTGCATATAGAAAACTTGAATAGTATCGTTATATACATATATATATATATATATATATATATATATATATATATATATATATATATATATATATATATATATATATATATATATATATATATATATATTGTATTTGCAATTCAAGCTTAGGACATGAATGATGAATAAAAACAAAAACTATGAATAAAAAGTATCACTGAACAAAACCAGATACAAACACGTGTTCTATTTTTCACGTTCGTAGTTTAGTATATAAATCAGATGATGATATACCAATTCTTAGTGATAGTCCCGTGTTTTCCTCAATGAATTTCACACTCTCTGTCTGCGAAGTAAATTACATGATATACCAAAGGAATGGGTAAAGTTTTATTCTTATGATACGTGAACAAGTTGATAAAAGTTTTTCAACCAATCTTCCATGAGTTAGAAACGGTCACAGAAAGTTGTAGACGATTTAAACAGAAGTCAATAAAAACTTGTGAAAGAACAACGGGACAACAAATGTAAACTTGACATAACTCCAATATACTGTAAAATAAAATTATAGAATTCACATAATTTATGATTGTTGCGGTAAAAAGTTTCATTTAACTACATATTTGTCAGGAAGGGAATTTTGGCTCTTGTAAATATTTCCTGTATAAAACTTTTCATGCCCCGTTTTGAAGATATCATAAAAAGAACACTATAATGTCGTTCATTTACATACGTACAATATTTTAAAAATCGTTTGAAAAATCTGTTATTTAAAATGTAAATAAGTTTTCTATTTTTTACCTCTGATTTATTAATTTAGTTAAATTTGATAAATAATGTTAAAAATGCTTTAAAAACGTGAATATGCTTTAATTCAATATACGGGGAGAACTATTAAAAGAAACCCAAATAGGCCAACTTTAAAGCAAATCTATAATGTTGTACACTCAAATCAATAATTAAAAAAAAGTTTGATAAAGTGTATTCATCTTCAAATGTGTAACTGTTAGATGTTTTTGTGAACACATTTGATACAGTATGAACTATCAATATCTTATGCATGCTGGTAAAATTGACGAAATTTCTGTTCAGTACAAGTATGATTGTTGCATTGGAAAACCCCAAACTCCATTTTCCGTCGGGGGGCTTCGCACCCAAAACCCCATAAAGGTTTCTACCCTGGACCTGCCGGGGGCTGAAGGCAGCCCCAGACCCCCTACTGCTTTGTTTTAACCTCACTAAAATCTTGTCAAGCTACGCCCCTTCTTTCTTTCCATCATTGCAATACCTGAAGTGTTATCGTTCTCTCTGTCTGACGTCAGCTGCCACTGACCCTCAGCCAGGGAGGAAACAAATAGAATCTAACCGTTAAGGGTATTTCATAGTATCGGAAGAAGTTATACTTGTTATCATTCAGGGAGTAAAACAAAGTATTAATATTTGGTCTCAGCTGACAAAATAAGTAAAAAATTGTCTTTGTTTGTAAGGCTCATTATTTTAATTCTATTTTAGAGAAGCTGGGATTTAATTCTGCAAGTGGTAATCTAACTAATACCCATAGATCCCTTTTTAAGGAAGAAATTCTTCAAACTCATATGTCGGTTTTAAATGTCTTTAATATTCCCAACAGTTAAATTGAATTTGACCAAACTAATACTGGATTCCTAAACTACATAAAAATCCTTACAAACAAAGACACATAGCGGGTTCTCGTAAATGTTCTACCAAGCGTCTTTCTTTACTCTTCACCAAAATATTAACAGCAATGATGGAGAAACTTCAGGAGTACTGCAAAACATATATTCGAGAAGTAATGTATATCAGATGTGGATACTTAAAACTCCAAGGAACATTTGAAAAATTGAAAATCACAAAATTTTACCAAAATCAATAAATTAAAACATACGACTTTTCAACACTTTATACAGCCATTCCCGACGATAAATTAAAGTATATGTTTTTTGACATCATAGCTGCTTTTTCAATAAAAATGGAACTCGTTAATTTACGTACCTTTTTATTGGTCATTTGCAAAATTGTTTTGTTAAAAAAACATTATGTTTATACACACAAGTACCTCTGAAATTGATATTAAAAAGATGCCTGGAGTTTCTGATTGACAATATCTATGTAGTTTTTTGGAGATCAGGTCTTCCAACAATCTGTCGGAATTCCCATGGGTACCAATTGCGACTCTTTATTAGCAGACCCGTTTTTATATTCATTTGAAGCAGAATTTATTCAAAAACTTCCACATGAGAAGAAGAAAACACTTGCTGTGGCCTTCAACTTGACATTTTGATATATCGACGACGTATTATCAAATAACAAGAGTTACTTCCATTCATATGTCGACTCGATATATCCCAGCGAACTTGAAATAAAGATACCACAGAGTCTGACACATCTGTCTCATATTTGGATATTTTAAAAGAAAAAGACGTTAATGGTAACCTAGCACAAAACTTTATAATAAACGTGATGACTTCAACTTTTCTATCGTCAACTTCCCTTATTTATGTAGCAATATACCCTTATCACCTGCATATGGAGTTTATGTCTCCAAGTTGAATATATACGCAAGAGCATGCTCTGGTACGAATAATTTCTAAAACGAGGCAAGCTATTGACAAATAAGTTTATGAAAAAAGGATATCAACAGTCATTATTTCGCATGTTCTATGGTCGATACAATGACCTTGTTAGTAAATACAGTCTATCATTAATTCGAATACTGACTAACATTTATCGTGTTAATTTTTAGGTTATTTTTTACACACTGAATTGTATGCGGATTTTTCCGTTTGGCCGATCATGACAAGGAGCACACGGTGGGTGTGACCGGTCAACAGGGGATGCTTACTCCTTCATGACACCTGATCCCACCTCTGATTCTTTTAGAGGTCCTTGTTTGCTGTACTCCCGATTTGTATTGTTTCAATGGACTTTTAACCTTGATTACTGTTCGTTTGCTCTGCTCCTATTATGTAATGTTTAATGGACTTTTGAGCTGGAATACTGTTCGTTATCTCCATATATTTCATGCAAAGTTTTTGAGGTAGTGAAGATTCTGAATTGTTTAGGTTATGGCCCCATTGAAGGGGGGGGGGTGCATTATCGGGAATCAAAGTTTATCATTTGAAGAATTTTTTTTATAGATCTTCTCAATAACCACTGGACTAAAAAGATGGAAAGTTGTATTGTGCTACAGTATATTATTGTAGTTGTATAAATCAGATGGGGATTCTCAGAACCCCAGTCACCCCCCCCCCCCTCCCAAAAAAAAATTAAGAATATTTAAAATGTCAATAATTTTTGGTAAGGTCTATATGGTCATTTAACACATTTGGTCATTTAACACACAGTAGATTTGAAATGAGCTCATGTCAAAAAAATGTCTCTTCATGTTACTTTTTTTATATCAAACTCAGAAAAAGTATAGTGTAGCATCGAAGTGATTAAACACAAGTCATGCTATTCAATATTAATGTTATTTAATATTAAATTCAACACGTTTTGTGAGCACGGAGCAAACTCAACTACATTGTAACGTGAAGAACATGCTGTCATGAGGTTTTCAAAAATACTCTCCCACTACATTTTACACGGTTTTGCCCAATACCAGTGCACTCATTTAAAATTTTCTCTATCATTTGGAATCTATTTTGCCAACAATTGTTCCAGTAACATCATTTTATTTGTCAATGTTATATTTTTTACACTGCTTAACTGTGCTTTCACAAAATCAGCAACTCTGAAGCGCCGAACTCTTGGCAAGACGTTACTAACTTTTTAATGTTTTTGATCAGATTTTTACAGATAATCCGTATTCTCATAAATTACCATCATCTTATACAGAGTCTCATTCATTTAGATACCGCCTGTACCATGTACACAACACATGCATGACTCGCTTTTGACATATTTCCTTCCTAGAATAGCATTTTCAGATTTATTCTGGAGTTTTCCAGAGTACAACATAAAACTGTATGGTTAACTGCTACTCCGTGACGTTGTATGACGTCATCATTTTTTTTTTTTTACCTTTTTCAATGACGACTACATGTATCTTCCTTAACTGATTTCTTTTCAACAAAGCAAAATATAAAGTATAAAATGATTCAACAATTCTTAATTTATTCGTGTAGGATTTTTAAAATTTTTTGTGCCATTTTAAAGAAGACATGTCTTCAGACATTATTTGGTGTCCTGAATGTAAATTACGAAATTTGACCTGCTCCTTCACCCGATTTTCGCATTTTTAAAGTCTGAATAGGTTTGGAATAATTCAAAATAGTTTAAAAAATAATACACGTCATTTAAATTCATGGTTGAAATATTTCTACCAAATTTGGATATAATATGACCTTAAGTAGAAAAGTTATGACGGCAGTCCACGAATTTTCCTAACAACCCTCGTATGAATGAAAGTCTTACCCATACAGTGAGGAAAGACGCCATAAATAGTAAAGTACTTTAAAATCTTTTTTTCAAAGGGGTTCAATTTTCGTGTTTTAGGAAAAAGTTTTGATTCGTAATTGCAGAAGGTGAAAAAAAAAATGATACTGCTGTTTGAGATTTCAACACGTGAAAAACATGAGTTTATTTGATGTCTTCAAATCAGGAAAACAACGACAATTAACTGACAAAAATGAAAGATTTTACTTTTTTGAAAGCAAAAGAGATTTATTCTATCTCTTGATTAGAACAGAATTAAGAAACTTTTTTCTAATAAAAGTATTTCTGTTAACAGAAGATTATGAATTTGTGTACAAAGTAAAATTTTCTTGTTTCATTACGAACGTAAAAATACCTTAAAACAAGACATGTAGAAAAGAATATAATTTTTTTCATGTGGTACCTGTACTTAGTACTGTACTTAAGACGTGCTTCAAGTATTAACTATTTCAAAAATTTGACGATTTCAAAAATGAAATTTCTTAATGACGAAGACCGTTTTTTTTTTTTCGAACATGCTTTTCAAATTCATATTACATGAGCAAGTTATTGCAATAAAACAATGTAAGAGTTTGGGTATTTTTTTTTAAAGGAAATGACGCAGTCAATGAGTTGATGAAGAACAAGGACCAGAAACTACGTGTTTAGCTTCAAAGATTTAATGGTGACGAAGCATACTCTCAGAACTCAACATTTTATGTCGGGGACGATAACAAAAAATACAAACTCACTGTGTCGGGATATTCAGAAACGGCAGGTAGGGTTTTTTTTAAAAATATATATAATTTTACATACCCAGCATTGTTAGGTTTTTTGTTTAATTGTTGTTTAACGTCCCTCTCGAGAATTTTTCACTCGTATGGTAACGCCACCACTTGCCGGTGGAGGGCTGCAAATATTAACCAATACTCGGCACTCTGGGCCATTGAGCAATGAGGGATCTTTTTCGTGCCAGCACCTACTGCGACACTGGACCTCGGTTTACACAGGTAAAATTGCAACGTATGTTTAACATATGTTGAACATACGTTGAACATATGTTCTGAAACATATGTTCGCCATAAAAAATGAGCAACATATGTTTAACATACGTTTACGAACATATGTTGATCATATGTTTAACATATGTTGCTTATACGTTTTGTTTGAACATATGATTAACATATGTTTATGTTCATATGTTTTTCATATGTTAAACATATGATAAGTTGATTTCTTACTTACATTTATTATTTAATTATATTGTATTTCTTTGGATTGCAAAGTTAACTAAATAGTACTCTTGTCCTTTAATCATTTAATAATAAGAAATCAAAGAACACAATCTCAAGCAATAATCTCCTTTTTATTTTTTTCAAATTTTTACATAATTCTGGCTTCATTTCCCTGACAGTGACTGCATTGCTTCTGAAATGATAAAGAAAAAATGATAAAAATTAAGAAGTCAATTACATATATAATTAACAAGAGGCCCATGGGCCTTATAAGTCACCTGCGTATCATGTAACAACTTTCCAACAATTGAATTTGGTTTATGTTTTAAACCGTAGGCCATGAAATTCACAATTCTGAAAAAGGCACCATTGCTCATCATAAATGTTTGATTAATACCAAGGAGCAGACTTCAAAGCATTAATTCGTTTTCAGTATAAATTAATCATTAGAGTCCCCCACTGTACCCCTGACCCATGGGGCCTTGAAATTCACAATTCTGAACAAAGAACCCTTGCTCATCATAACTATGTACTTAGATCATCAGCATAAGACCCAGGATCGGAGTAGAGAAGAAAGTTTTCAAAGAATTACTGCATTTTCACTATAAAATCAATAAAGCCCCACCCTAACACCAGAATCCCTGACCCAGGAGCCATGAAATTCACAATTTTGGAAAAAGCACCCTTTCTCATCATAACTATGTACACAGTTTATCAGCTTTATACCTAGAGCAGAGAAGAAGATTTTCAAAGAATTAATGCATTTTCAATATATAATCACAACAATGTATTTAGTTTGTTTGTTAAATACCCAGGAGCAGAGGAGAAGCTCTTAACAGAAATAATGCACTTTCACTATATGAACTATATAGCCCCGCTATAGCACCAGAACCCCTGCCCTGGAGCCATGAATTTCACAATTTTGGTAGAGTCACCCTTGCTTATCATAACTATGTATTCAATTTGTTTCAATAATACCCAGGAGTAGAGAAGAAGATTTTCAAAGAAATAATGCACTTTCACTATATGATCTATATAGCCCCGCCCTAGCACCAAACCCCTGACCCTGGGGCCATGAATTTCACAATTTTGATAGAGGGCTCAATGCTTATTACAATCATGTCAACAGTTTGACTGCTTGATGTCCAGGAGTAAAGAAGAAGATTTTTAAAGATTGCA
The DNA here is from genome assembly GCF_033153115.1 of Saccostrea echinata. Classification (NCBI taxonomy): domain Eukaryota; kingdom Metazoa; phylum Mollusca; class Bivalvia; order Ostreida; family Ostreidae; genus Saccostrea; species Saccostrea echinata. The sequence continues at coordinate 4,451,861 of NW_026889761.1, forward strand.
TTAATTTTGGTGGTTTTAGCCCCACCCCTCAGGCCCCAGGGGGGCAAGGACCATGAAATTCACAATTTTTGTCCCCCTTCACCCATATATGCTATATGCCAAAATTGGTTGAAATTGGTTAAGCAGTTTCAGAGAAGAAGCTGAAAATGTTTAAATGTTAACGGACGACGCACGACGACAGACAAAAACGGATAGCAATAGGTCACCTGAGTGACTCAGGTGACCTAATAAATATATTATATACCAGTATTAGTTAGCACAAAGAGTAATAACATTGAGCTCTTACGATTTTTTTCTTGGCCTGTTCTTTGTTTTCTTCCATTTTACAACCCCTTGGAACCTCATCATAAGATTTGAAATTGTCACATGTTAGGTACCGTACTGTGTGGCACTCCAATTTTAAGGTTCTGTTGATTAATACAGGTTCTCTGAAATACAAATTAAACTCTACATGTAATTTAAGTTCATACACTGAAGATATTTGTCATGTGCAAACAAATGCATACTCCATTCTTCTAAACAGTTAACCGTTATGATATGAGTTAAAACTAATTTCATAAAACATTATATGGTGTTGTATAACACCATATAATGTTATGTCCAAGACAATTTCACTCTTGGAAGATATGCTTAATAATAAAATCATTAAAAAACGATTAGTTTTTCTAAATGTTTACAAATGAATTTGGAATGTTGAAATAGTATAATATATTAATATTAAATGGATAATCAGATACTAATGTATATTTGGATATAAAAAAAAAAAAAAAAAACAGGCAAAAATACAGGCAGAGATATAGACATTTTGTTTCCAGTATATCCCAAAACTTTGTTTGGAAGAAAATAACAATTAAAGCTTGTAATACATGGTGTACTTACCTATTCTGGAGCAAGCCTAGGGTCATGGTGTTCTTCCATGATATATTCATAGCAGGGAGAGGAGCCTATAAAAATTGTAAAATAGATTTCATACAGTAAATATTTTCTAATTAAATTCCAATCAAAAACTTAAAAGAAACTTCGAAAGAGAGTGAGTACAAGTCTTTGGTTTCTCTAGTGTTGAAAAAAAGTCTATGTCAATTAATATATAAATAAGTAATAAATTAACTGATGTTCTTTAAATACATTTACACTATTATCTTGAATGCCAGATTAGGCTGAAATTCAGCATCTTTCAGATATTTTATAGTTTAAAAGCCAGCAAGTTCTATCCATATCAATATCTTCAATATTTTTAGTAAAAAAGAGTTTGATGAATTTTTCATAAAGTAAACCAGTGAAGAATTAAGAAGCAAAAAGAAATTTCTCAAGAAATATTTTGTTATTAAAGAGTCACCCTGTAATTATTACTGTGATTATTATATGTATTTATTTTCACCTGTATATTGTGATCGTGCAATCTTCAGTCAAATCAGCTTTGGGTTGAATCGTCAGTCTTAACAGATTTGGGTTCTTTCAATAAAAACACTCTGACACTTAACTCCAGTTGCTTAATACATAATAAAAACAAACATTTTCCATTAATAATTTGATAAAAGAACCGAATGGATAACCATCTTAACATATGCTACATTCAAACTGCTATGCAACATTTCTACTTTCACTTTCATGTGTGACAGGATTTGGTTTTATTTCCAGTCTTAGGTACCACTCACGGCACCAATGTAACCGTATTTGATCGTATGAAAGTACTTCTTTTATTCTCAAAATTAACTCATTAAATAACACACATTTTCTTTATCAATAATAGTACTTCGCGTTTTGTACCAACTTCTTATTAACCAATTAATAAACCTTCTGTATCTCAAATAGTCACGAAAGTGACTTACTAACCCAAGAATTTTAATAACAAGAGTTTGCAAATTAACAAGTATTTATTATGGCAACAATTGTGTTTGATTAACAGCACAAAAATATTTACATTTATATATTTACAACGAAAACTGATGTACTAACGACCTTCCCATATACTTATGGGCCTCAATAAAAATATTGCCTACCTAACAGAAGTACGAAGTCCAGAGCCCGTCCTACCCAATGCTAAGTCCGAAGAGAAGTGACCCACCCCTGCACGAAAAATCTACTATGCCCAACCTAACCGGTTTACCAAAAATAGAAATAAGAACTGGAAATTAACAATAAAATGGACGTATAAATAAGGAAAACAAAAAGGACAACTGAAACGAATGAACGAGACAATGCATTACCGAGAATTTTGAACGAAACAGAGGCAGAGACCGGGATGCACCCCGATTATCAGAAAGTGAGCTGGCACGAACCTTTGAGGAGGTTCCAAACCAACTGATCTATAAATGAAATAGTGGACTTTAAATACACCGCGGACTGGAGGTGTGTCTCTCTTATCCAATCAAAATCTACGTTCTATGTATAACTCAGACAAGGACGTGTCCCAAATCATACTGTAAAACTAGAAAGTTTCCAAATGTAAAATAAACGATCTTAACCAATCCAAGTTATCGTTATTTTCTTACTCAGTAAAATCCAATCCTATCACACTCCCCCCACCTCAAAAGCGAAATATCTTGAAAAGATATCGAGGATAAAATGTGTAGGTCAATCTCAAAAATATTCTGCTAGTACATTTACAACAGTGCAAATTTTCTTCACTTTAAATTCACATTCAATAAATTTTATTCAATACTTTCAATTAACAGTTAATAAGATAAATGTTCACTGGTTCTACTGTTTAGGGATCACTGCTGGATCGGATCATCATGGAATCCAAGACGGTGGTTAGAACACACACAACGGTAGGAATAGTGGGATATCTCTTTCAAATATTTTTGAACACTGTTAGAACACTATTTTAAACATTCACAACATTTCTTATCTGATTTCACAAAATAACTTCACATCACGAATTTCGCACATAACAAATCGCACAACATTAAATTCTTGAGCCATCCTCTGTGAATAACTGGCTTGTCGAGAACTCCAAGTGGTTCCTCCAATAATGAACAATGATCCGTTGATCTTTTTTCTGAACAATGTGTAACTCTTGAACTTCCTCCTGTATACCTTTGTCATGAGTCTCGTTGGAGATCATCAACTTCAATACAAGTACATATACTTGTCCAAAACGTCCATACTAAATAGACAAAAGAAAAGATTAAGTTATATGCATAAAATCCAAGAAAAATTATAAACTTTAAATGAAATTAAAGCAGACTACTAATGCTGTCAGAGATATTATGAGTACATTCGAGTTGCAGTCCCTACAGCCTCCCGCAATAAGAAACTAACCTCGTTGCGTTTTAGTATTGGATACCTTGCAATAAGTGTATCCCTGTAGTTCGGCAGAGCCACAACCCCCTCCTGCAGCAGGAAACTAACCCCACTGCATTTTAGCATTTCGAAATGTAAACATAACATTGGGCCGGATATAGATTCTTAAATTATAAAAGCTTATCACATCACATGACAAGGGTAGTACAATATTTAAATCCACAATAAAACCCCAATCCCACAGTATTGGCAGCTAATCCCGCAGTATTGGCAGCTAATCCCGCAGTATTAGCTCTATATTGTACTTTCACCTATTTACAGGCCAATTCACATCTCATGAAATGACTCGAACCATATTCTAAGTAAAATTTATCATTATTAATTCATCGAGAACAACAGTATTGAATACTGTCTTGTCAAATTATAAAAATTCTCTCATTAATCCTGACAAATTTCATTGATTTTGTAATTTTAACTTATAAATAAACAAACAAAAAAATACATGTATAGACCAATTTTATAAAAAGTAGTCGATGCTTTCTAAGTTATTAAAAAAATCGGCAAAATCTGAAAGTTTACTTTTACTACAACAAATTCAAAGTAATCTTAGTGCCAAAGTACTACATATAGACGGGTTAACATCGAGAATAACCTTTGCTGCACCAGGCAGTAAGCATGACTGTTGTTAAGCCAAAATATATGCAATAAAAATAAAATACATCAACTTAGGGGACACAAAAAGTTTTTTTTGTGTAAAATAACTTTTAAATTAAATATATTTCAGTTAACGTCTGAATTCCTTTTCAGCATGACAGCGAACGTTAAGTCAAACATAATTAATAATTAAAATCATGGAGAATATTTTTCTGGTGGTCTTATTTTCTCCCAAATTTTGAAAACGTTTCGAAATTTTGAGGCGTTAAGGTCCTATAATGATCACCGGGCCCCGCTGTTGGAAATAAACCCAAGGTGATAGGTCACACCAAAGATCTTATAATGGCGGACCTAAGGGATTATCACCGGCTCTGTCCCCGCCTCGTTCAAAGACTGACTCAACAAACAACCAAAGAAAAGAATCTCAGATTCAAAAGCAAAATACACAATAGGCTTCACACAACGAAGTCTCTCAAAAATATGTCTAAACCTGAGAAAATCTTAACCAAGGTGTTCGTAAAAAAATATACTACACAATCTTCTCGAATAAAACAAAGCATATCACTGCTTCAAGAATCCAGCAACTAGTATCTTGGACCATAAAGCATAAAATGGAATGCCTTACGAAAAATATATAATGCATCTGCAAAAAGATATAACCTTCTGAACTTATAAAATAATCATCTGTCTATAGATTTACCATATGTTAATACTATAGTGAACTTCCAAACATATCATGAAAATTATTTGTCTATCTTTCACTTGTCTAAATTTATTCCAGAAAAATGCCCAGTGTATTGAAATACACTCTGGTTTCTACATTTTTCTTCAACACAAATCGAGCTGAATAACAATGATTTCGCTGAATTTACTATTCACTGGTGACTTCCATTCAGTTCTAGTTCTATTTATACCTTGTCACGCTAGTCTAAAACCATTCAAGGACACGCATCAATGCTACGACAACTACCTAACATAAAAACAGGTTTTGTAAACACAGAATCATTCTGTTCTATTTTTAAAAAAAACATGGTGTCAAGCTGTATCATAAATTCAAGAGTGAAAAAATACTAATGTGAACTTTTAATAAAAATGAAGAACAATCTACATGAATAATAAAGATATTTTATACCCAATAAGTACCTTACTTTGTACAATAGCTACTAGTCAATGGAGTGTTCGATTTAAATGCGCCATCGCTCGTGCGTGGCTGACTACTGTGTGTTACCCGTGTTTATTTTATGGACGTGTATGGTAACATTTTAACATTTGAGCTATACTCAAAACAAAAATGTACTGTAAAATATTAAGCACTTCAAAAATTTATTTTTTAATTAACACTAACCAAGTTCACCCCTGGAAGGTTCTATGCCTATCTAATCTTACAATGTAACCAAATATGACAGGACATTAACCTCCACGTCCAGGGATCGTCACGGCACCAATGTGACAGGATTTGGTTTTATCTCCAGTCTTAGGTACCACTCACGGCACCAATGTAACCGTATTTGATCGTATGAAAGTACTTCTTTTATTCTCGAAATTAACTCATTAAATAACACACATTTTCTTTATCAATAATAGTACTTCGCGTTTGTACCAACTTCTTATTAACCAATTAATAAACCTTCTGTATCTCAAATAGTCACGAAAGTGACTTACTAACCCAAGAATTTTAATAACAAGAGTTTGCAAATTAACAAGTATTTATTATGGCAACAATTGTGTTTAATTAACAGCACAAAAATATTTACATTTATATATTTACAACGAAAACTGATGTACTAACGACCTTCCCATATACTTATGGGCCTCAATAAAAATATTGCCTACCTAACAGATGTACGAAGTCCAGAGCCCGTCCTACCCAATGCTAAGTCCGAAGAGAAGTGACACACCCCTGCACGAAAAATCTCCTTCAGTGGTGAAGGAGAAACTTCAAGAGTACTGTGCAACAATATATTCGAGAAGTGTTGTAAATCAGATGTGGATACTTATAAATTCCAAGGAACTTTTGGAAAATTTGAAATCACAAGATTTTACCAAAATCAACAGCTTAAAAACTTACGACTTTTCAACTTTATACACAACCATTCCCCACGATAAATTAAAGTCCAGGCTTTTTGATATCATTGAAATATGTTACATAAACCATCGAATCCTGGATCATCTGAACTATTAGTATCTCTTTCTGTAGCTTATTTTGTTGAAAAGTTGCAGATATTATAGTTCATTTCCAAGCTGATTTTGAAAGCAACAAACCCATCAAAAGCCACTCTCTCATATATTCACAATGATTATAAATGCAAAAGAGATGATAATATCCAGAATAAAACCTAGCTGTTAATGAGTGATTCACTCAAAATATGACAACACTTTTTTCTAGAAGATTTGACAAAGAAATAGCTGCTCCTTGTAGCAATCTCAGCTTGTACTGGAAGAATCTTAAAAAGGTTTTCACAAATGACAGATCTTGTTCTTAAAGTGGAGATGTTGGGCTTTTTTGACCACTAAATATAGAAAAACATTCAATCGGTGGAAACACTTGCAGACTTGTTTTCCCATAATTTTTAACCATAAAGTACCGAAGGTGAGAGAACTGATTTGTAAAGATGCGATAGTGTTAATGGGTTTATTGTATTAAGTTCGAAATACGAATTTTCCCTTTTTGGCATTCAGAGGTTATCCTATCTGAAATATTGCACTTTTTACTGATTAGACTACCAAGATAATTACTTTCGTCCAGACAATACATATCATTTCCCAAGTACCATATACATGTATAGTCGAAGTCTCACACTTTTGCGCAAAAACTCAGAATGCAAGATTTTTGGGCATTGAACGGCACTGCATGGAATACTGGTGTGAAACATGTCCAACATGGCTTGAAGAGATGCAAGCGAAAGTCCTACGCATGCCTGATCATCTGCCAGTTAGGGAAAATTGTTTGAAATTTTAAGAATACCTAATTCATTGCAGAATTTTTGGATAGCATTTATCAAATCGTTAATGTAAACAAAGAAAAAGGATACCGCCACCCGAACAAAAAATACTATAGTTAACTATAGTTTACTACAGATAAATGTAGTTAACTAAAGTGATAACTTTGACACTATGAAAACTTTGATTTACTAAAGTGATAACTTTGACACTTTGATTTACCGAAGTGATAACTATGAAAACTTTGTTTTACTATAGTGATCACTACATATGAAAATTTTGATTTACTATGGTGAAAACTTTGATTTACTATAGTGATAACTTTGAAAACTGTGATTTACTGTAGTGAAAATTATGACACTGTAGTGATCACTTTGAAAACTTTGATTTACTAAAGTGATCACTATGACACTTTAGTGATCACTTTGAAAACTTTGATTTACTATAGTGATAACTTTGACACTTTGATTTACTATAGTTAATTATTACGCTTCCTGTCAGTTTGTCTCTATATAATCAATACCCAACTATTTTCGCATAGTGTTCTAGGGATTTATATAGCGTAAGCATACTATGCCGAAATAGTGCACGGCTTCTTTTTTTGAAGAAAATCCGACAGCGCACACGCCGGGGATCGAACTCCCGACCCCGAGATTACCAGTCCGACGCGCTACCGATTACACCACAGACGCCGTTATCTAGAGCACTGTATCATAATCTATATATTTACATTTGCAAATGTTTTCCTTTAAATAAGACTATTAAAAGCAAAGCGTATCTATATCCGTATAAACATGGGTTCCTCGTGTCATAAACGTTTGACGTTAGTTCTCAGTGACGTCATAAAGGGTTGACGCTGAATCAATGGATCAAATACGTGCCGTTGAGTTTGAAAAATAAAACATTTAACACGCTAAGAACATAATCAGGAAAATATAAACTATAAATAAGTCATAAATGTAAATATAAGTAATAATATATCATCTATCGGGATATAAATACGGGTTGGTACGAGATCAAATTTACCATAAAGCCCTTCGGGCTTTATAGAATTTGATCTCGTGACCAACCCGTATTTATATCCCGATAGATGTTTAAAATTGATACATCATTTCTTAAATAAACTCGGTTTCAAATATTTTACACTTAAAGAAAAAAAATTAAAAAAATAACTTTTCTAAAATAGTTTCTTGCAATTTTTCCCCTTCACTCAACTTAAAATCTCTAAAACTATTTGTACATATGCCTATTATAATGCATGGAACATTCAAAATTAAAGGAAAAAGATTATAACGTAGATGTAGCACAACGGGACGTCATAATAGGGGTGTACTAAAATGAATGTAAGAGGTGATGAAACATTGGAAATGGAGAAAATATTGTCGTTTTTATACAACAGTCAGCATAATAATAACAATAGTGTTGTACTTTGCATGCATGATGCCTAAATAGTAGTCAGGGTTTGACACATAGTGCACTCGCCTCCGACTCGTGCACCATGTGTCAAACCCTGAATACTATTTAGGCATAGTCATGCAAAGTACAAACTATTATATAACTATAGTTAATTATAGTAAACTATTGTTAACTATAGTATTTTATTTTTAGGGCGTTTTGAAGCTCTCTAGGACAGGAAATTACATTGAATGATATTGATTAACTATAATAGCACTTGATGTATCAACGTGACAGTCATTTAATATATAGTCTAAAGTTTATATTTTTTAATAATGGAGCATGACTCCATACAGTATAAAATGGTTTGGTACTGTTTTGCTACACAGTTCTAAATTATAGAAAATTGTTTGCATATGTTGAAAAATGCTATCAAACAACCTAGCTTCTGTTGTTAACCTTGCCGCTGGTGATTTGTGAATGATTTATTACGTATAATATGGTCATGAAACTTTTAAAAATCTTTAAGAAGCATGACAAGCATGAAGCAACTTGTCTGTAGCTATTGCAAGATGTATTTGTAATGTTGTCCTCTCATACAATACCCAATACACACAGCCTTCATCATCCAATGCACATGAAAATACCACTTATGTTGTAAACAACGAATACATGAATTTATCAGCAGTTTTCTTCTACACTCAAACCATTTTAGCTCACCTGAGCTGAAAGCTCAAGTGAGCTTTTCTGATCACCTGTTGTCCGTCGTCCATTCGTCTGTAAACTTTTTACATTTTCACCTTTTTCTCAAGAACCACTTGGCCAATTTTAACCAAAGTTGGTATAAAGCATCCTTGGGTAAGGGGAGTTTAAATTATTTAATTAAAGGGGCAAGTCCCCTTACAAGGGGAGACAATAAAGAAAAGACATCCTGGGATAGTATAAATTTTATTTTGTTCAAATGATGACCCCCGGGGGTAGGGTGGAGCCACAATAGGAAATCAAAGTTTTAGATTGAAATATATAGAAAAAATCTTCTCAAGAACGACTGTGCTAGAAAAGCTGAAACTTACGTTGAAGCTTCCTTATTTAGAGTAGATTCTAGATTGTTCAAATCATGACCCCACAGGGTAGGGTGGGGCCACAATAGGAAATCGAAATTGTACATTGAAATATATATGAAAAATCTTTTTAAAAAACTTCTTCTTAAGAACCACTAAGCCAAAAAAGCTGAAGCTTATGTAAAAGCATCCTGGGTAAAGTAGATTCCTAATTGTTCAAACCATGACCCCCCAGGGGTAGTGTGGGGCTACAATAAGTATTCTGGTGAAGAACAGACGGCCAACGTTACTCAGGTGAACGTTGTGGCCCATGGACCTCTTGTTTTTTAATTGTTGTTGAAAACTGGATCAAATACCGAATATTAGATCCAAACATCACAAACTTCATTTAAACGGCACAAACTGCCTGAATAATGGTACATTCTATTTGTGCTTCTCTTTGGCTTCATTCAACAAAAAAGATGTAAAGCATCGTATTTTTTGCTCTATAGACAATGATTTCCGGCTGTGCTGTGCCAGAGGGTGGGGACTATATAAATTAACATAGAATGTCTCGTGTATCTCACTTCTATATATGGTTTTTAAGTTTGCGAAGGACATTAACGACAATTGAAAACGTGGGATAATTCATGCAGAACAGGTTAAATCCGTTTTGCAAATTATCACATGTTTCCAACTGTCAATAATGACTTAGAATAACCAACAAACTAGACAGTGATTCCTTAAATACAGTGTATATATTTGACAATAAATTTTAAACTTATTTCAATATAGAAGTATATTTTTATACATTTGTACGTGACATAATTTTATATAACATATATTGATACAGGTCTTATTCTGAAATATTTTTAAATGAAAAGGAATCACAATTTTAAAGATCTATATATACACTGTATATGTAGTATGTTTAAAAAAAATGACGTTTTTATTATTGCTTGGGATTCTTCTTAATAGCTAGGAGAATGTTACTAGTTAAAGATACAGTACACATCATTGTTGATCATGATGTTTTTACTTTCTGTATTATTGATAGGCAATAAATTTTGTTATCAATACTCTGTTACAGGTGACAGTTTGACTAATCCTCACAATGGTAGTAAATTCAGCACAAAGGATCAGGACAATGACAGGGATCGTCTTCACTGTGCTACGAATTAAAATATCACGGAGCCTGGTGGTACGGGTAAGGGTGTTTCAACTCAAATCTTAACTGACAGTACGGTCTGCTGTATCTGGTCTTAAATACCCGGTATGGTTTAAATGGAAGAATATTGAAGCTCTAAAGAAGTCTTCAATTATGATAAGACACAAAAACTAGAGTCAATGATGGTCTAGTCCTGATATTTCTATGATTATTTTGATATTTACATTCATTAAACAGATGGTATAAACAACTTTATATCAATTACTTATCTCAGTATATTACATGTACTTATACTGTAATGGGCAGCTACATGTATATACTCTTTCTCAGAACATATCTATAAAAAAATTTTGTCTTCTAAATATATATATATATATATATATATATATATATATATATATATATATATATATATATATATATATATATATATATATATATATATATATATATATATATATATATACTTTTTCTAAATAAATATTTCAAATATTAGCAGGCATCATGAATATATTCCATATAGAAATCAAATTAAAGCCGTATTTTCTGTATGCAAGATAGGCCGAGTGATGAAACAAAAGCTACTAATTTAAAAACCAGATACAACAGTAATCTATTTTTACTTTGTTTCCATTCATATTAAACTAATCAGATAATGATATAGACGTTGTTAATCCAGTACATTTTCACACACAGGATTAAAAAAGGATTGTTAGTTTCTTTTAAATATTTTATTAATGAGTGAACAAAATGAATAAGTTATTTCAACAAAATTTATATTTGTTTAATAGAGTTTCCAAAATCAAGAATTAAACTTTCCCATCAATCATACCTGTACCTGGGGTTTTATACGTCAAAGTCTGAAGCCAGCAGCTACCAACACTCAAAGATTCAATCAGCCAAAAAGAAAATAAGAGTAATGAGAGTACTTTTACTTGGTACCAGTGACAATGCAGTATTACTTCTTGTTTCCGTTGAATGACACAACTATATATCAATTTTTTACACAAGAGTTAATGAACATCTTAATTTAGCCTCCTTATTAAATAAATGATTTTTTTTTTCACAAGATCTTTTAATCCTCATATCCTAACATTATCAAGTCTGCTTTTATACAATGAGCAATTTGCTTTAGGACTCGAACCAATACTTCTGCAACTTGCTATTCCTGGCCCCTTTTTAGCATGTAACATTTTCTTTCATTCATTTAAAATGGACCAAGATTCACTAATTAAATATGATTTCCTCTCCTTGTAGGTGTCAATTGATGAAATTGATCTTTATATGTCTGTTATGTATGCTATAAAATAGACTAATTAGATTGTGTCAATATATAGATTTATTTCTTTGCATCAGATACATGTGTTTGCAAGTTAGCAGCTACAGTACCGACCAGACACAGCCTAACACCAGAGCGAACCCAAAGCGCACCCCGGGTTTGCTTTCTGGGTTCGCTCGGGGTCCCCTACGGGTCCGCTTTTAGAAGATTGGGTGCGCTCTGGGTTCGCCTTGAGTGCGCTTCAAATTCGCTCTTCATTCGCTCGGGGTCACCTCTAGATCCGCCAGAGCGAACCCGGCGTTCGCTTTCTGGGTTCGCTTTACGCACTCATTCTTGAAGCGGACCCCGCTTTAATCTTACCGCCAGTAAGCCCCACCTCTTGTATATTCCAATTACAGTAATGAAATCGATCAATATTGTTTTAATAGCGATCAAAACATGTAAATGTAAGTGACAATATGGAGAACGTTGATAAATTTTCCAGAATTCACCGTAGATTAGACGTAGACTTATCACTTTTATTTTTCTTAACTTACAATTATATCACGAAAAAAGAGGAAAAGGTGTTGAATTAATTTTCGATGTATCGGATGGAGTGAAATTGATAAGAGTATCTTAACAAAAAGCTTTCAAATTCATTGTTAACATAATTCATGTGTGAATAGTTTTAAAGTCTTCTCGTTTCAAATAATCACAAAAAAGGATGTGGAACCTTACAATAACACAAATTTTATAATTTTCTCACACATTTTTTTTTAAAACGGATCGATCTTGATAAAATACTGGGCTTTAAAAGGACAAACTTTTAAATCGCTAAAGGTGGCCTGTTTTACATTTTAATCATTATATGTTAATTATCACAACAAAATAACACTTGGGGATCACTTTGCTAGACCTCCTCACATTCTGTCTGTTCATTAGCTACCTTAACAAACAAAATATAGTAAACTTTAGTTAACTATAGTCTACATGTACTATAGTTAACTATAGTAAATCAAAGTTATCACTATAGTGTCATATTGATTACTATAGTGATCAAAGTTTTCAAAGTAATCACTACAGTGTCATTGTTATCACTTTAGTAAATCAAAGTTTTCGAAGTCACAATAGTTAACTAGAGGTATCGTGAGCACTGAGCTCACTAAATGATACCCCCGCCTCCCATATGATTATAATGGCTAAGTCCATGTTTTGCTCTGAGAGACCAAAAATAAGTGTCAGATCAAAAAGTAAAATAGGAGGTGCACAATGGCAATATGTAATAAAAAATCTTTGAAAGCAAAATAGTAGTATAGGAGGAGTTGCGGATAAGAGATGGGTACCCTTCAATTTTATAGAAAGAATGGCAATGTCCATAGTTTGCTATGGGAAACGCAAAATATGTGTCCGATCAAAACGTGAAGTAGGAGGTGCACAATGGCACTATGTAACAAAGATTTTGTGAAAAGTTTGATTAAATTTCATTCAGTGGTATAAGATGAGTTGCGGATAAGAGATGGGTACCCCAAAGAGTAACAGACGGACTGACGGACGTACAGACAGAAGGATGGAAGAACGGACGGACACCTCATCATTATATACCCTCTGCTTTTCAAGCGGGGATATAATAATAGTTTTCAAAGCTATCACTATAATAAATAAAAGTGTCAAAGTGGTCACTTATCAAGTGGTACATGTAAATCAAAGTTAAAGATTTATCACAACTGTATATAATGTTCTGTGATAGAAGTCTCAGTTATTTTCATATTAATTGCACATTTATAGATAATATCCAGTTTTGCATATTTTCTTATTTTACCAAAATTTGTTTTTTGATGTCTTGTATATCAAATTAGTCTATGCATGTTGTATGCAGTACAGTTAACTTTCAATTTAAATTTTAGTGATTTTTTTTTGGAACCTCATGACCTAAACATTTCTAAAATAAATATTGCTTGTCTTTCATTTTACTTGGTCTTTTGTATTAATAAAACACATAAAATTATTATCATCAAGTACTTCAAACGAAATGCATAAAGTTATGAACTTATATACAACCATATAATGTATATTAGATTAATAACCATAGCAAATCAAAGTTTTCATATCGATCACTTAAGTATTTCAAAGTTTCCAAAGTTATCACTATAGTGACAGTGATCTCTACAGTAAATCAAAGTTTTCATAGTTATCACTATAATAAACTATAGGAAACTATAGATAATTATAGTATTTCTTTTTCTGTAAGGGTATGTTTGTTAACATAGCGAAATAACACTTGGGGATCACATAGCCAAGCGTCTTTTTCTAACTGTTCATTTGATTTTTACTATGGTCAAATTACTCTTGGGAATCAAGTAAATACTAATCCAAATTCTAAGCCTACTTTAAAAAAATACTTTGGCATTTTTTATTTTTCTGTCATTTAAAATTGATAAAGATTCATTCACGGAGATATAACTACTACTCCTTGTGTATGGACTACGAGCAACTAGATATTTGTTTGACTGCTATAGGTTGATCAATATACAAAATTAAACATGTAAATATTTATTGTTTTGCATCAGATACATCTGTGTACAGGTTAGCAGCTATTACATGACTATAACACTTGAAACATATTTTGACTAGAAGTGACAAATAAAAGGTAAAATCCAAAAAGTCATCCATTCAGAGTTTCATTTTTTCTTTTCTCTTTAAATTAAAATATTTCATAATAAGAAAAAAATGCATTCACCATGATCATTGCTTAAAATAATGCTGAAATAATTTAATTCAGTTTTCCCCTTTCTTTGGGCTATCCAAACATACAAATGCTGAATAGAAACTCAAAATGGAATTTAGTGTTGGAGATTTGAAAAAAATGAAAACAATGGAAACACATACAAAAAAAGCATGTTTAAAATTATCAAAAGCCAATATAAGAAAATGAAGAACAGAAATCGGTTGTGTATTTATGGGGGAGGGTGATGCATGCAAATGAAGTATATAATCTATTCATTCTGGCCTAGTAAAATGTTATGAATGTTTGATTTCATAATAAATTATAGCACCTAATCCCACCTCTGATGATTTAGAGGTCTGTGTTTGCTCTGCTCCTGATTTGTTTTGTTTTAATGGGCTTCTGAGCTTGAATACTGTTCGTAATTTCCATATTTCATGTAAAACTCTGATCAAACTTTGATTTGAACAACTTAATTGAATCTACATACCCGAGGATGCTTCAAGATCACTAGAACCAATGCCTTTGTAGCTGTCGTGAGGAAGCTTTTTTTTCTCAATACATTGTATATTCCTATGTGAAACTTATGTTTACTTATTGTGGCCCCAACTTGCCCCCGGGGTTCATGATTTGAATAAACCTGAACTACACTACCTTAGGATGATTCCATATAAATATGACTAATCATGCCTTTTATTCTTGAAAAAAATATTTTTGATTATCTTTCGCTCTATATTCCTATAGACTATTGATCGCCTACTGTGGATCCATTCTACCACCAGGGGTCATGATTTGAAAAAAAAATCTATATATGTACTTAGGTTTTCACATAAGTTTCAATTCTTCTGGCCCAGTGGTTCTTGACATTAAATATTATCTTATTCTTAATTATGCCCTTGGAAGAGAAAATGGTCCTTCATTTAAATAAACTTGCATCCTCTTTTACCGCGGATGCATTGTAGCAAGTTTGGTCGAAATGAGTCGATTGGTTTTTTGAGAAGAAGTAAAAAATGTGAAATGTGTACAGACAGACGGACGGACGCCGTACAAAATGTGATCAGAAAAGCGAACAGGAGCTTTCAGCCCAGGTTTGCCAAAGCGATGATTTTAGTTATAATTCTGAAACATTCTGATACATGTAAACTCACACACAGGCAGACTACACACACACACACACACACACACAGAGAGACAGACAGACAGAGAGAAAGAGAGAGCGAGAGAGAGAAAGAGAGAGAGAGAGAGGGACAGCGAGTTTCATTTATGCTCACTTCTTTCAAGAACATGGGTTTATAATAAAGGAAAACAATTTCCATGAGTCTGCATTCCATTAAATTGCATCTTATTAAAAAAATCTCTTTATGATAACTGATGATTCGATTTGAAAGCTAGAATTTCAGATGAAACGTTTTGTTATTTTCATAACAAAATCCTTGAAGTAACGCTCATCTAAGCATTAAAAATCGATTCCGTCTGAATCAGATAGTTAACAGGTGATAATCAATTAAATTACAATCAACTTTCTGTAGCATTAAATTCATGAGATAAGTATTACGTCAGTTTACAAGCCAGAAAAAGATACTTCAGCTGTCATTTTTCAGATAAAATGGAATAAAAACATAAGATAAAAATATTTTCTTTTATTGCCACATTTAGTACCCATTCTTAACGCCCTTTATAATACAAACAGATGTTTCTATCACGTAAAGGAACCCAATCTTTAATTAAATTCAGATTTTTCTCCGTAAGGTGAGAACTTTTGAATTTGAAATTAGATTACGGAAGAAGTAGAAAACTTTTGATTTTTTTATTCTTAAATCTAGACTAAGTTTAAGGGACACTTATGTTCAAATACGTTTTTGACAAATGCCTCATACAGTTTTGTATGAAAAAAAGAAAAGCTTCAGACCCATTAGCAAGGAAAGAGTATTTTTTTTCCCTTTTTTTTTACACGTAGAACTGTTTAAGGCATATATTGTACTGAAGTGGCTGAACACACTAATTCATTCAATGAATCCATAATGTTTCTGTTTTGACATGTGATTTTATCTTATACATACTAATTAAGGTACGTTCTAAATCATTGCAATTTAACTATTCTCGATTAAAGTTGGTTTATGATTAAAAAAAAATATTGCCCATCTGAGGCATTTGAAGTAATAAGTAAGCCAAATTGTCCCATATTTAGTTCATTTTCGACCACGTATGCAAATAAGATAAAGCTGACTACGCCTATGTTAAGGAATAAAGTGACGTAAAAACGTCATAACTGTCGAACATCACATCTACCGGTCCAAACTTTATCATCTAATTTTTTGGAGAGCTCAGTAATACGTTAAGAATGTAGGACGTTTTAGCATGGATTTATAAGGGAAACAATTTTTACACTTCCTTTGAGGTCCTTAAAGAAGGCTTATATGTGCTTAATGATTGATTCAATATCGTCTTTAAGTCACCTTTAAGCAACCTTAAAATATCTTGAAGTCGTATACCGGTATACACCGTATACACTGTTAAACTACCATTGAACTTCTGTTGAATGTTTTATTTTGATTACACCAATCAAAATATGAAATGAAATTGCAAATTTCTTTTTCTCTTTATTAAATGTTGGCATTGTCATATCTATTTTGATATGTAAAATGAAACTCCTGTAACTCTATAGAAACTATAACTACAAACACCACAGGACAATTGCTGCCTTTGAATTTCAGCATATCCAATGAAAAATGTGAAGATATCGAACAGTGATCGATCTCATAAAATCTACAAATAATACAAATCAGGGAACAGGGCATAAGCATGGCCCACCGGAAATTTCAGACTTGGGATCAGGTGCCCAGGTGAAGTAAGCATCCCCTGTTGCCCAGTCACACCCACCCTGAGTCCTTTGTATTGATCAAGTATATGGAACTTTCCGTAGTCAAATTCAGTACAAAACAAGGATAACAATTATAATTAGTATGAAACAAATCAGCCAAAATATGACTCAATAATAGGTCATATTTGCCAGTAAGGTCATTATAACTATTATATAATTTACAAAATGCAGACTTTATTTGAGGTTGTTGAAGTCCCTGTAACATCAACTTGGTAGCCCGCTTTGGTATAAAAATTGATCGTACTCAGAGCATGCTCATGAGTAGCAAATTAAGACCATATGCAGGTTAAAGCGGAATATTACTATAATTATAAACTAGCATTCTGAGAGTATGGCTTTAGCAATAATAGTACCCTTCCGGGAAGTGTAATCAGGTTCCCATTAAAAATTGAAAAATGACATTATCCAGTCAAAAAATACTTATATTAAACCAACATGCAAACTTGATCTATAACTGTTCAAGATAAACTATCATGCCAAAAATCAGCTCAATAATTGGAAGCGTTTAAAAAATATGGGCAAAACCCTTAAAAATTAGAAAAAGTCGTAATTCCGTATAGAGGAAATGTAAACTTGGTTTGTAACGCATCAAAAAAACCAAGTGAGACAGACGGATAGACAGACGAAGGGACAGAAAGACAGACAAATCTAGAAGAGGAGGGAACCTATAGTTACCCCCTGTTTCACTGGTAGGGGACAAATAACGAAAGTTGACAATGAAAAATCTGAAGTCATCATGTTTGTCATGCAATTTATATCATGTTAGTTTTCTCCTGTCGTCTATAGTCAAAGCAAAATATAACAACACAGTATAAACAACAAATCCTCAGATCATGAAATGAAGGCTGCTCAAAATCGTTGAAAGTGCACATCACAGGATAAGATAGTTTGCATCTCCATTGACATAAAAAGAAATGTTATGACCACAGTAATGATACATGTATTTTGATACACTCAAGCTACGACTGAAAAATGGTATTGATTTCTTATTTTTAATTTGAAATTTACTCATGTCAACATGACTTAACTGAAAGAAATGATATGTAAAGCATTGAAATCTAAACATGTGTAGTACATCCTAATTACTGTATACAGGGTTATTTTCGCCCTTTTACATTTGCTAACAATTTGCACCGTTTTAAATTCGCCCAGTCAGGGTTTTGTTTTAAGAATTTATACCGTGTTCATTGAATTCGCCCCCTTTTAAATTTGCCCACTTGTGACAAAGGCGAAAGCTGCAAAAATAAAACGGGGGCGAAAATGTCACTGTATGCAGTGTATTTGTCAGGTTGTATGTATTTTTTAGGTGCCGATCATCTCAGAAGGCATAGGATGTCACATGCAGTGCCTCCAATATTCCCATGGGACAGTCTACACAGTCATAAAACAAACCAGAGATATAATATAAGTGACGGAAACCTGTAATAAACCCAAGAAATCATTTGTGAGGGTGAAGATGAAGATGATCAGTGTCAAGCAGATATCAATTCATATGTGAGTAATTTTGTCAAAAGAACTACATGTTAATCAAATGGAGAGAGTTCCGAAAGTACAAAAAGCTCAAGTGAAAACGATGAAGGAACTTCATGTCAAACCACGTCATCAACAAAAATTTGAATTTAAGATTTAACTAACGATAGCGAAGTTTTGATGTTTTATACAGGACTCCTGATACACACAAATTTTTCGCATGTTCTTTATAGTCTAGGCGAGGCTGCTTTTCATCTGAATTACATTTACAATCGAGTGAAGAATCTTAAAATTGAAAACTATTTCTAATTCTTTTAAAACTCGGACAGCATAAAACTAATCTTAAGCTTAGTAGGCTATTTTCAGTCTCTGCAGGAACAGTGGAAAATGTTTGGTTGACGGATGAACTTCATGTCGAAATAATGGCGAAAGCTGAATTTTTGGCCTGACATAGACCTGGTGAATTACTTTTTTTGACTTCTAGGGGTTTTTACTCAAATTTCCCAATAACACGTCTCATTATCGATTGTTTTGAGATCGCAGCCAAAAAGCCAAGGCCACCAGTTGCCCAACAGTCGACTTTCTTTACGTATAAGAAAAAAATAACGTGAATTTTTTTGTTGGCTCAGCACCTGTTGGTCTTGTGTCTTTCATCTCTCCTGCCTCTGGAGGTTCTGCAAGTGACCGCCAACTTGTTGAACGCGGCCCCTTGCTTAATCTTTGTGAGCCTGGAGAGTTCTTGATATTAGACAAGGGTTTCAATGTACAAGACCTAATTTTCCCTAGCGATGTAACTATTAACATTCCAACGTATTTAAGTAGAAAATAAAGTGCCAAAAAATAGTGAGAAAAAAAACAAATACATTTTCTATTTGACTTTAGATATATCGACGACGTATTATCAATTAACAATAGTTACTTTCATTCATATATCGTTTCAATATATCCCAGGTAACTTGAAATAATAGACACCACAAAGTCCGATACATCTTTTTCATATTTCGATATTTTACTAGAAAAAGACGTTAATACGAGGGCGTTCAAAAATTACGCTGACTTGTTGCACAGAAAATATATTTGACGACATAAACAAGCAAAAAGTCACAAATAATATAAAAGAATCTTTTCATGTATGGTCATCAAATTTTCATATTAAAATATTGTAAATTAGTATCAATTTCCGGTGATTTAACAGGACATATCATGAAGTCACGGCGCAGTAAAACCTTTAACGTCACGGGCATTTTAGAGTCTGGGAGTTTTCATTTTCTCAATATTTTCCCTTAGTATTTGATACTGTATGGTTTGGGTCACCTTATCCACTCAAAATAAACATCCATATACCATTACTAATCCAGCTTAAAAAACTAGAAAACTATTATTGTGTGTTCTAGTTTGTGTTTAACCCCAAAACTGCAGATATTTCTGAAGTAAAGTTTGACGTCAGTCGATCTCAATCACATTTTTAGTCCAAATCAGTGTTTTGTCGATGAACTTCTTCCATCCCTACTGGATTGCCTTTTTACTAAGGTCTAACAGTCTAAAATTCTTTGTTACATTTTGTAGAGATGTGTCGGAAATCCCGATGGTTTACTACATGTTTCATTAGGCTTATTTTGGGTCTCTGTTGGCGTTTTCCCAGCATGATTCATGATTTGATAAAGGTGCGCTGCTCCGTCAAATCACGAGACGTCATTTTTGCAGTTGATTTCGTAGGGTTTACATCGGAGAAAAATTACAATATGTCTGTTAGTACTTCAAATATTACGACAGAAATCTAAATACAATAATACAACAATAAAAAGAAATTTTAGAGAAAATTGTTGAAAAATATCGTGTAATATGGAAAATAAATGAATAGAATTTTGGATACCGCATGTTTGTTTTTCAGCAATTTTGCCGTGCTCCGTACATCAACATCAGCAGTATCAAAACAGCAATAATTCTATGAGATATTAAATGAAATCAAACATTTTTACCAAGAATCTTTTGGAATCTTTAAGAAATTTGTTCCTGTGAAATTTCAATTCTATACGACGTCTGTAAGAGTAAATAATAGCAGAGTCCGCGTAATTTTTAAACGGCCCTCATTGTAACCTAACAACAAAACTTTATGTTAAGTGTGATGACCTCATATTTTCTATCGTCAACTTCCCTTATTTATATAGCAATATTACCCTTATCACCTGCATATGTTGTTTTTGCCTCCCAGTTAATTTGATATGCAAGAACAAAAGTCTTTTTTATTCTTCTCATGTTATAGATTTTGAATAAATTCTGCTTCATATGAGTATAAATTCTGCTTAATATGAGTACAAACGTAGATCTGCTAATAACAGGACGCAATCGTCACCTATGGGAATTCCAACAGATTTTTGGAATACCTGGTCTCCAAAATCCACAAAGATATCATAAATCAGAAACTCAGACATCTTTTTAACATCAATTTATAACTTCAGAGTACTTGTGTGTACAATCAGAATGTTTTTAACAAAATAATTTTGCAAATGACCAATGACAAGGTAAGTAAAATTACGAGTACCGTTTTTATTGAAAAAGCAGATGTCAATGATGTCAAAAAGCCTGGACTTTAATTCATCGTGAGGACGTGTTGTTTATGAGTTGAAAAGTTGTAAGTTTTGATGTTATTGATTTTGGTAGCATTCTGTGCTGTACCTTAAGTGCTGTATTTCTCCAAAGTTTGAAGGCAGCAGCTGCCAACTCCATGAACTCAATCCCAGGAACCTAACAAATAATAACTTATAGCATTGAAAATACTTACAATTGATATCAGTGACATAACATGATAGCATTGTTTCCTGCAAAGCAGAATAACACTTGGGGGATCACTTTGCCAGGCTTCCTCATGTTTTGTCTGTTCATTAGCTATACGTTTGTTAACATGGCAGAATAACACTTGGGAAATCACTTTGCCAGGCAACTTTATGTTTTGTCTGTTCATAAGCTTTATTTTGTTAATTAATATAGAGGATAAAACTTGAGGATCACTTTCCCAGGCTTCTAAATCTTACTATTCATTTTTTAATATATTCGATCAGTGCATATTATCTATTCAAGATATATTACTAAAGTCAGGTACTCTTCAAACAATTGCTCCAAAGAAAATAGTTCCATTCATGATCAGCAAATACAACATTACAACAAATTTTAAGAATAATGATGAATATCTAATACGTTAAAGAAAACAAAATTATCGTGAAAAGATTTTAAGAAAATCACTTTTTCCCCAGAAAAGCAAAGAAAAAGTTTTCGTATTCCTACGCTCGCTGCCTCCTCAGTCTTTTTCACGAAATATATAGGTCATACTTCGATTGATAATGATAAATCTTTTCACCAATTATATTACTGTCATGATTATTGTTCGTTAATTGCCGTGTATTTTCTCTTGAGTTAGAATATTAATCATTAACTGTTTGTTTGTTTTTTCCCCTCTTTTTTAAGCAACGGAATGGTTATTATTGTTAAACACCTGCAATCGTAACTTCTCGGCAAAGCAACGTGATTTTCCAAGCTCGTCGGAAAGGATCTTCGAACGTGTGTAGACCTAGGCTATTTGATCTTGCAAGCACAGGTGTGTGCACCGTTCGCTAGTGACGCTTAAATCATGTAGACTGGGTATCAGTATTTGCTACGGACATGAAGAAATTTAGAACTATACACCAGTTTCATAACAAATGCAGGTTTTTTTACTCAAGCCTTAGACTGGGCTAGAGGGACTGAGTTATCTAAAACGATGGTAGGTCATCGATTTACTCAGTTTTTAATCAAGAAAATATACTATTTTTGTAAATAAAAACATTTCTTGAAACAAAATGAAGTTTTCAAAACGTCTGTATCTTCAAAATCTATATTAAGTGTTAAATGTCGGATTCTATTCTATGACGAAGGACTATTCAGTATTGCTCCACAGCCGCAACCAATCTCGCGATTTCCTTTGCGTTTAAACAACGGCCGTGACACCGTCAATGCATCTCTGGACGAGTTCATTGATTACTCTAAAAGGTGACAGGTTGACCCATCTTTAACATCTGCCTATACTTTGAGTGATAGTACTTTAATAGCACAAAATTAAAATATAAATTAAAATCTATCTTTGATAGATCTATAGTTTTGCTATTTAAAAAAAAAATTGGGCTATCTTTGATAATCCATAATGGCTTGAATTTTTTTCACAGAAGATTCTATCATTGGAAAGTTAGATGCATGTAGCACAGGCCCATAGTACGCGGGATTTTTTCGGAGCTCCCCCCCCCCCTTTCACTTTGAAAACGTTGCTATGCCTGTAACATGCTATTTGGATTATGAGTGAGGTGTTAAATTCATTTTTAAAATTATACGATTAATTATATTTAGTTTATGTTCTATGTGAAATTAAACCTATTTTTTATGCATGTGCAACTTTGTGATAAAGTCACTACAAGCATGTAACGATATATATATATATATATATATATATATATATATATATATATATATATATATATATATATATATATATATATATATATATATATATATATATATATATATATATGTACATACAGGTTGTTTCCTAGTACATGCATATTTTATTAAACAAAAGATGTTGAAACTCAGTAGCCTAAATAATATGTCATTTTAGGATATTTATGGCACTTTTATAGTTGACTTTCTACAGCTTGAGTATCTCTGACGTTTTGTCAGTACATGTAAATACATGTTTTTTATTAGAAATCATCTGAGCACAATGAAAATGCGAATAAATTAAAAGTCGAATATCTTGGATATGGGGTAACCCATATCTTTTCTTGTTAAAACAATTGTTAAATAGCCCTTAATGGATTTATAACAGTGGAAATACTGGGAAAAAAAGTCAAAAGGAAAGCAGGTGTAAAATAAACACAAGCCTGGGCAGAATTCCTAGCATGTCCAACCCTGACTTAGCTGTCAATTTGTCAAAACAAAAGCCTTGACAGGATTCCTAGCATGTACAGCCCTGACTTAGCGGTCATTTTGTCACAAAACAGGCCTGGACAGGATTTCTAGCATGACCAGCCCTGACCTAGCGGTCAATTTGTCACAATACAAGCCTGGACAGGATTCCTAGCATGTACAGCCCTGGCCTAGCGGTCAATTTGTCACAACAAAAGCCTAGGCAGGATTCCAAGGATGCCCAGCCCTGGTCTAGCGGTCAATTTGTCACAACACAAGGATTCTCTCTCTGTTGAAATTAAAAAAAAATTAAAAATAAGGAATCTATTCTGGAAACAATTACAACCATTCAACTTATTACGGAATCTTGTAGTAAATTATAAAACATGTCAAAATATCTCTACAGCATCTGATGTCTTATACCATTAAATGTTCTATTGTCGAGAGAGATAAAAATACAAAATACATACATACATACATACATATATATATATATATATATATATATATATATATATATATATATATATATATATATATATATATATATATATATATATATATATATATATATATATATATATATATAAAGCACTAAAAATGACCAACGACACGAACAATGAAAATTGTCAAAAAATTTTCGGGACGATCCGTCCCTTCATCAGGACAAAGAAAAACGTTAAGAAGTTATAAAAACAAAGGAAACAGATAAACAAAAACAACTAGCACTACTTCTAAACTACTTAACACTAAATATTTACAGTGTTACATGTTTAATTTGAAGTTTATAAACAGTTGTGAAGAAAGAAATCCGGAGCGCTATAAACTGCGTCCGGTCTATCGGGTGTACTCTGTTGAAGTGCGAATTACATAATTGAACGAATTAATTATCGCTAATTAATTACGACCATGTAGTAAATCGTACACTGTCTTATTCTCTCAGAATAGCGTAACTATACATGATAAAAAGAAATTAAAGAAAGATAATATGGAAGGGCAATTTTAAAATATGAATTTGGATAATTTATTTGGAAATCGGATTAAAGAAATAAACAAAACAGTAAGCTATAAATATTTGCGTAGGTTGTTCCAGAATTGCTAATGCGAATTAACGGTAAAGTTTACACTATACAGAGAGAATGAACTTGTTTGTTACAATCCGGGATTGGGTCTAGTTTACGTTCATCCTGGTAAAAGTCATTTAGTTTGCGAATACCATTAGGGCGGAATGACTTCAGCCTGTGCATCCAGAACTTTTCCTTGCCTTTTCTCTGAGCGTCTGTTCCATCTTGGATTATGGTCAATTACCACTACTGTCATGTCCTCCCATTTGTGACCTTCAAGGCTGAAATGTTCCCCAATGGGTTCATTGAGTTTTTTGGTTCTAATGGTAGAACGGTGATTATTGACCCTCTTGCGGATATCTCCTGTTTCACCAACATACTGTTTGGAGCAAACTTTGCAACTGATGAGATAAATGCAGTTGTCTGATTAACAGGATAAATTCCCTAGTATTTTGTAGCTGCGGCCTGTAACGGGGCTATTGAAGCTGTCTGTGTCAGAGCTGTGCTTCCAGAGAAGACATCTTCTGCAAGATCAAGTTTTAAAGCCCCCGTTAGGTAATGGATTGTCCAATCTGGTTCTTACTACCATGTCCTTTTGGTTCCTCAGGCGTCTGTATGCAGCTAATGGGGGCTCCTTAAAGACCTCTGCCATTCGTTTATTTGAGTGCAAAATTGGCTGATTCTTTTGAAGGATGCCGCTGAGGTTCTTAAGGACGGGATGGTATGTGGTTACCAGAGGAACCCTGTCGCTATTGTCTTTCTCCTTGTAGCATAATAGGTTTTGCCTGTCATGTTCTGCCATCTCATCAATAGCAGTTTGTACGGTGCATTGTAGCCTCTCTTGCATAAGTAGGACTTGAGGAGACCGCTTTGTTCCTGATATAAGGCAGAGAATGAACAAATTCTGGTGGCTAGACCCTTAGGCACACCCTTAAATGTGTGTGGGGGATGACAGCTAGTTGGCATAAGATACAAATGGGAATCTGTGGGTTTCGTGTGGAGACTGAACTAGATTTCACCATCAATCAGGGTAGATGTAGTATCTAGGAATATGTTTTTTCAATTAGATACGTCTACTGTAAATTTGATAGACTGATGAAAGGTTTTGGCAAACGAAATGAATGCCTCGAGGCTCTCACGACATTCCACTCACTTCATCTCTATATCGTCAATGAAACGCAACCAGCTAAGGGGCCTAAATGGTGCTTGAAGTAACAAGTTGCGTTCAAGTCTGCCCATGAAAATATTGGAATAAGATGGTGCCATTTTCGTACCCATAGCAGTGCCATTAATTTGCAGGTAATGTTCTCCATTAAACACGAAGTTCTAATACTTGAGAACATGTTCAAGGAGCTTGGCAAGCGACTCGGTAGAAGGAATTTGTATGGATCTACTATCCCAGACTTCTCTACAGGCTTCGATACTCTCATCGTGCGGAATATTGGTGTACAAAGATGTGACGTCCATAGTCAAGAGAAGGGTATGGTCTGGAAGGCCAGTAGAGGGCGTCTTGTTAATGTAGTCCGTGGTGTCCTTGAGATAGGATGGCAGAGATGTAAATCAATGTATTCAGAAATTTTCTCCGTGGGGTGTCCAATTGCGGTAACTATAGGGCGACCTGGCATGTCTTCTTTGTGTATTTTAGGAAGCAGATAAAATTGTCCTGGTCTACAGTCAATAGGACAGAGTGTTTCATAGACGTTGATACCAATCTCTTTTTTATCAAACATTTCGAGAAGAGTTTTGGTGATGGCGGTGGACAATTCTTTAGTAGGGTCAGAGTCCAGTTTCTTATAGAAACGTTCGTCGTCTGAGAGTTGTCTATGGGCTTCCGCCATGTACGTCTCTTTATCAAGTACTACTACTGTAGAGCCTTTGTCTGCTTTCTTGATTACAATGTCATCCCGATTCTTGTAAGGCGGATCTCTCTTGCTTACTCAAATTGTCGGGAGCCTTCTCTGGCATTGAAAGGAGTTTCTCTATGTCTGACACAATGGCGTCAGTATACGACTCTAGGGCACCGCATTTGCCCAGTGCAGGTTCCCAGTCACTTTTGAGCCGATAGAGTTTTTGTTTCTCTAGGTCGTACAATTGTGGCTGAGAAGAGTCATATGAATCAACTTCGGAGGCTTTTCTAAAAAAGTGCTCCTTCAACCGAAGTCTCCGAAAGAATGCTCGGGTGTCCTCTCTGACTTGTTTTTCGTCGACCTCATGTGGCGTGGGGCAGAAATTCAGCCCATTGGAAAGAAGTGAGGTTTTATATATATATAGAGTTAAAATTTGTAAAAAAAGAAAAATAATAATAACAAGTTCAAGTTAAAAGAAATGAGCAGCCTCTACATTAATTTTGCATAACATAAAAATGAAAACCATGAAATTGTGTGCTATGGAATGAAAGTAGGATAACATATACCGGTAGCTGCTGAACGATTTACGAAATGTTGGCTTTTCTGTGTGTAATGTCTGATGAGTGCATGCTTGTAACACAAGTGAACTTGTGATGAAAGTTTATTTTAACGAAGGTCAGGGAATCAAAACAAAAATTTTTACTTTGAAAAATAAATCACGTAAGGTCACATATAATAAAAGCAACTTCAATTTACACAACTACACACACACAGAGACGTTTTTGTTTTAAAACTCGGAATAGTCCAGAATAAAACTTTGTATTTTCTTGATGACAGAATATCCATTGCATCTAACATTCACGTCCCGGATAGTCCATGGCGGTTCTAAAACTAAATGACGCTCTCACACAACTTACGGCATTCACTCAAACTTCAGTTAACACATTTACGCAATTATCACAAATACGAGTCGGACACTCTTTGAGTCAGAGGATTGACACTAATACCTTAAATAATATTGAGTGACAATTTCCTTTCTACTGTCTAAACAATAATTGTTAGACAAATAATTTTACTCATATGTCAAAAATAAGTATTAAAAATAATTCTTTTTATTACATCAAATTCTGTTACATTGTAAATTAAATTTGTAAAATGTCCTATGTGACAGTCCTTCCCCTCTCCGAGTGAGACTTTGACCCAGAGTCTACAAATTATGAAATTATCCAATAATATATAAAATATCACCAGGTTCTAAATATTTGTTTTTTTGAAATTTAAATCATTTTGTAAAAAATACACTGATAGTCTGGACCTTAAAATCAGAATCCATAAATGGGAACATAATTTGCAGTCCGTATGGAAGGCTATCGGGGACAGGATGAAAAGCGCTATTAGTAATAACAATAATAATAGAATAAATTTATAAAGCGCTAAATATTAATAAAATTACTCTAAAGTGCTGTACAATAAAACGCAAATAAACATAATTTAAGAACTAAGAATAGATAAATTACATGTAATTTAACATATGTGTATTAGAAATTATAACATTAAAATTATTAAGTTACATACATACCATTAAGTCATAAAAAACTGTGAATATTAGAAAATCTTTTGAGATTTGTTGCTTAAATGTGTGCGTGTGTATTGGTGCGTAGGTTGATATATGCGCACTCTATGACGATTTGATGGTACGGGGAAGAGAACTCCTTTGTTATGGGACACAGGGTTTTGTTCTTTATAACGTTTTGGTTCCTTTTTCTTTGACGATTTCTTAGTTTCTATATGGCTAGGGTGACCTGGAGGATACCAAACCTTTTCTGTTCCACACGCCTCCAAAGATGGCATTTGTGTGGAGTGTGGATGCATCGCTGACTTGCCTGGATCTACATGTACAAGTGTCCTTGTTGGTTCCGATGCTTTTCTTCTGTATTTGAACTGGAACACAGGGAGTTGGTGGTGCTAACTTAATAGAACACAGTTGTCGCTCCTTTGCTACAAGCTGATCCGCCACTGAATGAAGAGTTTCTTTCAGTTCACAAATTTCTGTGTCCATTCTTCTGATTTTCTTATGCAGAGTTTTGTTCTACGTAAGCGCGTCTGTGAGTTTGTCTTCCAAGTCCTCAATGTATACTTTCTTTCTTCTCCTCTCGTCCTTATTCTTTTTTTACGCAGCTGACTGTTTACGTTCTAAGGATATAAGATGTTCTTGCTGGCTATCAGTTGTTTTCTTTAGAGTCCGCACTTTATTTGTTAATGTCAATTTCTTATGTTTTTGGTCAGCCGAAGACGTTGTGGACAGGGAATTTATTGCGAGTGCAAACTCTGATCGAGATTCAATGTTGTAAAAGGGTAATTCCATGGCGTACATGCGTTGAGTCTTAAATTCATTCCAGGGTATTTGGTCGCGTTACTTCTTGTGGACGGACTTCTTTTTCACAACATGAATAGCTAATTTGTTTTTGTCAGAGTTCCTAGTACATTGTTTAGAAAGATGGTCGAGTTGATGACATGTAAAGCACTGTCGATTCATTGCCTTGCATCTAATAAGCTAATAAGATGTCCCTTGTAGAATATTTCTCCACAGCGCTAGCACATTGAATCTGACATTTTAACGCAAATCTAGGGATATTAACTGCTTTGGTAAGAGTCTTGGAATCGAGATCTAGAAACTGCACAGATATATAATGCAATACCCCAGGTATACTCCATCAATCAACACAAGTGAACTTGTGATGAAAATTTATTTTGATAAAGGTCAAGGAATAAAAGTGAAAGTCAGTATTTTGAAAAATAAATCACGTAAGGTCACATATAACAAAGACAACTTCAATTCACACAACTACACACACACACACACACACATACATGTGAAAGGTGTCAAACGGGGACAGGGGTTAAAGACTGTCAAAGTGGGGACTTTTTTATTTTTATTATTTCATTGACTTTTGACCAAAAATATTAGTCCTCCTATAACTCTGATGGCGAATATAATGAGAGTATGTCAATATCTTTAATTTTAAGCCAAGCACTTTTTACAGCACAAACGGGGACCTATTTCACACTCATTAATATTCACACACCAGTACTTGATTCATTGTATCTAATCGGGGACATTTTCAAAAAATAATGCAAAATACTCCCTTTTATGCCTTTTTTTTCATTAATTACTACCGTTCTCATCACTGATTAGGATTCTTGTCTTCATAGGTATTTGAATGTTTTATATTTTAAATCAAATACTGAGATAACGAACAGTAATAAGCCCCAAAAGTCCACTGAAACCCATAGGCACTCCCCAGCTTAATTGTTAAAAAATATATATATCTACTATACTACATGTATAAACATGTTATGCTTATAGTATAGTAGATATATTTTTTTATTTGGATATTTGGTCCGCCTCGTTTAAAGGTCGGGGGGGGGGGGGGCTAATACGATAACATATAAGGTCTGCCTTTTATAAGAAAAGGTCCGGCCCGTATAAGAAAAGGTCTGCCTACGTTTAAAGGTCCGGGTAGTGCAAAAGGTTTTAATATTGATTTAAACACATAAAATTAAAGATAGTTTGTACAATATATCTCTAGAGCAGGAATTCTACTCCTTATTTAGTTGCTTTAAGCAGTACCGTTTATTTTGTTTTAACATTTCCATGCTTGTGGTGTAAAAACTGCACACAAGAATCTCCTTGGACTACAGATGACATTACGAATGTAGTTTTTTAATTACCTTCATATTTTTATGATCGATGATTTTAGCATTTCAGAAGAAAATCCAGGTTTATATATTAACACTACCCCCTCCCCCTCCCCACCCCCCACCCCCCCCCCCCCCAAAAAAAAAAGAAAAGAAAAAGAGAACCCAGACGAGAGATATTAATTATTTTGTTTTGTGTCTTTCTAAATTTTTTTTTAAAATCTTTTTTCAAGCTTATTTCTAAATTTATTTTTCTTGTTGGTCACATTTTATTGTGCCTTTTTACGATGTATAGTTATAAAATCTTGGCGGAAAACTCAGATTCATCTAATACTAGAGGCTTTTATGCCCCCTCCCCCAATCCCCTTTAAAAAAAGTTACACAGTTCAGATTTATTTGTTTGTTTGTATGGTTTTTTTTTTTCTCTGTTTCAAAAGTTTTATTCTACGATTTTATGATCGGTAATTGAACAATTTCAGAGAAAACTTAAATATTTACAATAAATGATCCCCACCCTATTCCAGAGAGAGAGAGAGAGAGAGAGGTTAATCAATATAATAAACCACATATAAATTAAATCAAGCCGTTCGTCTAAAATACTTTCAGTCCTGGTGATTTTTCCCAAATGATAATTATGTTCCGGAATTTATTCCTTTTTGGAACAGTTTGGAGGAGCAGTTTCGATTGCACCTTTCCTCGCATACATGACCCGAAGAACTAAATAAAGAAATCATCCTCTCCAGCCGCCACTACACTTATCACAGGAAGCAGATACACAAGATTTGCTGAAGAAACACTGCATCAATAACGCAAATAATACTTATCGCTGTAATATGATTTTAATCCAGTGATCATTTCGGCACTGAACTCCGTTTTCTCATTAACGAAAGGAAGCCCCCAACCCCCACTCCCTGCCTTCATGTATCTGCTGAAAATGCGACTTTCTTAGACAAAGCGCTCTTCCTTGCAGTGGAAAGCAAGCTCACAGAGCAATCATCTTTACTCCGTCTTTACTGTTTCCTTATTAAAGCAATCCCAGAATCCACAAACTTTTATCATGGTACATGACTTGCAAATGAAGAAAAGTTTTTGACCGTTATATTCTCCATGATAAATAAGTACCTATTCTTAGGAAAAGAAGGATTAATAATAATACCAGTGTGTTTATTCCTGCTTGATTATAGCTGACAATTTTGCTTAAGTTAAGACAAAATTAAAATTTAATTACACGTATTTTTTTCCGCTACGCAGATAATAGTGCATTACCACAAGAAGTGAATTCGGAATTTGCAGTGTGGTTAGGGTCCATATTTTTTAATGAATAAATACATACAATTTATCAGGATGAAGATTTCTGCAGAGGATAAAGGTGTTCATGATCAAACAAAAAATTTAGAGACCAATCATTGGGGGGGGGGGGATTTCTGCTACTTTCTCTTTTAAGCATACATTTTGTGCACCCCTCCTTCAGGTGTGACGTACATTTTTATATTTAAGAGAAACTACACCTCACGCATTGTCACAACAACACAACTGTATTTTTTAATAAAATTCGATTTCGCGTTATGTAAAGAGTTTTCCATGTGATACATCGTCGGAGACCATAATGGTTTGGATTTAACTCTTTCTTATAACGTTTCAGTCTAATTTCAGATCAATTGAAAAAATATTTATCTCTCAATAAGCGCTGAAAATTTATTTTGGTCATTTATGGACATTGGCAAGTCACGGTTATCCTGAGGAAAAAAGTTTAATTCATAGGTTTTTCCACTTATAAAACTGATTTAACCCCCTCCCCCTCTTCCTCGCTTGAGATGCATTGTACTTCCGGAAATTTCTCCAGCCAATACCGAAAATATCCATATAATCATTATTAAAAATTTTATTCGGTAATATTCGAAACATACGGAAGCCGGTAGGTACCAGGTAGAAAAATATTTTTCTGGCGGCCGCCAAATAACTTATCTGGCGGCCACCTGAAAATTATATGACGATCGCCAAATATTTATCTGGCTGCCGCCAAAAATTAATGTGGCAATATAAATAATAAGAAAGCGAAAATTTTGGACAGGGTTCTTTTCTTTAGCATAAAAATTAGAGAAAGGGGCAATGCGGACCTTTAACGCAGTATAGTAAAAGGTCCGCCCTTTTTATTTCAGATATCTTACTATTACTATTTTAAAGCGATAATTTTGGACAGGGTTTGATTCCTTAACATAACTAGTCAAAATGGCAGGGCGGACCTTAAAACGCAGCAATAATAAATGGTCCGCCCTCTGTCTTTCAGATATCTTACAAATGTTGAACAGGGTTTATTTTCGTAGCATACAAATTATAGAAAGTGGCAAGTGGACCTTAAACCATCCTATATAA
Organism: Saccostrea echinata; assembly: GCF_033153115.1. Classification (NCBI taxonomy): domain Eukaryota; kingdom Metazoa; phylum Mollusca; class Bivalvia; order Ostreida; family Ostreidae; genus Saccostrea; species Saccostrea echinata. The sequence goes on from NW_026889761.1 coordinate 4,484,550, forward strand.
AAGTTTCGTCCTCTGTATTTCAACTATCTACATTTTACAAAGCAAAAATTTCACACATGGTTTATTTACGACAGTAGCATAAAAGCTGTAGAAAGTGGCAGGGCGGACCTTAAAACGCAGCATAAAGTCCTCCCTCTATATTTCAGATATCTTACTATTACAAAGCAAAAATTTTGTACAGGGTTTATTTTCGTAGCATAAAAATAAGAGAAAGAGGCAAGGCGGACCTTAAAACGCAGTATAATAAAAGGTCCGCCCTCTGTATTTCAGATATCTTACTATTACAAAGCGAAAATTTTGTACAAGGTTTATTTTCGTAGCATAAAAAATAAGAGAAAGAGGCAAGGCGGACCTTAAAACGCAGTAAAATAAAAGGTCCGCCCCCTGTATTCAGTGGTATTTCATATATTTTACTGTTAGAAAGCAAAAATTATGGACAGGGTTCTTTACTGTAGCATTAAAACTAGTTGTTCTCACAGTGATCAATCGTCTTTTTGTATATATACTGAAACGCAAAAGAAACGCAAAAAGCAGCAATCTACAAATATTTCAATTTTTTATCTAATGATTTTCAAGAATGAATACACTTAGGTAAAACTTGATTTGAAAACATCAAAGATTCGATGAAAATGTTAAATGATTATCTTTTAACTTTAGGAAGTAACACATGACTGTTAAAACATGACTGTTGAAAATCATTCAATTGTTAAATTACCGATAGTTACGAAATTGAAGAAGTCCTTACTTTTTAGATACAAAATTATATCCTATATGTAATATTTCCCCCTAAAATATGATGTTGCGTTTCTTTTGCGTTTCAGTATATATCAGTTTTGACTGAATCACTTAGGCTACCTTTATGGTATCTGTTCTATTTTTTGTCAGTTTGTTTCCTTTTTTCAGTTTTGCTGTTTTTTTTTTTTTTTTTTTTTTTTTTTTTTTTTTTTTTTTTTTTTCCCATACACATCTAATAATTATAATTATTTAAATTGAAGATTCCTGCACTTCCCGTTCACTCGGCATTTCAGTTGTGAATGCTGAAAATGGGGTAGTAAACCAATTTTCTGCAAAATCATTTGATTGGTTGAGACCAAAATACGCATGTAAATAAGTGAGTTCATAAGAAAGGTCATGACACAAATCATTTGGAATACGTTTCCTACTGTATCGGAGACAAATGGAGGGGTGCGGCTCGAGCTCTCGCCCTTGTCTTAAGACCCACCCTGTATCTCCGATAGAGTAGGAAACTCGTGCCCTAAATATAACCAAGAGTGGAACGTTTATCATAATACAATCGGGGAAATGTATATTTGAATTATCAGGATACATTTACGGGGGACATTTTGTGTATTAATTATTACAATGGGATTATACACATGTATACATTTGTATTACATTTGTACAATACAGTTACTGTACATGTAGAGGAATTATTGTTAAGAATTATCGCAAAACAGTAGGGAATATTATGTATTATATGTAAGTATAGCAGTAAACTATAGAACAAATGAATAAAGCAGATAAGTAAGCTATAGGGACATTTGTGGATAAATTATCCGATTCTGTAGGGAGATCTTTGTAATTTATAACAAAACAACAGAAAACATTTGTGTATAAATCTTAGAAAACAATTAAAAAAATGCCTTAATCAAAACAATACAATCGGGGAACTCTGTGTTTGAATTATCACAATACAATGGGGGGGGGGGGGGGGGAGGGCATTTGGGTATAAAAACCACAATACAATAGGGGACATATATATGTGTATAAAAAATCACAATACAATAGGGGACATTTGTGTATAAAAAATCACAATACAATAGGGGACATATATATGTGTATAAAAAATCGCAATACAATAGGGGACATTTGTGTATAAAAAATCACAATACAACAGGGGACATTGTGGGTATTAAAAATCACAATACGAAAGGGGACATTCCTGCATAAATCATTACAATACAATAGATTTTTTTTTTATAAATCATTGGGAATCATAACGGACATGTATGTGTACCTGATCATAATTCAAGAAGGGACGTGTTTATAAATTATTCTAAAACCAATGGAGGAAATTTGAGTAAAAATTATCACAAAACAATAGGGGACATTTGTGTATAAATAATCACAATACAATAGGGGACATTGTGAGTATGAATAATAAAAGTGCAATTTCTTGATCTTGGAAAGCACAAAGCAACTGCGCGAAAGTGCTGGTGAATTTCAAAATACGAAGTATTTAAAAAAATAATAATGAAAGTTTTTTTCTGATCCAATTACTTTTGATTCTATTTTGTTTAATTTGCTCCAATGAAAGCTTGAAATTGAGCTTGAATTTTGTTTAGGGATAAAATACAGTTACTGATTCAGGGATACAGGAACCCCCACCCAACTGACTTTACCTCCAAGAGCATATGTCAATATCAAAGAAAAACAATAAATACGTCGACAATAGTATACTTATTCTTAAAAATAGGAAACAAAAGAAACAATATATAGATTAGACTGGAAAGAAATTATTTACTTCCGTTAAATGACGACGTCTTTTGATAGAAAAAGTATTAGTAATAACTAACATGCATATGTGGTCAGGGGTGGGGTTTCACTTAAAACGTTATAAAAATTTTCAAAATCATCAACCAAATGAACATCAATCGCAAGCTCAACAAAGACAATAAATAAATCTGCATTACTGAAAAGATGAAAAACAAGCGCACCTGTTAAGCGAAAAAAAGAGAGAATTTACATATAACTTTGGAGTTGCTGATTTGTAGCTCGTTGATCTGCCAGAGGAAATTGGAATAGAGAAGTATAGTCCCCCCCTCCCCCCGACTTGACCAAAATTGACAAAAAAAAGTACATATTAATTGCGCACAAAAGAGTGAACTGTTTCTTGATTTATTTCTCTGTATATTTAAGCTGCCATCTCAAAAAATTACAAACCATGAAGTCTTAACGTGCATTATATTTTTAGTGCATGATCGTCTGCGAAATATGAGGATTAAATCATTCCCCGATGGTTTCCCCGGGGGAAATGGATTTTATTGGCTGGATAAATTTTCGTGTTTCCCTCATGATAATGAGATGAATCGTTTGCGGTATTATACCGAAAAAGCCAAGCCTTTGTAAATAACATTCAATTTAGGCTCCACTTTCTAATTCACTTTTAAAAAAGTCAATTGTCTTCCGTATCTTTTTCCCCCTTTTTCAAAACACCCTTATTGGAAAGAAGATAATTGCTAATTTCGTCACTGTTTGGCAGATGAACCCTTTCTAATATTATTAATTTTGCAACTCTCGGAATTTTTAGTTTAAGGAACGATACGTATTGCAAAGGGGAAAAATGTACGATGTTTTCGATGTGGTTTAGCATAACGGCGACAGGGAAATATGATGTTTTATGACCCTGTCAAGTGACTGTATTGGACCAATCAGTTAACGCGTTGTATAGAGCGGTTATAATGAGGTATAATAAATTCTTTTAAATTCTTTTACTACTTCTTTTAACAACTTTGAATACTCTGAATTATGTAAGAACGAATTTTTGTTAATAAATGACTGTACATGTAAGAAAAAAAATAATAAAAACAATTTCAGCTTTTATTAGCTGAACATGATGCGTGACTGTCAAAAAAATATTTCCATGTCCGACATTTGAGAATTTATATCTGGCAATATGATCGCACATTGCCAAATCAATATTCGACACAATAAGGAATCATTTATTACAGAAACCAAAGAAAGAAGTTTTTACAAAGGACAGAATCAATTATAACCGCTTTTGATAAAATGTAATTTACTTCTGAAAACAAAAGTATCAATTTTCCTATACTAGATTAACTTTTATAAGATAACCCTAAGATATTATTAAGTGCCTCTTTTACCTGTTTCTAATCCAACTAAGATAAGCGCAGAAGCAGAATTTTTTTAACACTGAAAACATACTTATTTTTTTCAGTGTATACAAAAAATGCGCTTGGAAATTTAATTTTTTTTTAAATATATGAACTTTTACGTACTACGTAATAAACTATTTTGAAACAATTTTATACACCATGACGTGTGTGGATATTTGTTCCCATTAGTATTTATCGTTGATACAGAAAATACATGGTTTTATTTGGGATGGATTTCCCCTTTTTTCGGGACATCGGTGTAGTTTTTTTTTTTTTTAATATTTTAATGTACAAGTGCTTTATATATATATATATATATATATATATATATATATATATATATATATATATATATATATATATATATATATTATATTGAGCTAGAATATCAAATATAAAAAAATGCCTAGTGTGGAATTGTACATTATATGTATCATATTTTCGAATTAATACAATCCGTTTCTAGAACATGTCTAACCCCCCTCCTTTTCAAAATTACTGGATTTGCCTCTGGAATTGTACACATGTAAAAACAAAGGCAACTTCAGAATATATTAACAATTTAGGAACTTCGGAGAAGACATATATATAAAACATCGTCTAGACTTTATATGTGTAATGAAACTTATAATTTGAATAATTAGAAACTTAAAATGTTATTTGATGGAAGAAATTTTTTTTTTTGAAAAATCGTACTCCAAAGGCAAAAAAAAAAAAAATAAAAATATTCTGCACACACTGATCAATTCGCCGTGACATATGGACAGCGTAAGACTGCCCCCTCCCTCTGCTCATTCAACACCACATAGAACTCTTTTCTTGTTCAAAGCAAAGTATTCATTGATATTTTGATATTTCTTTACGTATCTCTCCCCTTAAGAAATCTCAGTCTGTCGAAATGATATGGAACTTTAATTTAAAGTTAAATCATTTAACATGCATTTGTTATTCTACTAATGAGGCACGTTTTAGGAATTTCAATCTAGTCCCATGCATAGATATGGATATGTTTACCGTCCTTAGCCAGGCAAATAACAGATTATAAATAAAATGGTAAAAACACTGTAACACCCCCATACCACCTCCGCACTACCCCTCCCCCCTCTTCAAAAATAAATAAAAATGCATGATAAAGTTCAGATCTGGTAAAGTGTATATTTACATGTAGTATTAAATTAACTCTGCAAATTATACATAAAACTCATATTAATCTAAATGAGTATTATTTTGCCACGAAATCAAGAACAAGTTTAAGAAAATCGACCCGACTGCAAAATTCAAACACAATGTTAACAATATAATTTCGAATTGATACTTCGTTTTAATCTCAAGAATAAAACAATTTTAAGCATAGAATACTACCATACGATTAATAAAATTGAATGACGATGAAAATTTTCAGTGCGGAAATAAGGCTATAGCAATAAAAAAAATGTACTTTTGGATGAAACCTTTACATTCAAGAAAACACTTGTTCTAAAAAAATGAAGTCATAATCAAAACTGGACATTTAATGTTATTCTTTCTTTATTTGGTACTGGTGAAGTAAGATTTAATGAAAACATAATGTGATATATCGCGACTGCTGATTCTTAAATCATCATACTGTAATAATTTCAATAAATTCCGAGAGAACCCGAACAGAAAAATTAAGAATGAAGCCAAAGCGTGTGAGAATCCTGTACAAAGTGCAGCCCTTCATGTAAACCGAGTAGCATTCCCTGTGAACTGCTTTGTGCAATCCGTGTACGCTTCGTTCAAACCATGTAGCGTTTTGCTAAACTATTAGGCGTATATGTTTCGTGCAGTGTGCGACTGGGTTAGTAACGATAATCGTCATGAAGTTGTCTGGTGGAGCACTTTCTTATGTATTGTTAAAGACTCAAAAACCTAATGGTGATGAATAAATATAAAGAAAAAATATATTTTGGAATAGAGTTCTACTGAACAATAGGATGTCAAATATTCGGAAACACGGTGTATGGAAAAGGCCAAGGGATTAATCAGAAGACTTCAAGACGGTCATAACTGTAAGCTGTCACACCATATGTCCATCAGTCAAAATGTAATAAATAAATACAAAAAAGAGAAACTACTCTGTAATGACGGGGTGTTAATAAAAACAAATGAAAAATTGGAAACGTGCGGACCAACATAATTTTTCTAACGGAAATAATTGCATGCAGATAGATGGATAGGTAGACAAATGTTAAACAGTAATTTAATAATAAGATGCGTGCTTCTCAAGGACACCTGTATTCTCCGTTTTCAAATTAGACCATTCCTGTGTAGGAAACAACCCCATAGAACGGGGGGGGGGGGGGCTTGTCCCCTCACTTTCTTTTTGAGTATAATTTTTTTCTAGTGTAATCTTCATTTAGATGCAGGTTGCCCTCCTCTTTTTTGTTGCTGTAAGATAGAACAAATTTCAAGACTTTTTTAAAAGTTTTGTACCAAAATGTAACGGAAATGTCCATCATCACCCCTCCCCCTTCCCCTTTTCGAGTTTGGACGGTTTAGTTTTTTTTTTCTTTGTCAATTTTTTTGGGAGATGCCCCCTTTTAAAAGCATTGCTACGGGTTGCTTTAAAATGATTGGGCATGAAAAGTAGACTACTAATTTAAATCATGTACAAACTTTCTTTTATGAAGGAACAAGTGAAAATAACGAGTGATTTCCAAATGATAATTTAAGATCGGTGACAACTTTGGACAGAAAACGTTAGCACGCTTCAGATTCTGTAATCGAAACGAAATCGGACACAAATTTTATGCTGTAAAAGACATGGCATCGGAGACAACACTGTGTAAAGAACAGGGAAAATAGTAACTTAGCAATGAAATTCAAGGTCGGAATTCACAGTGAAACAGATTGCACAGGTGTCAGATTACAAAGTATACTAAACAGCGCTTCCTAGCCATACGTTCAGTTTACATGCTTCTTCAAGATGGGCAGAAGAATTGATGAAGATTTTCTGAGATTGATTAAATTTTCACTGTATAACAGTCTTTGCCCTTCAGTGAAGACTGAACCCCTGAATTTAACATTCTTAGTAGAGTGCTTTATGCTTATTCCACTTTTAAATACTAAAACATTGCCTAGATTCTTTCATAAATAAATGATTGGGAAATACGTATCAATTAATTCTTTTTCTGGCAGCAAATTTGAGTCAATTGAATTAAGCATTTTTTTTTCCCTAAGTGACATCACAAGAATAAAATATAACATTGATGGTCCCAAAGGTATCGATATCAATTTATAGGATAGTTTTGCTTGCCTGTTTGTTTATTTTTATAGAACGTCCCTTCCGAATGTTGAGACGCCACCATTTGCTGGTGTAGGGGTGCAAACTTGGACTTATACTATGCGCTCAAGGCCATTGAGCAGTTAGGGATCCTTTTGGTGTCAGCATATACTGCGACAGGCCTCGGTTTATGCGGTCTCATCCTAAGGACCAGTCTCCATGTCCTGCAGTGGGATTTGAACCGTAAGGCCACGCGGGCGACTTTAGAAAGGTTACTTAGGTAATTTAATTTACTTTGCCTGCAATCACATCAAAGTTCCATCTCCCATAGTGCTTATTTATTCCGAGTTTCTGGCTTGGCACAGTGGTGGTTGGAGAGTTTTAGAGTGTTTGCTTTAGAGTCGGGGGGGGGGGGAGGGGAGGTAAGAAGTTGATCCTTACGTCGCAGGTTCGGATCCCGCTGAGGGACGTTGAAACCGGTCCTTTGGATGAGACCATATTAACCGAGGCTTTGTGTCGCAGTAGGTGCTGGCAAGAAAAAAGATCCCTAACTGCTCAATGGCCTTGCGTAAATATATACTTTTTTTGTTAACGAAACATCGATCAGCTATACCTGAAAAATACTTTTATGACAAAACGTTAGTATCTTTCCAAGAAATACTTCAAGTCCATTTAGTCAATGTTCATATCACAAACATGATTTAAATGTCATTATTCGTCCAGAATTGTAAAGTCTAGCGTTTAGCGTGTAAGTCTAAAAAGAAAGACTAGTGATACTCGGGATTTTAGTACTGGTAATAGAATAACTTTTTTATCAAATACGTTTTGCTTGTCAAAATTTAAAAATTACAATTATGAGGACTTTATTCTTAATAATTAATTCACAAATTTGATATGATTTTTATGTATCTAATGCAATAGGCATTCTGCACGCCTTGTTCGCCCATCTCCTTTATATAGAAAAAAAACAAAAAGAGCAATTTCGTATAATTCATCTTTAATGTTTAAAATATTTAAATTAAACGTTCATGTGTTTGACCTTTTTGTAAAAATTAAGACTACTCTCATTGATATCTTTTAGTAGAAAATTATATTATGTATCGATTCAAAGCAAATTTTGCGCTCTTTTGTGTGTTAATTGCAGCCGAAATCTTTAAAATTTTCTCCCAATAAATAAATAAATGAATAAATGAATAAAATAAAGATAAAAATAGGGAAGACAATCGAGTACAGAATTGCCAATCTGTAAACCGCAAAATGAGTATATTACTATGATAAACTGGGAACATTCAGTAACAAAAGCTTACGTCACAAGCATACATGTAAATGCTAAGTCGATCATAAATCTGTAACCCAGATGTTCCATTGACATGAACGTTTGTCAGAAGGACTGATGTTCATACACGAGTAAGGATAAATTATATATAAATTCTCTATCTCCAAAAAAAAAAAAAAAAAAAAAAAAAAAATACGGATATAAAAGGCTCAGTGCAATGTTTGTTTCAGAAAAGTCACGTGACAAGTTTTTCACTATACAAACGGGGACACGTGTGTAACCCCCAAATAAGAATCCTCGGTAATTGTGAAAAGTTCACACTCACACACATGTTTTAATCCTAACTAACCGGGGACATTTTTTCAACATGTTGAAAAATGGATCTTTTCGGCTTTTTGGGGTAATTAGACATCCCTGATTTCGAATTTGGCGCTAATTTTAATCGAAGACAACCGGGGACGTCCCCGGTTGGGAGGTTGTCCCCGGTTGGAAGGTGTGTAAACAAACAGTTGTCCCCGTTTGACACCTTTCACGCACGCATACACACACACACACACACACACACACACACACACACACACACACACACACACACACCTACATGTGAAAGGTGTCAAACGGGGACAGGGGTTAAAGACTGTCAAAGTGGGGACTTCTTTATTTTTATTATTTCATTGACTTTTGACCAAAAATATTAGTCCTCCTATAACTCTGATGGCGAATATAATGAGAATATGTCAATATCTTTAATTTTAAGCCAAGCACTTTTTACAGCACAAACGGGGACCTATTTCACACTCATTAATATTCACACACCAGTACTTGATTCATTGTATCTAATCGGGGACATTTTCAAAAAAGAATGCAAAATACTCCCTTTTGTGCCTTTTATTCATTAATTACCACCGTTCCCATCACTGATTAGGATTCTTGTCTTCATAGGTATTTGAATGTTTTATATTTTAAATCAAATATTGAGATAACGAACAGTAATAAGCCTCAAAAGTCCATTGAAACCCATAGGCACTCCCCAGCTTAATTGTTAAAAAATATATATCTACTATACTACATGTATATACATGTTATGTTTATAGTATAGGAGATATATTTTTTTAACAATTAAGCTGGGGAGTGCCTATGTAGAAATCGTGAGCAGGGCATACACGGACGTTAAAAACACTCGAGTTCACTGTAGCATGGAAGATATTTGGTCCTCCTCGTTTAAAGGTCGGGGGAGGGGGGGGGGGGGGCTAATACGATAACATGTATGTAAGGTCCGCCTTTTATAAGAAAAGGTCCGGCCCGTATAAGAAAAGGTCTGCCTACGTTTAAAGGTCCGAGTAGTGCAAAAGGTTTTAATCTTGATTTAAACACATAAAATTAAAGATAGTTTGTACAGTATATCACTAGAGCAGGAATTCTACTCCTCATTTAGTTGCTTTTAGCAGTGCCGTTTATTTTGTTTTAACATTTCAATGCTTGTGGTGTAAAAACTGCAAAAATCTCCTTGGACTACAGATGGCATTACAAATGTATTTTTTTTTTAAATTACCTTCATATTTTTATGATCGATGATTTTAGCATTTCAGAAGAAAATCCAGGTTTATATATTAACACTAACACCCCCCCCCCCCCCCCAAAAAAAAGAACCCAGACGAGAGATATTAATTATTTTGTTTTGTGTCTTTCTTAAAATTTATTTTTTTTAAATCTTTTTAAGCTTATTTCTAAATTTATTTTTCCTGTTGGTCACATTTTATTGTGCCTTTTTACGATGTATAGTTATAAAATCTCGGCGGAAAACTCAGATTCATCTAATACTAGAGGCTTTTATGCCCCCTCCCCCCATCCCCTTTAAAAAAAGTTACACAGTTCAGATTTAATTGTTTGTTTGTATGTTTTTTTTTCTCTGTTTCAAAAGTTTTATTCTACGATTTTATGATCGGTAATTGAACAATTTCAGAGAAACCTTAAATATTTACAATAAATGATCCCCAACCTATTCCAGAGAGAGAGAGAGAGAGAGAAAGAGAGAGAAAGGGTTAATCAGTATAATAAACCACATATAAATTAGATCAAGCTGTTCGTCTAAAATACTTTCAGTCCTGGTGATTTTTCCCAAATGATAATTATGTTCCGGAATTTATTCCTTTTTGGAACAGTTTGGAGGAGCAGTTTTGATTGCACCTTTCCTCGCACACATGACCAGAAGAACTAAATAAAAAAATCATCCTCTCCAGCCGCCACTACACTTATCACAGGAAGCAGATACACAAGATTTGCTGAAGAAACACTGCACCAATAACGCATATAATACTTATCGCTGTAATATAATTTTAATCCACTGATCATTTCGGCACTGAACTCCGTTTTCTCATAAATGAAAGGAAGCCCCCACCCCCCACTCCCCTCCTTCATGTATCTGCTGAAAATGCGACTTTCTTAGACAAAGCGCTCTTCCTTGCAGTGGAAAGCAAGCTCACAGAGCAATCATCTTTACTCCGTCTTTACTGTTTCCTTATTAAAGCAATCCCAGAATCCACAAACTTTTATATGGTACATGACTTACAAATGAAGAAAAGATTTTGACCTTTAGCCAGTCATTATATTCTCCATGATAAATAAGTACCTATTCTTAGGAAAAGAAGGATTTTTGAAAAAATAATACCAGTGTGTTTATTCCTGCTTGATTAAAGCTGACAATTTTGCTTAAGTTAAGACAAAATTAAAAGAACGAGGGCGCTTTTGATTGACATTCGGCAGGTATCGGGGCCACTTGAAAAGTGAAAATTTTATTGCACTGTAAAATTAAATTTTAACATTCTTTTGATTTATCATGTTCCTATGAGATAGGAAAGGAAAATAATTTCCAAATAGTGTGTTTTGATTTCCTTAAAAATAACTTGAAACATGACTAGATGCGTCATTTGCTACAAAATATTACATTTTTTAAACACGTTTTTCTAAAAATTTGTTATCTCTGGGTCATCTCTCCACGATTTTAAAAAGAATTTGTGTGCATTTGTATTCAAAGGAACGAACAAACATTTGTAAAAAAAAAAAAAAAAAAAAATGGAGAGAAGACCCAGAGACTATAAAAAATGAACTTTTTCCAAAAAATACCAATGTGTAAATGCGTTGCTTCTTTGTCATTTTAAGTGCCGGAGTGTTTGTGTAGCGATGATAGCTCAGTAGTATGCGTTACTAGTCCAGCGCACTAAGGAGTCGAGAAGTTTTTGGTTCGATCCTCGAATGGAGCAATTTATCTTTTTTTTCTTATTTATACAAACAATCAAGTGGATTTTATTTACTGATTTATAAGTTTTAAAAGAGAAAAATTTTGGTTCAGTTCCACAGGGAGCGAAAGCAATTTTTCAAACCTACTGAAACTTCATTTCATATATCATACCCTATTATCTTGTTAGGTGTTTACTATTTACATGTATGTGAAGTATTACTGTGTTATCGTAACTATCAAATGGACTAAAATATTTCATATTTGAAAGTTATTTCAATGTAAATCTAAACATTTTCCTATGTGCGTAACTTGGAAAAGTCTGTCCACTTCTGGTCAGCCGACCAAATCGTGGACATTTATACCATAAATGTTTCGTACACATGATTCCTGCAGATCGCACGCCAAGTATGCCCGTCCTCTTTGATTACACGTATTTTTTTCCGCTACGCAGATAATAGTGCATTACCACAAGAAGTGAATTCGGAATTTGCAGTGTGGTTAGGGTCCATATTTTTTAATGAATAAATACATACAATTTATCAGGATGAAGATTTCCTCAGAGGATGAAGGTGTTCATGATCAAACATAAAATTAAGAGACCAATCATGGGGGGGGGGGGGGGATTTCTGCCACTTTCTCTTTTAAGCATGCATACATTTTGTGCACCCCTCCTTCAGGTGTGACGTACATATTTATATTTAAAAGAAATTACACCTCACGCATTGTCACAACAACACAACTGTATTTTTAAATAAAATTCGATTTCGCGTTATGTAAGGAGTTTTCCATGTAATACATCGTCGGAGACCATAACGGTTTGGATTTAATTCTTTCTTATAACGTTTCAGTCTAATTTCAGATCAATTGAAAAATATTTATCTCTCAATAAGCGCTGATAATTTATTTTAGTCATTTATGGACATTTGCAAGTCACGGTTATCCGGAGGCAAAAAGTTTAATTCATAGGTTTTTCCACTTATAAAACTGATTTAGCCCTCTCCCCCTCTTCCTCGCCTGAGATGCATTGTACTTCCGGAAAGAGGGTGTTGCAGTTCTTTTGTTATTTTCCCTAAAGTTGAAGCAGTTTAAAAGAAAAATTTTAAGTAACAGAAAACGGTCTTAATTTTTTCAGATACAACGGTATATACAGCACAATGTAGAACAATATTTAGAAACTGCATATCGACTTCCAATTTGTCATTAAATGAAGTGTAAACTAGTCACATAGCAAAATAAGTCAAGTTTTCTGTTTTTCACATAGGGAATCCCCATTGTTCTGAAAAACTGCCTCCTTGAAACAGAATGAATTTCATATACTCATAAAGAGAGAGGATTTTGCTTCAAAACTGCCATTTCCGATTTTTGTTTCAAAGAGGCATATTTTTGAAAATCACAAAAATCGAATAAAAATTATTATATATCGGAAATGCAAAATGTGCACATAGAATAGCATATGAAACTTCACTGTCGGAGCTGGTCTAGTGGTAAAGTTTGTGGACTCTATGCAAAGATTATTTTACCTGAAAATGGGTTCGGATCCTGGAATGGCTGGTACATATATATTTTTTTTCCTTATACACTATAATGAAAATACAGTGTAACAACTCTCTTGAGAGAGAAAGAGAGGGGGGGGGGGAGAGAATGTCAGAAAGTTGATGGGTAATGTTTTAAATGCATGCAGAATTAAATTGTTTTCCTTGATATTGTGATCTAAAACTAGTAAGACATACATTTTATGTTATTATTTAGTGGCAATGTCTTAAAAAATAAAGTACTATCATCTTAAATAATATAATTTTTTCATACGTATTTCGTTTCATTATTGTTCTGTTAATTAGTAGCTCAGATTTGACTTGAAACAACTAAATTGAAATAACTAAACAGCTCAATAGAATTTCTTGGATATTTCATCAACAGCGTGATTATTGGACACATTTTTATATATTGAAAAATATTAACGAACGCTGTCTACAGTACATCTTTCAAAATGATGTGCAAGGTGCACTTGCCATTAATGTGCTTTTTATCGTTCTAACTTTTCTCATGCAATATGGCAACAGAGACCATGATGTGAAATAAAGTTTATTTAGAGGTCGCCATTCTATGCTAGGAAAAATCTATGCATGAAATAAACGTAAAATGTGAAATGTTTTGTTATAACAAGCTGGACATACCCGTCGTATAAATAAAGTCATCTACGTAGCATTATCTATATTTAGAGATAACTCTTCATGCGTCGTGGGTATTTAAATGTCCTTTTCGACTTTGGGAATAATCACGAGTTTCTGCACCACCCTCTTTCTCCAGCCAATATCGAAAATATCCATATAATCATTATTCAAAATTTTATTCGGTAATATTCGAAACATACGGAAGCCGGTAGGTGCCAGGTAGAAAAATATTTTTCTGGCGGCCGCCAGATAACTTATCTGGCGGCCACCTGAAGAATTATATGGCGACCGCCAAATATTTATCTGGCTGCCGCCAAATATTTATCTGGCAATATAAATAATAAGAAAGCGAAAATTTTGGACATGGTTCTTTTCTTTAGCATAAAAACTAGAGAAAGGGGCAATGCGGACCTTAAAACGCAGATATCTGACTATTACAAAGCGAAAATTTTGTACAAGGTTTATTTTCGTAGCATAAAAAATAAGAGAAAGAGGCAAGGCGGACCTTAAAACGCAGTAAAATAAAAGGTCCGCCCCCTGTATTCAGTGGTATTTCATATATTTTACTGTTAGAAAGCAAAAATTATGGACAGGGTTCTTTACTGTAGCATTAAAACTACTTGTTCTCACAGTGATCAATCGTCTTTTTGCATATATACTGAAACGCAAAAGAAACGCAAAAAGCAGTAATCTACAAATATTTCAATTTTTTTTATCTAATGGCTTTCAAAAAAGAATACACTTAGGTAAAACTTGATTTGAAAACATCAAAGATTTGATGAAAATGTTAAATGATTATCTTTTAACTTTAGAAAGTAACACATGACTGTTAAAACATGACTGTTGAAAATCATTCAATTGTTAAATTACCGATAGTTACAAAATTGAAGAAGTCCTTACTTTTTAGATACAAAATTATATCCTATATGTAATATTTTCCCCTAAAATATGATGTTGCGTTTCTTTTGCGTTTCAGTATATATCAGTTTTGACTAAATCACTTAGGCTACCTTTATGGTATCTGTTCTATTTTTTGTCAGTTTGGGTTTTTTTTCAGTTTTGCTGTTTTTTTTTTGTTGGTTTTTTATCATACACATCTAATAATTATAATTATTTAAACTGAAGATTCCTGCACTTCCCGTTCACTCGGCATTTCAGTTGCGACTGCTGAAAATGGGGTACTAAACCAATTTTCTGCAAAATCATTTGATTGGTTGAGACCAAAATACGCATGTAAATAAGTGAGTTCATAAGAAAGGTCATGACACAAAACATTTGGAATACGTTTCCTACTGTATCGGAGACAAAGGGCGGGGTGCGGCTCGAGCTCTCGCCCTCGTCTTAAGACCCATCCTGTATCTCCGATACAGTAGGAAACTCGTGCCCTAAATATAACCAAGAGTGGAAGGTTTATCATAATACAATCGGGGAAATGTATATTTGAATGATCAGGATACATTTACGGGGGACATTTTGTGTATTAATTATTACAATACAATAAGGGATTATACACATGTATACATTTGTATTACATTTGTACAATACAGTTACTGTAGAGGAATTATTGTTAAGAATTATCGCAAAACAGTAGGGAATATTATGTATTACATGTAAGTATAGCAGTAAACTAGAGAACAAATGGATAAAGCAGATAAGTAAGCTATAGGGACATTTGTGGATAAATTATCTCGATTCTATAATGAGATCTTTGTACTTTATAACAAAACAACAGAAAACGTTTGTGTATAAATCTTAGAAATTTAAAAAAAAAAAATGCGTTAATCAAAACAATACAATCAGGGGACATGTGTGTATAAAAAAATCACAATACAATAGGGGACATATATATGTGTATAAAAATCACAATACAATAGGGGACATTTGTGTATAAAAAATCACAATACAATAGGGGACATATATATGTGTATAAAAAATCGCAATACAATAGGGGACATTTGTGTATAAAAAATCACTATACAATAGGGGACATATATATGTGTATAAAAAATCGCAATGCAATAGGGGACATTTGTGTATAAAAAATCACAATACAATAGGGGACATATATATGTGTATAAAAATCACAATACAATAGGGGACATTTGTGTATAAATCATTGCAATACAATAGATTTTTTTTTTTATAAATCATTGCGAATCATAACGGACATGTATGTGTACCTGATCATAATTCAAGAAGGGACGTGTTTATAAATTATTCTAAAACCAGTGGAGGAAATTTGAGTAAAAATTATCACAAAACAATAGGGGACATTTGTGTATAAATAATCACAATACAATAGGGGACATTGTGAGTATGCATAATAAAAGTGCAATTTCTTGATCTTGGAAAGCATAAACCAACTGCACGAAAGTGCTGGTGAATTTCAAAATACGAAGTATTTAAAAAAACAAATGAAATAATAATGAAAGTTTTTTCTCTGATACCAATTATTTTTGATTCTATTTATTTGTTTAATTTGTTCCAATGAAAGCTTGAAATTGAGCTTGAATTTTGTTTAGGAATAAAAAACAGTTACTGATACAGGGATACAGGAACCTCCACTCAACCGACTTTACCTCCAAGAGCATATCTCAATATTAAAGAAAAACAATAAATATATAGATTAGACTGGAAAGAAATTATTTACTTCCGTTAAATGACGACGTCTTTTGATAGAAAAAGTATTAGTAATAACTAACATGTGGTCAGGGATGGGGTTTCACTTAAAACGTTATAAAAATTTTCAAAATCATCAACCAAATGAACATCAATCGCAAGCTCAACAAAGACAATAAATAAATCTGCATTTACTGAAAAGATGAAAAATAAGCGCATCTGTAAAGCGGGAAAAAAAGAGTCGAGAATTTACATACAACTTTGCAGTTGCTGATTTGTAGCTCGTTGATCTGCCAGAGGAAATTGGAATAGAGAAGTATAGTCCCCCCCCCCCAACTTGACCAAAATTGACAAAAAAGTACATATTAATTGCGCACAAAAGAGTGCACTGTTTCTTGATTTATTTCTCTGTATATTTAAGCTGCCATCTCAAAAAATTACAAACCATGAAGTCTTAACATGCATTATATTTTTAGTGCATGATCGTATGCGAAATATGAGGATTAAATCATTCCCCGATGGTTTCCCCGGGGGAAATGGATTTTATTGGCTGGATAAATTTTCTTATTTCCCTCATGATAATGAAATGAATCGTTTGCGGAATCATACCGAAAAAGCCAAGCCTTTGTAAATAACATTCAATTTAGGCTCCACTTTCTAATTCACTTTTAAAAAAGTCAATTGTCTTTCGTATCTTTTTTCCCCTTTTTCAAAACACCCTTATTGGAAAGAAGATAATTGCTAATTTCGTCACTGTTTGGCAGATGAACCCTTTCTAATATTATTCATTTTGCAACTCTCGGAATTTTTAGTTTAACGAACGATACGTATTGCAAAGGGGAAAAATGTACGATGTTTTCGATGTGGTTTAGCATAACGGCGACAGGGAAATATGATGTTTTATGACCCTGTCAAGTGACTGTATTGGACCAATCAGTTAACGCGTTGTATAGAACAGTTATAATGAGGTATAATAAATTCTTTTAAATTCTTTTACTACTTCTTCTAACAACTTTAAAAACTCGGAATTATGTAAGAACGAATTTTTGTTAATAAATGACTGTACATATAAGAAAAAAATAATAAAAAACAATTTCAGCTTTTATTAGCTAAACATGATGCGTGACTGTCAACTATATTTCCATGTCCGACATTTGAGAATTTATATCTGGCAATATGATCGCACACTGCCAAATCAATATTCGACACAATAAGGAATCATTTATTACAGAAACCAATCTCCCGAATGTTTTCTTTTTGAAATTACATTAGCTGCCCTTTTAAGAATGAAATATATGGAGATAACGAACAGTATTCAAGCCCAAAAGTCCATTAAACAATACAAAATAGGAGCAGAGCAAACACGGACCTCTAAACATCAGAGGTGGGATCAGGTGCCATGGAGGAGTGAGCATCCCCTGCCGACCGGTCACACCCGCCGTGTGCTCATTGTCATGATCGGGAAATAACGGAAAAATCCGTCGACAATTCAGTGTGTAAATAATGGCCTAACAATTAGTATGAAAAACATCAGTCAGCATTTGACTCAGTGATAAATTGCATTTGCTGACAAGTTGACATTTGACATTGCTGACATTTGCTGACAAATGAGATGTCATTTATTGTGTACATGTCTTATTAGACCAAAAGGAGGAAACGTTTGAAATTAAGCTGCATCAATTAAAGATAACAAAGGTGAAAAAAAGAAAGAAAGAGAGAAATTTTAAAGAACAGAATCATTTATTACCGCTTTTGATAAAAAGTAATTTACTTGTGAAAAGAAAAGTATCAATTTTCATATACTAGATTAACTTTTATAAGATAATCCTAAGACATGATTATGTGCCTCTTTTTCCTGTTTCTAATCCAACTAAGATAGGCGCAGACTGTCGAAATGATATGCAACTTTAATTTAAAGTTATACATAAAACTCATATTAATTTAATATTGTTAAATTAATAACATTAATATAGTATTAATTTGCCACGAAATCAAGAAGAAGTTTCAGAAAATCGACCCGACTGCAGAATTCAAACGCAATATAAACAATATAATTTCGAATTGATACCTCATTTTATATTTTAAGAATAAAACAATTTTTAGCTTAAAGTACTACTATACGATAGATAAAATTAAGAATGACAATGAAAATTTTTATTGCGGAAATTAGGCTATAGTAATAAAAAAAAATGTACTTTTGGATGAAACCTTTACATTCAAGAATTTTTTTTTTAAAAAGTCATAATCAAAACTGGACATTTAATGTTCTTCTTCCTTAATATAGTACTGGTGAAGCAAGATTTAATGAAAAAATAGTGTGATATATCGCGACTGCTAATTCTTCAATCATTATACTGTAATAATTTCAATAAATTCCGAGAGAATCCTAACAGAAAAATTAAGAATGAAGCCAAAGCGTGTGAGAATTCTGTACAAAGTGCAGCCCTTCATGTAAGCTGAGTAAAATTCTGGTTAAACTGCTTTGTGCAATCCGTGTAAGCTTCGCGTTCAAACCATGTAGCGTTTTGATAAACTGTTAGGCGTATATGATTCGTGCAGTGTTCAAGTGGCTTAGTATAACGATAACCGTCCTGAAGTTGTCAGGTGGAGCAATTTCTTATGTATTGTTATGATAAGAAGACTCAAAGACCTAATGTTGATGAATAAATATAAAGAAAATTATATTTTGGAATAGAGTTCTTGTGAACCTTAGGGTGTCAAATATTTGGAAGCACGATGTATTTTTATTGAAAAGCCAAGGGATTTATCAGAAGACTTCAAGACGGTCATGACTTTAAGCTGTCACATCATATGTCCTTCAGTCAAAATGTAATAAATAAATACAAAAAAGAGAAACTACTCTGTAAAGACGGGGTGTTACTAAACACAAATGAACAATAGGAAACGTGTGGATCAACATAGTTGTTCTAATGGAAATAATTGCATGCAGATAGATGGACAGGTAAACAAATGTTAAACAGTGATTATATAATAAGATGCATGCTACACAAGGACATCTGTATTCTCCGTTTTCAAATTAGCCCATTCCTTTGTTGGAAACAACCCCATAGAACTGGGGTGGGGGCAGGGGGCCCGTCCCTCACTTTTTTCTGAGTATAATTTTTTTCTAGAGTAATCTCCGTTTAGATGCAGGTTCCCCCCCCCCCTCTTTTTTTGTTGCTGTAAGATCGAGCAAATTCCAAGACTTTTTAAAATTTTGTACCAAAACGTAAGGGAAATGTCAATCATCACCACTCACCCTTCCTCTTTTCGAGTTTGGACGGTTTAGTTTTTTTCTTTGTCGAAATTTTTGGGAGGTGCCCCCTTTTGAAACCATTGCTACGGGTTGCTTTAAAATGATAGGGCATGAAAAGTAGACTACTAATTAAAACCATGTACAAACTTTCTTTTATGAAGGAACAAGTGAAACCAACTAGTGATTTCCGAATGATAATTTAAGGTCGGTAACAACTTTGGACAGATAACATTAGTACGCTTCATATTCTGTATTTGAATGGAATAGGACACAAATTGTATGCTGTACAAGACAAGATATCGGATACATCACTGTGTAAAGAACAGGGAAAAAAGTAACTTAGCAATGAAATTCAAGGTCGAAATTTACAGTGTAACAGATTGCACAGGTGTCAGATTACAAAGTATACTAAACAGCGCCTCCTAGTCATACGTTCAGTTTACATGTTTCTTCAAGATGGGCAGAAGAAGTGATGAAGATTTTCTGAGATTAATTAAATTTTCACTGTATGACAGTCTTTGCCCAAGAGTGAAAACAGAACCCCTGAATTTAACATTCTCGGTAGAGTGCTTTATGCATATTCCACTTTTAAACACTAAAACATTGCATAGATTCTTACAAAAATGAATGATTGGGAAATACGTTTCAATTCTTTTTCTGGCATCAAATTTGATCAGTGCGTCAATTGAATTAAACATTTTTTCCTGACATCACAAGCATAAAATGGACATATTGGTGGTCCAAAAGGTATCGGTATCAATTTTAGAGGATAGTTTTGCTTGCCTGTTTGTTTGTTTATATAACGTCCCTTTCGAAAAAAAATTCACTTATATTGAGACGCCACCATTTACTGGAGTATGGGTGCAAATTTGGACCTATTCTAAGCACTCACGGCCATTGAGCAGTGAAGGATCTTTTTGGTGCCAGCATATACTGCGACACGGGACCTCGGTTTATGCGGTCTCATCCTAAGGACCGGTCTCCATGTCCTGCAGTGGGATTTGAACCCGCGACGTAAGGCCATTCGGGTGACTTTAGAATAGGTTACCTAGTATATTTCATTTACTGCGCCTGCAATCACATCAAAGTTCCGATCCCATAATGCTTATTCACTCCGAATTTCTGGTGTGGCGCAGTGGTGGTTAGAGAGTTTAGAGTGTTTGCTTTAGAGTCGGGGGGGGGGGGGGTAAGAAGTTGTTCCTTCCGTCGCAGGTTCGAATCCCGCTGAGGGACGTTGAGACTGACCCTTTGGATGAAACCGTATTAACCGAGGTCCTGTGTCGCAGTAGGTGCTGGGACAAAAAAGATCCCTCACTGCCCAATGGCCTTGCGTATATATATATTTATGGTTGACGAAAACATGGAGCAAGGATCCGCTATACCTGAAAAACACTTTTATGACAAAACGTTGGTATCTCTCCGAGAAATACTTCAAGTCCATTTAGTCAATGCTCATATCACACACATGATTTAAATGTCACTATTCATCCAGAGTTGTAAAGCCTAGCGTTTAACATGTTAGTCTAAAAAGATATTAATACTCGGGATTTTTATTGCCGGGTTTGACTTTTTTTTTAGCACTGGTAATAGAATAGTTTTTTAATCGAAAACGTTTTGTTTGTCATAATTTCATAAATTTCAATTATGAGAACTTTACCCTTAATATTTAATTCAAAAATTTGATATGATTTTTAAATTTCTAATGCTATAGGCATTCTGCACGTCTTGTTCCCCCATCTCCTTTATATAGAAAACCTTCATAAAGAGAAATTTACTATAATTCATCTTTAATGTTTAAAGTATTTAAATTAAAGGTGCATGTGATTGACTTATTCGTAAATATTAAGACTACTCTTATTAATATATTTTAGTAAAAACATTATATTATGTATCAATTCAAAGCAAATTTTCCGCTCTTATGTGTGTTAATTGCAACCAAAATCTTTAACCTTTTCTCCGAAAAAAAAATAATTTAAAAAAATCCAGATAAAAAAGGGAAGACAATCAAATACAGAATTGCCAAACTGTAAACCGGAAAATGAGTATATTTCGATGATAATCTGAAAACATTCAGTAACAAAAGTGTACGTCACAAGCATAAATGCTAAGTCGATAATACATCTGTAACCCAGGTGTTTCATTGACATGAACGTTTGTCGGACGGACTGATGTTCATACACGAGTAATTAAGGATAAATAATATATCTAAATTCTCTCTCTCAAAAAAAAAAAAAAAACCGGTTAAAAAAGCAAGAATGAGATCTCAATGTAATGTTTGTTTCAGAAAAGTCACGTGACTTGTTTTTCACTATACAAACGGGGACACGTGTGTAACCCCCAAATACAATCTTCGGTAATTGTGAAAAGTTCACACTCACACACATGTTTTAATCCTAACTAACCGGGGACATTTTGTGAACATGTTGAAAAACGGATCTTTTCGACTTTTTGGGGTAATTAGACATCCCAAGTTTCGAATTTGGCGCTATTTTAAATCCAAGACAACCGGGGACGTCCCCGGTTGGGAGGTTGTCCCCGGTTGGAAGGTGTGTAAACAAACGATTGTCCCCGTTTGACACCTTTCACGCACGCACACCCACACACACACACACACACACCCCCCAACACACACACACAACACACACACACAGAGAGAGAGAAAGAGAGAGTTTCCCTTATGCTCACTTCTTCCGAAAAAGTTTATAACATAAGAAAACAATTTCAGGTAGTCTGCATTCCTTTAAATTACATCATATTAAAAACAATCTCCTTATGATAACTGACAATTAGATTTGAAATCAAGAATTTCAGATGAAACTTTGTATTATTTTCATAACAAAATCCTTGAAGACGCTCATATAAGAACTAAAAATTGATTCCGTCTGAATCAATTGTTTAACAGGTGATAATCAATTCAATTGCAAACAGTTCTGTAGCATCAAATTTTTTTAGATAAGTATTACGTCAGTTTACAAGCCAGAAATAAATATTTCAGCTGTTATTTTTCAGATAAAATGAAATAAAAACATGAGATATAAACATTTCCTTTGAATGCCACATGTATTACCTATTTTCTTAACGCTCTGTATAATATCAACAGATGTTTCTATCACATAAAGATACAATGTACCATGGCTTTAATTAAATTCAGATTATTCTCACTGAGAGAACTTTTTAATTTGAAATTTGTTTACAGAAGCAGAAAACTTTTGATTGCTTTTTATGTATTCTTAAACCAAGATTACCTTTCAAGGACACTTTTGCTCAAATACGTAACTATTTGATAAATGCAATATATAGAAATAACGAATAGAATTCAAGCTCAAAAGTCCATTAAACAATACAAACTTTGGATCAGAGCAATCAAGGACCTCTAAAACATCAGAGGTGGGATCAGGAGCCATGGAGGAGTGAGCATTCCCTGCCGACCGGTAACACCCGCCGTGTGCTCCTTGTCATGATCAGTCAATAACTGAAAAATCCGTCTACAATTCAGTGTGTAAATAATGGCCTAACAATTAGTATGAAAAACGTCAGTCAGCATTTGACTTAATGATAAATTGTATTTGCTGACAAGGTCTTTGTATCGACTACAGAACTTACGAAATGACGACTTTAACGAGACTGCTGATATTCTTGTTTCATCAAGTTGTTTGTCAATAACTAACCTCGTTTTAGAAATTGTTCATACGTAGAGCATGCTCTTGCGTATCGAATCAACTGAGAGACAAAACCCCGTATTCAGGTGATTAAGGTATATTGCTGCATAAGTAAGGGAAGTTGACGATTGAAAAGTTAAATTCATCGCGTTTATCATAAAGCTTGGTTGTTAGATTACCATTAACGGTTTTTTCTAGTAAAATGTCCAAATATGACACATATGTGTCAGACTCTGTGGTATCTTTTATTTCAAGCTCACCGGGATATATCATATCGACATAAGAATGGAAATAACTATTGTTAATTGACAATACGTCATCGTTATACCTAACCGTTCACGGTAGCTTAGTCGGTAGAGCGCTCGCTCCGTGATCGGGAGGTCATGAGTTCGAATCTCGGTCGCGACAGACCTAAGTAAAAAAAAATGGGTAGCAACTGTTCCTTCGCCATGCGCTCGGCACTTTGAAGTGAAAGTTGCGGGTCCTTCGGATGAGACCTTAAAAACCGAGGTCCCGTGTCACGGCAGGCGTTGGCACGATAAACATCCCTCACTGCTCAATGGCCCTGAGGGCCGAGTAAAGGTCAAAATTTGAAGCCCTTCACTGGTATATGGTGACGTCTCTATATGAGTGAAAAATTCTTGATTGGGAAGTAAAACAACATACAATCAATCAACAATCGATATATCTAAATGTCGAGTTGAAGGCCACAGCAAGTGTTTTCTTTTCACCTATAAGATTTTGGACAGATTCTGCTTCATATGAATACAAAAATAGGTCTGCTAATAACAGAGTGCAATTGGTACCCATGGGAATTTCAATAGATTGTTGGAAGACGTGGTCTCGAAAAAGCACAGATATTGTCAATCAAAAACTCAAGCATCTTTTTGATATCAACTTCAGAGTACCTGTGTGTACAATCAGAATATTTTTTAACAAAACAATTTTGCAAATGACCAATGACAAAGTAAGTAAATTTACGAGTTCCATTTTTATTGCATCATACAGTTTTGCATGCAAACAATGACAGAGAATTTGAGGCCTATTGGGGCCTGAAATTAATATTTCTTTTTTTTTTTTTAACATGTAGGACTGTTTATAAGGCATATATTTTACTAAATTGGCTGAGCACACTAATTTATTCAATGTAATGTATCTCTTTTGAAATACGATTTCATCCTTGGCAGACTGAGAGGTTCTAAATCATTAAAATTTAACTAATCCCGATCAAAGCTAATATAAAATCAAAAATAAAATCATTGTCCATCTGAAGCAGTTGACACCGGGAATCAATTTGCTTTTTAAGCTCAAGTAACTTGTAAGTCTAATTTTCTTATGAAATTGTTTCACATAATTACTTTATGCAATTCCCTTTGGGATTAGTTTAATTTCGACCGAGATGAATTTGAAAATAAATACTTGCCTTTAATTTGACACTTCAGGTAATAAAGATTGCCTTACCAGTTAGGTTTGTTCTCTTAGTGACTTGTTTCTTGGCAATTTTATCCATACTTGTAGAATTAAAGAATATTAACATGATGTCATCTTTTCTGAAAAGAAAAATACAAAACAAAAAAATCGGAGAAAATAATCCAGAGCTTATATCAGTCTTCCAATGCTGATATCGTATTTATCAAAAGAGTTACTTCATAGATAAGTTAAAGAATGTTTTAGTATGTTGAGCTCCCTAAAACGTTATTCTTTAAATTTCATTTGATGATTTACCTAAGTCAGATACTATAGCAAAATATAAAATTTAAGAATGTAGGCTTGATTGAAAACTGCCAGGTATGTTTGGAATCAGCTACCTTGTAGAATATAGTACATGTATTTTTAGTGCTAGATCAGCATGAAATGGATATAACAAATTGTCGAAATCGTTTAAAAGAATTTATTTCATGTTAAAAAAATGAATCACTTATAAAGAATTAAATCTTATACCATTTTTTTTAAAATTAAACAGGCTATAAATCTTTATTATGTCGAATTAAATTTGAATTGAATTTCATAATTTATAATAGTTTCAAATTGTGCAATTCGTTGTCAAGCAATTATGAAGACTGTTGTAACGAATTTCTATCTTGTACTTAATAATTAATTACAGATTTCTTTAATACAAATTAAACAATTTATAAATTCTTTCAACAGAAGGTATTACGTGATTTTAAATTTATTAAATGTTATATCAAATAGAGAATGTAATGCATTACAGGGAATAAAATTCGCTTAAAATTCAGTTTAAAAATGTTATGAAGAATTACAATTTGTTATATCGAATATGTTTAATTTGAGTTTATAAGATCTGTAATCTGTTACCACAAATTTGGAAATAAATGTTATAATAGATTTAATGTATACCTAAAAGAAAGTGACGAATTTGAAATTATGAATTCTGACAAACCTTTGTTCAAATTGATAGAACACATTTTAGAGTCTGTTGAATATACGAGGGTTGTCCCAAAAAGTCGTAGACAATGTTTATAAATTTGTAAACATTCAATCAATAATAACTAAATCTTGCATAGCCATAATGTATTCAACGTTCCTTAAAATAGTGAATTCTGAAATAAATATCTTTCATAGTAATAATATTATGACGATTTATAGGAAGGCCGATATGGTCTGTCTGCGCACAAAAAATTCGGAATAATAAACATATATATAACTATTCCAATTGCATTTGTTTCTCTGGTAATATGTAGAATATAAACCTCAAATCAGTGAAACCAGAAACAAAATCTCAGTAAAATGTTAAATTTTCACGTAAATGGCATCAGAGACAGAGGATTGGTGTCTTAATTTTATTTTGAAAGTGTTGTTGGAATGGAGTTTTCTGCAAATGACGTCGACAAACACCTTTGCGACGCAGAAGAATGTAATAAAATTGTTTTAAATGTGGTTTGTCCACTTCAGAGACGGAAAAAAGATATAGAAGTGACAATACACACTAGAACGTTATAGTAGCGTTTGTTTCTAAATGACATAAAGGTGCTGTCACAAGATGCGATTTTTCATTCGATTTTCATTCGACTTGCTCAGGTAAGTCGATTGGAGTCGATTGGTGGGGTGGTCACACGATACGATTTTACATTCGATTTAAAAACGATTTTGACAAGAAATGAACAGGTACTTGTTTTTTTTTTTTTAGTTTGAAGTAGTTCTGATTATTGTAATAAACCTATAAAAAGCATCGTTATGAAAATATTTTTCCTCTTCATTCAGTTTAACATTACGTCATTTGCCCCATTATGACGTTGATGATGACGTAATCTACAGGTTATGTCTGAAGAAAACATACCGCATGTAAAGAACTTGTCCGAAGTATCTGATGTTTTCCGGGGTTTTTAAACTGACTAGTGAAGGAAAATATATATGTACTCTTTTTTTCATTTCGGCATAAAAAGATTTTTAAAGAGAACCTGCACTACACTTTCGCTTACAAGAAAGGTAAAATAGCTACGTCGCAAAAGTTAAATTTGTTCCATTGACCAGCAGTTGACGAAACAATATTATTGAAAACATTTGAAATATCGCCTTTTTATTTTCACAAATTACTGTAAGTGAAATACTTACAGACCACTGATTACTATGTGTATATTTAAAATGCGTGAGTGGGTACACTGTAAATCAAATTCACCAGACGCTCCAATAATTAAGTTAATCAAAATTTTAATAAAGGTAACTTTTGGTAGGTAAGTAAAGAATGTTACCTTCCTAAAAAATAATGATAAATTAGACTTAAAAACTTCCCTGATGATATGTAAACTAATCATTAACATTTGTTTTTAGAAAAAAACAACTAGCCTCTCTTTCTTAGAGAAATAATTTAAAAGAGACGTACTGCCTGTCAAACCATCGGACGATGTTGAATGTACTGAAGGCAGTCTTACGCACGGATATAAACAGGTTTGTTAAAATGACCACCGCTTACGAACACCTGTTCATCTTGTTAAATTTTTTTTTGTTTTCATTTTTTTGTTGTTGATTTATTTTTAAGAAATATATTTTTGCGAATGGAATGCACGCGCAAATTTGCCAAAAAATTATCTACAGCAAAAATTTCCAGATTTACGGAAATAATTTATACATTCATTATAGATGACAAAAATAACTACCTTTCATTTCGCGTCGCGGGAAATGTCATACGTCACGATTTTCACTTGAAAGTCGATTGAAAATCGGACGCCATCCGATTTCCAATTGACTTTTCAGATTTTGCTTTAGACTTTCGACTTGGGTGGTCACACTGTACGATTTTAGTCGAAAGCAAATCGAATGGAAAAATCGGATGGAAAATCGAATGAAAAATCGCATCGTGTGACCGCACCTTAAGAGATTCAAATACAGTTTTCAATTCCGTACCGAAAATGATAGGCCTATAAGAAGTATAATTCAGACGGTGAGAAACGTTATGGGTCACTATCAAATTTTGTGTATTCTCTGCTTCCTACAATGTAAGGCGACATTTCGAGGACTAAAATTTGAATCTGATAAAAAAAACAATGAACTGTGGTGAAATTTATTGCGTCCCTCAGTCAAAAATGCTTTGTCAATTTAAAAATCAATGAGATGCTTAAGAGACGAGTGTAAAGCACACGGGGCAGTACTTAAAAATGATCATGGCGTTAAGAGACGTAAATTACGTTTGCTTACGTGCGCCGATGTACACTTACATGCTTTCTTCATTTCTACATTATTTTCCAATTACATGTGTTATTATGATAAAACTTGAAACTAATAATCATAGAATGTTGCTTTTTACTATGACAAGAAAGGAAATTTAATTTAGCAAAGAAAAAACGAATTTTTGGGACAACTCTCGTAATTCAACAAATTTGAATCACCAGATAATTCGGTGTGGCATTAAAGACTTGATTTTGGAAAACAAGTTTCTATTTATTAATCCCTCACTATGAACAGAACTAGCTGGTACTGTGAAAGCATACATTTGGAAAATGTTATAAAATCATGTAGTTCGGATTGGAATGCTGAAATTTATTCCTTTTACCGTGAAATGTTGCAGAAAGATTTTTAATTAAAACACTTCGCTTTTGAAAGGTTACGTTTACTGTGACTTAATTCCCATGTTTTACATCTTTTTAAAGCCAAATTAAAAAAAAATCTAAGTATTTACATTACAGACTTCATAAGTATTGTGTATGATTAAAAGCATACATTGTAAAACAGGTTAAGGTTTGATTGGTAAATCGGAAGCATGACTTATGTAATTGTCCCTCAAAAATCAGCATACATAATTTACATGATTTTAAAACCCACTAGTATTACTGGATCTTCTGATAAATGTACGAACAACCAATCACAATTTCAGATTTTAGCAGAAACATATTTTATGAATGTTATGAGAATTGTATAATTGCCAATTGCCGAATGCTATATAATAAAAGAGGTTTAGCTTAGGGTAATGAATAAAATATATCTTCACTTGAAAGAGAGGCGTTTACCACAGTGATGGGAGCTTTACAGTTACTATGTTTCATATTTGTCATGCACATGAACGAAACCATTGGCCATTTATCTCAAAACAAAACCCTGCAAGAAAGTGGCAGTCGTATGTTCCCTACTATCGTTTCAGGCAAAGTGTCCAACGTGTTACGGGATATTCTGAACCAGGAAACGTTGAATCGCTTTTCTATGGTAGAGAAACTACAAAGTTTGGAAACAAAATTGAATCACTTGAACGAGACTTTACAAGTAATCAGTGCAAATAATGATCGACTTGCATCGACAGGAGAAATGTTGAAGAATTTGTCAGCTTCTCTAGATAAAACTTTTGAAATCACTTGAGGATCTCAGTAAATCAAGTTTGCAATGGTCAGGGATTTCTAGAAAGATGAATAGTAAGTAAGCAACTAAAAATATATAAAGCATAAATTTTGAGTTAAAAAGTGTGATATAGAGAAGTTAATATGAGGCCCATGGGCCACAACGCTCACCTGAGTAACTTTGGCCTGCTGTTCTTCACCAGATTTTCCCAATTTTATTACTTTTTGTTGCCTCACCCTACTCCCGGGGGTCATGATTTGAACAATTTAGAATGTACCACTTCATCAGAAAAGCTTCTACATAAGTTTTAGCTTTTTTGGCCAAGTAGTTCTTGAGGAGATTTTTTGAAAATTTATCCTACATATTTCAAAGTAAAACGTTGATTCACCATTGTGGCCCCATCCTCCCCCGGGTGTCATGATTTGAACAATTTAGAATTTACACTGCTTAAGAATGCTTCCACTTAAGTTTCAGCTTTTCTGGCCCAGTGGTTGTCAAGAAGATTTTTGAAGATTTTCCAATATATTTCAATGTAAGCCTTTGATTCCCTATTTTGACTCTACTCTACCTCCGGGGTTCATAATTTGAACAATTCAGAATCTGCACTAACCCAGGATGTTTACACGCAAGTCTCAGCTTTTCTGGCCTAGTGGTTCTTGAGGAGATTTCTAATGATCCCACCCTGTTTTTGTCTTTTCTTGATTATTTCCCCTTGCAAGGGGGCGTGGTCCTTCATTTTAACAATTTCACCTCCCTTTCACCCAAGGATGTTTTGTACCAACTTTGGCTAAATTTGGCCCAGTGGTTCTTGAGAAGAAGCTGAAAATGTGAAAAGTTCACAGACGGACAGACGGACGGATGATGGACAACAGGTGATCAGAAAAGATTTCTTGAGTTTTCAGCACTGGTGACCTAAAAAAAGGGTTGATTCTAAAAATAAAGTCACAGGATTGTTGCTAGATACTTGTGTAACCAAATGTTTTTTGTTTTATGAGGTTCTTCATCATTGAAATAATAAAAAAATAGAAACAAAAACAAATTATCGAATTGAGAGTGAGTTACAAATAAAAATATTAAAGTTTACGTCACCATTAGAAATCAAAATACAAATAGGTCATGAAGAATCACATATGTACAATCAAATTTAATAAAATTGTCTTAACTGCATATCCCCAAGCTATAGCAGACTCACATCCAGTCTCTCAAAACAGTAGGGATATCAAAAACATTCATGTGGTCTTTAGATAAATTAGCTCGAAGAATGTTGATCTATGAATTAACATACGTTTAAGGTACTCAATGTATAACGCAGGAATATTAATTTTGATTCATTCAAAAACTAGTTAAATATGTATTGCTAGATAATGATGAAAGTAAAATGAAACAAATTCACATGACTGATAACATTAAAAACCGGCCATTTTGCACCTTAAACGTTTTTGAAGAGTTATCTGCCCTTGAGGAAAAGAAGAAAATTTTAATTATGTTAAAATAGCTATTTCATATTTTAATAAAGAGAAGTTTCTGCATATTTTTACCAAAAGATTTTTATGAAATTCAAGCTACTTTTTACAAAATCGTAATAAAATACGTGCTGCCCATGGAATCAGGACAACTCGCCCCCAAGACAAGTTGCCTCAACACTATTAAAGACGGCTCGCCCCCAATTTAGGACAACTCACCCCACTCAAGACAGCTCGCCCTATTATAGAGACAACTCGCCCCCAATATTTTTTCTTGTGAATTGTAAGGGGAAAAAAATAACTTATTCAATTATGTATATTTTATATGCAAATTTAAATTATTATCAATATTTACGATTGTAATAGCCAGGCTATTTATTTTTTTTTTTATGCATTTACATCATATTTTTGTATAAAAACACAATGTATGCATAAAAGATTTATCATAATATCCATGCTTTCTTTATTTCTATTCTTATGAAATAGAGTGAATAAATGCATTTTGATTTATCATATTTTTTAAATTTATATTTATAAAGGAGCACATTGCCTTAAAGGGTTTTTATCACGTTTCAAAATTTTTTGATATGACAAAGTTTACATGCTATTAAAATCATATATTTAAAAATCATATATTTAAAAATCTTTGCTAGAAAATTAATATTTTTGATGTTTCAGCGATTCAAAGTTTGAATTTCTCAATATGCATATTTTGATCGCCGATGTTACGCGCCATTGCTCTGACGTCATAGGTGTCAATCCTGGTCAAGCGAAGTACTTATTGTGTATACAAAAGGGCTCATTTGTTGTGTCTTTTAAACCTGTTAGAAAATAATTAAGATAATTGAATAATTGACAACTTGTAAGGTATAATTTATGGCTTCATAGTGCACAAAAAAGGTTTTAGGTAGAATTTTTCCCCACATTTCCTGGACTTGGTCGAGAGATAAAAGGGGGACCTTTCTCTGCAAATGCGATGGTGTTTATCTCCATTCAGAACAATCGTTTGTGCCCGATCGATCACGATTTTATTCTTCTGTTCTATAAAATGTTTTAAGGAAAGATACTTTTCAAAAAAAATAATAAATGACAAACACGCATTTTTTAAAAGTCACACAGAATTTAGTAGGAATGTTGTGAACTTCGTAATGGCGTACGCGCCATTGAAGAAGTGTCATTTCTAGTACATGATATGCACTGTTAGAACAGATAGAAGATATACAGGATTTATTTATTTATAATTAATCAAAATAATAATGAAGAGGAATTTAAAATTCCCATATTAATAAATGTTTACGAAGTTAAACTTTAGTAATTCGTTCTATTTAGTTGAAGTCCCGAGTTGTCAACGGCTTCGTCTTCGGTGACCTCTCTCCAATTGTTGGCATATTTTCGGGTTATTTCTCTCTGCTAGACGTTCATACCTAAAAGATTGACCGTCCATAACCAAAGGAATATAGTCTATGTCAAAATTTCAACCGGCCATACTGTGTATTCTATTTATTTAGCGTAAAAATCTATTCAATATATTTTTTTCTTACGATAAGCTTTACGAGTTCTATTGACCATTGACACCTATGACGTTTCAGTACCACGTGACCCCTATCTAATTAGTGGAGATTTTTACTTCGAGGACCCTATATTACGGGCGTTTTATCGTCTAATTACGGCCGTTTTCTACATTATTTCATAATTAAACGATAACAAAATGTTTCAAGAATATAAAAGTGTTTCATTTTTAAGAAATTTAGATACGTGATAAAAACCCTTTAAGTGTTAAAACATCTTAATTATTTAATGACGAAATTAACGTTTAACTTGACGGCTTTAAGAAACTTATGATAATGATTATTACAATTTAAATGAAAACATCAGACAAAAATTTTAATGACACCCCCGAGCTAACAAATAATTTTGACACTTCAAAGTGACGACTAATTAGAACATGCAAGCTCCGAAAATTACGTATATTTAGTTGTTTAAAAAAAATTGGCGTGCCGTATCCAAGCTCCGAAGCAGGTTCAACGTGATGAAGAATTAAAGCATGCAAGCTCTGAAAATTACATATGTTTAGTTTTATTTGTGATGAAAATGTAAACAAATGTGTGAATTTAGTAAAGATGTATCAAAAAAGTGCCAGTACCGACAATAGATATTAGTGTTTAAATTATTTGTGTTGTGTTTTATTTTCAATAAAATTTCGAAATTTTATTTTCAGTTGTTTGTTTTATCTTTCTAGGAACATTTTTAAATTCAAAATATCTATATAATATATTTAATATTTGTTGGTTTCTTAAACTGGGGTCGAGTTGTCTTAAATGGGGGCGAGCTGTCCTGAATTGGGGGCGAGTTGTCCTGAATAAGAGGCGAGTTGTCTTGGGGGCGACCTGTCTTGGGGGCGAGTTGTCCAGGATTCCTACACATAGACTTGGTGCAATTGGTAAAATTGGTGCAACTGATCGGATAATAATTAAAAATTTGTAATTTCCCATGGTGGAGTACTTTTATTTTATGACACCTTCAAAATGCTACCATGATTAAAAATATCGGACCATTGATTTATTAAGTACAAAATATGATCGTTATAAATTGAATACCTAAAATACTCAGGCTTCTTTTTATTCAAATGATAGTGAAATATATGTATATCTGAAATATAAACCTAGTATGTTATATCACTCAGACTGTACAGAGAATAGTGATTGCTG
Organism: Saccostrea echinata; assembly: GCF_033153115.1. Lineage (NCBI taxonomy): Eukaryota > Metazoa > Mollusca > Bivalvia > Ostreida > Ostreidae > Saccostrea > Saccostrea echinata. The sequence goes on from NW_026889761.1 coordinate 4,517,864, forward strand.
GGACATTTTACGGAAATATCCGAGTCTACAGGGAGCAGATGGAGTTTATCCATTAACTATAGCCTCCAAGACAAAGTTTGTGTACTGTGACATGACAACAGAAGGGGGCGGTTGGACGGTAAGATAAAAATGTCACATGTTTTACAAAGACTAAATCGTATTTCTTTAGAGCTGCAAAAAGATTTCATTTTCAAACGCGTTCACCGGATTGTTAGTGAATTTTGAAATAATTATAACCTGCAAAACATTTCCTGTACTGTGACAAGGTTAGGGTAACTCAAACCCTAACCCTGAATATGATAACAGAAGGGGGAGGGTGGACGGTAAGATAAACCAGTCATGTGATTTACAAGGATAAGGAAAAGTTAGTTCTTTAAATTGTAGAGATCTCCATGTTTTTCCATTGTATTTATTAAGATTACACATATCTTTTTATTCAACCTACGTCACGTCAAATCAAATCTAAGACACAACCATCTTAAATGTTTTAGACCATACAAAGAAGACAGGACGGGACTACAGACTTTTATCGGACGTGGTCAGAATATAAACAAGGATTTGGGGATCCTTCTAAAAACTACTGGATTGGTAAGATTAGTTTATGTAACATTTAAATTAATATATTTTACGGTGTGACGGTTGGGGCGAGCGCAATTGTACCATCAAAAACCTATACACAGCTTACACTTGTAACGTTGATGGATCTTCAAACTTCAAACCGCACGAGACACAGTCTAGACTGTGACGTCACATGACGTCGGAATTTACGGAGATAGCCGAACGTCTGGTTGAAAAAGAATACAGTTCTTGTGCAAAATTGAATGAAATACGTTGTGGAGTAAATGCAATTGTTTTTTGTTTCTTTTAAGCTCTCTGCAAAGAAATAAAAGTAAAAGTATCTCTTGGAAAGGAACAATTATCCTTGGTCTTTTGTGTGTTTTATAATAATTTCTAATGGAACCCTGGCAGCGAAGGAATTCTGGGAAGGTTGCACAAGAAAATATGCCTGACGTATGTACAGATTTCATTCCGAATTTCCTCTGTTCTTACACGTTAGTCTATTGAGTTCGCTTCGCGAGCAGCTTTATCTCTTTAAATGTGTGGGTAAAATGCCATATAATCATATATACGCGGGTTGCCCGGTAAAATCGTGGACAAGTTGTTTATAGTGAAAAATAATCGGCACTGCGGTAAAACATTTTCACTATTCTTAAGTACATTTTTCATCAATATACATAGCAAATTTAATTTCAAATAGATATATGCTCAAATAAATAAAATATGAGATTTTATGATTTGTTCGGTATCACTTTACGACGCACGGGTGATAACGTCAAAGGTCTAAGCAGCGTCACGTTTCCTTTTTGCTTAAAAAAATTGGATAAACCCCACTAAAATTTGGAAATTTCTCTGAGGCACATATACTAATTGATTGATTAATTACTGCTTAACACCGAGTAAGCAATGTCTCAGCCATACTTCGGCGGAATGCACCTAGAGTTCACCTTTATTCCTCCATAAACAGTCCAGTTATGGACAGTACTCTCACTATTATTTAAGTACTGAAATAGGCATTCTTATATCGACGATGTGCAGTGATACATGTAACGTCTTTTGCTTTTGACAGTAGCTATTTTGTCTGTATGTCTTGTTCTACCCGGGGACTCCAAAAGCCGCTTAGAAAACTCTCATTTCACTTGTATACTCAAGATCTATTGATATTTCAAAAATATTTTTTCCTTATGTAATCATTTAAAGTCTTAAAGTCGTCGTTAGTTTTTAATCACACTGAACTGCTCATCAAACGTCTCCATTTTTCGCGTGTTGTGTATACCACTTTCCCATTTTTAATGCTCAGGAAACTGCCAGAATTAATTAAATGTCTTGAAATGAAGACATAATAAATTATGAGTTTTAAATGCGACTATTTTCACCCCAACCCTATCTATTTCATACTTTCATTTTTAAATAATACTCGCGTATTCTCTAATGAAACCCTTATTTTTTTGATTTTGTGCCGTAGGACCATACCCTCTCACATCAAACAAGCCACACAACGGCCCAGTCTTGTATTCCACCATATTTCAAGTTAAAGACTACACCTTGTATTTCCTACAAATATGCATCTAAACTTTTTAATTACAAAAAACACTTTACAGGGCATGGATATCGAATATCTGAAACATAATCCTCAATCGTGTTCATGTTCTTCTTCACCCTATAACTATAGTTCTGCTGGACACGTTATTACTGGTGACGTAAATATAGTTAATAATGAGGACCTTAGATCACTAGTTTTAAAAGGTCCTAAATATAGAGAACCCCGATCCTTCAACTGGCGTCGGAATTTCATAAATATTAAGGATTCTGTAGAGGATTACGCCAGGCGATGGGCCAGACATGGAAAAGAAGACCTTGACACTTTGTTAGAATGGATTAAATGTATCAGATGTATGTTAAAATCGCGCATTAAAAAATTGAGGGGCAATATGAGAACCATCTATCCTTCTGTATTCAATAATGCAGAAGTGAAAAAAGTATTAGATAGATTACACGATCAGTACGTACTGGTCCTGCTGACAAAGCAGGTAACAACATTGTCTTTGTTTGCAAGGCTCATTATATTAAATGTATTTCAGAGGAACTTGGATTTAATTCTACAAGTGGTAATCTAACTTATACTCATAGTTCCCTTTCTAAGGAAGAAATTCTTCAAAATCATATGTCAGTTTTGAATATTTTTAATATTGCAAACAACCAAAATGAATTTGAATTACCATATCTATATTGGATTCCGAAACTTCATAAAAATCCTTACAAACAACGATACATAGCGGGTTCCAGTAAATGTTCAACCAAGCCTCTTTCTTTACTCCTCACTAAGATATTAACAGTAGTGAAGGAGAAACTTCAAGAGTACTGTGCAACAATATATTCAAGAAGTGGTGTAAATCAGATGTGGATACTTAAAAATTCCAAGGAACTTTTGGAAAATTTGAAATCACAAGAATTTACCAAAATCAACAGCTTAAAAACTTACGACTTTTCAACACTTTATACAACCATTCCCCACGATAAATTGACGTCCAGACTTTTTGACATCATAGACAGTTGCATAAAAAATGGAACTCGTAAATATACTTACCTTGTCATTGGTTATTTGCAAAATTATTTTGTTAAAAAACATTGTGATTGTGCACACAAGCTAAGTACACTGAAGTTGATATTAAAAAGGTGCTTGAGTTTCTTATTGACAATATCTATGTGGTTTTTGGAGATCAGGTCTTCCAACAATCTGTTGGAATTCCTATGGGTTCTAATTGCGCCCCCTTATTAGCAGACCAATTTTTGTATTAATATGAAGCAGAATTTATTCAAAAACTTCTACATGAGAGGAAGAAAGCACCACTTGCTGTGGCCTTCAACACGACATTTCGTTATATCATCGACGTATTATCAATAAACAATAGTTACTTTCATTCATATGTCGACTCGATGTATCCCAGTGAGCTTGAAAAAAAGGATACCACAGATTCTGACACATCTGTTTCATATTTAGATATTTTACTAGAAAAAGACGTAAATAGTAACCTAACAAAAAAGCTTTATGATAAACGTGATGACTTCAACTTTTCAATCGTCAACTTCCCTTACTTATGTAGCAATACCCTTATCACCTGCATATTGGGTTTTACGTCTCTCAGTTGATTTGATACACAAGGGCGTGCTCTATGTTTGAACAATTTCTAAAACGAGGCAAACAATTGACAAATTTATGAAACAAGGATATCAACAGTCTCGTTTGAAGTCATCATTTCGCATGTTTTACGGTCGATACAATGACCTTGTCAGCATATACAAGCTGTCATTAAGTCAAATCCTCCATGGCACCTGATCCCACCTCTGATGTTTGGAGGTCCGTGTTTGCTCTGCTCCTATTTTGTATTGTATAATGGACTTTTGAGCTTGAATACTGTTCGTTATCTCCATATATTTCATGCTGACTGATATTTTTTCATAATAATTGTTAGACAATTATTTACACACTGAATTGTCTACGGATTTTCCCGTTTTTCTTCCCGATCATGACAAGGAGCACACGGCTGGTATGACCGGTCGGCAGGGGATGCTCACTCCTCCATGGCACCCGATCCCACCTCTAAATTTTGAGGTCCGTGTTTGCTCTGCTCCAAATTTGTATCATTTCATTGGACTTTTGAGATTGAATACTGTTCGTTATCTTCATATCTGATCTGATACAGTTTACTTTCATAAATGCAACAAGAGCACAATCTAATTAAAATCGGACTTCTTAGATCCGCTCCGTGTACGTTTGGCGCAGAGTATACGGCTCGGATCTAAGAAGTCTAATTTTAATTAGATTACATTAATTCGGAATAAATTCTATAGTAACATGGAATTACATTGAAGTGCTTGATAAAGATGCCATTATTTATTAAATGTTTATATTCAGCATAAAAAAGATTCTTTTTTCATTTATGCAAAAACACTGCATTTAGAATTAATTTACGAAATTAACTTGTTTGAAACATGCAATTACAGTGAAGTGTTGAATGTAGATGTCATACTTTATATAAAACTCAAATGAAACATTTTATTACGGTACTGAAAGCAAAATGTAATTTAAATAAATTAATTTATAATGCATTTCATTTATTGTGAAGAATCATTTTCCACAATGCATATATATTGCAAAAAATTACATTGAATTAGCGTTAAATAACCCTTACTTTTTTGACCTTGAAAAATAAGGTGCTCATTACGCTTTGTTTCAAATTTAAATTTTCCTCACTTTTTCAACGTTGAAGTATAGTTGCTCAACGTTAAAACTTTAATTCCACCTACTTTCAACGTTGAAACGACGTCGCGTGCCTGATGGGTAAGTACGAGGATGTCCGATATAAGGTGAACTCACCCTACATGTGATTGGTATTTGACCATTGTTCCATCAATATTTTAAAATGAATGACTTTAAAATTGCTCCATCAAATTCAAAAATTTCAATTGTTATGAATCAGTTCACGTTCCGTGTTGTAATGAAATTGAAATGAAATATATGGAGATAACGAACAGTATTCAAGCTCAAAAGACTATTAATCAATACAAAATAGGAGCAGAGCAAACACGGACCTCCAAACATCAGAGGTGGGATCAGGTGCCATGGAGGAGTGATCATCTCCTGCCGACCGGTCACACCCGCCGTGTGCTCCTTGTCATGATCGGGAAATAACGGAAAAATCCGTCGACAATTCAGTGTGTAAATAATGGCCTAACAATTAGTGTGAAAAACGTCAGTCAGCATTTGACTCAATGATATCAATGATAAATTGTATTTGCTGACAAGGTCATTGTATCGACCATAGAACTTACGAAATGATGACTTTAAACGAGACAGCTGATATTCTTGTTTCATCAACTTATTTGTCAATAATTTACCTCGTTTTAGAAATTGTACATACGTAGAGCATGCTCTTGCGTATCGAATCAACTGAGAGATATATACCCCGTATGCAGGTGATGAAGGTATATTGCTGCATAAGTAAGGGAAGTTGACGATTGAAAAGTTAGTCATCACGTTTATCATAAAGCTTGGTTGTTGGATTTCCATTAACGTCTTTTTCAAGTAAAATATCCAAATATGAAACAGATGTGTCAGACTCTGTGGTATCTTTTATCTCAAGTTCACAAGGATATATCGAATCGACATAAGAATGGAAATAGCCATTGTTAATTGACAATACGTCGTCGATATATCTAAATGTCGAGTTGAAGGCCACAGCAAGTGTTTTCTTCTTTTCACGTACAAGATTTTGGACAAATTCTGCTTCATATGAATACAAAAAAAGGTCTGCTAATAACGGGGCGCAAATGGTACCCATGGGAATTCCAATAGATTGTTGGAAGACCTGGTCTCCAAAAACCACATAGATATTGTCAATCAGAAACTCAAGCATCTTTTTAATGTCAACTTCAGAGTACTTGTGTGAACAATCAAAATGTTTTTAACAAACTAATTTTGCAAATAACCAATGACAAGGTAAGTATATTTACGAGTTCCATTTTTATTGAAAAAGCAGCTGTCAATGATATCAAAAAGCCTGGACTTTAATTTATCGTGGGGAACGGTTGTGTACTAAGTTGAAAAGTCGTAAGTTTTTAAGCTGTTGATTTTGGTAAAATCTTGTGATTTCAAATTTTCCAAAAGTTCCTTGGAATTTTTAAGTATCCACATCTGATTTACACCACTTCTCGAATATATTGTTGCACAGTACTCTTGAAGTTTCTCCTTCACCACTGTTAATATCTTAGTGAGGAGTAAAGATAGAGGCTTGGTTGAACATTTACTGGAACCCGCTATGTATCTTTGTTTGTAAGGAAACAATATAAGCTTCATTTTTAAAACGAACTATTTAATTTCAGAATTCTTTTTTAGATATAGGATTTCCCTTTTAAACTCATTCATACATCTCTAAATGCTCTTGAAATTCACACAATAAATTATCTTTCTATTTCCTTTTTTTCTTTTATTGTAACGATATGAAAACAATTGCTCAAAAAGAGACTCCAAATCTTAGAAGTTGTGTTTTCAAATCTGACGCAGCCTTCTTTAAATCTTGCTAGCTCAGGAATTTGAAACACTTAAACTGTTGTTAAACTGATATAAAGCCTGAATCAACATTTTATCCATATTGTCGTTGATAAACTGTTGATAAACAAGTTTTACAATTTAAGTCTTTTAATAATATGAACACTCTGTTCTGTCTATGAACAACAAAGTCCACCTATAAAGCATGCGCATATCTAAAGCGGGGTTGGGTTGAGGAGTCTCTACAACCCTTGTGTTTATTATGAGTTATTGAATTTATGTAAATTAATTTTTTTTAAAAAACAAATGACCTTGAACAAGTTATTTACGTTATTTATTTTTTTTTTGGCCAGTCAAAAAATATTTGAGTGGGTGTGGACCTTCCCCCATTCCTGGAAAAAACATCCTGGATCCACCAATATCTAGTCTTTTCGTACCTTAACAAATATAATTATCCTCTGCTTTGGGTTTGGGGGGTTAGGGTGTGGTCGGGAGAGATATCATGAATAAAACTTTTTTATCGATAGAATAGAACAGAATTAAGGAAATGTCACTTCTTTGAAAGTACGTATTCCCCTTAACTAGAGTGTTCCAAGGAATGCATGTGTCGCCTGCTTTATAGCATCATTAAATATTATAAACATCATAGGGTGATCAACTATTTATTTGCTACTACAATGTAACATCAATATTATAGCAGAGAAAGAAAATCCAGAAATAGTAAATCCGAAAGAATAGCACTTATCATATAAAATCTGACTATCAAATAGAAATATGATTCCCCAACCCTCAAAGCTTAAAAGAATAATGATATTGAAATAATGAAAAAATAATTTATTTTTTTTCATTTAATAAGTAGGCCTACGTGTTTAATCCAATTATCCTCAAAAAGAGATTTCAGTCTTTCTTCAGTCTACAACGATCCTTTTAGTATACCGAATCAGATGCATTTTCAGGTTATTTAAATTAAAATATTTGAATGCTAATTATCAAAACACTACCGTTCAAAATTAAAAACTCAAGTTTAATCAACCGTCCATAGTATTATTGCAAAGTAGGTCAAAGGTCAAGGTAAAGTGGAGGTAACGCTGGTGTTTTCTATGACGATTTATGGCAAACAATGCACATGGTTAATAGTATAGACTTAACTCTTAAATATCAAAGGTGTGCTGTATATCAACACAAAGAACTATTTTGAAAAAGTACGTCAAAAGTCAAGTTCAGCTGGGCAAGTTCAGTAACTATAGTATTTTACACAAACCAAAGTGTCGAGGAAAATACCAAGTACATACCTCTTACAGATCTCAAGATATAGGGTGTGACAGAGGGACAGACAGACAGACAGACGGACGCCGGGTAATGTAATCCCCAAGTGTCGCTCTGTTCTGCAGGTGACGTATAAAGCATAAAAATGTTTTGGAGATTTTTTTTTTTCGAATGAAAGGTTTTCCCACACGATAAACAAAAGACTTTTTGAATTGAATAATACTGTAAAATCACTTATTTTTCGAGGGTTTAAATTTTCTGAGTTTGATGAAAACGTATTGATTCGTGATTGAAGAAGTGATAAAACAAGATACTGGGGTTTGAAATTTTAACATTTTGAGAAAAACACTAATTTGTTGGTGTCTTCAAACCAGGAAAACAGGGATAATTAACCTCACGAAAATTACTGATCCATAATGTTTTTTGTCTAAGCAAGAGATATATGAATAGATTTTAAAATGAAATTCTTTGTCATGATTAGAGAAGTACTGGAATACTATTACCTACATGAAAGCATTCCTTTCAACAAGTTAATTCGGAATTTGATTGCGGCATAATATTTCTTGCCTCTGATACAAACTACTAAATAGTTAAGAACAAATATGTGCAACGGAATATAATTTGTTGATATTGTACCTGTATTAAATATAGAAGTGTTCCATGTAAGAAAAATTTTTCAAATTTTACAATTTAAAAAGATGAGATCTTTCGATGACTAAAATCTTTTTTTTTCAAATTTAATTAAATTTATATTAATTTTACATAATCAGATAAAACGGCTACACTTAACAATTAAATATAAGAGTGTGCTGATGTATTTTTTTTTTAAAAAAAGGAAATGATGCAATCTACGAGTTGACAAGAAACAAGGACCAGGAACTCCGGGTTGAGCTACAAAGATTTAATGGTGACAAAGCATACGCTAAGTACTCCACATTTTATGTTGGGGACGAAGGCAGTAAATACATACTCACTGTGTCGGGGTATTCAGGAACGGCAGGTATAGGCCTTTATATGATTTTACACACCTCACTGTTCCATGATGTTAAAGGTATCTGATCACAATTGCCGAGTTAAGGTTTCAATGATAGGAAACATACACTAAAACATTTTTAATATGTATGTTTTATATGCTTATCATTATTAAAAATGAAATAAAAATTAATTGACAAATCTAAACCTAAGATTATATCAAGCCTTTAGGATTATTTTGTATATTTGAAATTAAAGGAAACGCGATATTGCCTAAAAACACAGTAAATGATTAACAATTTCATTACAGAAGTAGGCTTTTTATACATATTTTATTTGTACTTTCCAAATATTTTGATTCGAATCGTATTCATAAATATATATGAAAAGTACGTAATAAATATAATTTCTATATTTAAACATTTGTATGTATAAATTAAATAATGAATGTTTTATTACCTAGGATAACGTTAATATAGATATACAGTACACGACAGTCTAATTCATGATGTTTTTTTTACTGTGATATTAATTGTTCTTGATAAGCAATGAATTTTAATGTTATCAATACCCTTTAACAGGTGATAGTATGGCTGATAACAATGGTATGAAATTTAGCACCAAAAATCAGGACAATGACCAGTATGGTAGTGGTGCCTGTGCTACCTCATATCACGGAGCCTGGTGGTACAACACCTGTACCCTCTCAAACCTTAACGGAGAATATATATATTCAGCTGTGTCTCGCCATAGTCGCCCGACTTGGTATAAATGGAAAGATAGATGGGAAGCATTAAAACAGTCTTTAATGATGATAAGGCACAGTTAACTAGAATTAATATGTGTTAATTCTTGCCATGTAATGATTTTAATATGATTTTTTTTACTTGTATCACAAAGAAATAGTGTTTAACATTTTACATCATTAAATTATCTCCGTATAAATTTATACTCTTTATCTTGTAATGGATAGCTACATTTCTGATCCTTATAATTATTATTTAGAACTACATTTGTGACAGTAGTATGTTTTCTATACATAGAACCAATTAGATATTCCTTGTTGTAAATAAATGTTTCAAATACAAGCAGGCATTATGAATTCATGTATAGAAAACAAACATTAATGCTTATAAAAAGTAACATTGAGCAGAACCAGATACAAACACGTGTTCTATTTTTACTTTCGTTGTTTAGCATATAAAATCAGGAAATGAAATACATGTACCAAAATACCAGTTCCTAGTTATAATCGTTGCGTTTGACGCAATAAATGTCACTCTCTGTGTGAAGTACATTACATGATGTATTCTGCAAAGTAAATTACATACGCGTGGAAGGCTAGAATTACGTAAACTGAAAATGAGTTAAAGGTAGTTTTGCAGTTGATGAATAAGATTTTCAATTGTTAACTTTTGAAAATGGCCTTTTATAGCAAAATGTGTTGCGTGTAAGGAAAAAAAAATCTAAACAAAAGATACATTGTGTTTTAGAAAGCTGTCATAATTCATTTATATGGCACGCAGATTGCTTCAAAATTATTTTCTGCACAACGATCACGATTTTATACACGAGCTTGATGATAAATATACACGAGTAAAATGAAAATGCACGTATCGGAAAAAATTGCACAGAAATTGTTTGAAAGATTTTAACACAATCATAACGAAAAATACACGAATCCGAAATTTTTTACACGATTAATGGGTATAAAATGCAGAAACGTAAAACAAAAACTGCACGAGCAGAGGAAACTAAAAATTACACAAATAATTTTACTGCGCACACAGCTGCGCATATCATAATTATGCACATAGAATATTCATTGTGTTCTTGGTTTTCTGTACTCTTTATCTCTTCTTAAATGCTGGATGTAATCGAGAGAAAATGGCGTTGACGATGATATGCATGTTTGTTTGCTTCTTTATTTCTTTGCTAAAACTCGATCCGATTTCTAGCTAATGCAAATCAAACGAATGAAGTGTTTTCTTGTGAACTGTGTGAAAAAAATTAAAAGTTGTTCGGATATATTACATTTTTCTTATATTGACCGAGATCCTAGCCAAAATATGGAGGTATAATATGATGCCGGACATAAATTGTGACAAGAAAGGAATCGCATGGTTGTGTTATAATGCGGGGGGAAAAGTACCATTGCATATGATGCACTCGACTCTGAACAAAAAGTAATACACAGCAAACTCTAAATTCCTAACGATAAACAGATCTTGCTTTTAAAAAATGGTAGAATTATTAATTTATTTTTTTTTCCCAAAATATACGCTCTATATGGCCTTTTAAAATTATCTAACGTATAGATAAACTTTAACGGAAATTACTTGTATAAAATAAAATTAACACATGCATAATAAAACGATTAATAAAGTGGATTCTTCATGAAAATGATGGCAGACTTATTGCTGATTATAATCATTAAATTGTAGAATTTATTTCGGTACTTCTCATTTGTACTAATTATGATTTCATTTGAGCAGATTTTTTTTTTCATTTGGGAATAGGAAATTATTCAGTATGCTGGATATATTTTTTATTTTCAAAAAGATTAAAAAGTGGGGATTACCTGACCTTAGATATACACAGTATGTTTTTAAAGTCAAATATAAAAAATATTTCTAATTATACATGTATCTTTACTTATAAAATATGAAGATATCAATTTTAGTTAGATATCTGTAGCCTACACTGTTATGAATTCCTTCCATGATATCGCATATTTTCAGTCAAAAACTGCTCATTAAAAAACAAGATATTCCTAAGGGTAAGTCTTACCCTCATTCGTAATGGCGATTACTTGATAAATGTTTACACTTTTAATAAAAAGGGCCAGATAAAGGAAAAATATATACTCTATGTGCTTTATTTACATCCGGTTTTGTGTTTTGTTACTTAAAATTTGTCCAAATGAAATAACAAAACTCTAATCAAATGATCCTGGCACCGGTAAAACTAATGACATTAGTGGCGGATCGGGTTCGTGGATTGATTGAGTCGCAACATCTGAATCTATGTATTTATCAAAGTTTCAAATCGTTGGAGCAAAATGACACATCAGAAATTTTAAAACAGTGAATTACTAAATACATCTGCATACAATGTTATAAACAAGAAAATGGGAATGGATATTATAATGAATACAAAGAACATAGAACGTGTTTTATCGCTCTTGAAAATGCAAATAAATCATGTTCTTCATGGAGCTCGAGGTTTGACAAAGATTTTCCAAGATAACAAATTTATTTACATTTCAAATTTGTATGCATGATATTTTAATTATTATCCGAACACTTGTTTTTTTGTAATAACACTTTTTTACCCAAATATATAGTCATTATAAAAAGAACATGACTGTATAATTATAAAATGAAAATAATCTTCAATAACATTCAAGGAACATATTTGATAAAGCTCCACTTTTTAATAGATTATTTATGTGCATATCAAACATTTTTGAAAAATCAGATTATGAGTTAAAAAGACTAATCAATGCAATATGAATTTTGTACGTATATATGTACAAGTAATTAAAAAGTTGCTTTATAGCAATATTGTACATGTGTATCAATGGCATCAATCAGGTCTTGTTTTACTTTGAGCATGACTACGAATAAATATAAGAAAACATATGATGAATATAAACTTCAAGAAATTTTTGTTTAATTACCGTGTGCAAATTTATTATTGTCAAAATCTGCATTGAAAATAAATATGCATGTGTAGCCAAGTCCCAGCTCATTAAGTTCATCTTGTACATCTTCTTGAATTTGGTCTTACAATATCGTTACAAATCAGTTGAATTGCAATCCTGATTTCGATAGACTATTATATGTACCCTTAAATTCTTAGAAAATATTACAGGCACGTAGCATCAGTAGGGGCCTGCCCCCCCCCCCCCCCCCCCCCCTACTTTTTTCCGAACATAACCTACTTCTATTGTAAATGTCCACTGAAAAAGCTGCCCCCCCCCCTGTTGTAGGAAAGTTTAAATCAAAGTAATTTGGTATTATAATGTGTTTCGAGAACAAAGTGGAAGGTGCCCCCCCCCCCCCCCCCCCCCACGAAATAGGATTTTCGAGTTTGGACACTTTACCTTTTTTGTTGCTTGTCAAGGTTTTTTTCAGGTAGGTTGTCAAAAAAAAAAAAAATCTGGCTGCCCCCCCCCCCCTTTCAAAAACGATACTACGTGCCTGTATTTTATAATTTTAAATTTCTTCACTCCTTTATATGCATTTTAACTATTCAAAATAGGCTACCGCCGGTACATTAAAAACAACATAAAATTAAGCTTCAATTCACATAAGTAAAACGACGTATAATTTTTCTACAGTTTCATGGAGTTTTATGAAATTATCACACGTTGCTCAAAAGTTAAGACTACATGTACTACTTTGTTACATACATAATTTTTTATCAAAAAGTGAGATATGCGTTTCAATATTAAAATTTCAGTTACGCAGTTATTTGCCCGATTTTCTTTACTGTTGAATTCCGAAAAGTTTTCGGTCAAATTCCACAACTCAGATGATCGCAACATTGCTTCAAAATCTTTGTATGAATTGCCAGGTATTATTGGTGTATGAAATAGCTATAAATCGATTAGCGTACAGGTGTCTTTCGTTCCAGAACCAACAGGGAGGGATCTCTGTATGAAAAGGTCACGCATGCACATCCTTGATTATTACCAAAAGTACACTCGGTGGGTGGTGGAGGAGAAGAGTTTGATTTGTTGTTAACTCTCCTGTATTATATCACATGTTATTTTTATTTATTTTAATTTAGGCCTATATGTCATTGTTTTAAACTTTCAAAAGAATTTGCTATTAAGAGGAATGACCTACTCAAAAAAATCCAACAATTAAACACACAACGGTAATATGCACACACCCCTTTTTTTACGTTATCTATACATGTATTCTTTGTAGAATGTTTTTTATTCGGGAGTGTTCATATACTACAAGTTTAAGATTGTGTACCTGTCAATTTATCTACATGTATAATATACGTTGTACATATTCTTAAGAGTCTAGCGGAATTTTAAAAGAATCGTTTTTAAAAAGATTACTAACACGTTACTCGTATTTATAGTGTGTTTCAAGCATCCAAGCCACATGCATTGACCTGTTCTCTAATGAATATTAATGAAACGTGCGCAATGAGGATGCGTTCCATATTATGTCGATGTTGTATTCTCACTCGTGCAGTTTTCGTTTTTACGTTTGTGTAATTTCTCACTATATCGTGTAAATATTTTGTTGATTGTGCAGTTTTTCTATAGTTTGTGTAAATTTCAATAACTTCGTGTATATTTTCCTCACTTTGTGTAAGTTTTTACTTACTCGTGTAATTTTTGTTTAAGGTCGCGCAGAAAATAATTTTGAAGCAATCGGTGTGCCATACATTTAAGCATAACTTCATTAGTATATTTCTGCTAAATGATATATATATATATTACAAAATATTACACAATTAAAATCTATAGCCTTTCTTAGCCTTATAGCCTTAGTACGTTTGAAGAATTATATTTAAGTGACGAACATTGTAGTTACAGGATACATCTGAATGGAAATTTATTTCAAGAGGCAAATATATCCCCCTCCCTTGTGAGTAAAAACTTGACCCAAAATTATATTATATGCCTTCATTCTTTGTTTTGTATGTTACAGGACATACAAATGTGTAAACCTTCCTTTATGGACTTTTTATAACAGTTATTTGATCTGATTTAAATTTGATCCTCTATCTAATAATTAAAAAAAATACATATATTATTAAAAATCCTCACTACTTTAGCTTACATTTAATATCCTTCATTGCTTAGGAATCTCTAGAAAATTCAATTGATATTGTATCAATTATCACAATGATGATTATAAACACATCTTTTATACAGAATTCTGCAGGTGAATGACTGTAAAATCTTTGAATTCATGGGTAGAAGCAATTATTGTGGATTCCTTCAAGTGTACAAATTCTTGGAGATGTCACTCGCGCGCAAATGTCCAAACGAAAAATAAAATAAAATAATCTATGCGAGGTATCAAATTATTTGTTAAGAATTTCATTCCATGATAAGGAATGTCCATTTAATTCAGGAAACCCCCTACCAATGCACCAATCATTATGATTTGACAGTCATAATACCTAAAACTAATAATGAAACCTAATAAGGAACTCACAATCTTAGATTTTTAATCAAAATACTTGTAGATGGATTTTACATAATTTTTTGACCATGGGTTTTAGTATGTATCCCATTGAGCTTTAATTGTCAATAGACATGTCGCAAAGCATTAGTTTTCAATAGACATGTCATAAAGCATTATCAGTAGACATTATACAATTAATTACCCCTTATGAGGTCAACATGGTGAAATAAGGACCCGAGACCTGGACCACGAGGTGACCTGACCTGACCGAGGCCGCGTAGCGGCCGAGGTCAGGTCAGCGAGTGGGCCAGGTCGAGGGTCCTTATTTCACCATGTTGATCTCATAAGGGGTAATCAATTGTTTTATTATACCGATATAAGTTAAGGCAATTTTTGTAAGCTTAATTACTAAAATAATCAATTGTGTATTAGACATACGAACTGTTATTATCAGTGTTCCATCGGGATCGGGATTCGCTAGTGAAGTTGTTTACTTTTCGCCTGCAAATTTTGTAAGTTTTTGCACCGCCGATTTATCAAAACACTCTGTGATTGTCAGTAGCATGCATTTTTATAAATTCACAAATACCATTCCCGAGTACAATGACAATCTGGTGCAGACTTTTAATGTACAAGAGAGCCGCGTCTGCATTCGTTGAATTTGACATTGTAACGAAAACTTGTTTCAATGAAAACGATAAATGTTATTACGCATATAAAGGCCAATCGTGTTCCGTATCCTAAAAATACTACACATATTTTTATAACGGCATTTTTTTTAATGTACAATCATGACTGTATGCATATTTTTTTTTATTTGAATGGAATTTGGATTAACAGGTCATTTTTAGCGGTCATTATTTTTATTGACCGGTCATTATACCCCACGTGCAATGATTCCTAGGCCATTATTGCTGTAAACGGTACTTTTTGGAGTCATTATTGAGTTTAAAAGCATCCTAACAAGCCAATCAAATTTGAGTATTCTTAATAGAGGTATAATAAAAGGTATTTATTTTTTATAAACAGAATCTTTTTGAGCCAAATTACTGATCGTTGTCTTCAAATTTCAAATGGTCTCTAAATAGAAGTGACAAGCACACTAAATAATCAAACTTTACTGAGTATTGAGCAAAAGTAATGAAAATACAAAAAATAGTATGCTTTAATGTTGATCATGGAATTAAAGGAGGGTAATCCCATCAGAAACCCAAAGAAAGAAAACGTTCCTTTATTGAAAGAAAAGATACTTATTGTCACGTTTACAAGCAAACCTAAGTTAATGTTTGTCTTAAGCTTGTTTAGACACAGGGCAAAGATGCTAAAGACTTGTTATACGCCACTTCTGTGAAGTTTTCATTTCATTCATTTAAGGGAATCAGCTTTACTGTTTCTATAATATATGTATATGCCTTCATCATCGTCATCATCACCAAATCGGTCGTGGGCTTAAGCATCTTATTTATGAAAAAGGGGGATTCCTAATTTTTTGTATCTTTAAACATTAGCCTAACTTTTATATATGTAGATAAGGTAACAGTTACTTAAAGATAGTAAATTAAAAGTTTGGAATTTTGGTTTAACGGATCTTGCCGGATTTATTATTATTATTAATAACATGCCTTCGCATTTTACAAAACATCGTTCAACATTAATACATTTCATCGTTAAACCAGAGATATTTGTAAGATATCAACATATCAATGTAATTATTATAATTATTATATTATCAATACGTAATGTATAAGTCTTCCTTATAACAGAGGAATAAAGTAATGAAAAATCAGAGATTCATCCCCCGTCCCCTTCCAAAAAGAAGGTATTTAAGCCTATGGGTACTTTGTAATCACTGGCCAGAGTTTCGCAGCTTCATATTTTATTAATTCAAGAAAGAGTGCATATCATAATGTGAAACTGAAAAAAAAATATAGATTGAAAAAGTGATAATATCAGTAACAGACAATTTAAGTTACTTTTCTGATATGCACACACACACACACACAGAGAGAGAGAGAGAGAGAGAGAGAGAGAGAGAGAGAGAGAGAGAGAGAGAGAGAGAGAGATTCTGTCATGTTCCACTTGCAAAAAGGTTTTCAATGTTACTTGTACTTTAAAGAACATAAATGTATAACATAAGTAAATGAGTTCAATGCCTCCTTTCAGATACTTAAAATTAAAAGAAATCTTTTCAACAAGTGTTTATTGGATCTGAAAGCAAGAATCTTGAATATCTGGTTTATGATTTTTATCACAAAACTCCTATTGTAACTTATGTAGGCACTAACTACTGCACTTGTAAAACTTGTAAATGTTTCATAAAAACAGAGTCTTAATGAGAAAATTGCATTCCTAGACAATCAGCTCAATAGCCAAGTAAACATATTAACTTTTAAGATAAATATTATGTCAGTTGGCACGCAATTAATAAAGTTTATTGATGCTATTTTCCATCTGAAAATATGATATATATCTTACTTTATTTCTCAAAACTATGTAAGAGATAAACTGATATTTTAATCATATAAAGATTTTCTGGCTTAAAATCAATTTAAATAATTATCAGAGATAAGAATGCCACACATATTTTAACATATACTTAATTTGTAGATGTAAGAAAACCCTAGAACAGACAGGTACTAGTGTAACATCAGGTAATTTGTCCAACGTGTTTCAGGGCGTTTTGATTGATTGATTGATTTTGTTTAACGCCCAGTCGGCGATCTTTCAGCCATTCAACGGAAAAAAAATGTCCGAACCAAACATGACATCTTAACAAAATTTCCTCTGTAGATGAGGTCTAATTTGAAAAGGGAATTTTTTCTGATCATAACCTTCTGTGAGAAAAAATAGTAATAATGAATGAGTAAGCATCATGTGTCGAACCGTCACGCCTGCCGTGTGGTCCTTGTCATGACCAGACAAGTGGAAAAATCCGTAGACATTTCAGTGTGAGAATAATGGCTTAACAATTTGTATGAAAAAGCTCTGTCAACATTCGGCTTAACGATAGACTGTATTTTCTAACAAGGTCATTGTATCGACTATAGAATTTGCGAAATGTTGACTTTAAACAAGACTGTTTATTTCTTTCTATTTTCAACTTATTTGTCAATAGCTTTCTTCGTTTTAGAAATTCTTTACATTAGAGAATGCCCTTGAGTATCGAATCAACTGGGAGACATAAACTCCATATACAGTTAATAATGGTATATTGCTACACAGATAAAGGTTGTTGGAGATTAAAAGTTGATTCATCACGTTTATCATAAATGTTTGTTGGTACATGTAGGTTACCATAATTTTTTTTACTAGTAAAATATCCAAAAAGAAAACAGATTTGCGCAGACTCTGGGGTGTCTTTTATTTCGAGATCGAATAAACGTAGTAATGAATTTTGTGAAAAGATAAAACGTTGTCGATATATCTAAATGTTAAACTGAAGGCCACAGCAGAAGTTTCTGCTGCATCATGTGAATACCAAATAAAGGTCTTAAGGCTATAAAGGCTAATAACGGAGTGAAATTAGTTCCCATGGGAATTCAAACAGATTGTCGAAAGAGTTGATCTCTAAAAACTATATGAATATTGTTAGTCAGAAACTCAAGCCTCTTTTTAATATCAGCTTCGGAGTATTTGTGTACAATCATAATGTTTCTCACCCCTTATAATTACAACGATGACTAATTCCCTTATTTACAATATAATTTTATTAAAAGTAATTAATAAAGTACATTTATTGTGTTCTCTGATGATGCTTAATATTAAAGACTTTGTTTCTTCTCAAAAATACAGGTAGACATGAAATTTTAGACAGTTATAATCACTGTAGTATTGAAAGTCACAAAAATGCACGAAATATTAAATATGCGGCTCAAGTAAAACTATTCTTGGAGAATTTTAAGAATTAAGGAAACACAAAAATCTTAATAATTCTTATATATAAATTAGCAAGTAAGTTGTGGTTCATAAATTATAATTATACAGGTGTGTTGTATCAATGAAGAAACCTAATATAACTAAAAAAATTGTTTTCCATTCGAATTCCTGAAGTCCACACAGAAAATATATAAGCGAGATTAAACAGGGTGCTATGGGCTTACTTCAGGTTACGCATGCGAGAGAATGCTAGACAGTTCGCCCCCTTAGACAACTTGCTCTTAGGACAATATGCCCTTTTGAATTAGAACATTCTAATCAATGGCAAACCTCGCCTAAAATCTGCACATCGTATTTATTAATTCAAGAGCGTATCCAAGATCCAAATCTATTCTTTTATACATATATCCTTATATGCACACAAACATTCTATTGAACAAGCATTAAAGGAAGAAAGAATTTAGATTGTTTTATAGCTTGAATTTAACACTTAATTCAACGACGAGGCTTTAAAAGATGGAACAGTTATTCACCGGCTTCGGTTTTGTGAATCTAGACTTTCAAGGGGGGGGGGGGGATCTGACAAGCTTTTATACGGAAAAAAGATCCTCTGCCGGTTCTTAAGAGCGTACGACCATAAATGACCTTCGATTTAAAATAATGTATGTTATACCAGCCAAAATAATATGGAGGTGCACACCTGTATATTACTCTCGTTTTCTATACTAAAGTATATACTGGCAAAGTTATTGGGAATATGGAGCCCCCAGAGCCTACAGCCCTTGTATGAAATGTATTTTTTAACAGAGATGGATTCTCTTTCAAAGAGAACAATACTGCTAAACACTGGACAGTATCTTAAAATCTGGGCTCGAGAAAAACAGTTTTCATATGGGGTATTTGTGATAAATGGATGACCCCATTTTAAGGTCAAGGCTACACACAGTAAACAGTAGGTTACTTGATCAAGTATTGATATCCAGGACGCACTTCTTTCATTCATTATTATAGTTTTAGTAATAGTCTATAACACTAAATTCAAATCATTAAATTTATATGATAAAAGAAATCCTATTTAAACGTATTTTCATTCAAACCAGAATGTTTTTTTAGATTCTTTTAGAAACACAGGCTTATGGTCCACGTATTACAGTCCTTTTTGAAGGACGGCAACTTGTTTAGCATTTTTCTTACCTCCTAAACTCAAAAAGAATTTTGTTTAAAAAATTAAACAAAGATACAAAAATGTTCTTATTGATGATACGAACTTTCTTTTTATTTATCCATTAAGACCATTTACCATTCGTTAAGGAATTTTTTTTAAATACAAATATCTTTCCTACACAAAAACGTTTCCTAGTTTAATTATATTTTATAGAGACTGTACTTGGAATAATATGCAGTTATGGAATGGGTACTCGGGAAATAGCAAATTTATGGTTCCCCAAGGGAGGAAACTATTTCCCGAGGCGGCGAAGCCGCCGAGGGATATAGTTTCCTGCCGAGGGGAACCATAAATTTGATATTTCCCGAGTATCCATTTTAAAACTGTTTTATTATACCGAAACAAAGGAGATTTATTAACTAGAGAACTAGAGACTTAGACATTTTTAAAACAATATAGAGGCATTTATATAGATAATCAAAAATGCATGTGATTCCAATTTTGTTAAATATATAATGCATCATTACAGAAAAAAATAAAATTATTTTAAAAAACAATTTCACTGACATTTCGAAGGATTATCGTTGTCTTCTTTTTGCTTAGAAATTCCATCATGATTTTGACATCGCATGTCGAAATGTTTTGACGTCATAGTTACATCGTTAATAACATTACGTCACGGACTCGAGATTCCTTGAACGCTCCGCCCACTGTTCATTTTAATTGGTTGAAATTAATAATAAATATTCATGAGGGAGTAGTCCCAGGAAGTAGCTCTTATTTTTCAGGGAGTAGTCCTCAGATGGGGGAAATAGTATCTTCTCGGGGAAATAGACAGTTTTATGGTATTAATTTCATATAGAGTAATAACAGTAGAGGTATAATAACAGTTTTTATTATACCTCTACTGATATTACTCTATATAAAATTAATACCATAAAACTGTTTATTATACTTCTGTTAAAATGTTTCCTATATAAAGTTAAGAAGGTAAAATTACTATCTTTATACTCTCAAAATTTCCACACATAGCAAAGCTATACCCTGGGGTATAGTTTTTGCTATCCACCCCTAGGAAAGTTTTCATGCAAATTTTGCCGCCAATTTTGATTTCCTGTAATCAATCTATAGACTTGTGATGTCATCCTGACTTCAGTAGCATTGTGACGTCATCAGGATTTCAGCTCATTTTAGCAGTGTTATCTTATTCCAAATACTTGTTCAAAACATTTATAATTTTTTTTTCATGTTTTTACTATCGAACTGTAGTATCAGGTAAATCCAACCCTCAGAAATTATGATACACATCAGTATAATAAAACGCTTATCCACTGGCTGTGAGTGGGATAGCTCTTTCATCAAACCCTTGACAGGAACTATTCCCCGAGGGCAAGCCCTCGGGGAATAGTTCCTGTCGCGGGTTTGATAAAAGAGCTATCCCACTCACAGCCTGTGGATAAGTGTATACTATTTCCCTGAGAAGACACTATTTTCCTTATCTGAGGAAAAATCAGAGCTACTCCCTGGGACTACTCCCTCATGAATATTTATTAATTATTTTAACCAATTAAAATGAACAGTGGGCGGAGCGTTCAAGGGATTTCGAGTTTGTGACGTAGTGTTATTAGAAATGTAACTATGACGTCAAAACATTTCAACATGCGATGTCAAAATCATACTGGAATTCTAACAAAATGAAATCAACGATAATCCTTCGAAATGTCAGTGAAATCATTATATATTATTTAATAATTTTATTTTCCTCGGTATTGATGCATTAGTTATCTTACAATATTTTGAATCACATGCATTTGTGATTATATATTTAAATGCTTCTGTATTGTTTTTAAAATATATGAGTCTCAGTCTAGTTTAGAAAATCTCCAATGATTGTTTCGGTATAATAAAACAGTTATGGAATGAGTACGCAGGAAATATCAAATTTACGGTTCCCCTCGGCAGGAAACTAATTCCCTCGGCGGCCTCCCTTGGGGATCCATAAATTTGCTACTTCCTCCACACCAATTCCATAACTGTATAATACCTAATCATTTATCACTTACGGCTTACCAACGGCTTATTCTGACTACCATGTACATTTTGATAAATTTTTGTTCGAATGACATATTCCATTGTCCATTTAAGATATTTCCTGATACGAATAAACATCGTAAAAAAACAAAACTATTGATACATGAAACATCCGATGGATGTGAAAACGCGTCTATTACAAGAAAACAAAGAAGATTTTATAGAGTGTTTACAATAAAATACCAGAAATATGTGTAGGGAAAGAGAAAGAAGGGTGGAGAAGAGAGGGACTCGCTCTAAATCCCAATACATATGTCTGTATCAAACCGGCAACCAATCAAAATTTAGAATTCAGAAAAAAATACCGCACGATACTTTTTCTACGCATTATTTATTTCCTCTCAACGTCTAGTGCACTATAAAATATGAGGTATCCTATCCTACGACAAAATCAGTTCTTCACTTGAAGAAACACGTTAACCACAGAGATGGGAGCTTTATATTTCATATGTTTCATATTTTCAACGCAGATAACAGAAACTTTTGGGCAATTATCTTTATCTTATAACAAAACCTTTGACGAAAATGGTTTGTCGCCCAGTCCCGTATCAGGAAAAGCGTCCAATGTATTACGGGACATTCTGAATCAGGAGAGTCTTGTACGCTTCTCTATGGTACAAAGAATCCAGAGGTTGGTTATGGATGCCATAGACAATAAAAACAATGGACAGATTATAAAGACAAAGCTTCGGGATGTGATTAAAGAGTTACAGGATTTGGAGACAAAAGACCAGAGAATAGAGGCAGAAAACTCTAAACTTAAACAAGAAATGAAGGCTTTGAATGTAACATTAAATAACACAAAATACCTGACAATGGAGGAATTTCGGAATCTTAACGAGACGGGAATATGGAACCTTAGAACACATTTAATAGATAAATTACAAGCTATAGAGAAAAAAGAACAGCGTATAATGGAACAATTCAAATCCTTGAATGAATCAGGAATAAACAACCTTAATGGACAAGCATTAACTCTACAGAAAGAAAACCAGAAATTGACTGTGGAAAGTTCGAAAACTAAAACTCTACTGTCAGTTATTGAAAGAAAAATAGACATTTTGAATAGCTCCTATTCTTCATCTAAAAACGAGATTCAGAAGTTGACTCTTCAAAATGATAAATTATTACGAGGTGATATCAGGAAGCTGAATGAGACATTACTACAAAACTTTTACGAACACATTAAAAAGATAGAGGGCATGTTTACACTTTTCTCCCTCTCTGTAAATGAAACTCTAGATGCAGTTAGTGGGGAACAAAATAAGCAGAATGTACAATGGATACAGATTTCTCCTTACATATATTCGCTTACTGGTAAGTAAATTGCACACAACGTAGGAAATGAAAAGCGATATTTCAATCTGATTTTTGTATTAAGGTGCAAGGCAAACATTTCTTGCTTCATGAATAAATATAGTTTTTACCACAAATAAAAATTAAAAAACTACTGTAATCATATTATAGCTAGCTTCCCAGTTAGAAAAAAAAAAACAGTTTCTAAAACATTTAAAAATAGTTTCAAAAACATTTCATACCCCCGCTCAGAAAAAGGGTGCATACTGTTTTACCCTTGTAAGCCTCTCTGTCCATGCAAATTCTCTTAGCAGATGCTTGACATTTTAACCCACTCTTTGTTTTGACATTCCATATTGTGAAATCCGATTTCAACTCATTACTTATTTCATAGTTACATTTGTATATAAATTCAGAAAATGACTACATCTTGATCAGATGGATTTCTATTTGAATTTTCCATATCGTAGTCCTTGAAAAAAGTCTGAGGCCAGAAAAACTCGGTAGTGAAGTTCAGTAAGCCTCATTAATATTTAAAAAACAAACAAAATGAATATCTTATGAATCCTAATGAGTTTGAAGATATTGGTGGAGTATTTTACTCTATATATTCAATAAAATTTGTTCGTAGTCCGCTAATCAACCATCTCAGCCTCTTATATTGTCAAAGATATATGCTGTAAACAGTGAATGAATGTATATATGAAATACTGGTACTATTACAAAATCAAAGATATATTCTGCAGGTTGTGAAATGTATGTTTATATGAACCTTGAAATATCGGTACTCTTATATTACCAGAAATGTATTCTCTAGAAAGTAAAAGGTATGTTTATCTGATATACGAGAATAAATTTAATGTGTTTTCTTAATCAGACCTCACAGAAAACTTTATCAATTGCTTGGACATTTTACGGAAATATTCGAGTCAACAGGGAAGAGATGGGGTTTATAAATTAACAATAGCCTCCAAGACAAAGTTTGTGTACTGTGACATGACAACACAAGGTGGAGGGTGGACGGTAAGATAAACAAGTCACGTGATTTACAAACATAAATAACCATTTTTTTAATTGTAAAGTGATCTGTACTTTTTGCACTGTTTTTTTTTATAACAATTACATTTTTCAATGAAAACTGACGTCCAAGCAAGTCAAAGAGACAACCATCTAAATGTTTCAGGCTATACAAAGAAGACAGGACGGGTTTACAAATTTTTACAGGACGTGGTCAGAATATAAGCGAGGATTTGGGGATCCCTCTAAAAACTACTGGATTGGTAAGTTTAGTTTACGTAACATATAAATTATAAGGTATCTATGTAAATGTAGTGTCGGAATATAACAAGGATTTGGGGATCCCTCTAAAAACTACTGGATTGGTAAGATTAGTTTACGTAACATATAAGTTATAAGGTGTCTATCTAAATGCAGTGTCGGAATATAACAAGGATTTGGGGATCACTCTAAAAAACTACTGGATTGGTAAGTTTAGTTTACGTAACATATAAATTATAAGGTGTCTATCTAAATGTAGTGTCGGAATATAAACAAGGATTTGGGGATCACTCTAAAAAACTACTACATTGGTAAGATTAGTCTATGTAAGCAAAAGGTCAACTAAGTGACTCGGAAGATATAAATATGAGAGCCATCGATGACGATGATGATTTTTCAAAATTGTATGAATATGTCACATTTCTTTGAATAAGCAAATAAAAAGGCAAACTTACAACAATTTACTGGGTTTTTTTTCTTTAAAAAAAGGAAATGACGCAATCTATGAGCTGACAAAGAATAAGGACCAAGAACTACGGGTTGAACTGCAAAGTTTTGATGGTGCTGAAGCATACGCGCACTATTCCACATTTTATGTTGGGGATGAATACAGTAAATACAGACTCACTTTGTCGGGATATTCAGGAACGGCAGGTAAATATATTTATAGAAATATGGAGATAATGAACAGTATTCAAGCTCAAAGACCATTAATACAATACAAATC
Organism: Saccostrea echinata; assembly: GCF_033153115.1. NCBI lineage: Eukaryota > Metazoa > Mollusca > Bivalvia > Ostreida > Ostreidae > Saccostrea > Saccostrea echinata. The sequence goes on from NW_026889761.1 coordinate 4,543,306, forward strand.
AGGAGCAGAGCTAACACGGACCTCCAAAACATAAGAAGTGGGATCAGGTGCCATATCGCATGGAGGAGTGAGCATCCCCTTCCGACCGGTCACACCCACCGTGTGCTGCTTTTCATGATCGGGAAATAACGGAAAAATCCGTCGACAATTCAGTTGTAAATAATGGCATCATAATTTGAGTGAAAAACGTCAGTCAGCATATGACTTTAGGATAGATTGTGTTTGCTGACAAGGTCATTGTATCGACCATACAACTTCTAAACGAGACTGTTGATATTCTTGATTCATCACTTGTTCATCAATAACTTACCTCGTTTTAGAAATTGTTTATACGTAGAGCATGGTCTTTCGTATCGAATCTTCTGAGAGAACATACACCTCATATGCAAGTGATAAAGGTTCATTACTGCATAAGTAAGGCTCCATTTTCAGGAATAAGCAGTCATTCTATTTCCATTACGTTTAGGTTTGATATGTTTCTTTTATGTCTAGAAGTTTTACAGCAACCTTTATCTTAATTTCACAGTTTTAAGAACTGCTTCAGTAAAAATCGTTTTAGATTTTGTTCTAATGTGTCATATCTGAGTTATTTTCATCCAAGTCGGTATAAAAGTGCATAACACGTATTGATGATTCTAGTTCAACAAAGGCTCGAACAAATTCGTCTTTACAATCCTCCGACAACAATGAATTACCCCAAGTAGATTACAAATTGAATTTTCTTCAATTTCTTTCTGTTTTTTTTTTCCCATCGTTTCTTTAATCTTAAGCAAGTATTTATAATACAGTGATCAGACAATTCATTTGTTGTATCAATATTAAAATAAATTACCTTGCGAATATATTAGAATCTAACATACAATCCACTGCATAGAGAACATCTTCAATAAGGGTCTATCATGACGCTTTTTCTCTCCGTGTTGGCAATTTTTCCTGATAAGCATTATACTTTAACAATATCAATATCCTGTTTCAGGTGACAGTTTGAAAAATCACAATGGTAGTCACTTTTCCACTAAAGATCAGGATAATGAGAGGAGTAGTCGAAACTGCGCTACACAATATCACGGAGCTTGGTGGTACTGGGACTGTCTCAACTCCAATCTGAACGGAGTGTACGCCCAGTCACCTGTATCTAATTGGAATCACCCGGTGTGGCAGCACTGGAGAAGTAATACAGCGCTACAAAAGACTATGATGATGATCAGACACAAAAACTAAAGTTTTAAAATGCATATCCTGTCCTGACAAGAATGCTGATAATAAATTAAATAGTGTACTAGCTGCCGTTCAGGGGTTTTCTCCCTTGTACAATTTGTGGGTCTCCTAATTCTGCATATTGGACAAAAGAACTTTAAGTCAGGATTAAAATGTATAAAAATTATATTACTGTTTATTGTATCTAATTTGTACAATTTCTTTGAGTATTCCTATCTCTTAATCTCGTAGAACTTTATGAATGGAAATATTATTTCTCTCCCAATTAGAAGTGTGAATAATATATTTCAAATCTGAGTAAAAAAATGGTAGAATTTTATTTTATAGATGATGAGTTTAGAAAAGTATAAATTATTTCCCAAAATATTTGGAGTCCCTTTTCAATATAATATCACACTCAAATAATACGGGAGATTATCTTAATCATCCCATTAATTTTTTTCCCACATAATAACTTAACTATAATTATTAAAAGTAATTTTTTTTTGTTTGTTTGTTGAATATAGTTCTCGAGAATTTTTTACTCATATGGAGACGCCACCACTTGACAGAGGAGGGCTGCAAATTTATACTAAACTATGCACTGTATACTAAAGTCATACTGGCATTTATTATATACCCAACTGTGTATCACTCAATTTTACTGTTGAATATACGCAATCACGTGACATCGTGATCCGACATTCCATATCACCACTCTCTGAAACTGATGACGTAGTGCACGGTATACATGACTTTTTTTCTTGCGTATCATAAATACCCTTGAAAAAAATGCTTTGTTTAATGGATTAAAGATCTTTAATTGCTTACAAAAGTTTTCTGTTATAATATTTGCAAATTGTAGTGGGGTATATAAAAAATTATCATTAAAAGAGTAACTTGATCCGAAGAGTCGTATCATGTCTCGTTGACAGGCGTGGATCATCAGATCAAACACGACGCTTCGTATCCTTCATTGAACCAGGACAACTAATAATGACGTTGTTTGGCATTTGGTAGGAAGTAAGTAAAGACATGTGTCAGTTTTGACGATTATGTGGGGGTGGGGGGTGGGTTGAGTATCAGCATGTAGGTGGGAAGGGCTAGATGTCTGAGTCAATGGGTGGGGGAGGGAAATATGTAGTCGTCTACTAAAAACTCCAAACAGTCGATGAAAATATTACAAAATCTTACAGCAGGGTCAAACTATACTTAATATAGTCATATTAATATTCAACAAAAGCTAACAACTTCACGATAAGGTGTCAAAGTTTCAAGGATAAATCACACAAACAAGAAAATGATATTTTGATGGAAATGACATTACGAGAGTTGTCCGGTAAAATCGTGGACAAGTTATCTAGAGTGAAAAATAATCATCACTGCGCTCTAAAATTTTCACTACTTTTTTGTACATTTTTCATCAATATACATAGCAAATTTCAAATAGATATATGCTCAAATAAACAAAATATGAGACTTTATGTTATGTGTGGTATCGCCTTACGGCGCACGGATTATAACGTCAAAGTGTCTAAAGCAACATCACGTTTCCTCTTTGCTAAAAAAAGTTGGATGAGTCCCACTTAAATTCGGGGATTTTTTTGATGCACATACTTGAGTTTCCCTTTATTCCTCCATAAACAGTCGAGGAACTAAACTCGCACACACATGGGACCTTCTGAAGATTTATAAGTAAGTTATGGACAGTACTCTCACTATCATTCAACTAAATAGGCTATGTTATATCGAAGGTCTACAGTGACAGCGTCTTTCGCTATTGCCAGTAGCTGTTTGTCCGTATGTTTTGTTCTACCCGGGGACCCGATCAAAAAGCTTCCGCTTAGAAAACTCCCATTTCACTTGTATACTAAAGATCTAATGATATGTTTATATTTTTTTCTTCTGTAGTCATTTAAAGTTTCTTAGGGCGTCATTAATACATCTAAATCAAACGGAACTGATCTCCGGTGCGCCGTAACGTCATCAAACGTCGCCATTTTTCGTGTGTTGCGTTTACCACTTTCCCATTTCAAGTGCTCGGGAAACTGCCAAAAATTAAGCAAATGCCTTGAAATTTTACAAAAGACGACATAATAGACAGGGGTTAAAAATAGGATTATTTTTACCCCAACCTTGTCCATTTAATACTTTTATTTCGAAATAATACTTGTGTATTCGCTAATGAAACCCTGTTTTTTTTTTATCGTGCGCCGTAGGACCTTACCCTGTGCACATTCAAACATAATAAAATCTTTATTTTTGTCTATATTTTATTAAAAAGAAAGGTGCACTTAAATATGATTAATAAACATTTGCTGAAAATTTCAGCTTAGTGTGCCAATTATTTTTCGAGAAAAACTCTTTGTCTACGATTTTACTGGACAACCCTCTTAATAGTATATTCCTTAAATACTAGTATAAAGACATAAGTAATTTCTACGATGTTCAAATATGTGACATTTTGCCATTTTCTTTTTAACTCTATGCAAATTTTTGCACACATTTTTTGACATTTCTTTAATTTTTTTTGAAATTGCACTATTCACTGTGGATAACATCATTTAATTTATCCACATGAACATAAATCTACTAGACTTAATTGCTGATTACTCTAAAGGTTTTCATTTATCTACAAAATAGTAGTTATTTGTCAAGAAGAGAATGACTCAGGTCGGCCATTGGTCTATAGTCATATTTCATTAAATACAAAGTTTGAAAAAAAAGCTATTTTAACAAAATAGTATTAATTTTTAGAGTTTCCAAAATCAAGATTTAAAGTTTTTCATCAAACATGCCTGTACCTGGTGTTTTAGTCAAAGTCTAAAGCCAAAAACCAACAACGTTCAGCAAAGAATTAATCAGAGAGTAAATCAGAGTACTTACGTTTGGTATCAGTGACAAAACAGTATCACTTCTTGTTTCCTTCAGAAAAAACAATTGGGGATCACTTTAATTTTAAGTTGTTAATTTTTCAGAGTAAGTATACATTAAAACTTTTAGTTGTAAAATCAACAAAAACCTGGACAGGATTCAAACAATATCCAGTCCTTGCTTAGCGGTCATTTTGTCACAAGGATTCCCTCTCTGTCTGTGGAAAATAAAAATAAAGAAAAACAGGAATATATTCTGGATATATCCACAGCCATTCAACTCATTACGGAATCTTGTAGTAAATTATAAAACATGTAAAAGTATCTCTACAGAATCTGATGTATGAAATATATGGAGATAACGAACAGTATTCAAGCTCAAAGGTCCATTAAACAATACAAATGTGGAGCATAGCAAACACGGACCTCCACATAATCAGAGGTGGGATCAGGTGCCATGGAGGAGTGAGCATCCCCTGCCAACCGGGCACACATGATTTACACCACTTAGCGAATATATTGTTGCACACTAATTTGAATACCTTTAGTTCTTTTTTGTTGCGCACGATGATATCTCTAGGGCGTTCTTCACCATAAGGACCAACTCTATGGGTTCTACCAATCTTTGAATGGTCATATTTGACATCTGTTCCTTGGAAAATTAGTTTGTTTATTACATTAAGTACACATTTATCAGTGTTTTCATTTTCTCAATATATATATATATATATATATATATATATATATATATATATATATATATATATATATATATATATATATATATATATATATATATATGTTAGGGATGGCAATCGATTACAGAATTGCTAATCGGTTAACCGCAAGACGTTCCGACCTATTAACCGGTTAATCGTATCAAAATGCACATTTTCTTGACGTTTGTTTTCAAGTAGCTCTACTCATAGTAAGATGGTAGAAACAATCTGTTTATCTTGATCAGGAAATTACATGAACATACATTTTATTTCAATAGATAAGAAAAAAATAAGAAAACCATGAAACATGCCTGAGAAATCAGACGTTGATCATTTTTAGAGCAGATGTCACACATTCTGCATTGTCGCCATAATCAAAACTAAGTCTGAACTTTTACTTAATATACAATGTTTGTCTAATAAAATAATTTGATAGATATAACTGCAAAAGATAGATATAATGATTCACAGTGCTCAACGGTGATTTATTTAACATCATTAAAGAATTACAGGACAGTCGGGGTAACGACATGTTGTTTTTACAGTAATTAACACTTCACAAACTGACCAATTACCCTGAGATCTCAATCAGTAGAACAATAATTATCTCCAAATCAGCTTAAATAGATAGGTGAAAACCGTAAATGATCAACGTTCATGTAGAAGTTTCATTTTTAAAAATGAATTGTAAGAAAATTGCGTTCAAATTTACATATATTTTATTTTTTCCGACTAACCGATTACAGATTTTCTAACCGATTACCGAGTACTGTGCAACAATATATTCGATAAGTGGTGTAAATCAGATGTGGATACTTAAAAATTCCAGAACTTTTGAAAACTTGAAATTACAAAATTTTACCAATATCAACAACATAAAAACTTACGACTTTTCAACTTTAAAACGAGGCAAGTTATTGACAAATAAGCTGAATTCTGTTCGTTATCTCCACATATTTCATTTTATAATACAATACTCGTATCTTCCCGAAAAATAATAAAAGTTCAGTAATTGATGAGCCATACTACAATCAGTATTTAAATGTTGTTAACTTTTACGAGCTGTGGCGTAGCGGTAAAGGTGTCGGCACATAAGAAAAACCAATATCCCGGATTTTTATTATTTATGTTCAAATCTCAAAAAAATCCCTATTTGTTACCATACAGTAATTTTTGCTGAGAAGATTGTGTGCCATTTCTTTCAAAAAGGTGGCTCCCATCAGCCACGTACCTCCGATCACTTGACTCTACACTAATTTAGTGTTTCGGCGGTGTGAAACGAGGCATATTTATATAAATTAATTTTATAATGAAGAAATAATTTTCTTCCTATTGCTGCAAATCCGCCTCATCAGGAGTCTATTTGCATTATGCATTTATGCATCTACACATAAACAATAAGATTATTTAATTGTTGAGGAGGTGAGAATATCACCCAAGTTTTTATTGCGTTTGTAGGACACAATAGGTAATTCAGAGAAGACTTTTTGACAGTCTTCATCCTTTGCAAGCATATGCCAATATTTTATCAGTTTTCTTTTTAAATGTCGTATACAGGGGTTGTACTTTGTGACAAAAACAAGAGGAATTCCTTTTTTCCTGATGTCACTTTTACTTCGCAGGGTTTTTTTCTCTGCTATAATTAGGGAGTACATTTTGCATGTTAGATTTGATTTCAATTTTATCATATCCTCTTTTTAAGAGATTAACCTCAAACTCACGCAGAATTTTAAGCAAGGTGATTTTATTGCTTGTATTTCTCATATGGCGTATTGTTTCACCTTTGATAAATCCTTTAAAAACAGAGGAATTATGTGCACTGTTACGTTCCAAATATTGGAATGTATTAGTTGGTTTATTGTAGGTTTTAAAATCTAGAATTTGACTGGTTTTAAATCTGTTTCCTTTGAACACTGTAGTGTCTAAGAAATCGATTTCTTTTGTAGAAATTTCATATGTGAATTTGAGCAGAGGATGGTGTGAATTAGCTATTTCAAATAGCTCATGGATGTAAGTTTCTAATCCATGAAAAATGATAAATCCGTCGTCGCGATATATTATTTAATTTTTCCCTGTAAATTTATCGATGATTTCATCAGTAATTTGGCGTAGGCGTATGTCGCACACAGATGGGGAACATTTAGAACCCATCGCACATCCTATTGTTTGTTTATATAAAGCTGAGTTGAATTCAAATATATTGTTTTCTATTACAAGTCGTAGAAGAAAACAAAGATCAGTTGTAGGTGAAGCTGGTATGATATATTCTGCTTTGTTGAAGTTTGTATAGGCCATTTGAACAGCCGCAATTAGCTCCTCGAAATGCATATTGGTGTAGAGCGAAGTTACATCATAACTGACCAGTAGGCACTTAGCGTGTGGTCTAAGTTGTTCAACTTTTAGAATGAAGTCTGAACTGTCCCTGATATACGTGCTTAGTGTTTGCACAATGGGAGTAAAAAAGTAATCTACATACTGGCTTATGCGTTCTGTAGGTGAACCTATTTGTGAGATAATAGGTCGACCTGGTGGAATAATTGGTGAACTGCAGCTACCAGTGTTTTTAATCTCATTAAAAGTCTCAATATTGAGCTTGTGTATTTTAGGGAGCAAATATAATCCCCCTACCCTCGTATTTTTAGCTTTCCGTGGAAAGTTTTAGGTAATATTGTCAAGTACACCCTTAGTGTTCATCTCAGACAATTTTTGTGTGATAATATTTTCGAGATGATTTAGATTGGGATTAGTAATTTTGCAGTAGTATTTGCTATTTAACTTACGTTCACCTTCAAGGATGTAATCAGTTTTTTTTTTAATTACAACGCACATGTTCTTTTTGTCAGCTTTTTTGATAATGAAGTCTTTACGACCTTTTAGCCTTTTTTAATGCTTAGCGTTCAGAAATGCTTAAATTGTCAGTCGATTTGCGAACTTCCATAGATGACAATTCAAGTCTTGTTTTGTCAATATATGTTTGAACTGAATTGTTCATAATTTGAGGTTCAAAACCGCTTTTCATGCGGAAAGGATGTATATTGTTGTCATTATCTGGGTCATGAAACATGTATTTACATTTTAATTTTCTGGCAAATTCATTAAAATCTCTCATCACTTGTTGTTTGACTTGGTGTGAGATAGATGAAGGTACAAATTTTAGACCTTTTGCCAAAAGTAAATACTCATCATCTGACAATCTGTCGGGTGTGAGATTAAACACATGATCTCGTGCTATTAGCACTTTATTCTTGTGTTCTCTAATTTTTCGAACTTTAAAGAGGCTGGGGGGTTGTGGCCATTTTTAGACTATATTGATCTCCTTTAGAAGAAGAGCTCCATATGAAGATATAGAAAATGATCAAATTTTAAAACTAAAATTTTTGAAATTTTTCTTTGCCAAATGATAGTTGACAGCTTAAGATATCATATCTAAAAAATTAAGTTAAATCTGGTGGTTAATTTGTGGTCAATTTGTTGACCCCCCAGCCTCCTTAAAATTCATTGGTCTGTTTTTCTTACATTTAGATTTGGCGTTTCGATTGAAACGACGAGCCATTCTGCAAGTGAATGAGTGAAATAATGACAACAGATATATTCCTCAAAATGTGGGAGGAGTTATGGACGATTTCGCTGCAATCAGATTAAAGCAGCCAAGAGATTATTTTGACATGTGGAAGGATAATGAAATAGATACCTTTCATAGTAATCCGTTTTACTAATCCCAAAAACAAAAGATATGATTCATAGATTTGCACAAATAAGATAAATGGAATCTTAACTGAGTTTCAGTATAGAATGAAGTCAATTTCAAACAGAGTACATCATATTGTTTTAATATGGACGGAATTTTTGTTCTCTTTGCACTTGTTTCCCGTGTTTTTCTCTGGTGTCCTTTGGTTGTCTCTTAGGAAACCGTTCAGTTGGTTTTCTTACAGAACTAATATTCATTTTGAACTCCATTAGGTAGCGATCAAATTTCTCTTTAAGTTCTCTTGTTTTGTCATTCAATTGTGTCTTAGCAAGACCAGCAGCAGAGGTAGATTTACCAATCGAATTTATTGTTTCTACCCGGATATCTTTAAGATGGTGATTGGATTGAATAATCTTGTCGTCCAGGAAGTCAACTGTTGATTTTAGCACTTTATCTTTCAGAAACCGTGTTTCGGTCTTCCAGAGTTCCTGAAATTCTTTATTAATATTTGGATCCCCCAAGTTTGGACGACAATGTATTTGCCATTTCATGTATGGTGGTAATCTGCCTGACACAATTGCGTAGGAAATGCCTTCACGCGCACATGCAATATTGTGTCTCTTATTTAATTGTCTCACACTTCTTGACTGCTTCTGACACAATGTCTGCCAGTGCCTTTTCGGGTTGAGAATTGTTTTTTTGTAGAAGGTAAATCCAAATTTGTTAGGTCCAGATCATAATCAAATTCATCTTCTTCATCGGACTCAGACTCAGTTATCAGTTTTTTTAATTGTTCCTGGTTACAAGGAATATCATCATTTGGTGTCTCCATTTTTCTAGGTACTTGTTTCTTTAATGACAATTTATGCATTTAAGCATTCTCATACAAAGTTAAGACTGATGTATGATATATGATGGGTGTGTATTAATTGGTTTTTGCAGGAACAAAAAAAAAAAAAAAAAATAAAAATAAAAACATTTCCTTAATAAGAATTTTGCTCTTTACACTTGGTTCATAAATTGAATCACGCCTTGTTCCCCGTCTTCTTAAAGTTTACATTGAGTCTGACATGATATTCAGAAGTTAGGACAATTCTAACAATGAAACCAATTATGCTTAGATTTAATGCCTATGCTAAAAGAGTAGAAATTGACGCAAATGAGTTGGAATTAAGATAACAAAATGATTTTACGCAAATGTTTTCTGGGCACTGTCTAGCTAACTATCGAATATTTTGCTATGTAGTTTACTCTGAATTTGATTATTTTGTTCCTAATTGGTAGCTAAAATGTACAAATTAGTACTTTATTTTTGGACATGTTTTAAATATGTTTATCGATTTTCAAGCAGACAAATATATATATATGGATATCTATCCATGCCGAAGATCATGCTGTCATGCTGATCAAGCTTTGCCTAACAATACAATTGCAACATGTTATGCTACGCTCACTCCTCAATGTAATGATACATGCTACAATTCAATTTGTGGAATTAACTTCTAAATATGTTTTCTAATACATCTCTCTCTCTCTCTCTCTCTCTCTTTTAACTTTTAATACTATATGCAAATACATTTATATATTTTGTGGGGAAAAAATAAATAAATTATGATTTTGTGAACGACATGGTCCTTAAGGGGTGCCTTAGTTAACAACAAGCTTTAATTGAAAGGAAAAATAAAATTATCCAGGAGACTTTAAAATTCATAAGTAAAAATATATATTCTAAAATACATAATTTTGGAGTGTATGACTATGTCCAAGAATCAATTTTTCTTGCATGAAAAGGGTATCACCTTTCACAATAATGATTAGATTGCATTGGTAACTTACTATATAAAAGTAAATTCATGGTTGTACTGCATATAGAACAGTATGAAGTCTGTAATCCAGATAAGCTTGTTTGTTGTCCTCATATCGGTTTACTCGAATGGCGACACGGTTCCTCCGTCTTACAAAGGTATTTATTCTACAATTCTACAATATTTTTCTTTTGTTAACGACATCTTTATAAGATTATATGAGGTAGGGCCAGAAATTTACGCATTCATTTTTAATTTAAAAATCGAGTACAAAAGTTTAGCTTGTGTTAAAACTATAACAATATGAAAATGCTCCGATAAAAGGAACGTTTGGCAAAAGTAACACATCTTTTAAAACTTCGCAAGGTTAAAATCGTGTGGTGTTTCTTTTATATAGTCTTAATTCATATCTTGAATGTGATTGCTTTCTGTGCCATAAAACTAGGTTAATGTATGTACCAATACAGTAAATCATTTTAAATATCGTGTAACTGATCACTTGATTGATATTCTGAAAGTATTTTTGTCCGTAAAAGTCAAAGTGTTTACATGTCGGGATAGCTTGACAAGATGTAATATTGAAGTTGACGTGTGGATAAGTATATTTCTGAAATTATAAAAGAGGTTAAGGATTGTTACAAACCACATTTTTAAAAATAAAATTTTTGTTAATGAGATGAAAACTAAACATTAACATTATAACATTGCGAAAAGAAAGAGGGCTGAATATCTTCCCCCTTTGTCCCATTTGAGTTAAAACAAACATGTCAGAACATATTTGCTTCTTGTTCTTCTGAATATTAGGTTTGCTTTGCTTAATCCATTTCAGGTTTTTAAAGGTTTGCAAAAGGAGTTGTTAAAAATATATCACCTAAATGGGGGTATGCTTATCGAAAAGACCACTATGCTTAATGCATCTGGTCAGTCATGATAAAATGTATATTTCTGCTTAATTTTTACAAAGAAAAAGACATGAAAACAATTAAGATCCTACATAAATTCTAGATTAGCACACGATGTAATTTTTGTACGGAAGGATATTAGCATATTTAACACTTTTCTATGTTTTCTGCTTAAAACCTTTAACAACTGTGTTAATGAGAAAATACTTTTTTTGGGAAAAAATATTTTTAATACAGCGCTATTTCATGCATTACTTTATAAAATAAGCATCTTTTATCTTTCTGTTAAAAATTGAATGTTGAGATACGGGATGTATATTCTCTGTAGCGTGTATGAAAAATGGTGTGAAAGGGTATGTCTAATATGGGCATTTAAGTAAGCTGATGAGTTTCTTATGTAATGTTACTAAAAAAATGATTGAAATATTTAAGTCAAATTAAAATACAAACATTCAAATCCTGCTTTATTTCATTATTCCTAATAAATATAACTCAGATACTATTTTCAAAGATTAACCTATTATTATTATTATTATTTTCAAAAATTTCAGCAAAACTTTATCAACATCTAAAAAGTTCTCGATGGTTTTGGAAACCGACTAGATCCCATGTTAAGACCGTGCATTCTGTTTCCTTCAAAGTGGATGTTGTCTCTACATATAATGTAACGAAAATATCAAAGGATGCATTTATAAAAGGTACTTTTTGTTTTTAAAGTAATGAGTAATTAGTCTTCTTACTGTACGTGTTTTAATACTAACACTTAGTGTTGCAGAATACTATTTTATGTTATTTATCATGCCTAAAAATTCCTTTTGGAAAAATGTTACATGTATCATTTGTTCTTGCAGGACATCTTCTGTTTCTTAATAATTTTTTACTTTACCAAAAATTCAGTTATATTCTCATCCTATTTTCAAACAGTTTTTTTTTATTATTTCAATTAAATATACATGTAACATACCGTAAACTGGACTGCTTTATTAATTTCAGTTAAAAAGTACAAAGACTGTGCAACCATACTGAAGAAAAATCCAGGTCGGAAAAGAAAGGATGGTGTATATACAATTTATCCGGATGGAAAACAAAAGAAGAAAGTTTACTGTGACATGACAACAAAGGGAGGGGGTTGGACGGTAAGTTACATGTAACAGTAACCTGTTCTTTGTTGACAAAAACTAATTTCAATAGAACTTTAAAGAGGCCTGCATTTTTGAACGCATGCACAGGTTTTTCACTGAAACCTACTTCATGTTAAATCAAAGAGACAGCCTTCTTAAATGTTTCAGGCGATACAAAGAAGACAGGACGGATCTACAGATTTTTACAGGGCTTGGTCAGAATATAAACAAGGATTTGGGAATCCCTCTAAAAACTACTGGATTGGTAAGATTAGTTTTATAATTTAGAAGGTGTCTCTTTAAATGTATAAAATCAAAAAGTTTTAGTTTTTGATAAGTATGGACATTATAATCGGGATTATTCTATTTAACAATTATTCTCAACAGCTACCATATAGCTAATTATCTGTATTTTGGAATTTTTTATAGAAAACTTGAAAGGCTCTGATATCTCCACGAATAAAACCTAACAAATGTAAAAATACATGGCTATTAATTTTATATGATTGCGTATTTTGATCCGTTATCCCAAGCAAAAAAAAAAAAAAAAAAAAAACAAAACAAAAAACAATTAAATAAATTTTAAAAAAGTTTAAAATTAAAAAAAAATAATGATAAAAGAAATGATAACGCAAAAAGACAGTAACGTCTAGTTTAGGGTGGATAGTGAAATACGTATAATAAATCAGTTCAAGTATCACAGTTTTTAACGAAGTAAAGTAAAGTATTCACCGGTGTAAATCAAAGTATGAAAGGGTTTACCTAAGAGAAATGATTTATTCTTGATGAATCAGTTATCTATAGTATTAATCTTACTATTACTTTGACACTATTTCAAGACTAACCTATTGATAACAAGTACTATAGTGATGAAGTTTACTATGATAGACCATAGTCTATTATATTTATCAAGGAAAAAGTCGAAGAACCATATGTATGCTAAATGAGATTTAAAAAGAAAAAAGGAAATAAAAGTATTTTTCATAGATATTCATAATAGTAAATCAAAGGGTTTTTTTTCTACAGTTAATCAAAGTATCAATTTGAAAGGTTTATAGTAATAACTAAAGTAAAAAAAAAATGAATTGGATCCAATAATAAATTTAGTTACTACAGTAAATTGTAGTATTTCATCTTTTAAACGCTTTTAAACCATTGGGCTAGAAAAGGTGAAATTTTTATGAAAACTTTATGAGGTAGTAAAGATTCTGAATTGTTTAAATCATGGCCCCATGGAGGTGGGACATTATAGGGAATCAAAGTTAATCATTTGATAAAAAAAAAGTTTTATAGATCTCAAGAACCACTGGACCAAAAAGATGGAAAGTTGCATTGTGCTACAGTATATTATAGTAGTTGTAGAAATCAGATGGGGATTCTCAGAACCCCACCCCCCCCCCCCATTTTTTTTTTTTATAGAATTTTTAAAATGTCAATAATTTTTGGTATGGGGATAATGAATCTGCCTATTTGATCATTTAATACACAGTAGATTTGAATTGAGTTCATGTCAAAAACAAATGTCTCTTCATGTTAGCTTTTTTCAAACTCAGAAAAGTATAGTGTAGCAATGAAAATAAAACTTGAACTAAACTTATATTACCTATATCATAATAGAACAAAATATTTAGCATTAGAATGAAAGTATACCTCTAGAATTTCCCTATTAAACTTATTCATATACGTTTATATGTTACGCGGATAAATAATCTTTTTATTTCCATTATTTTTATTTATATAAAAAGAAGAGTCTTAAAAGACTCCAAATTGTATAAATTTCATCTTTTTAAATTTTTAAACAGCAAACTCGCGACGTACGTTAAAGACAACCAAAATCTTCCTAGCTCACGTAAATAATATATACTCTATCTGTTTTGCTAAACGGACATAAAACTGGGATTAATTTTTTACCCATTTTGCCGTTGACATACTGTTCAGGGACACTCTTAACAAAGTCTTTCAACAAATATGAACGTTATATTCAATCTATAAACCACTAGGTTCACCTATTCATAAAGCGAATCAAAGGGGGAAAGGGGATGGGGGTGGGTGGGGGCGGACCTCATTGGATTTTTAAAGTTCAGAAATGACTATACAGACTGTTTAAGCTTGATAGGTTTTGACCTGTCAAATATTTTGAATATATTTAATCGAATGGAGTGAATGAACACCCCATAAACACTCTCTGGTCTGGTAAAAATAATCATAGATCCGCGCATGTAATTTATTTGTACTCAAAAATGGAAAAAAAACCGCCGCTTTATTTTTTTGAAATCGAAATTACATGCATGAAACCTTTTCTTTCTTGGGACAGAATTAAAGATATTTCACTATAAAAGTATGTATTCCCCTCAAAACATAAAAAGCGTTAGGAAGATTATATATATGAAGGTTGTTCGGAAAGTTTGCAGACTATGCCAATTTACGTAATACTATCTTCAAGAAATTGAAAATGAGCACATTATCAAATGTAAAAATATTTATTTTGTTGATATGTGAAATTTCATTTCAACAACATTGTAACGTCAAGAACATGCTGTCATGAGGTTTTCAAAAATACTCTCCCCCTACATTTCACAGTATTGCTCAATACCAGTGCACTCATTTAAAACCTTTCTCTATCATTTGAAAAATACGAGTTTATTGGGTGTCTTCAAATCAGGAAAACAATGTAAATTAACTCAAAAAATTAAAGATTTCACTTTTTTGAAAGCAAAAGAGATTTATTCTATATCTCGATTAGAGCAGAATTTAGAAACTTTTTTCTAGTGAAAGTATTTCTGTTAACAGAAGATTATGAATTTGTGTACAACGTAAAGTTTTCTTGTTTCACATACAAACGTAAAAATAGTTTAAAACAGACATGTACAAAAGAATATAATTTTTTCCTGTGGTACCTGTAATAAGTACTGTACTTAAGAAGTGCTCCAAGTATCAACTAGTTTTAAAATTTGACGACTTTAAAAATGAAATTTCTTAATGACGAAGACCTTTTTTTCAAACATGCTTTTCAAATTTACATTACATGAGCAAGTTATTGCAATAAAACAATATAAGAGTTAAGATATTTCTTTAAAAGGAAATGACGCAATCTATGAGTTGACGAAGAACAAGGACCAGGAACTACGGGTTTCCCTTCAAAGATTTAATGGTGACGAAGCATACGCTCAGTACTCCACATTTTATGTCGGGGACGAGAACAAAAAATACAAACTCACTGTGTCGGGATATTCAGGAACGGCAGGTAGGGTTTATTTTAAATATATATAATTTTACATACCCAGCATTGTTCCATTTTTTGTTTGTTTGTTTGTTGTTTAACGTCCCTCTCGAGAATTTTTCACTCATTCGGAGACGCCACAATTTGCCGGTGGAGGGCTGCAAATTTTAACCTATACTTGGCACTCTGGACCATTGAGCAGTGAGGGATCTTTTCCGTGCCAGCACCTACTGCGACATGGGACCTCGGTTTATACGGTCTAATCCGACGGACCGGCCTCTACGTCCCGCAGTGGAATTCGAACCCGCAATGTAAGGATCAACTCCTTACACTGCGACTCTAAAGCAAACGCTCTGACCACTGCGCCACGCGGGCGACGCATTGTTACGTAATGCTATGGTGATTGCAAATGTGGCGTAACAGTAACAGAAACGTAAACAAATAATATACATTTAAGTGTGAATTTTTAAACTGATAAGAAGTATTAATAACAAATAAATATCTTTTGACAAATATAAGCATAATGTTCTTAATACCAGAGGATAAGAACTATTTAATTGTCTATTACTCTATATACTTATTATTATATTCACTCATGAGCAAATCTGCTCCTGTGTGCAAAAGTCGATCTATTTATTACTGCATTTTCGTGTTCATTCATTTATACTTTATTTCCCAAGTAATAACACATATACATGTACACACAAAAGTGAAAAGTATGGATACATATATAGAATATGATATACTTACAAAGATTGAAACCACTAACTGAGGATCAATGTTTAAAGTTAAATATTTATATCTAGGTGTTATCACGAAAATTTATTAAAATAAATAATGGGAGTCTGAAAGGAAAAAGGCTTTGGAAGCATCCGCCACTCACAAGATTGCACTATCATGCTTAACGTAAACCCAGACACTGCGAATAAGACGAAAGTTACGGAGCTGTATGTTCCGTGAATGGAAAGAATGGTGTTCGGCTTACGGCCTAGCAAAATCAGGTACAGTTCCTCATTGTGTAGGGTACATTCAGTTCGGCACACAGGCGAATAGAATATTTGGTAAATTCCTCCCACCATCGATTATGTAAGACAAATATGACACGGCATGTTTAAAGAGATCAACATATACTGTAGTATAGCACGTCAGAGGGAAAAAATTCAGTATCGTCTCTGGGAGTTTCCGAGACCAATTTGTTAGAAGGTAGTTGCAAGAACAACATCGGGTTATCATGCTGAAATATGTTACATAAACCATCGAATCCTAGATCACCTGAACTAAGAGTATCTCTTTCTGTAGCTTATTTTGTTGAAAAGTTGCAGATATTACAGTTCATTTCCAAGCTGATTTTGATAGAAATAAACCCATCAAAAGCCATTCTCTCACATATTCACAATAGTTATAAATGCAAAAGAGATGAAAATATCCAGAATAATACCTAGCTGTTAATGAGTGATTCCCTCAAAGTATGACAAACATTTTTTTAGAAGATTTGACAAAGAAATAGCTGCTTCCTTGTAGCAATCTCAGCTTGTACTGGAAGAATTTTAAAAAGGTTTTCACAGATGACAGATCTTGTTCTTAAAATGGAGATGTTCGGCATTTTTGACCACTAAATGTTGGAAAACATTCAATCGGTGGAATCACTTGCGGACTTGTTTTTCCATAATTTTTAGCCACAAAGCACCGAAGGTTAGACAAATGATTTGTATAGATGCGAGAGTGTTAATGGGTTTATCATATTAAGTGCGAAATACTCTTACTCCCTTTTTGGCATGCAGAGGTTATCCTGTCTGAAATTTTGCACTTTTTACTGAGTAGAATACCAAGATAATTACATTTTTCCAGACAATGTATGATATCATTTCCCATTATTTTTTAATGTTGTCCTCTTATACAATACCCAATACACACAGCCTTCATCATCCAATGCACATGAAAATACCACTTATGTTGTAAACAACGAATACATGAACTTATCAGCAGTTTTCTTCTACACACAAACCATTTTAGCTCACCTGAACTGAAAGCTCAAGTGAGCTTTTCTGATCACCTGTTGTCCGTCGGCAGTCCGTCTGTAAACTTTTCATATTTTCCCCTTTTTCTCAAGAACCACTGGGACAATTTTAGCCAAAGTTGGTAAAAAGTATCCATTGGGGAACGGGAATTATAATTATTTAAATAAAGGGGCAAGTCCCCTTACAAGGAAATACAATAAAGAAAAGACATCCTGGGATAGAATAAATTTGTGATTATTCAATAAAATGCCCCCCGGGGGTAGGGTGGAGCCACAATAGGAAATCAAAGTTTTAGATTGAAATATATAGAAAAAATCCTTAAATATCTTCATCTCTAGAACCACTGGTCTAGAAAAGCTGAAACTTACGTTGATGCTTCCCTATTTAGAGTGGATTCTAGATTGTTCAAACCATGACCCCACGGGGTAAGGTAGGACAACAATAAAAAATCAAAATTTTACATTGAAATGTATAGGAAAAATCTTCAAAAATCTTCTTGTTAAGAATCACTTGACCAAAAAAGCTGAAACTTATGTGAAATCAATCTGAGGTAGAGTAGATTCCTAATCGTTCAAACCATAACCCCCCCAGGGGTAGGGTGGGGCTACAGTAAGTATTCTGGTGAAGAACAGACGGCAAACGTTACTCAGGTGAACGTTGTGGCCCATGGGCCTCTTGTTTTTTAATTGTTGTTGAAAACTGGATCAAATACCGAATATTAGATCCAAACATCACTAATAGCATTTAAACGGCACAAACTGCCAGAATAATGGTACATTCTATTTGTGCTTATATTTGGCTTCATTCAACAAAAAAGATGTAAAGCATTGTATTTTTTGCTCTATAGACGATGATTTCCGACTGTGCTTGTGTTTGACGCCAGTGGGTGGGGACTATAATAATTAACATAGAATGTCTCGTGTATCTCACTTCTATATATGGTTTTTGAGTTTGCGAAGGACATTAACGACAATTGAAAACGTGGGATAATTCATGCAGGTTTCGCCCGTTTTGCAAATTATCCCATGTTTCCAATGAAATATATGGAGATAACGAACAGTATTCAAGCTCAAAAGTCCATTATACAATACAAAATAGGAGCAGAGCAAACACGGACCTCCAAACATCAGAGGTGGGATCAGGTGCCATGGAGGAGTGAGCATCCCCTGCCGACCGGTCACACCCGCCGTGTGCTCCTTGTCATGATCGGGAAATAACGGAAAAATCCGTCGACAATTCAGTGTGTAAATAATGGCCTAACAATTAGTATGAAAAACTGTCGTTACATGTAATGACTTAGGATAACCAACAAACTCGACAGTGATTCCTTAAATACAGTGTAAATACTTAGTATTTGACAATAAATTATAAACTTATTTCAATATAGAAGTATAATTTTATACATTTGTACATGAAATAATTTTACATAACATATTTTGATACAAATCTTATTCTGAAATATTTTTAAATGAAAAGGAATCACAACTTAAAAGATTTGTATATACACTGTATATGAAGTATGTTTCTAAAAAATTACTTGGGATTTTTCCTAATATCTAGGAGAGTGTTACTAGTTAGATATACAGTGCATATCATTGTTGATCATGATGTTTTTTTTTCTTTCTGTGTTATTGATAGGAATAAATTTTGTTATCAATACTCTTTAACAGGTGACAGTTTGACTAGTCCACACAGTGGTAGTAAATTCAGCACTAAAGATCAGGACAATGACAGGATTAGTGGTCACTGTGCTACAAGATATCGCGGAGCCTGGTGGTACGGGTCAGGTTGTTACAACTCAAACCTTAACGGAGAATATGCAAAGTCTGCTGTGTCTGGTAATAGATACCCGATATGGCATTCCTGGAAAGGATGGGAAGCATTAAAACAGACTATGATGATGATAAGATACAAACACTGAATCGTTTAAAAATGCGTATTCAGTCCTGATAAGAATGCTGATAATAAAATTAATAGTTTATTCTTATCAAATAAATAGTATAAACAACTTTATGCCATATACTCATATCAGTACTGTCACAACACATAGCTTAAGAACGCACAGTCTGCTGTGTTCAGTGGTAAATACCCGGTATGTTGGGACTGAAAAAAGAGCAATGAAACTCTCAAGACGACTCCAATGATGAAAAGGAACAAAAACTAGAGGCAATGTTGGTTAAGCCCTAACATGTCTGTAATGATTTTGATATTTACTTACATTAAACAAATAGTATAAACAACTTTATGTCATTACTTATCTCAGTATATGACATGTAGTTATACTCATTATCTTGTAATGGAGAACTATATTCTGCTCTTTCTCAGAACATATCTATAAAAAAAGGTTTGTCTTCTTATTATAAAAAATATATATACTTTTTCTAAATAAATAAAGCAAATATAAGCAGGGATCATAAATATTTTCCACAGAGATATTAAAAGTCGTGTTTTCATGTACCTGTACATAGTCTGTACGCAAGGTAGGCCGAGGATGAAACAAAAGCTACTAATTTAAAAACCAGATAAAACATTAATCCATTTTTACTTTGTCTCCAACCATATTAAATCAGATAATGAAATAGAGATTGTTAATCCAGTACATTTTCGTACACAGGATTTAAAAAAAGGATTGTTAGGTGCTTGTAAATATTTTATTAATGATTGAACAAAATTATTTCAACAAAATTATATTTGAAAATAGTAATTTCCAAAATCAAGGATTAAAGTTTCTCATCAATCATACCTGTACCTAGGATTTTATATGTCCAAAGTCTGAATCCAGCAGCCACCAGTCCTCAGCCAAAGATTCAATATGTCAAAGAGTAAATCAGAGTACTGAGAGTACTTATACGAGTATACTTCACTTTTTACACAAGAGTTAATGACCATCTGAATTTGGTCTCCTTTTTAAATAAGATGAAATGTTTGTCACAATTGCTACTGACCTTGAATCTTCACAACCTATCAAATATATCAAATCTGCCTTTATACAATTGGCAATTTGCTCTGAGACTCAAACCAACATTTCTGCAATTTTCAAGTCCTGCCCACCTATTACAATGTAACATTTTCTTATATTCATTTAAAATGGACCAAGATTCACTGAGTATCTTCATTAAAAAAAAACTTCAATACAATATCCTCCAGGTTTAACGGGATGTTTGGGATTGATTTATATCCCATTATAACCGATACTCATTCATCGATCGGTATTGCAATAAAGTCTTTTCGTTGAGCATGTTGTCATGTCTCATATAATATGAAACTGATGCAGTGTATCCGAATTAAATTTGTTCAAAAACAAATTGAATTCAATAATTTTTTTTCAAATATATGTACGATTGTACTTATGCATGCAAACATACATATTTCAGGTCCTCAAGTGATAAAACAGCTCTTAAGTTTGCTACATATACTTGGAAAAAAAATAGTATTTGCATTGCACGATCAAACTCGGATACATCCCAATTCCAAGTTTTGTAAAGTGTTATAAGTGGAAACATCAGTGTCCAGACATCTGTATCTCGAAACAAATAACAAATATATTATTTTTCATACCACTTCCGTATATGGCGGTAAATTATTTTAAAAAGATTTCTCATCTCTTGTACATCGTGACAAGCCTGTGTGTGTCACTTTTGTCAAAATATACACTAGATCTATTCCATTTTTGATATGATCTGACTTCTATTCATTGTGATATTTCATTGATTTCACGATTCTCAAACAAGAACCAAATCTCCTAAACAAATGGGTGTAGTAAATTTCCTTGCGAAAGAGATACTACCAACATTTATTTGACTTCAAATAGGTATTTTATTTATTTCATTTCTTTTTTTCTTTCTTCCTTTCTTATTTGTTTAAATTATCAAACCTCGTATCTTAACAATGAAATATAAGTTCGCGAAAAGAACTGCGGTAAAGTAAAGAACTCAGAGTATAGAATGTCATTTTGAGACAAATTAAACTTTAAGAGACATAGAATTAATTGATACAATGTTAATTAAATGGAATATACTGCGAAATATTCTCTATTCTCTATTGATATGGTTCAACAAGGTCATCATCACACAGAGTCAACTTGCTCAATCACAATTTTAGTATTAGAATATTTTATAAAAGTTATTGATATAAACATTTTAACTTTTCTTATCATTTATCAATGAATGAATTAAAAAAGAGGGATATAATAATCTACAAAATTTTAACTGATTTCTCTTATACTAAATAATATTGGGTTGCTGAATGAACTATTAAATATAAAGCCTTTCATTATGTTGATAGGATGAGAGCGTTTCTCATTGTTTTCCAGTATCCAATCAGAAACCATCACAAGTGAATAACTTTAATTTTCAATCAGAATTTTGAAATTAACAAGTACATTGGGTTACTTACATCACAAACAAAACAGACACAGATAAACGTTCAAATATTAAAAGCAAGTAATGCTGAAAACGATTATCATTTGTCGCTTTAAAATATCGCCACTTGTATAAAAACTGCTTCAAGTAACTTTTCGGTCACCCGTAAACATACAGACACAGTCACATACAGGCAAGAGAGAGAGAGAGAGAGAGAGAGAGAGAGAGAGAGAGAGAGATGTTTTCTATTTTCAACGAAAAGGGTTGAAGTTCTCAGTGTTACTATCGAGAACATAATTTTATATTGTAGAGAAAGAAACTCAACGCCTTCGTATTTTCTTTTTTAATTATATCATATATAAACCTCATATACTTTGGTTTGAAAAGATGCATTCCAGACGTCAGGTTTATCAATTTTATATTAAACATTCTTAAGTTAATGTTTATGGAGATAGTTATTGTAAAAAATTAAAATAATCTACAGATATTCCGACTTAGAATTTTTACCTATCAAAGATTAACGACTTCACAGTACAAGTACGAATTGTTCATCAACTGTACTATGCAAGAAAATTGTTGAAAAACATATTGGATAATGTTGTGATGGAAATCGACAATTATTGTGGGAAAAGTTTTATAAAATTCAGTGGAGTTTGGTGCTTCAACCATGGTCTCAACTCAGGCATAAACATGACGTTTCTCAATCCTCAGTGATTGGTTCATTTTGTAAGAGCCTGCGAAGTCGGATAAATATAAATCATTGAAAGATGTGTTTGTGATTATTACTCACATATTCAGGATTTGAATGAAATTAAAAAAAACAGGCATTTTATCTAAGAAAATAATTATAATATATAAAGTTGTCATCAATTTATCTTAATACATTAACTTCATTACCCCAATCCTTTAAAAATGAGACTTTTAACACAATAAAAATATTCAGTCAGTAACTTTTGTATTACGGACATTTGGTCTATAATACGGGGGGGGGGGGGGGGGGAGGGGGGCATCTCCTCCTATATAACTTAATAAAATATCCCAATGTACACCTACTATTCAATGTTCTGTTTGGGCATAGCAAAGGATGGACTTTTCTTGCCATTATAATCATGATGGAGCTGGGAAATGTATCGTTTGTTTTAGCTCAGTGCTCACATTACCTCCAGTTTTAACCTATTTCAAATTATTTTATCAGAAAAATAAATATGAAGCATTAAAAGAAACTGTCATGTTAATAAGACGCATATATGATACGCCAAGTTAAAATAAAATCAGCTAAAGGTAGTAAATAAGGTTTTCAATTATAATCGTGTGAAATTGGCCTTTTATAGCAAAATTTCTTGCGTGTATGCATTATGTTTTAGAAAGCTGTCATAATTAATTTTAGCAAAACAACTTCATTAGTAACGAATATTGTATTACATGTTAAATCTGAATGGAATTTTATCTCAAGACGCAAATGTATCCCCCATTGTCAGTAAAAAACTTGACATTAAATTATATTTTGTGCCTTCATTCTTCGTTATATATGTTTCAGGATATAACACTTGCTTTATGGACTTTTTATAACAGTTATTTGATCTGATTTAAATTCCATTCCATATCTAATATTTACATTTGCAAATGCTTTCCTTTATATAACACTATTGAAAACAATGTGTATTTATATCCGGATAAACACGGGTTTCTCGCGTCATAAACGTTCGACGTAATATCTCAATGACGTCATAAAGCGTCGACGCGCAATCAATGGATCAAATACATGCCGTTTAGTTTGAAAAATAAAACATTTCACGCTTAAAAGATTATAATCAGGAAAATATAAAATATGAATGTCATAAATGTAAATATAAGTAGTAATGTATCATTTTTAAACATCTATTAGGATATAAATACGGGTTGGTACGAGATCAAATTTATCATAAAGCCCTTCGGGCTTTATGGAATTTGATCTCGTGACCAACCCGTATTTATATCCTAATAGATGTTTAAAAATGATACATTATTTAAGAAATAAATAACAAGTTTAAAAACTTCTCTGGGAAATGAAGTGGGTCGGTCACGTGATCAAATCCTGTGAAGGCCGAAGTCCTTCTCAGAAGATTTGATCACGTACCGACCCACTTCATTTCCCAGTGAAGTTTTTAAACTTGTTATTTATTTCTTAAATACGCTATACGCTATAGCACAAACTCAAAATTTCTAAATTTTATTTGGCATAACTCCTTCCTGGACGTTTTCTTTTTTACAATTTTCTTTTTTGTTCACAAATACGCACATATACAAATTCCTATAATCTATCATAATCAAACAGTGTATAATACTGTATGTTGGTTTTATAGAATTATTTGTTGCCTACTTACCAGTATAATAGCATGTTTTTTGAAATATGTATAGTATTATTTGCTAATTAAAAAATAACTTATAAAATCTACATTATTGTTCAACATTGAGTGACCAGAATCGCAGTATACATTGAAAAATTTAAAAAGATTTTTAACCCCCTTTCTTTTCAGTTTTGTCTATAACTTGTGTTAAATATTTATTAAACCCCCCCCCCCCCATTTTTCGTTACTATTTAAATTGTATCAACTCATCTTTATTTTCCCTGTTTATTGAGTTGACATTATACTACATGTATGGCCGGCCACCAAAAAATTGATTGCTTCAGTCTCCTCGGCTGGGTGACGTGGTGGTGTGTTTATTTATTTATAATTTATTTATTTTTTAAAAAGATAAAAATAGATATACTAAGTATATCTATACGGTCATGCAGAGGCCTGCCCATCTCTACTTCACTAAGGAAGTGTTGAGGAGATGGAACAGTGATTTGAGGCTGGAAGCATAAGGTGAACAAATAAGAATAATAACAATTCTTATCACCAATGAATGATTTATCATAATAAGATTAATCAAATATATATAAATATACAAAATACAAAAAGACGGTAAACTCTAGTTTAGGGTGGATAGTGAAATGCGTATAATAAATCAGTTCAAGTATCACAGTTTTCAACGAGGTAAATCAAAGTATTCCCCGGTGTAAATCAAAGTATGAAAGTGTTTACCTAAGAGAAATGATTTATTCTTGATGAATCAGATATCTATAGTATTAATCTTACTATTACTTTGACACTATTCCAAGACTAACCTATAGATTACAAGTACTATAGTGATGAAGTTTACTATGATAGACCATAGTCTATTTTATCCCATGTTTACCCCTTTATCCCGTGGATATGACTCATTGGATAATTTTTTCATAATCCACAGTTGTGACGTCACAATGGTTTTTGCGTTAGCGCGATGAAGTAAAATGAAGTGGAGTCCTATATAAAACAGTGTAAAACATTGGTTGTGAAGTATTAAACATGGGATAAAAAGAATCTCCCATGATTTGTAGTTGGATATGACTTTTATCCAACTCGTTGTGTGTTTTTATCCCCTCGCCAAGGCTCGGGGATAAAAAACACACAACTCGTTGGATAAAAATCATATCCAACTACAAATCATGGGAGATCCTATATATATTTATCAAGGAAAAAGTCGAAGAACCATATGTATGCTAAAAGAGATTTAAAAAGAAAAAAGGAAATAAAAGTAGATATTCATAATAGTAAATCAAAGGGGTTTTTTCTACAGTTAATCAAAGTATCAATTTGAAAGGTTTATAGTAATAACTAAAGTAAAAAAAAAAACATGTATTGGATCCAATAATAAATTTAGTTACTACAATAAATTGTAGTATTTCATCTTTTAAAAGCTTTTAAACCATTGGGCTAGAAAAGGTGAAAGGACAAGATAGGCTAAGACCCCTTTTTGGCCCCTGGTTTGGCGTGTCTTTTAGAATGATGCAATAGTTTATAAATAAAAACCTGTTGTCACCCCTGTCACAGAATGAGTCTTGGTTCAAAGTTATGGGATACACAGAGGTCACAGGAAGGTCAGAAAATATGCCAATTTCCGAATTTTCCCATTTTTCTGCAAATTTTCATCGATTTTACAGCACATTTTGTTTCAGAAATTATAGAGCACAAGCTTGCCTATCTATGAAATTTATATATTTCATACACTAGTATCAGATGTATCTTATGTATAAAAATCTCAGATAGGCAAGCTTGTGCTCTATGTTTCCTGAAGTGAAAAGTATCTCAAATTTGACGAAATTCCACCAAAATTGAGGAAATTCGGGAAAATGTCCTACTTCTGCACCCTCTTGTGGCCTCCGTGTAAGCTTTGAATCAAAATTAGTGCTGGTTTTTAAAACAAGCATCATTTTAAGTTTTTAACTACAAACTATCACAATTTTAACTGTGTTCTGATTTTTACATCAAATAAGGGGCAGATTCAGCCGTTACCATACCTTGTCCTTTATATGAAAGCTTTATGAGGTAGTAAAGATTCTGAATTGTTTAAATCATGGCTCCATGGAGGTGGGACATTATAGGGAATCAAAGTGAATCATTTGATAAAAAAAAAAGTTTTATAGATCTCAAGAACCACTGGACCAAAAAGATGGAAAGTTGCATTGTGCTACAGTATATTATAGTAGTTGTAGAAATCAGATGGGGATTCTCAGAACCCCAATCCCCCCCCCGTCCCATTTTTTTTTTTAGAATTTTTAAAATGTCAATAATTTTTGGTATGGGGATAATGAATCTGTCTATTTGATCATTTAATACACAGTAGATTTGAATTGAGTTCATGTCAAAAACAAATGTCTCTTCATGTTAGCTTTTTTCAAACTCAGAAAAGTATAGTGTAGCAATGAAAATAAACATGAACTAAACTTATATTACCTATATCATAATAGAACAAAATATTTAGCATTAGAATGAAAGTATACCTCTAGAATTTCCCTATTAAACTTATTCATATACGTTTATATGTTACGCGGATAAATAATCTTTTTATTTCCATTATTTTTATTTATATAAAAATAAGAGTCTAAAAAGACTCCAAATTGTATAAATTTCATCTTTTTAAATTTTTAAACAGCAAACTCGCGACGTACGTTAAAGATAACCAAAATCTTCCTAGCTCACGAAAATAATATACTCTATCTGTTTTGCTAAACTGACATAAAACTGGGCTTAAATTTTTACCCATTTTGCCGTTGACATACTGTTTAGGGACACTCGTAACAAAGTCTTTCA
Organism: Saccostrea echinata; assembly: GCF_033153115.1. Lineage (NCBI taxonomy): Eukaryota > Metazoa > Mollusca > Bivalvia > Ostreida > Ostreidae > Saccostrea > Saccostrea echinata. The sequence continues at coordinate 4,570,366 of NW_026889761.1, forward strand.
ACAAATATGAACGTTATATTCTCTCTATAAACCACTAGGTTCATCTATTCATAAAGCGAATCTAAGGGGGAAAGGGGATGGCGGTGGGTGGGGGCGGACCTCATTGGATTTTTAAAGTTCAAAAATGACTACACAGACTGTTTAAGCTTTATAGGTTTTGACCTGTCAAATATTTTGAATATATTTAATCGAATGGAGTGAATGAACATCCCCATAAACACTCTCTGTCCTGGTAAAAATAATCATAGGTCCGCGCATGTAATTTATTTGTACTTAAAAATGAAAAAAAAAACCCACCGCTTTATTTTTTTGAAAACAAAATTACATGCATGAAACCTTTTCTTTCTTGGGACAAAATTAAAGATATTTCACTATAAAAGTATGTATTCCCCTCAAAACATAAAAAGCGTTAGGAAGATTATATATATGAAGGTTGTTCGGAAAGTTTGCAGACTATGCCAATTTACGTAATACTATCTTCAAGAAATTGAAAATGAGCACATTATCAAATGTAAAAATATTTATTTTGTTGATATGTGAAATTTCATTTCATGTGATTTAACACAAGTCATGTTATTTAACTCAACAAACTCAACAACATTGTAACGTCAAGAACATGCTGTCATGAGGTTTTCAAAAATACTCTCCCCCTATATTTCATACAGTATTGCTCAATACCAGTGCACTCATTTTAAACCTTTCTCTATCATTTGAAAAATACGAGTTTATTGGGTGTCTTCAAATCAGGAAAACAATGAAAATTAACTCAAAAAATTAAAGATTTCACTTTTTTGAAAGCAAAAGAGATTTATTCTATCTCTCGATTAGAGCAGAATTTAGAAACTTTTTTCTAATGAAAGTATTTCTGTTAACAGAAGATTATGAATTTGTGTACAACATAAAGTTTTCTCGTTTCACATACAAACGTAAAAATAGATTAAAACAGACATGTACAAAAGAATATAATTTTTTCATGTGGTACCTGTAATAAGTACTGTACTTAAGAAGTGTTTCAAGTATAAACTAATTTTAAAATTTGACGACTTTAAAAATAAAATTTCTTAATGACGAAGACCTTATTTTCAAACATGCTTTTCAAATTTACATTACATGAGCAAGTTATTGCAATAAAACAATATAGGAGTTAAGATATTTCTTTAAAAGGAAATGACGCAATCTATGAGTTGACGAAGAACAAGGACCAGGAACTACGGGTTTCCCTTCAAAGATTTAATGGTGACGAAGCATACGCTCAGTACTCCACATTTTATGTCGGGGACGAGAACAAAAAATACAAACTCACTGTGTCGAGATATTCAGGAACGGCAGGTAGGGTTTATTTTAAATATATATAATTTTACATACCCAGCATTGTTACATTTTTTGTTTATTTGTTTGTTGTTTAACGTCCCTTTCGAGAATTTTTCTCTCAATTGGAGACGCCACAATTTGCCGGTGGAGGGCTGCAATTCTAACCTATACTTGGCACTCTGGACCATTGAGCAGTGAGGGATCTTTTCCGTGCCAGCACCTACTGCGACATGGGACCTCAGTTTATACGGTCTCATCCGACGGATCGGCCTCTACGTCCCGCAATGGAATTCGAACCCGCAATGTAAGGATCAACTTCTTACACTGCGACTCTAAAGCAAACGCGAATCATTGTTTCGTAATACTATGGTGATTGCAAATGTGGCGTAACAGTAACAGAAAAGTAAACAAATAATATACATTTAAGTGTGAATTTTTAAACTGATAAGAAGTATTAATAACAAATAAATATCATTTGAAAAATATAAGCATACTGTTCTTAATACCAGAGGATAAGAACTATTTAATTGTCTATTACTCTATTTACTTATTATCATACAATACCCAATACACACAGCCTTCATCATCCAATGCACATGAAAATACCACTTAAGTTGTAAACAACGAATACATGAATTTATCAGCAGTTTTCTTCTACACACAAACCATTTTAGCTCACCTGAACTGAAAGCTCAAGTGAGCTTTTCTGATCACCTGTTGTCCGTCGGCAGTCCGTCTGTAAACTTTTCATATTTTCCCCTTTTTCTCAAGAACCACTGGGACAATTTTAGCCAAAGTTGGTAAAAAGTATCCATTGGGGAACGGGAATTATAATTATTTAAATAAAGGGGCAAGTCCCCCTACAAGGAAATACAATAAAGAAAAGACATCCTGGGATAGTATAAATTTGAGATTATTCAATAAAATGACCCCCGGGGGTAGGGTGGAGCCACAATAGGAAATCAAAGTTTTAGATTGAAATATATAGAAAAAATCCTCAAATATCTTCATCTCAAGAACCATTTGGCTAGAAAAGCTGAAACTTACGTTGAAGCTTCCCTATTTAGAGTGGATTCTAGATTGTTCAAACCATGACCCCACGGGGTAAGGTAGGGCAACCATAAAAAAATCAAATTTTTACATTGAAATGTATAGGAAAAATCTTTAAAAATCTTCTTCTTAAGAATCCCTTGACCAAAAAAGCTGAAACTTATGTGAAATCAATCTGAGGTAGAGTAGATTCCTAATCGTTCAAACCATGACCCCCCAGGGGTAGGGTGGGGCTACAGTAAGTATTCTGGTGAAGAACAGACGACAAACGTTATTCAGGTGAACGTTGTGGCCCATGGGCCTCTTGTTTTTTAATTGTTGTTGAAAACTGGATCAAATACCGAATATTAGATCCAAACATCACAAATAGCATTTAAACGGCACAAACTGCCAGAATAATGGTATATTCTATTTGTGCTTATATTTGGCTTCATTCAGCAAAAAAGATGTAAAGCATTGTATTTTTTGCTCTATAGACGATGATTTCCGGCTGTTGTGTTTGACGCCAGTGGGTGGGGAAATTTAAATTAACAAAGAAAGTCTCGTGTATCTCACTTCTATATATGGTTTTTGAGTTTGCGAAGGACATTAACAACAATTGAAAACGTGGGATAATTCATGCAGGTTTCACCCGTTTTGCAAATTATCCCATGTTTCCAACTGTCGTTACATGTAATGACGTAGGATAACCAACAAACTAGACAGTGATTCCTTAAATACAGTGTAAATACTTAGTATTTGACAATAAATTATAAACTTATTTCAATATAGAAGTATAATTTTATACATTTGTACATGAAATAATTTTACATAACATATTTTGATACAAATCTTATTCTGAAATATTTTTAAATGAAAAGGAATCACAACTTAGATTTGTATATACACTGTATATTAAGTATGTTTCTAAAAAATGACTTGGAATTTTTCCTAATATCTAGGAGAGTGTTACTAGTTAGATATACAGTGCATATCATTGTTGACCATGATGTGTTTTTCTTTCTGTGTTATTGATAGGAATAAATTTTGTTATCAATACTCTTTAACAGATGACAGTTTGACTAGTCCTCACAATGGTAGTAAATTCAGCACTAAAGATCAGGACAATGACGGGTATAGTGTTAACTGTGCTACAAAATATCACGGAGCCTGGTGGTACAACTCCTGTTACTACTCCAACCTTAATGGAGAGTATGCACAGTCTGCTCTGATTGGTTATAAATACCCGACATGGTATCACTGGAAACAATATGAAGCATTAAAACAGACTGTGATGATGATTAGATACAAAAACTAAATCGTTTAAAAATGCGTATTCAGTCCTGACAAGAATGCTGATAATAAAATTAATAGTTCATTCTTATCAAATAAATAGTATAAACAACTTTATGCCATATACTCATATCAGTACTGTCACAACACAAAGCTTAAGAACGCACAGTCTGCTGTGTTCAGTGGTAAATACCCGGTATGGTGGGACTGAAAAAAGAGCAATGAAACTCTCAAGACGACTTCAATGATGATAAAGAACAAAAACCTAAAGTCCTAACATGTCTGTAATGATTTTGATATTGACTTACATTAAACAGATGGTATAAACAACTTTATGTCATTTGCTTATCTCAGTATATGACATTATTTATACTCTTTATCTTGTAATGGGCAGCTATATTCTGCTCTTTCTCAGAACATATCTATAAAAAAAGGTTTGTCTTCTTATTATAAATATATATATATACTTTTTCTAAATAAATAAAGCAAATATAAGCAGGGATAATATTTTCCACATAGATAACAAAAGCCGTGTTTTCATGTACCTGTACATAGTCTGTACGCAAGCTAGGCCGAGTGATGAAACAAAAGCTACTAATTTAAAAACCAGATAAAACATTAATCTATTTTTACTTTGTCTCCAACCATATTAAGGTATTCAATGTATAACGACCATATTTTGTACCTAAAAATGAATGGTCCAATATTTTTAATCACGGTAGCATTTTGAAGGTGTTACCAAATAAAAATGCTCCACCAAAGGAATTTACAAAATTTTGATTATTTCCAGTTAATTGCACCTTGAATTTTACATTGAAGTCTATAGGCAGTGCATGTTTTTTTTTAAATATTGTAAAAGGTAATTTGAATTTCAAACAAATCTCTTAGTGAAAATATGCATAAACTCTCTCTTTATTAATCTATGAAATAAAATGAATCATTTACCACAGAAATTTTGAGAAATTAAAAATTTTCTGATTTTAATCAAGGGGAGATAACTCTTCAAAAACTTTTAAGGTGCAAAATGACCGGCGTCTTACTTGTAATCAGTCATGTAAATTTGGTTCATTTCACTCTTATCGCTATCTAGCAATGCATTTTTAAATAGTTTAAATTTATTCAAAATTGATAAAAATCCCTTCATTATACAATATTTACATTTCCAATGTCTTTGTCCGAGATAAAATTACAAATTGTAAAAATACTTTATTTCTACATAAGTCTACTGGTTCATTGATAGGCGCGGTTAAAAAAAATCACATGCGTGGCGGGACAAATAGAGACAGAAGCCGGGCTATTAGCACGGGAATTTGCAGAATCAGGAGCATGTAAATATAAGGAATAACTGTCAGATTTTTTGGATTCATGACGATGATCAATCGATTGGCCTTCGGCGTTTATGCAAATTATCACGCAAGCCACTCGATTGATCACATCATGAATCCAAAAAATTAGACAGTTATTCCTTAATTGAATACCTTAAATCAGATAATGATATAGAGATTGTTAACCCAGTACATTTTCATACACAGGATTAAAAAAAAAAGATTGTTAGGTGCTTGTAAATATTTTATTAATGATTAAACAGTTATTTCAACAAAATTATATTTGTAATTAGTAGTTTCCAAAATCAAGGATTAAAGTTTCCCATCAATCATACCTGTACCTAGGATTTTATACGTAAAAGTCTGAATCCAGCAGCCACCAGTCCTCAGCCAAAGATTCAATATGTCAAAGAGTAAATCAGAGTACTGAGAGTACTTATACTTGGTATCAGTGACAATGCAGTATTACTTCTTATATTTCCTTCAGAATAACAAGAGCATACTTCACCTTTTTTTACACAAAAGTTAATGAACATCTAAATTTGGCCTCATAATTAAATAAAATGCAATAGTTTCTCACAAGTTCTTTTGCAAATGACCTTTAATCTTCATACTTTAAACAAATTTTTTCCCCCAACAATTAGTAATTTGCTTTAGGACTCGAACCAAATTGAATTCATCTGCAACTTTCAAGTCCTGACCCCCTGTTTAGCATGTAAAATTTTCTTTCATTCATTTAAAATGGACCAAGATTCAATCATTAAATGTGAATTTCACTCCTTGTCGGTGTCCAATGAGGAAATTGATCTTTATATGTCTGCTATGTATGCTATAACATAGACTAGCAAGATTGTGTCAACATAAAGATTTATTTTTTTGCATCGGATACATGTATATGCAAGTTGGCAGCTATATCACCATAGTAACACATGAAACATATCCTGACTAGATGTGACAAATAATTGGTAAAAACCGAAAAGTTACCCATTTAATATTTAGTTCTTTTTCTCTTTAAATTCAAAATTTTCATAGCCTTATTCCTTACTTATTGGTCGTAAGAGGCGTCGTGAAATATGGACTATACTTTGTCAAATTAACTGTAATTTTCTATGATATTGCTTGGTCTGATGCAATATAAAAGCTTGTATTAATATTTGATAAATAAGTGGGAGATGAGTATAAACATAAGTTACTGTTTGATGACAAGGGGGGAGTGGAGTATAAGTATTTGTCATTCTTTGGTGATGAATTGGAAGTAGAGAATAAGGATGCGTAACTTATATTTGATAATTTACTGGAAGAGGAGTATAAGTATGTGTCACTGTTTGATGATTATATTGGAGGGGAGTATTAGTATGTGTCACTATGGGATGATTAGGTGGGAGGGAGTATAAGTATGTGTCACTGTATTACAACTATGTGGGCATAGAGAAGGATACATAGTTCTATGATTAGGTGGGAGGTGAGAATAAGCATCAATCTCTGTTTGACAATAAGATAAGAGGAGTGTATGTAAGCAGGAGTCAAGGGTGGGCGTAAGTATAAGCATGTAGCTGCGTGTATTGAAATGCCAAACTGTAGAAGAAAGAGTCATATAATCTCAATCACAGCAGGACTTCAATATATTGAATAATGTCGTTTTAATATACAAGAACTGGTTTCTTTCTGGGAAGGTCGCAATAAATGTCAATGTTATAAAAAAAATTAAATAAAAAACGTGTGCAAGAACAAGGTTATATCATTCGTAAATCTGACATAACCTAGATTTACCGTTAAATAAAATTATAGAAAACACATATTTTATTCTGATGGCTACAGTAAAGTGTTTCATTCATCTACATACTAGTGTTTATTTGTCACGGAGATAATAGTGAATCAGGTCAGCCAGGGGCGTCTTGTAAATATTTATTATTGAACGAAGTGAACAAGTTTTTAAAATAAATTTATATATTTTATTAGAGTTTCTAAAAACCTAGAATAAAAAGTTTTCCATCAAACATGTTTGTACGTTGGTATACTCCAAAGCTTTTTATGCCATAGATAATGACCAAGTGACCTACTTTTTGGATAATATGATCTCTTTAGAAGTGATACTAACCTTAAGCTGTTATGTATACCCTGACTAACAACATTAACAAATCTGACTTCATGCAATGGTAAAGATGTTTTGGACTCAAAATACTCAAAATAACACTTCTGCAACTTTCAAGTCCTGGTCCCCTTTTAGCATGTAACATTTTTCTTCATTCATTTAAAATAGACCAGGATTCAATCATTAAATATGATGTCCACTCCTTGTAGGTGTTAAATGGTAAATGTGATCTTTATATGCTTTCTATGTATGTTGTAAAATAGACCAACAAGATTGTGTCAATTTACAAGTTTATTACTTTGCATCAGACATGTGTATGCAAGTTAGCAGCTATATCACCATAGTAACGCATGAAACATATCTTGACTAGATGTGACAAATAATAGGCAAAAGCCACCCATTCAAAATTTAGTTCCTTTTATCTTTAAATTCAAGATGTTCATAATGAATGCATGAATGCATTCATTGGTTAAAGTAATGTTGAATATAATTTAATTCAACCCCCCCCCCCCCCCCCCTCTTCTTTGGTCTGTGCAAGTATACAAATGTTGAGTAGAAACATAGAATGGAATTCAGTGTTGGCGATAAAAAAATGAAAACAATGGACACACAAAGAAACATGTGTAGATTTATCAAAAGCCAATACAAAAAAATGAAGTACTGATGAAGCGATCTTTAAAATATTGTTTGTATGCCCTCTCTCTAATCAGGGTCAAAAGATTGAGTCGGCAGGTAGGTGGAAAAATTTTATTTTCATCAGATTTCTAAATATTTGTTGACGGGATGAGAACTTCAGGAATATTAAGGGAAAAAAAATATCGTATCTCGAAAGGTCTAAAAAAGTTTCGATTTGGCCATTTTTAGCCAGTAGGTCGGGAGAGGGCAAACAAACAATTTTTTAAAGATGGCCTGACCAGAAATCACTGTTGTTAACTTAAGTGGGCAAAATATCTGCAAATGAATAGTTCAATCTATTCATATTGGCCTATTTAAATCTTATGAATGCTTGATTTGATAACAAATCAAGTCATAAGAGTACATTTCAATTTATTTTATCTTGATCAAAGGGCAGATTACTCTATCATCACAAGAGGCCCAAAGGCCTTAACGGTCACCTGAGTATAATACAACATTTTAGAGGATCCATAGAGTATAAAATGAACTTAAAGGTGAAGCTTTGTTGCCCAAAAGCAAGAAAAATAAATTTATTACTTACAAGTCTATCTGATCATTAAAACTATGAAAGTACTTTTTGTATTATACAATAAAAATTGTTGCGTAATTCTCTTATTCTATTAACCTTTCAAGTACATTATTTACAGTGATTAATTATCACAAGTAAATGGCAAAGGGGAATAATTCCTCTCAGTAGACTACAAATTAATAGAGCCCTGGCCTGGACCAGAACACTAGACCAAATGGTCCTGATGTTAGAAAATCTGGTAAAAATACCCTTCCTTATTAAAACTTTTACTCTTTTTGCCTCTGATATGCCCAGGTGCAGAGAGGATTTTTAAAGCATTAATGCATTTTCACTAATATAATGAATAGAGCCCCGCCCTAACATCAGAACCTCTGATCCAGGGTTCATGAAATTTACAATTTTGGAAGAGGCATCTTTGCTTATCATAACCATGTATTTGTTTAAATAATACCCAGGAGAAGAGATTTTTAAAGAAATACTGCACTTTCAATATATGATCTATATAGCCCCGCTCTAGCACCAGAACCCCTGACCCTGGGGCCATGAATTTCACAATTTTGGTAGAGTCACCCTTGCTTATCATAACTATGTATACAATGTGTTTCAATAATACCCAGGAGTAAAGAAGAAGATTTTCAAAGAAATAATGCACTTTCAATATATGATCTATATAGCCCCGCCCTAGCACCAGAACCCCTGCCCCTGGGGCCATGAATTTCACAATTTTGGTAGAGGGCTCAATGCTTATTACAATCATGCCAACAGTTTGACTGCTTGATGTCCAGGAGTAAAGGAGAAGATTTTTAAAGATTGCATTAATTTTGATGGTTTTGGCCCCACCCCTCAGGCCCCATGGGGGGCAGGGGCCACGAATTTCACAAATTTTGTTCCCCTTTACCCATAGATGCTATATGCCAAAATTGGTTGAAATTGGTTCGCTGGTTCCAGAGAAGAAGCTAAAAATGTTCAAAAGTTTACGACCCACGAACGACGCACCACGCACGACGACGGACGAAAAGAGATAGCAATAGGTCACCTGAGTGACTCAGGTGACCTAAAAATACCATAAAGTTAGAAGTCTTTAGTTAGCAGTGTATAGAGGGCTTTTATACACAAGTAAATAACAATAGCGTGCAAGAATTTGTAAACCTGACATAACATCGATCTATCGTTAAGCAGAATTATAATCACATAAGTTATGATAATGGCTACTGTAAAAGTTTTCATTCCTCTACATACTAGTGTTTATTTGTCAGGACGAGAATGGTGACTCAGGTCAACCAGGGAACCTCTTGTAAATATTTCATTAATGATTGAACAAAGTGAATAAGTTATTTCAACAAAATAATATTTGTTTTATAGAGTTTCCAAAACCAAGAATTACAGTTTTCCATCAAACATGGCTGAACCGTGGGTTATATATTTTAAGGTATGAATCCAGCAGCTACTAGCCCTCAGCCAAAGATTCAATCAGTCAAAGAGTAGATCAGAGAACTGAGAGTACTTATACTTTGTTTTGGCGGCAATACAGTATTATTTCTTGTTTCCTTCAGAATAACACAAGTATACATCACTTTTTCACCAGAGTTAATAAACATCTGAATTTGCCTCCTTTTTAAATAAGATGAAAATGCTTATCACAATTGCTACTGATCTTGAATCTTCATACACTAACAAAGCTATCAAATCTGCCTTTACACAATTGGTAATTTTCATTCATTAAATATGATGATGAACAATGAGGAAATTGATCTTTACATGCCTGTTATTCATGCTATAAAAAGATCAATAAGATTTTTCAATCTACAAATTTATTGCTTTGCATCAGATACATGTGTATGCAAGCTAGCAGCTATATCACCATGGTAACATATGAAACATATTTTGACTAGATGTGACAAATAATGGACAAAAACTGAAAAATCACCCCTTTAAAATTTAGTTCCTTTTCTTTGAATTCAAAATTTTCAACATAAAATTGCCTTTTGTTTGTTTAGTGCTGAAATAATTTATGTCTTTTTTCCCTTTAATTGTAAGGGCAAATTTACAAATGTTAAGTAGAGGCACAAAATGGAATGTCAGTGTTAATTATAATGGAATGATAATAATGGAAATACTGAGGGAAAAAAAAGTCAACAGAAAAGTAGGTGTAAAAATTAACAACAGCCTGGGCAGGACTCCTAGCATGTCCACCCCCTGGCGTAGCCGTCTATTTGTCACAACAAAAGCCATTCTCTCTCTGTCTGTGTAAATTAAAAAAAGAAGAAGGGGCTTGATCGGGGGTAGGTGACTGACCATATGGAGAATCGGGTTCGTTTTGATCAGATGTGGACGATCGATATGAAGACTCTGAAGCATAAGGGGTTTTATCACTCTCAGTGCCTACATTGTATGTGGTACGGGTCTCTGTGTGTTAAATGACACTGATTTCTTCGGAATAAAAAAGGCGAAGATAACAAACAGCGATCAATCTAAAACAAAATCAACAAATGACACAAATCTGTAAACAGAGCATAAACACGGACCCCCTGAAATACCAGAGGTGGAATCAGGTGCCTTGGAGGAGAAAGCATCCCCATATTGATCAAGTAGACGGAACATTCCGTAGTCAAATTTAGTATAAAACAAAGACCTAACAATTCGTATGTATCAAGTCAGCCAAAATACGACCCAATGAACAGTTTCTGCCACATATCTCAAATTAGATTTGTTACTGTTCATGTAACGGCTATTTTGTATTTCTTGATTTTTTCATTTTGTTTGACATATTTTGTACATTGCATAAGGACCCCCTCACGGGGGGAGCAGGTGCCCAAAATTGAAGGGGGGCGGTAAGTTGAAGAACTGCTTATTATAGTTTCATTACCTCCAGACCCTGGGTATCCTCCCCCACATTGAGTTCCTGGTCTCGGTTTTCTTCCTTCCTTCCCGTCGCTGGTGTTCCTCCTGCCTCTGTTCGAAGATGTACTGATTCTAGTTCCCATAATGATTCTCTTTCCTGAAAAAGTTATTTTTAGCATCTTTATGAAAAACCTCAATACAATAGCCTCCAGTTTAATGGGATGCTGGGGACTGATTTATATCTCCTTATAACCGATACTCATTCATCGATCAGTGTTTCAATAAAGTCTTTTCGTTGAGCATGTTTCATATAATATGAAACTGATGCAGTGTATCCAAATTTAATTTGTTTAAAATCAAATTAAATTCAATATATTTTTTAAAAAAATTATGTACTATTGTACCCGTGCATGCAGACATATTTCAGATTCTCAATTGAAAAAAAAAGCTGTTAAGTTTACTGCATATACTTGGGAAAAGATAGTAATTGCACTGCACGATCAGTCTCACATCCCGATTCCAAAGTTTGTAAAGTGTTGCAAGTGGAAGCATCATTGTCCAGATATCTATATATAGAATTAAATATATTATTTTTCATAGCACTTCCGTATATGATGGTAAATTATTTTTAAGAGATTTCTTATCTCTTGTACATCGTGACAAGCCTGTGTGTGTCACTTTTGTCAACATATACACTAGATCTATTCCATTTATGATATGATCTGACTTCTATTCATTGTGATATTTCATTAATTTCATGATTCTCATACAGGAACAAACTCCTTAACAAAAGGGTGTAGTAAATTTCCTTGCAAAAGATATACTGTCAACATTTATTTGACTTGACAGAGACATTTTATTTATTTCATTTCTTTCCTCCTCTTTTTCCTTTCTTCTTTGTTTAAATTATCAAAACTCGTATCTTTACAATGAAATATGAGTTCGCGAAAAGAACGGAGGTGAAGTAAAGAACTCAGAGTATAAATTGTCATTATGAGACAAATTAAACTTTAAGAGACATAGATTAAACTGATACAATGTGAATTAAATGGAATATACTGCGAATTATTCTCTATTGATATGGTTTAACAAGGTCATCATCACACAGAGTCAACTTGCTCAATCACAATTTTAGTATTAGAATATTTTATAAAAGCTATTGATATAAACATTTTAACCTTTCTTATCATTTATCATTGAATGAATTAAAAAAGAGGGATATAATAATCTACAAAATTTTAACGAATTTCTCTTACACTAAATAATAATGAATTGCTGAATGAAGCCTTTCATTATGTTGTTAGGACGAGCGCGTTTCTCACTGGTTTTCATTATCCAGTCAGACAGAAACCAGCACAAGTAAATAACTTCAATTTTTCAATCAATTTTAAGAATTCTGAAATTAACAAGTACATTGGGTTACTTACATCACAAACAAAGCAGACACAGATAAACATTCAAATATTAAAAGCAAGTAATGCTGAAAACGACGATTATCATATATTGCTTTAAAATATCGCCACTTGTATAAAAACTGCTTTAAGAAACTTTTCGGTCACCCGTAAACACACATACACAGTCGCATACAGGCGAGAGAGAGAGAGAGAGAGAGAGAGAGAGAGAGAGAGAGAGAGATGCTTTCTCTTTTTAATGAAAAGAGTTGAAGTTCTCAGTGTTACTTTCGGGAACATAATTTTATATTATAGATAAAGAAACTCAACGCTTCTGTTTTTTCTTTTCAGTTACATCATATATAAACCTCATATACTTGGGTTTGAAAAGATGCATTCCAGACGTCAGGTTTATCAATTTCATATTAAAAATTCTTGAGTTTATGTTTATGGAGATAGTTATTGTAAAAAATTAAAATAATCTACAGATATTTCGACTTAGAAATTTTTACCAATCAAAGATTAACGACTTCACAGTACAAGTGCGAATTGTTCTTCAACTGTACTATGCAAGAAAATTGTTGAAAAGCATATTGGACAGTCGTTGCAGTATTTGTTTCTGTTAGGCGCCTAAGTAGTTATATAGTTTCATTCCGACTGAGTTTGTTGTTTTTAAAACATTTGTAAACAATACTAACAAATTAGTGCCCAGTTTAACTCTACAAAAATGCATCAATTATTTGCTTTGAAAAGAAAGTTTTACATGGGTGGACACAGATTCCTTCTCCAAAGGGTGGGTGAAGAAAGGGGGCTGGGAGAGTATGACCATTAAAAATACGGATTTTATCTGACTTGATCCATATGACAAGAGTAAACCCTTTTGATTATTTCAATGTTGTGATGGAAATCGACAATTATTTTGGGAAAAGTTTTATAATATTCAGTGGAGTTTGGTGCTTCAACCATGGTCTGAACTCAGACATAAACATGACGTTTCTCAAGTCCTCAGTGATTGGTTCATTTTGTACGAGAGTGCGAAGTCGCAAAAATATAAATCATTGAAAGATGCGTTTGTGATTATTATTCACATATACAGGACTGGAATGAAATTTAAAAAAAACCAGGCATATTATCTACGAAAATAATTATAATCTATAAAGTTGTAATCAATTAATCTTAATACATTAATTTCATTACCCCAATCACACAATAAAAAAATATTCATTCAGTAACTTTTGTATTACGGACATTTGGTCTTTAATAAGGGGGGGGGGGGGGATCTCTCCTATATAACTTAATAAAATGTCCCATTGTACACCTCCTATTCAATGGTCTGTTTGGGCGTAGCAAAGGATGGACTTTGCTCGCCATTATAATCATGATGGAGCTGGGAAATGTATCGTTTTTTTTAGCTCACAGTACCTCTAGTTTTAACCTATTTCAAATAATTTTATCAGAAAAATAAATATGAAGCATTAAAAGAAATTGTCATGTTAATAAGACGCATGTATGATACGCCAAGTTAAAATAAAAAGAGCTAAAGGTAATAAATGTAATATATGGAGATAACGAACAGTATTTTAGCTTAAAAGTCCATTAAACATTACAAAATAGGTGCAGAGCAAACACTGGCCTCCAAAACATCAGAGGTGGGATCAGGTGCCATGGAGGAATGAGCATCCTCTGCCGACCGGTCATACCCGCCTTGTGCTCCTTGTCAAGATCAGGAAATAACGGAAAAATTCCGTCGACAATTCAGTGTGTAAATAATGGCCTAACAATTAGTATGAAAAACGTCAGTCAGCATTTGACTCAATGATGAATTGTATTTGCTGACAAGGTCATTGTATCGACCATATAACTTACGAAATGATGACTTTAAACGAGACTGCTGATATTTTTGTTTCATCAACTTGGTTGTTAATAATTTACCTCGTTTTAGAAATTGTACATGTACATACGTAGAGCATGCTCTTGTGTATCGAATCAACTGAGAGATATAAACCCCGTATGCTGGTGATGAAGGTATATTGCTGCATAAGTAAGGGAAGTTGACGAGTGAAAAGTTAAAGTCATCACGTTTTTCATAAAGCTTGGTTGTTAGATTACCATTTACGTCTTTTTCAAGTAAAATATCCAAATATGAAGCAAATGTTTCAGAATCTGTAGTATCTTTTATCTCAAGCTCACCGGGATATATCTTATCGAAAAAAAGAATGGAAATAACCATTGTTAATTGACAATACGTCGTCGATTTATCTAAATGTCGAGTTGAAGGACACAGCAAGTGTTTTCTTCTTTTCAAGTATAAGATTTTGGACAAATTCTGCTTCACATGAATACAAAAAAGGTCTGCTAATAACGGGGCGCAATTAGTACCCATGGGAATTCCAGCAGATTGTTGGAAGACCTAGTCTCCAAAAACCACATAGATATTGTCAATCAGAAACTCAAGCATCTTTTTTAATGTCAACTTCAGAGTAATTGTGTGTACAATCAGAATGTTTTTAACAAAATAATTTTGCAATTGACCAATGAGAAGGTAAGTAAATTTACGAGTTCTATTTTTATTGAAAAAGCAGCTGTCAATGATATCAAAAAGCCTGGATTTTAATTTATCGTGGGGAATGGTTGTGTATAAAGTTGAAAAAGTCATAAGTTTTTAAGCTGTTGATTTTGGTAAAATCTTGTGATTTCAAATTTCCCAAATGAGGTTTTCGATTGTAAACTTGTGAAATTGGCCTTATATAGCAAAATGTCTTGCGTGTAAGTAAAAACATTTTTATACAAACATATATTATGTTTTAGAAAGCTGTCATAATTAATTTGAGCAAAACAACTTCATGAGCATATTCCTACTAAATGATTTTTACACAAAATATTTCTCAATTTATATCTATAGTCTTTCTTAGCCTTAGTACGTTTGAAGAATTATATTTAAGTAACCAATATTGCAGTTACATATTAAATCTGAATGGAATTTTATCTCAAGAGGCAAATGAATCCCCCATTGACAGTAAAAACTTGACATAAAATTATATTATGTGCCTTCATTCTTTGGTATATATGTTCAGGATACAACACTGTGTAAACCTTGCTTTATGGACTTTTTATAACAGTTATTAGATCTGATTTAAATTTCATCCTATATCTAATAATTTAGAAAATGATCCATGTTTTAGAAATCTTCACTTCTTCAGCTTAAATTTAATAGCCTTTATTTAAGCATTGAATCATTATTTTTTGAAAGATGTAACGTTAGTCTCATAACTGCGACGGTGTGTGCAAACAAATTGAGTTAGCGTAAATTTGATTTTCGCTTATGACGTTGCACTTGTACGGCGTTAAACGTTTGTGACGTCAGAATAAAACGCATACGTTAACCTTTTGACCCCCCTTCCGTGTTATGGTGTTTTGAACGCCGTAGGTTTCCACACACTTTATAAGCACGATACTTGTGGAATGTAGATATTGCTTAGGAAACTCTAGAAGTTTTCAATTGATATTGTATTGATAATCAGAATTAGAATCATGAACACATCTGTCATACAGAATCCTGCAGACAAATGGCGGTAAAATCTTTGAACTCATGGGGAGAAGAAATTATTGTGGATTTCTTAAAGTGTACAAGTCCTTGGAGATGTCACTCACAAGCAATTGTCCAAATGAAAGGTGAAATATTCTATGCGAGCTAAATTATTTGTTGAGAATTTCCGTCCATGATAAGGAATGTCGATAAATCAGGAAACCCCTACCCATGCACCAATTTAACGATTTGACAGTCTTAATACATAAAAACTAATAATGAAGCCTTAATAAGGATCTCTCAGATTTTTAATCAAAATACTTGTAGATTAATTTTACATAATTTTTTGACCATGGGTTTCAGTAGATATTCCATTGAGCTTTAGTTTTTCAAAAGACATTTAAAGCATTAGTTTTCAATAGACATGCCATAAAGCATTATCAGTAGACATAAGGTATTTATTTTCATTAGACATAAACTCTTTGATCAAAATTACTGATCGTTGTCTTCAAATGTTTAAATGGTCTCTAAATAGGAAATCTGAGAAGCACACTAAAGAATCAAAATTTTCTGAGTATAAAGCACAAATAATGAAAATACTATAAATAGTACGCTTTAATGTTGATCATAGATTAAAAAGGTGGGTGATCCCATCAGAAACCCAAAGAAAGAAAGCGTTACTATTGAAAGAAAAGATACTGATTGTCACGTAAACAAACCTAAGTTAATGTTTGTCTTAAGCTTGTTTAGACTCATGGCAAAGACACTTTAGACGTGTTATACACCACATCTGTGAAGTTTTCATTTCATTCATTAAATCGGGAATCTGTTTCTATAATATATGTATATGCCTTCACCATCATCATCACCAGATCGGTCGAGGGCTTAAGCATCTTATTTATGAAAAGAGGGTGGATTCCTAATTTTTAGTTAGTTCTGTCCAAATTCAGATATATACATCATTTTCCTCAGTCTGTATCTTTAAACATTAGCCTAACTTTTATATATGTGTATAAAGTAACAGTTACTTAAAGATAGTAAATTAAAAGTTTGGAATTTTGGTTTAACGGATCTTGCCGGATTTATCATTAGTAGTTATATGCCCTTGCATTTTACAAAACAGCATTCAACATTAGTACATTTCATCGTTAAACCAGAGATAATTGCTATATATCAACATATCAATGTAATAATTATAATTATTATATTATCAATACGTGATGTATAAGTCTTCTTTGTAACAGAGGAATAAAGTAATTAAAAATCAGAGATTCATTCCTTGCCCTCTTCCAAAAAAGAAGGTGCTTAATCCTATGGACACTTTGTGTTCATTGGCCAGAGTTTTGCAGCTTCACATTTTATTAATTCAAGAAAGAGTGCATATCATAATGTGAAACAAAAAATAAAATAGTTTGAAAAAGTGATAATATCAGTAACAGACAATTTAAGTCACTTTTCTGATATGCACACGAAGAGAGAGAGAGAGAGAGAGAGAGATTCTGTGATGTTTCACTTGCAAAAAGAGGTGAGGTCCTCACTGTTACTCTTCTTAAAGAACATAAATGTATAACATTAGTAAATGAGCTCAATGCCTCCTTTCAGATACTTAAAATTGAAAACAATCTTTTCAACAAGCGATTATTGGATCTGACAGCAAGAATCTTGAATATCTGGTTTATGGTTTTTATCATAAAATTCCTGTTGTAACTTATGTAGCCACTTATTACTGCACTTGTAAAATTGGTAGATGTTTCATAAAAACAGAGTCTTAATGAGAAAATTGCATTCCCAGACAATCAGCTCAATTGCAAACAAAACAAATCAACTCTTAAAATAAATATAATGTTTAAGGTCAGTTGGCACGCAATGAATGAAGATTATTGATGTTATTTTCCATCTGAAAATATGATTTATATCTTACCTTATTTCTCAAAACTATGTAAGAGATAAACTGAAATTTTAATCATATAAAGATTTTCTGGCTTCAAATCAATTTAAATAATTATCACAGAGATAAAAATGCCACACATATTTTAACATATACTTGATTTGTAGATGTAAGAAATCCTAGAATAGACAGGTAGCAGTGTAGAAGCAGGTAACTTGTCCTACGTGTTTCAGGGCGTTTTGATTGATTGATTGAGTTTAGCGCCGAGTCGGCAATCTTTCAGCCATATTTCGGCGGAAAAAATGTCCAGAACAAACATGAATTAAAGGACATCTTAACAAAATTTCTTCTGTAGATGAGGTTTAATTTGATTCTCTGATCATAACCTACAGTGGGAAAAATATTTGAAAATTTGTGAAAATTTGTGTATGGTTACATATCAATGATTCCAGATTTTAATTTCTTATGATATGGGAGTTTTAAGGGGGATACTCTCTCATCCTTCCGATAATGGGATAAAATAGCATTAACATAGTCTTAGTTGCAAAACAATAGTGTGTTTAGCTAAACTTCTCTGGTATAAATATATTTTATTCGGTATCTATGAATCAGGTAAAAGTACCTTTCGTATATCTTATTTCATACCACAGAGACAAATTTTGACCATTTATTTAGAAATTTATCTAGAAGTCATTTGTGACTAGATGAGGTACTTCAAAACATTCTTGTAACAAATTGCAAGCTCAAAAGGCTATTGGAAAAATACAGATTGGAAGCAGAACAAACACGAACATCTAAAAACATCAGACGTAGGATCAAGTGCCATGAAGGAGTAAGCATCTTCTGTCGTATGGTCACACCTGCCATGTGATCCTTGTCTTGATCAGGCAAACCAAAAAATCCGTTGACATTTCAGTGTGAAAATAATTGCTTAACAATTTGTAAGAAAAAGTTCAGTCAACATTAGACCTAAAGACAGGTTGTATTATTTAGAGGACAACGTATCAACCATAGAATTTGTGCAATTTGGCTCTAAACAAGACTGTTGATTTCATTCTATCATCGACTTATTTGTCAATAGCTTGTCTCGTTTAGAAATTTTTTGCATTAGAACATATTCTTGCGCATTGAGTCAACTGGGAGACAAAAACTCCATATGCAGGTAAAAATGGTATTTTGCTACATAAATGAGGGATGGTGACAATAAAAAAAATTCAAGTAATTAGGTTTATCATAAATTATTGCTGTTATGTTAACTTTAATTTCTTTTACTAGTAAAATATCCAAAATGACAATAGATGTGGCAGACTGGGGTGTTTTTCATTTTTAGATCGAATCAAGTAGCAATGAATGTTTTTTAATTGATAAAATGTTGTCGATATATCTAAATGTCGAATTGAAGGCCACAGCAGAAGTTTTTGAATAAACTCTGCATCATATGAATACCAAATAAAGGTCTGCTAATAACGGGGCGCAATTGGTTCCCATGCGATTTCTAATAGATTGTCGAAAGACTTGATCTTCAAAAACCAAATGATTATTGTTCATCAGAAACATAAGCATCTTTTTATAATCAGCTTCGAAGAATTTTTGTACAATCATCATGCTTTTAAACAAAATGATTTTGTTCTCTGATGATGCTTAAAATTTACGTATTTGTTTCTTCCTAAAAATACCGGTAGAAATGAAAGATTAGACAGTTACAATCAATATAGGATTAAAAAGCACAAAAAGG